>NC_064567.1:83021622-83633289 GCF_937001465.1 Orcinus orca
GCTGACTAAAACCACTTTTTAAAATGTGGTAAAATACCAGGAAATTTACCAGAATCTTGTGATTCCTTACAAAGGAAAAAATGTATATGTACTTGTACTCATATTTGTGTATGTGTATTCTTTTTTAAACACACAAAGCGATTACATTTATTATGAATTTTTGATACTATTTTTCTAATACTAAAAGTTACTTACATAGCTTGACAATATAAGACAGTAGAGTACATCTTTTCAAGAATTTTTTTTCATAGGAAAAGTAAACCTGGGATTACAAATGTGCAGCAAATGAGCCACAATGGATTTATTTTACTGCAGATTATTGTAGCCATATTTTTTTAGGAGATTTAATAAGAATGATAATTGATGTAAAAATTTATGTTAAGCAGATTATGGCCAATTATACTATTGATACTTTAAGTTGTTTTTCTAGTGTTGTCATACTATTTTGTAGATGGCTCTTAAAAAGTTTTATAGTTACTTTTTAAAGAAAATATAGCTTAGTCCTGACTTCATTAACAAGCTGTTTGGCCTTGAGCTAGTCATTCAACCTCTCTAGGTTTTATTTTATTTGAAAAATGATCTATGAGTTTCCTTCCATTTATATGTATCTAATTCTTAAAATCAAGTATTGTACAAATATCAAAGAATATTTGTTTAAAATGTATAGGATATAAAGAATAATGTCATGATGAATACCTGCATTCTACCACCCAGTTGTAAAAATTTTTTGCCATATTCTTTAAAGTCTCCATGTGTCCCTATATGATCCCATCCCTTTCTCTTTCTGCTCGGAGGAAATATTACCATGAATGTAGTGATTATAGTTTGTCCTCATAGTTTGGCCACACATGTTTGTATGACCAAACATGTTTATTTTAGCATGCTTTAAATGTTATGTAGGTGCATTTCTACCATTTTCCCCTCAGTAATGGGTAATTTCCCTACTATAACCCTAGGGAAGCAGGTTTACATACATTTTGCTAATCAACCTTGGGTAACCTGTTAGACTTCTTATCTCAAACTGTGTCCTGATTCACTCCTTAAGTGAGTGAAAACTAAAGCCCAATTCATTTTTCCTTGGATGGCATTCTCAAGGAGAAAATCATCTGTTGCTTACCTCTGATTTCCACTTTAACTTAAATTTTGGTCTTGATTATCCCTTATTTTCTTGTTAATTTCTCAAAGCAGTTAACAATGTGTTTTCAGTATTTTATCCATATTTTTAGTCGTTTGGACCAAAGACTATATTAGGCAATTAAGACAAAGTTAAATAATCATGGATCCTGACTCCTAGAAGGTTGACTCCAGACTATAAGACAGTCATGTAAACAAACAATCAAAACATTTACTGACCATCCATCTTCAGACACAAACTAGACTCAAAGCAAGCAGAAGAAAGAACAAGGATTAGAACATAAATTAATGAAATAGAGAATAGCAAAATGGTAAAGAAAAAAAACAACAATACCCAAAGTTGATTCTTCAGAAAAAATAACAAAACCGATAAACGTTTAGCTGGAATGACCAAGAAAAAGGGGGACAAGGCTCAATGACTAGAATCAGGAATGAAAAAGGAGCTCAACTGCTCTGAAAAACAATCTGGCAGTTTCTCAGAAGGTTAAACTCAAGAGTTCACAAGAACCAGCAATTCTCCTCCTAAGTGTGTATACTCAAGAGAAATAAAAACAGGTATTCATATAAATACTTGTATATGAATGTTCATATCAGCACTCCACACTAGCCCCAAAGTGGAAGCAACCCAAACATCCATCAACTGAAAAATGGAAAAATAAAATGTGGCATTTCCATACAATGGAATAATTTATTTGGCAATAAAGAGAAACGAAGTTCTGATACATGCAACAGCATGGACGAACGTTGAAAGCATTATGTTAAGTGAAAGAAGCCAGCCACAAAAGATCACATATTTTAAAATTCCATTTCTATGAAATGTCCAGAATAGGCAAATTTATGGAGAATGAAAGTAGATTAGTGGTTATCTAGGACTGCGTTGGGGAGTTGTGGGAAATAATGGGGTGACTGCAAAAGGATATGAAGTTTCTTTCTGGTGTGATCAAAAAAATTTTTTTAATTGGGGTATAGTTATTTTACAATGTTGTGTTTTCTACAGTACAGTGGAGTTCCCTCTGCTATATAGCACGTTCTTATCAGTTATCTATTTTATACACATTAGTGTATATATGTATAAAATAGATAACTAATATGAGGTTTCTTTTTGGTGTGATGAAAAATTTGTTGTTGGTTTTTAATTTTTAGTTTTGGCTGCACTGCGTGGCTTGCGGGATCTTAGTTCCCCGACCAGTGATCGAACCTGTGCCCCCTGCAGTGGAAGCGTGGAGCCCTAACCACTGGACCACCAGGGAATTCCTGAGATCAAAATGTTTTAAAATTGATTGTGGTGATTGTTGAACAACACTATGAACATCACTGAATAGCAAACTCTAAATGGGTGAAAATTGTATGGGATGTGAAGTCTATCTCAATAAAGTTGCTACTGAATGATGAAATCACCAAAGCTCAATTTAAAATTAGATACAATTGTAGACATTTAGCATCTGAGCTCAGCAGACACGGCAACTTGATCCATAGCTATCGGATTAAATAACACATTTCAAATAGAGATAAGGGGATGCTAAGTGAATTTAGATGCTTTAGGAAATAATATCAGATAGACCTTATTTCACAACTCCACTCTGTTCTTATTAGTTGTGGTAATTATGATACACTTACTTAATATCTTTGAAATTTAATTTCCTAATTTGTAAAATAAAAAATGATTGTTATGAACATTTAGTAAGTCAAATTGTAACAGGGAAGAGCCAGATCGGACTACATGTTGGATCTGTTTCTGCTACTTTAACCTTTGCTTTCCGCTGCTTGCCTTCACTAAAAGGATACTGTCTATACACCACGGCCTGCCTTGGGGAACACTGCCCCTCTGCCTGAATCTTAAACCAAAGTGTCTTTGTTCAGGGAAACATCCGGACCCCGTTCCACCTGTGGCTGGCTACAAGAAAGAAGAAATTAACACATCCCCTCCTGGAGGCTGGCCATTCCAGGTGATATTTGCAAAACTTATGGCCTTTTTATTTTACTTCCTCATCTCCTCACCCTCTCTGTGCTACAAAAGAAACTGGCATCCAAACCCCGATAAGATGGTTATTTTGAGACTTTAGTCTGCTGTTTTATCCGTCTGCTGGCTTTCTGAATAAAGTTGTATTCCTTGACTCAACACCTCATCTCCGATTTATTGGCCTGTAGTGCGGGGAGCAGAACGAGCTTAGGCTCGGTAACAAAATCATAGACCTTAGCCTAGTGGCAGGGAGGTGATTACTGTAATTATTAACTTTCTTGCTATATTCATCAAACTATTACAGACCCTGTGTTATAGAGACTATAGGGGAAAAAACATCTTGGGTATATTTTCATCCAGAGTCACTCGCACAAAATACAGCTTTCTGGGAATTGACATCTCAAGTCCTACTTGACCACAGAGAAAACACTAACAGCATTTCTGAACACAAAGGAAAAGGAAAGAGGTATCTAAATATTTACTTTCTATTCACTGGCGCATCCTTATGCATACATTTTTCTTTTTGAACCTTGCTCTCAAACAGAATCAGAGAGCATTAAGGGCAGCCAACTGCTTTTCCAACCTAGCAACCACCCTCTAAGGCTCTTATTTGCTCTTTGACTACCGCTCTGCTGTTGCTGTGATATGCCGCTTTCCCTGGAAGCACTTCAGAACCTTCTCCTCGCGTGTCATGCAGCAGTGAAGCAGAGAAAACAGGTGGCCTCAATGGGTGACTTAATGGTGTGTTAAGTGTTCATTTTTGCTGAACTGAACACAGGCTTTTGTGTGAGTGTCTAGTTTTATTGGATCACTGTCAACCAACATGCACAGAGTACTAAATTTTGAAGAAATCTGTGGTTTGAGTGGAACAGAGTATGAGGAAAATAACTAGAACGTTGGTGTTAGGTGATCATAGGCAACAGGACGAGAATGTATATCTCCTCTGCCTCCAAGCTTTTTTTTTTTAACTATAAGCATGTGTCAGGTATTCTGCTTTGAAATCATTATTCCCCTCCCCCCCATTAAGAAATCTAGAAACACTGGATATCTTATGTTGCTTTGCTTGACTTCTCTAAAGAAAAAAATATCCAGTAATTGTAAAAATTTTTTAAATACTTGATAGAAGAGGAGAGCTATCATATTTATTATTTTATGAAATGCTTTTAAATATGTGAACTTCAAAACAAAACTTAAACTATAAAAAATCTTAGTGTGTGAAGTGTATTTCAAATGACTCCATTGCTTACCATATGGGCATAATATTTGTTGAAAGACGAATAAGCAAGCCATAATTTCATTAGCTAAGTATCCACATCTTTGAAAACAGACTGCTGATATGTTGGGGAAATCATAACTTTAGGATTTATTTGTATCATTTGAGCAATAAGAAAATCAACATTAAAAATATGAGCTTGCTAAAGAATATGAACAATGACCTTGGTGCTATTGCCGTATAATCATTGACAAAGTGCTAATAGATAAAGGAGAATCACACATGACGAAAGAATATTTGCCATATTTTTGCTCATATCCTCACAAGCCTCAATATTGGAAGTCAGTGCTGCCCCCACAATTATCAAGTGAAAATTATAAATAAAACAAACATGATTATATGTATACTTGATACACTCTTTTTTTCACTTGGAAAAACTCTAATCACCCATTAAAATCTTAGTATCGATTTTATCCTAATTGTAATAGCAGTGGAATGACGGGAATTTTTATAACAGTAGCATGAGGTGAAAAAGTTGAGTACACTATGAAAGAAAAGTTTATAAATTGTACCTCCAAGATTTTAAAAACATAAAAGTATAATGGTAAATATTCTGTTCAATGATCTGATCAGTGTAATGGTGTTTTATACAGACATCTCCATGAATAGTAACTCCCTCTTCCTCAGAGGTAGGTGGGATTCTCCTTACTTTCCCAGAAAGGTTCCAAGATCCTGAACCTTTAAAAGTCCCAGGATTTATTAAAGTTCTCAGAAAGGGTCTAGATCCCAAAAAGGGGCTGGGATAGTTGTACTGGAAATACACAACAGGTGGCAGCTATTAGGGGACTCAAAAAGCTTTGAGGTAAATCCACAGCCTAAAGAGCTGGGCAACTTGGGAAACTAAGACAAGAAATTTGGACTGTTTTGACCATCATAATCAAAATCTAAGTAGGTACGAGTCACAGTATTAAAAGCCATCGGGGCCTCTGTCACTATAAAGAAATCTTTCTGTGAAAGGAATAACAAGTCTGTTGCTAATGGGAATCTCTGAAGCCGCAGCTGCAAAACTGACACGAGTCAGGTGCTTACAAGCTCTTAGCGCACTGGCTACCCAAATCTAAGTCTCCCGAGCTAGGATAAGTTGATCATGGAAAAGGTTAGGTGGATACTAGGTCACCGCCCGACTTCAAGAAAATTTCCACGCGACAAGGTACACTGTAAAACACCACAAAACCCCCAACCCAGAGACACATCCCTCGTAGGTATGAATGTGGCTCAGAGACCCAAGGCTTAGCTAAAGAAATGGGGTCCTTAAGTTTCAAAGAATTGAGCATGCCACCTTCTGGCACACCTGCTTATTTTATGTCTAAGAACTGTGGTCCCAGAAGCTATAGGTATCTACAAAAATGGTAAATTCTTACAAGACAAGCTAGAATTAAAATGGCTATTATGGGGAATGTTCCATTTAGACAAGATGGTTCATTTAAGAAGTGTACTTGAAAGCAAGGGTTTTCACATCAACAAACGGAACAGAGGTATCTATGTTAATTGACATGCAGAAGCCGCGGAAAAGCTTAAAAATTCCAAAACAGCTTCACTGAAAGATTCGCTGTAAAAGGCTAAGAAAAATTAAAGACACAGAGGTACCTAAAACAAAAGACTGGAAGACTGACGTGACTTCTACTACCCTCTACCCTCCTTCACCTGACAGCTCACAGTCTACTAATCTTCTGAATTGCTTTCCACTCTGAAGAGACCACAAGACCATAAAGAAAAGTCCACCAAGTTAGTGGCCTGACAAACGCAACAGCTCCAAGACCAGCAACCTAAAACACCTGGGCCTCCCCTGCCACCCCCCCCCCCCTCCTGGGGTCCCTCCTCAAAACCCTGGGCCAGAAATCGATGATTTGCAATCAAATGGCACACTGGAAAAAAGACTGTCCTCAAAGATTTTGTCAAATTCTTTCACACCAACGCAAATGCTTCCATATCTACCCTCAAAAGAGGGCCCCCCCATGGGGCTCTCCCAGGACTGATGGGACTCTGAGGGATTCTCCAATAAACTGCTACCAGTTATGCCCTTCAATAGCCAAGGGGAAACAAAAATTAAAATTAATGGAAAACCTTGCCAAATTCTGGTAGATAGCAGGGCTACACTCTCTACTTTAAATCCCACTTGCTTGGAAGCCTACAGATGGGATCCTGAGAGAACTGGCAGAAGACAGGAAGAGAATACTTACCGGAGTCAGCTCTGGCAGACCTCTGCAGTGCCGGTGGAGAAAGGGAGTGACAAGGTTAGTTAGTATATCGGCACCCACAACATGGAGGCGGCCCAGTGGCCTAGCCCACATCACAAATCTAAACCCAAGTCAGACTGCACTTAGGGGAAACACCTGTCAAGGAATCCTAACACACCAGTCACAATCCTGCGACTCAGCTAAGCTAGCTCACCTTACCCTAGAAAACAGGATCTGCTAGCCTTACAGGGAAATCTCCCACCTCTTGGCCGGTCATGCCCCGTTTCGCATTTCTTCTTCCAACACCCTGTAAAACTGGCTTTTGCCCCAAAACTGGGGAAGAGTGTCTCACTGCTTGTGAGACACTCTACTCCCCCAATCCATGGATTGTTTTCCCTTGGAAAAAGGAAATCAAACTTGTTATTAAATTTAGTTTTGTAATTTGACTAACATTTCACATTGTCCCTTCCTTTCTAAATGCAGACTCTGGGTAATTTGGTTCTGGGGTTTCTATTAATTACCAATCCTTTCTGTCCCAGGGACAGCTATTGTCTTCCTATTTGTCTCATTTGTGTCTTGAGAATTTGCCTTGGCTTTCTGCCTGCCTAGGGCATGCCGGCTGTTTCTTGCATGTGCAGGCAGCTCAACTGTCAGTGGGCAGGGGCCCCAAAACTTGGCCAGACAGAAATGTGGGCTGCACTGTACTTGCGGCCAGTGTCCTATCGACTGTTGCCAGCTCTTGGGGGAAATGTCTTTCTTTCTTTTGGCTGTCTTTGGGAGTGGCTCTGGATCTGGGAGGATAGTTTCTTCTGCACCCTCTTTAGGGAAGCCTGTTTCATCCATGGGGCCATTCAATACTGCCAGGAATTTTTACTATTTGTATAGCTGAAATCTGAGAAGATATTTGCAAGGATTATTATTATTTTTTTTTTTAGTAGCTCTATAGTCTATAGTGAGGAGTTGGTAAATTTGGAAGTTGATATTCAGAAGCTGATAGAAACTTTTTTAAGGTCTTCTTCCCTAGGCTAAATGAAACTATGTACCCAGAGGGAAAGAAAACCTTTTCAAAGACAAATGGCTCTAAAACTAGAACACAGGAATATTTTAATTTCTATTTTAGTTGAAGATCCCCCTAATATAAAGAAGCAAGTTGTAGATAATGTAGTTGGATGGATGGATCAAAGTGTTGGAATCATTCAGGTTACAATCCAATTCTTTGAGAAATTGGAAACAGCTGTTCTTGTCTTTTTTTGTGTGTGTGTGGTACGCGGGCCTCTCACTGTTGTGGCCTCTCCCGTTGCGGAGCACAGGCTCCGGACGCGCAGGCTCAGCGGCCATGGCTCACGGGCCCAGCCGCTCCGCGGCATGTGGGATCCTCCCGGACCGGGGCACGAACCCGTGTCCCCCGCATCGGCAGGCGGACTCCCAACCACGGCGCCACCAGGGAAGCCCTGTTCTTGTCTTTTTACAGAACCAGAATTGTGGCTCCAGAAGCAATTCAAAATCCACCTTATCCTTTTCACGAATCCCCAACTTCCCATATTCATTCCAAAAGGCTTGTAGGTATTGTATAAATTCTAGCCTTAGGAAACAAAAGTTCTCCCTGCAGGAGCTTGCATTCTTTCTCTGTGCCTTTGAGATGTAAATATTCTACCGGTTTTCTATAGAAATGAGGGTTATCTCTTTGATATGCAAACTTCAGGAAGGTAATTCTTAACAGAAAGGGGGAAAAAAAGAGGTGGAAAGGCTATTTGGAAAGTAGGCAAATGAAAAACCTTAAGTCTTTTCTACAAAAATTAGTAAAAAGCTTAAACCATCTCAGCAAGTAATGCTTAAATTAGTCCATCTGCCAGAAACACAATTTGGATTCAACTTTTAAAAAATCAACTAGTGAGTTTTGCATTATCATACCTGTCTCATGGCTACAATTTTAAGATAAAAGCTATAAAATCTCTTTTTGTGTCTGTCTGTATGTTTATGAAACCGAGCAGGACCCTCTCGGGCCCTTCTGGCCACAAAAGCCGTTCTGTGTCCCCGTTTCTTGTTGTAGGAAATGGGTTTCATTCAGCCTCCTTGACCTTCCCTGAGTTCCAAAGGGCATTTTCAAACAGTTGCTAATCAGGGAAGAGGGGGAAATACAGAAACAAGGGAGGAGCAGTCAAGAAACAACAGTGCAGCCTTGAGGTAGGGTCCTGGTTTCTCCTCAAGTAATACACATAACAATATCTTTGAGTTCTTCCGTAGGAACTAAGGCCCCACGCAGGTGGAGGATCGCCACTTCAGGCTGAGCACAGATTCCTGAAGCCCTGTTACCTCACCACCAACCAATCAGAAGAAAGTCACACACTTTGCAGCCCTCACCCCATATTCTGCCTATAAAAACTTTCCCCCCAAGACCATCGGAAAGTTTGGGGTTTGTGGGCACAAGCCACCCGTTCTCCTTGCTTGGCCCAGCAATAAACCTTTCTATGCTCCAAACTCCAATCTTTTGGTTTGTTTGGACTCAGTGTGCATTGGGCACATGGACTTGCGCTAACAAAAGACCTAAATCTGTTCACAACTATTTAACTTTCTGTATTTTTAAAAATCTTCTATTGTCACTATAGTTAAAAAGATAATTAAGTATTAGAACATAATGACCTATGATCCTATTAGTCAAATACACCTTTTGACATTTTGACTACTTCCCCAAATCAAATTCTAAACAGTTTTTTTGACCGCAAAGTCACTTTGAGATTTCCCAGGGGACCACTGGAAAATATCAAAGGATTTGTCACTCATCATATTTGTATGTGCATATGTTATTAATACAAGTTTTCAAAAAATTGTATAACATTTCTAAAATTCTGCTTTGTCCTGGTATAATATCAATCATAATTCCAGTTATCATATTAATGTTGTGTGCTACAGAAATAAGCAAATTTCCTTGCCAATTCCACTGTAATAAACTCTTAGCAGATTTTTAACAATGGAAATTTTTAAGTTGTTTGTCATTTATAAACGGTTATTATTTTACTCTGATTCTTTTGCAAAAGCAAGATTCATGGAAAGGACCCTACCAAGTATTCTTGACCATTGACACTGCTGTCAACTCACAAGGTGTCAAGCCTTGGGTGCATATTTCTCACAACTGAAGAAGGCTCCACCTGATACCTGGTTCTGTGCAAATGCTGAAGATCTCAAAATCAAATCGACTAGGAAGAGAAGTAGCCAATATCTAGGTAGACTGCTTCTTCCCAAGACATCAGATCAAGAGGATCAAGAACGTTTTCCTTTCTGACCATCCTTTTAATTCTTACACCGTAAAGGTGTTTATGATTCTTCTGTCCACCTTTTTCCTTGCCTTGGCCTGAAACGATAATGCCATTATTCACATATCTCAGGCCGGTAATCCAACCTCCAACTGACATGCTACAATGTTGGTGATCCTATACTTCTTTCTGCCGGTGACAAAGCTCTCTGTGATTTCCAATGCCTCAGTTTCTCTGGAACAAGTTCGCTGGATAAACAATTATGGGGAAGTGGAGATAAGGTTACACGAAATACATAAACAGGCCAACTGGCTTAAAGAAGTATCCCCCGCTTTGGGATCATTTCTTGACTTATTTGATTTTAGCTGGTTTGGGTCATGGGGACTCTGGCTCAGGAGTGCTCTCCAAATCATGGGCATTCTTTTGTTGCTAATAATTATTATTGTCTCCCTGATATACTACATTCTCTCACAAGCCTTAAATGCATGTAGGCAGCCATTGAACAGTCTACAGATTGTCTCTGTCTGACTGGAATGACAAAAGGGAACAGAAAAATGGACAAAAGGGAACAGCTCCAAGAATAGGAGCCTGACATCATCTCTTGTGGATGGTACACTGAGACCCAAAGAGGCAATGATAACCAAGAGTTACATTAAGACTGATATATATTTTTTAATAAATTTATTTATTTTTGGCTGCATTCAGTCTTCGTTGCTGCGCGTGGCTTTCTCTAGTTGCTGAGAGTGGGGGCTACTCTTTGTTATGGTGCACAGGCTTCTCATCGAGGCGGCATCTCTTGTTGCAGAGCACGGGCTCTAGGCATGCAGGCTTCAGTGGTTGTGGCTTGTGGGCTCTAGAACGCAGGCTCAGTGGCTGTGGTGCACGGGCTTAGTTGCTCCGCCGCACGTGGGATCTTCCGGGACCAGGGCTCGAACCCGTGTCCCCTGCATTGGCAGGCGGATTCTTAACCACTGCACCACCAGGGAAGTCCAAGACTGATATTTTTGATCAAACCTCTTGAATGGTTAAGAGGATGATCAAAAAGGGGAAACTGTTGAAATACCTTTTTATGAGTAATATGGAGCTGATTTTTCCTGGCATGCCACATCAGTAAAACCAAAACTTAGATAACTTTTGTATCCCTATAAACGTTCTGCTTGAGCAGAAATGCAGTATATTCAATCAACGCAAATGTCAATCCAGCTCACTTCAAACAAGGCTGACTATGCAGCCCCAGCAAAGCAGATGTTTTCTATGTCTCTTCCTTGTTCTTTACTCTTCATCCTGCCTTTTGCCCCAGTATTTGGTTCTCCAAAAGGAGACTGTCTGCTTCATGAAGTGTTAAGTTTGCTTGTATCAACTAAATTGTCTTCTTTAATCATTTTTTTTTACCAAAGGTAACTTATTAATTCACATATGAATAAAAATAATATATACACAACAAGCCATTATAAGCCTGTCTCAGGACCCCTCAGTTAGCACACTACTGCTCATGACCACTTTCCTTATTTGTGTGATGTTCACAAGCGTGAGGTGGAGTCAGTGAATCTTTAATTGAAGTGACCACATGCTGGCATTTCATATTAGCCCACAACCTGTCAAAATTTGACTAAGTGCCCCAACAAATAGTTTCCACAAGATTTTAGTAAACAATTTCAGTTAGACTTTACCTCAGAATGCAATGGTTTGGGGATATTTATTCTAATATTATTATGTTTGAGGAAGTAACTGATTACACATGACTTTGGAGGTATTCCAGGACCTTCAGAGTAATTCAATCATTAATAGCATCATGAAGCTTTTCACCACACAGGCATGATTTCTGTCCTAATGGAAATAAAAGAGAATCCTTTGTGGTACACTGTGCGATTGCCTTATTGTTGAATAATGTCAAGGAATAATGCCTTAATGATTGGCAAGCATGAAAGTATAAAAACTCCAAATCATAATCTTTATTTAAATCCATTGATTGAATTTAAGGAAAATTCCATGAGGCATCCAACAACACAACCGTAAGCATGACACATTTTAACGTTTATAGGTAAAAGTTATGAATAGAATATGTACTCACATTTTATAGAGCAAAATATGAATTATGTATCATTTAAAACATTTATAAACATCACAGGGCTATCTCCAGAAAATGTCAAATCCTAGGAATTAGTTTAATTGTCAGGGAAGTCAGGGTTGAACTGCCCTAGGAGGGAAATGAAATGTTTTCCTTGTAGCCCAGATAACAATCTGAACTCTGAGTCTGTGCACAGTGTGTGCGCTTGCGTGTGTGTGCGTGTATGTGTTCATTCTTTGTTACTAGGGGACATGTTTTGGTAGCAAAATATAATAGTAGAAGTGTCCTGCTACCCATTAACAACAGGATATGGACACTTGCCTGGCACCCTTATTTTGTGGAGACAGCACTGTCAAATCTCAAGGTTTGGGGAGCACGCTGTTTTCCTTACCAATAGTTATTTTTAAGAGTGATTTTTCCAGTAGTATTGACAAAATATAGCCATTAAAAATCACTAGCTCAACTAACCACTACATTTTTTCAGTTTTGATCTAACCTTTGTTACCAAGTCAGGAAAACCAAGTCAATCAGCAACTTTCCTTCTTTTCCTTAACTGTAAATAAATTAGGTTTTAAGAAATCCCAATTAACCTTTATAAGGTAAATTCTCAATATACTAATAATAAGCTGAAAAGATTACCTTGGGATTTATCTGACTTTCTGTGTCCTGTAGAAAGCTTGGCTTAAAATGTAACCCAGCTTGTATTGCCACTAAAAAATCTCTGGATAAAAAAATGAATGAAAGTCCTTGGGATTTTTCGAAATCAAGCAGGATCTACTACATTTTCAGAAGAAGCAATGTTTTATTATTTAATTATAATATCTAGTGAATCATTATTTAAATGTTGCTCTAGTGTTTGTCTGAAAATTTCTTTGCTCAGTATTCCCACTCTGAAACATTTTATTATATTATCAAAATAACACATGTTTATTCATAAAGCATACTGCACTCACAATGGAAGAATTCTTACCTTGTCGTCTATAAGCACGTACAGTGCAATTTTAGAATTGGGGTTTAGAAGATTAACAATAAGTCAACCTTAGTGATTTTCAAAACTGTAATGGCAATGTTGTAGTGGTATGCATTTTGAGTAAGACAGAATTATGTAGCTAATAATTTAAAATTACTCAATGTAGCCACTAGATGGCAGTATAAGCCTTTGGATTCTGAATATGAACTACAACCTGAACAATTTTAAAATTATATGTTTGACAATAGCTTTGACTAAATCACCCCAAAAGGAAAAATCTGAGGCAAAAAGTCAACATTACGGTATAAAGTATTTCTGAGTTGTGTTCCAGTTTGGTTTGGTATTTTCCTTTGTGAAATTAAACAAATAATTATCTAGTAAATTGTAGCTATAGTTAATAACTTCAATTTATTTTATTTTACATATTCACTAAATATAAAAATAGCAGGATGTATTTATTACTGAGTATAATACTCAATAATGATGTCTAAAAAATTGAGATTATTATTATTTAATATATACTGTACTTTCAGTGCTGTCATTAAATTATATCAATGAAAAAACATAGCTTTTTTTTGTTTTTTAAATTTTGGCTGCTCTGGGTCTTAGTTGCAGCATGTGGGTTCTTAGTTGTGGCAGTATGTGGAATTTGGGATCTAGTTCCCTGACCAGGGATTGAAACCAGGAGCCCTGCATTGGGAGCGTGTAGTCTTACCCACTGGACCACCAGGGAAGTCCCTTGCTCATTTTTAAAATGTGAGTATGCTTGTTGCAAGTAAATTTTCACCTTATGCTTATATGGTAATCAAATGTAGAGGTTTACACATCTGATCCAATGACGGAGCTCACATTCTCCAAATCCCATAAAAATGATAAAAGAAACAAAAATGAGAAGTATCTATAGGATTGTTGGAAAATATAAGATGTTGTTAGTGCGACAAAGCACTGAAGAATTGTTGGAAGTTGTAAAGTAGATGGAATTCAATGGAAAGAAATTTTTAAAAAGGATATACAGTCATCCCTTGGTGTCTCTGAGGGATTGGTTCTAAGACCTCCTGCAGATACCAAAATCTGTGGATGCTTAAGTCTCTTACATAAAATGGTGTGTACTGGCATACTACATACATACACACACCCTTCCGTATAAGTCAAATCACCTCTAGATTACTTACGCTACCTAATACAATGTAAATGCTAATGTAAATAGTTGTAATTACAATGTAAATACTATGTAAATAGTTGACAGCATGTGGGAAATGCAAGTTTTGGTTTTTGGAATTTTCTGGGATTTTTTAGGGGGGGCTAGGGAGAGGGACGGGACGGTATTTTTGTTCCGAGGTTGGTTGAATCCACCCATGCAGAACCCATGGATGCAGAGGGCCGACTGTATGTGCTCTGAGGAATCAAAGACAGGCCAAGAACGGGGCACCAGAGAAGTGAATAGATTATTTTCCCCACCAATCATGGAAAAAGCTGAGTCTGGAACCATGACTGGGTAGTCTAACAAGTAGGGGATTTAGAGACTGTGGAACTGTGGGTACACAGCCATGTGCAAGAAGAACAGCTGGCTGTGGTGTTTACTTACAGATTAAAGCTGGTCCCCCAATATTTTCTACATTAAATAAATGATGCACCTTGGAAGATCCTACTTTGGGTATCGGGGCTGGAAAGAGACTCTGGCTATATATAAAGTATTTCAGAACCACCACAAAGTATTTATGAAATGAAATTACTTCTGTAACAGGAAGGGAAAGTCCCAGAGTTTAACACAGGAAGTTATTTTGTAGCTGGAACAATTGTGTTCTGGGTCAATAAACACTGTAGTTCACACTTTTGTGAGTGATGATGCTAAGAGCACTTAGGTTTCCTTAAAAGGCCAATGTGGTTAAGCAAAGACAGTAAGTCTTTTACAGAATATTCTTCATTAGAAGTGCTATGTTTCAAAATAGCTTAATTTCTTGCACTACACAATTCAACTTTTCCTTTTTAAACAACTTTTTAAGACTTTGAGTTAACAGCTTAACTGTTCACTGTCATATTTAACATAATAACTTTTGCTCAATTGATTTGTCAAAAACTTTAAGTACTACCAGGAGATTACTAAAATTTTAATATTAGCTAACTTTTTTTTTTTTTTTTGGCTGTATGCAGGCCTCTCACTGTTGTGGCCTCTCCCGTTGCGGAGCACAGGCTCTGGACGCACAGGCTCAGCGGCCATGGCTCACGGGCCCAGATGCTCCGCGGCATGTGGGATCTTCCCGGACTGGGGCATGAACCCGTGTCCCCTGCATCGGCAGGTGGACTCTCAACCACTGTGCCACCAGGGAAAACCCTAGCTAACATTTTTGAAAGCTTACTATGTGTCAAACGTTAAACTAAAAAGCTCTTTAGATTTATTTTTAAAATTAACTATATAATCAATGACACAGGTAGTATACTATCACCATAAGAGACCTACAGTTAAATCTAGTCAATTCTTAGTGAGTTATAATTCAGATATGTCAGTTTCCCAATCCATGCCCGTACTATTTGTGGTAGACAGAGTAATAGCTTCCCGAATCCCTGCCAAAGACTTCTATGTCCTAATCCCCAGAACCTGTGAATATGTTATATTACGTGGCAAAGAGGAGTGAGGGTTGCAGATGGAATTAAGGTTGCTAACCGGCTGACTTTACAATAGGAAGATTATCCCAGATTATCAAGGTAGGACCAATGTAATTAACCCCAAGTGTTATTGAAAGGGGAAGAAGGAGGCAGAAAGAACCAGAGAGATGGCAGCATAAGGACTCAGTCCACTGTTGCTGGCTTTGAAGGCAGAGAAAGGAGCCACAACCAGGAAATGTGGGTGCCTTCTAGAAGATGGAAAAGGCATAGAAACAGATTTTCCCCTAGATCCTCCAGGTAGGACGTAGCTCTGCAACATCTTCATTTTAGTCAGTGAAACCCATTTGGACTTGTTAACTACAGCTCTGGAAGACAATAAACTTGTGTTGTTTCAAGCTATTAAGTTTGTGGTAATTCATTCCAGCATCAACAAACAACTAATACACTTATTATACTTTCTTTTTTCCTCTTTCTCACCAAACCAAATTACTGAGTCCACTAACACACATCAGAGATGCTTTCCACCATACTTACTGAATCTGGGAAGTTTTCCTGTGAAGCCTTTACCTACATAAAACCCTGAACCTTCCAAATGAGTTGTGCTTTATGAAGAAGCCCAGAAAAAATAACAGATATCTATGAGACATTTAAGAATTATACTCTCAGGCTTCCCTGGTGGCGCAGTGGTTGAGAATCTGCCTGCCAATGCAGGGGACTCGGGTTTGAGCCCTGGTCTGGGAAAATCCCACATGCCGCGGAGCGGCTGGGCCCGTGAGCCACAACTACTGAGCCTGCGTGTCTGGAGCCTGTGCTCTGCAACAAGAGAGGCCACGATAGTGAGAGGCCCGCGCACCGCGATGAAGAGTGGCCCCCGCTTGCCACAACTAGAGAAAGCCCTCGCACAGAAACGAAGACCCAACACAACAAAAATAAATTAATTAATTAATAAACTCCTACCCCCAATATCTTCTTTGAAAAAAAAAAAGAATTATGCTCTCTAAGCACCGCTCATTGGTAAGAGCTCTTGTTCTTCCATTACTGGGCTAAAGTACGACATTATGAGTATATTAACATCCACCCTTCCAAAAGTCTGCCCACAATCATGTGGTCACATAGTACACAGCACCATTTACTTGGGCTGCTGGACTCGCTCAGGTTGATGACCAAGAGAAACCACTAGGCACCCCTCAGGACCATCAAAATTATGTCTACCAAAGTCACTGAGCCAAATTGTTGCCTGTTTTTATTTGAGTACCAAGTTTGGTTAAATATTGTATTATTCTTTTTTAGAAAAGAAATTGGAAAACAAGTAACAATATGGAAGAAACATTAGATAGGAAACCAGGGGATGCAAATCCTGGTCCTGATTCAGTCATAGTGGTTCTAACACCTTTGGTAGTTATTTAATCTCCTTACCTGAAAGCACTATTGGAGAAGAGCAGCTGTTCTAAAATTTTTAGTCGTAAGGCCCTTTCTCCAGAAATCACAGGCAAATGAAACAGAGAAAGGGTGACATTCTCTGGCTGAAGGAAGGAAAGATTGGCTGTCCCAGTGTCCACTCCTTCTGCCTCCCCTTGTGCCTGTCTCCCAAGCCCCTGTGGGAATGTGGAACACAGTTTAAAAAATCACTGCATTATCGGCTCTCTCAAATGTCTTCCGTGGTCCAGTGCTCACAACGTACACATGGTGAAATGGAAGGATACACAAGTTACACTCTTGGTTACATTGCCATCTAAGGGCAAGAATTTAGTTCTTTAAATATCAATTAAATGAAGCAAAACAATATGAATGTAATTCAGAAGATATTTCTTTCAGAAACAAGCTAGACTAACCTCTAGAAGAAACTGAATTTCAAATATACATTCAGAATTGAAAATATAAAACGTAGAAATGGAATAAGACACATGAAAAATTCAGTCAAGCACACATAAGCAGTGAAGTGATTAACTTTAAAAAACAAAACAACTTTACAGTCCTTTTAGCATCTTTATGCTACTGCTGTTAGCATGTGCTTACTCCTCACATCAATCCTCCAATCCACCCATACAAAGTTGGTACTATCCCTTTGGGGTAGGACTTTTAAGTGCAGATTTTGACCCTATATTTCAGTATGTCTCCTAAATTATTAGCACTATAAACATCACTTTTGTGTATTTCCTCTTACTAAAATAAGAAGAAAACAACAGTAAGAGGAATCTTGTACAGTTCTAAAGAAGTATAGTTTAGAAGGCTTTAGAACCACAGAAAAGTAGGTAGTTTTAAAAACATCATTTTGAGGAGGTGAATATATTTATATCTCTATATTTTATCTTATGTAGCAATCCCTATGTCTGTGAATTTGTTATAAAATTCTCGGTTTAAAATGCATATATGTATACACATACGTAATATATATATGGTTTAGTTCTCCTTTTGATATTTAAAGGTTATATATAATGTTATTTAAAAACAATATATGATTGTGTTTGAACATCTCTATCTAAGAGAAATTTAAGAATTATGATCTCTAGCCACTGTTCATTGCCATTCTTCTGTATACTGGGCTAAAGGATGACCTTAAGAGTATATTAGCTTTAAGACTTGACAGCATCCATGGAATAAGTGCATATGTTTTGAGTATAAAACCCATTGCACACTAATTTCTGGTGAAACAGTTAGCTTTACTCATGCTAGACATCAACAGGAACAGATTAAATAGGTGGTTAAGTATTTTGAAACAACTGGATTTTTCAAGAAAGAGGTAGAAGACTTCTAAGAGGGATGGGAAGCAGAACTTGGAAGAATATATAAAGACTCAGGGTAACATAGGGACTTCCCTGATGACGCAGGGGTTAAGAATCTACCTGCCAATGCAGGGGACATGGGTTCGAGCCCTGGTCCGGGAAGATCCTACAGGCCGTGGAGCAACTAAGCCAGTGTGCCACAACTACTAAGCCTGTGTGCCTAGAGCCTGTGCTCCACAAGAGAAGCCACCGCAATGAGAAGCCCGCGCACTGGAACGAAGAGTAACCCCCACTCGCCGCAACTAGAGAAAGCCTGTGTGCAGCAATGAAGACCCAATGCAGTCAAAAATAAATAAATTAATTAATTAACTTTTAAAAAAAGACTTAGGGTAACATAATAAAAGGAGTTAGACATGTATATGCCAGATGGAGTCTTTCTAATCTTAAAATAAAAACTCCTCAATCTATGATGATGCCCAATCCATGATGATAACACAATTTGAGTGTGGATTTTAAAGCTGTGATTTTCCTTTTTCTCAGCCAAAAATACTGTAAGCAAGATCCTTGAGCATTCAGAAGTTGTCTAAACTACAGTAAGGATCTTGACAGCAACAGCAAATATAAAACAGATGGATCAATAATTAAAGGCATCTAATATGCATTTGAGTACATAATAACAGGCAAAAAAAAAAGCTATGTACTCTGGACTCTTTATTTTGAATCAAGTTTGCATTATATTAGAGATTCTGAGACAAGTATCATCATTAAAAGAGTTTAGTAACTAGCTGTATATATATCTGACTATGTATAAGAAGTTACATATGGGACTTCCCTGGTGGTCCAGTGGTTAAGAATCCACCTTCCACTGCAGAGGACGTGGGTTTGATCCCTGGTTGGGGAAATAAGATACTACATGCCTCAGGGCAACTAAGGCTGCATTCCACAATGACTGAGCCCATGCACTCTGGAACCCGCATGCCACAACGAGAGAAGCCTGTGCACTGCAACAAAAGATCCTGTATGCAGCAGTGAAGATCCTGCGTGCCGCAACTAAGACCCAACGCAGCCAAATAAATAAATAAATTTTAAAAATAAACAAATAAAATAAAATTAAAAATTGAAAAGCTATGTAATAAAAAAACAAAAAAAATTAAAAATAAAATATTTATTAAAAAAAAAGTTACATAAAAGATGTGAGTGACAAAAACTTGCCAGACTGGCAGAACTGGCAACTTAAGACTTAGTAGTTTATAAGAGATCACTGAAGAAATCAAAGGGGAAATCAAAAAATACCTAAAAACAAATGACAATGAAAACATGATGAAACAAAATCTATGGGATGCAGCAAAAGCAGTTCTAAGAGGGAGGTTTATAGCAATACAATCCTACCTCAAGAAACAAGAAAAATCTCAAATAAACAACCTAAACTTATACGTAAAGCAATTAGAGAAAGAAGAACAAAAAACCCCCAAAGTTAGCAGAAGGAAAGAAATAATAAAGATCAGATCAGAAAGAAATGAAGGAAACAATAGCAAAGATCAATAAAACCAAAAGTTTTTTCTTTGAGAAGGTAAACAAAATTGATAAACAATTAGCCAGACTCATCAGGAAAAAAAGGGAGAAGACTCAAATCAATAGAATTAGAAATGAAAAAGGAGAGGTAACAACTGACACTGCAGGAATAAAAAAGATCATGAGAGATGGCTACAAGCAACTATATGCCAATAAAATGGACAACCTGGAAGAAATGGACAAATTCTTAGAAAACCACAACCTTCCGAGACTGAACCAGGAAGAAACAGAAAACATGAACAGACCAATCACAAGTACCAAAATTGAAACTGTGATTAAAAATCTTCCAACAAACAAAAGCCCAGGGCCAGATGGCTTCACAGGCGAATTCTATCAAACATTTAGAGAAGAGCGAACACCTATCCTTCTCAAACTCTTCCAAAATATAGCAGAGGGAGGAACACTTTGAAACGCATTCTACGAGGTCTCCATCGCTCTGATACCAAAACCAGACAAAGATGTCACAAAAAAAGAAAATTATGGGCTTCCTCGTGGCACAGTGGTTAAGAATCCGCCTGCCAATGCAGGGGACACAGGTTTGAGCCCTGGCCCGGGAAGATCCCACATGCCACGGAGCAATTAAGCCCGTGTGCCACAACTACTGAACCTGTGCTCTAGAGCCCACGAGCCACAACTACTGAAGCCCACGTGCCTAGAGCCCGTGCTCCGCAACAAGAGAAGACACTGCAATGAGAAGCCCGCGTGCTGCAACGAAGAGTGGTCCCCGTTCGCCACAACTAGAGAAAGACCCAACACAGCAAAAAATAAATAAACTAGAGAAAGACCCAACACAGCAAAAGTAAAATTAATAAATTTATTAAAAAAAGAAAGAAAATTACAGGCCAATATAACTGATGAACGTAGATGCAAAAATCCTCAACAAAATACTAGCAAACAGAATCCAACAGCAGATTAAAAGGATCATACAACATGCTCAAGTGGGATTTATCCCAGGAATGCAAGGATTCATCAATATATGCATTTCAATCAACGTGATACATCATATTAACAAACTGAAGGATAAAACCATATGATCATCTCAATAGATGCAGAAAAAACTTTCCACAAAATTCAACACTGATTTATGATAAAAACTCTTCAGAAAATGGGCATAGATTGAACCTACCTCAACATAATAAAAGCCATATATGACAAACCCACAGCCAACATCATTCTCAATGGTGAAAAACTGAAAGCATTTCCTCTAAGATCAGGAACAAGACAAAGGTGCCCACTCTCACCACTACTATTCAATATAGTTTTGGCTGTTTTAGCCACGGCAATCAGAGAAGAAAAAGAAATAAAAGGAATCTAAATTGGAAAAGAAGTAAAACTGTCACTGTTTGTAGATGACATGATACTATACATAGAGAATCCTAAATATGCTACCAGAAAACTACTGGAGCTAATCGATGAATGTGGTAAAGTAGCAGGATACAAAATTAATGCACAGAAATTTCTTGGACAGCTACATGTAAAAGAATGAAAGTAGAACACTTCCTAACATTACACAGAAAATAAACTCAAAATGGATTAAAGACCTAAATGTAAGGCCTGACACTATCAAAGTCTTAGAGGAAAACATAGGCAGAACACTCCATGACATAAATCACAACAAGATCCTTTTTGACCCACCTCCTAGAGTAATGGAAATAAAAATAAAAATAAACAAATGGGACCTAATGAAACTTAAAAGCTTTTGCACAGCAAAGGAAACCATAAACAAGATGAAAAGACAACACTCAGAATGGGAGAAAATATTTGCAAACGAAGCAACTGACAAAGGATTAATCTCCAGAATATACAAGCAGCTCATGCAGCTCAATACCAAAAAAAACAACCCAATCCAAAAACGGGCAGAAGACCTAAACAGACATTTCTCCAAAGAAGACATACAGATTGCCAACAAACACATGAAAAGATGCTCAACATCACTAACCATTAGAGAAATGCAAATCGAAACCACAATGAGGTATCTATCACCTCACACCAGTCAGAATGGCCATCCTCAAAAAATCTAGAAACAATAAATGCTGGAGAGAGTGTGGAGAAAGGGAATTCTTTTGCACTGTTGGTGGGAATATAAATTGATACAGCCACTATGGAGAACAGTACGGAGATTCCTTAAAAAACTAAAAATAGAGCTGCCATATGACCCAGTAATCCCACTCTTGGGCATATACCCTGAGAAAACCATAATTCAAAAAGAGACATGTACCACAATGTTCATTGCAGCACTATTTACAATAGCCAGGACATGGAAGCAACCTAGATGTCCATCAACAGATGAATGGATAAAGAAGATGTGGCACATATATACAAAGGAATATTACTCAGCCATAAAAAGGAATGAAATTGAGTTATTTGTAATGAGGTGGATGGACCTAGAGCCTGTCATACAGAGTGAAGTAAATCAGAAAGAGAAAAACAAATACCATCTGCTAACGCATATATATAGAATCTAAAAAAAACAGTACTGATGAACCTAGTAGCAGGGCAGGAATAAAGACACAGACATAGAGAATGGACTTGAGTACACAGGGAGGGGAGGGGAAGCTGGGACCAAGTGAGAGAGTGCCATGGACATATATACACTACCAAATGTAAAATAGATAGCTAGTGGGAAGCAGCTGCATAGCACAGGGAGAACAGCTCGGTGCTTTGTGACCACCTAGAGGGGTGGAATAGGGAGGGTGGGAGGGATGCTCAAGAGGGAGGGGATATGGGGATATATGTATGCATATAGCTGATTCACTTTGTTGTACAGCAGAAACAACACAACATTGTAAAGCAATTATACTCCAATAAAGATGTTTAAAAAAAAATAGATTAAGTGGTTTAGTTCCATGAACAGTACCTGAAGAGATTAATGAAGACTAATTACGTTATGGTTCCTATATATTTCCTATTAGAATAAAAAAGTCATGATTTCTGAAAAGAAATTGTACTTTATGTGATTATTTAGTTGAAACTCAATGGGAAAAGAACACTGAAATATCTCAGATCTGGAGTCCTGGGTCTGTTTTATATGAACCTCTAGCTAGTAGCAGCAATTTAAACTATTTTTTCTTGTGTACAACACATTGTCAAAATCATCCTTCTGTGAGGACAATGAAAAAATATAAATGGAGAAAGATTTTGCCATTGTGCTTCCTATTCATCTATCTGCATTTTAAATGCCTGCCAGAGCCCTTGAGTAAGAAGACAACGAAAGCAAGACAAACAGGTCAGAGACCTGACCTACCTTCCTCATCTTGCTACTTAACAATGAGTGAATGGTAAAGCTTAAGAAACTGAATCTCAGTAGTTTTAAAAATTTGAAAATTGTAGAAATAGGCAAAGAAGATGTACTCTAGCCTCAAGCATTGCTGGAAAACAAACAAAACAACAAAAGATAACTATTTACATAAGATAAGGGGGAAGATTTTGAGTGATGAAAACTTATAAATAGCCTTCTCAGAAAATAATTTATTCAATTATGTCTACTTCAATGGAGGATGATTTTCATACAGAAATTCTAATTACTGGTTGTTTTCTTCCTTAGTTATAAACTTATAGTCTGGGGAACCTAATTTTTTCATTCATTTAACATAATTTGTTGAAAGAACTGCAGGACACTGGCTACGTATTAATTCATCATATGGTCTTTGCCCTCGAGAATTTTTCTACATAGTTATCACAAACACAGTTGTGGTCCATATGATAAATGCTGAGATAAGTATAATAACAGAATCCGAGAACACTAGGAAACCTCACAATATTAATATTTGAGTTCAGGTTTGAAAGATGACTTGCAATTTTCCAAGCATTTTAAGATATGCAAAGTGATGAACAACAGATTCAGTGCAACAGTGATTCAGAGCACAGGGCTATGCAAGATGATGTGGGAAGAAGCTGGATATATAGGGGTCTGAAAGATTACAGAGTTTTGTATGAAAGTAACAATAGGTGCTACAATGTATATATATATATATATATATATATATATATATATATATATATATATATATATATATATATATATTCTGTAGTCCAAAATGTCATTGCTGGTTGTGGTGCGAAGGGTCTCTGGTAAACTTGACCTTTTGGGGATCTTAGCTGATGGAAGCTCCCTCATCTTTAATACAGGGCTTCTGAGATAGCCCTGGGCATCAGTTTGCAGCTGCAAGCCTGGACTAGAAACTATTTACATCACTTCTGCCCACATTTTATTGGCCATAACTCAGTGACTTGGCCACGTCTTATAGCAAAAAGGCTTTGCAATGTGGTCTAGCTGTCTGCCAAGGGGAAAGGAAAATAATAAATAGTTGGCTTGTCTTTGCCATCAGTGGTGATTTTCTCATGTTGGGGAATCTCACCATCAGATTTGCTACTTTGAAGATCACTTGGGTACAGTATAAAAGATATGATAGGGTAGAATAAGACTTGTAGGAGGGAACCTAGGTCAGACACTGGCAGCATCATAGGAAAAGACGTAAAATATAAAAAATATTTCTGAGATAGAATAAACCAGATTTGGTGACAGACTGAATACTGAACTGAGGTACAGAGAGGGGTAGAAAATGACTGAATATTTTATTGAGAGAATGTACCAATGGTGATACTACTAACTAAAGTTAGGAACATGTCAGTTGAAGCAGGATTACATATGAAAGAAAGAAGCACAGTTTGGAAATGGTAAGTTATTAGTATTTGCAGGACGTCTGAGTGGAGATGTCCAGGGGGAGAATGAAGTCACAGATCTGAATCTTAGATGAATACAGGAGGTGTGCTTTTTTGGGGAAGGGTATTCAACAAATAGTTTATAACTATGAGACCAGAAACAAACACCCAAGGAGATGTCATGGAGCAAAATAAGAATCCGGCAGGTCAGAGTTCTCCTACGTCTATGAAAAATTAAACATTGGACTTTCCCTGTTGGCAATTATAATATTCTTTCTCATTCAGTTGTTGTAGGATTAAATCAATCACATGATGAATTTAAAATACTAGTCTTAGTGTCTGACTAAAGAATTTAATAAATGGTAGCTGTAACAATAATATGAATGATAAGAATGATAATCACCAGTTGACTCTGAGTGCCTTTGACTGTTGGGTGGGGAGGTCTCCACTGTCCTTTCTCATCTACCTCTGCTTTTACTAATTCTGCTCCGTTCTGCAAGCAATGCTTTTCCCCACACGCTACATAATTGTTCTGCAGTAATTTCTCTGAAGCTAAAGGAAACTGCCCCTTGCACTGATTGCAAATTCTACACAATTATTCTTCACAGTGCTGCGCCTACTGCCTGCGATTGTAATGGCCTCTCAGAGAATTTTAATGATAATATTCTTTATCAAGTGATTGCTTTGTCCATGGTTGCCACATTAAAAAACACAATTAAAATTAAAGTTAAAATCAAAGCCAAAAATCTGTCACAAATGTAGCAATATTTTTTGTGATAGAAGGAACAATATGTCTAAAGGAGCTTTCATGCTGTTGTATAATGTACCTATGCCTTAAATTTGATTCCTCTGAGTGTTCAATTAATGTGGAAACAACAGACAGCCATTTTATCTCCTTTCTTGAATTTTGCTATTACATTGACCATTAATGCATTTTTTGTTCTACCCAGGCTCCTCTCTGTTAAAAAAAATAAGCTATTTTATCATATGAGATACTACATTTAAAAAAAAAAAACTAAGCTGATTTTAAAGTGCTGTTCAAAGATTTTTTTCTTTAAATGAATCACAGACGAATTCATTTAAGACAGTGATGCTGATTTTACCAATCTATTCACTAAGTCTCTGCTGGGTGTAAAGAATACGCCCCCAGGAGCTTGACAGCAGGGAAACGGAAGGGTCCCTCACTCTAAAATTATGTAAAGCCTGATCTGAGATACATAAAATCTTGAAACTAACTTAGAAACACAGGTTGACCCTCTAAGCACAGCAAGACAAGACTAAAGCTAAGGAATGGCTGGGCCATTCAAAAGGGTGGATGTGGGCAGACTGCCAGTCAGATAAGCTCATTTTTCCAGGAGACAGGGGACCAAAGACCAACTCTCTCTCAGTGACAGATATCATGTAAATTGTGGAGATTGCTATCTCTGGTTATAGCCTGATGTCATTAAACATACAAATCATACAAATTACTTTCCTTGTTCTGATTGCATAATCATCAAGCCATCTTTTGAGGATAATTTGGCTTCTCATGGCTTTTCTGATAGAGAATGGAACATTCTGACCAGAGGATGCATATCTTCATTGTCTATCCTCTTGGCAGATATATTTCTCAATATAAGTTAACCTATTAGGCAATTTTGTTATAGTTCATTTTATGTGAGTGAGTTTGTGTGAATCTCTTCGAATCATCCATTCTGTGATGACAAAAAGCTAACTCCCGAGACTGCAAAATGGAAGCTCAAACCAAAAACCAAGGGATGTTTGGTCCTGTGAGGTCTCTTGGGAGAAAGTCAACAAAGAGATATTCCCCTTTAATCATCCCTACAGCCAATGCCATTAAAGCATCAAGGCTGACAGATGGAATAACTTCAGTAGAAAGGAATATTGACAATTTGCAAGCACAGGTTTTAATTTCAGCATTATAATAGCCGACACTTAGGGAGTCTGAGCAAAATTAAACTGTTCAGCTCAAACAGTTAAGAAGCTGCAGGTTTTATGGGCCTGAACACTTTTAAAAGCACAAGTATTTATTACTTCCCCAGCCAGAACACTTTGCCCAATCCTCAGTTCTCTCCCTTCCCCACTTTCACCCTTAGTGAAACATGATTCTAATGTCTCCAGGGACAGCTCTATTACTTGGCCTCAGAAACAATTTTTTAAAAATACCCACCAAATATAAATTCCCTTAAATATAACTGATTACTATCTCATTCACACACACACACAAAACCCCCAAAACCCCGAAAACTTAAATTACAATATTTAAAACCTTATTTTAAAAGAGTGAAAATACATATTTTTAACTTGGCTCATCTATTATCTTCTTTACCACCCACTGAAAAATAATAGTACAATGGTCTAGTTAAAGACTCAGAAAAAAAAAAAGACTCAGGATACTTCACAAAACTGTTTGGATCAATAACGATTATTTTGTACCTTAACAGAATGTACTATATATAATTAAAAAAATTATTTGAAGTACGTTAATTTTATTTTTTTATTATTATTATTTTTTTTTGTGGTACGCGGGCCTCTCACTCTTGTGGCCTCTCCCATTGCGGAGCACAGGCTCCGGACGCGCAGGCTCAGCGGCCATGGCTCACGGGCCCAGCCGCTCCGCGGCATGTGGGATCTTCCCGGACAGGGGCACGAACCCGTGTTCCCTGCATCGGCAGGCGGACTCTCAACCACTGCGCCACCAGGGAAGCCCGAAGTACGTTAATTTTAAATAAAAATGTGATAGGAATAAAATTAAGTTGTTCCACACATGTGTGAAGATGGAAAAATGAACATTATGGGTCTGGTGTATTAGTCCCCCAGTACTAATTATTTTCAGAAAAATTGTATGTATCTCTGACTACTGTTACTCAAGAGTCCATTTCATGCAGCAAACACCACTGAAATATTCTAACAAGCACACAAAATTTTATATATATATTTTTTTAAATTTATTTATTTATTTATTTTTGGCTGCGTTGGGTGTTTGTTGCTGCGCGGGCTTTCTCTAGTTGCGGTGAGCGGGGGCTACTCTTCATTGCAGTGTGTGGACTTCTCATTGCGGTGGCTTCTCTTGTTGCAGAGCACAGGCTCTAGGCGCGTGGGCTTCAGTAGCTGTGGCATGTGGGCTCAGTAGTTGTGGCTCGCGGGCTCTAGAGCACAGGCTCAGTAGTTGTGGTGCACGGGCTTAGTTGCTCTGCAGCATGTGAGATCTTCCCGGACCAGGGCTCGAACTGGTGTCCCCTGCATTGACAGGTGGATTCTTAACCACTGTGCCACCAGGGAAGCCCCACAATTATATTTTTAATTTGTAATTTTCAGCAATTACCACAATGGGAAAGCCAAGCCTTCCTGGTATTTTTTGCAGGTGGTAAGTATTAATGTTAAATGTTTATAATATCTTTGAATGGCCACAGGAATATTCACAAAGGAATTGAAAAATCAGATACGTCTTTCAGAATCACTGCATTTGTAATCTCTCATTTTAAGATCAGGTGGAACATAAAGTTGTATTCTGTGAGGTTAAAAAACTTAATGATTCTCACAGTTTTACTTTCTCAAGATAATTCTTGAATTTGAAAATGACTACTTTTGCCATCACTGCATATTGATTTTGATGAAGAATATTAATATTAGCATGCCAGTACTGAGGGGGAAAACTGATACATACTTCAAAAATAAATACAAGATAATAATGAAAACAGAAAACTACAGTTATCTCTCAAAGATTCTTGTGACAAGTGGAAATGTGCCTATTGTCAAGGTTTGGTAACACTTGTTTTCTAGTATGTATATATACATATATATATGTGTGTGTGTATATATATATATACACACACACACACATATATATATTTAGTTTCACTTCCAAAGCAACTCCTCTTCAATTAAAAATTAAGAAACGAACAGATTTTAGCCTACTGATCTTTTTTCTGATTTCAAAAATCATATATTGTGTGTCATTTACATAGAGAAAAAAGTTTACAAAAATTCAAAATTCTAATTACTGTTCTTTTATTTTCAGGAATAAAAATTGCATGCGCAAAAGCACAGTAAAACTTGTTGTGAGTTGTTTTTAGATTCCCATTGCATCCTTCAACTGAAACATGCAGCAGTGTTGTACGGATGACAGAGACTCAATATTATACCTGTGGGTGGCTTTGTTGCTTCCAAAAGCAATTTTTATTTTTTTGGTTGCCAAATAAGCTATTGTTTGAATCCAATCAGTAGTAAGCACCCATAGAGACCAACTGGGCTGTTTTGAATATGAGTATATTAAGTCATTTCTGTTTCAAAATATATCTTTACAAATAGTATCAATAGCCACATTTTACTGGGTATTTATTTTGCCAGCCAGATACTGCGTTAACAGTTTTATAGGTATGTTTTCTCATTTAATTCTAATAAAAGTTTTATAAAGGAGATCTTATTCCGCACCCCCCATCCCGCCCAGTATGGGGGCAAAACAGGATGTCTAGAGATGAAAGTGTTTCACCTAAAGTCACGGCGCTAAGAAGTGAATGCAACTCATCTTCGTTTCTGTGTGCCTCCACAGCATGTGCTCTTATCCACAATTGCATTTTATTTTGATCTGTTACGAATGTAGACCACACACTATATATTGGTTACATCTATGCATAAACACAGGTAGGGCGTGTTGAAAGAAAGATCTGTGTAAGTTTCAAAATCATTCCCATTATTTTATAGCAGCACCTCATATATTAGTGATAGATACATACTGAATCTCTATATTTCTTTCCATTCTTGGGGATATTTTCAAAGAGTTCAGGGAATTATTATGACAGCAAGACATGCAATATGGAGCAAAAATTTAGATATTTGATGACTGGGAAATAAATCTCCCAAGAATATGTCATCTCTTTTCTTATAAGCAACAATTCACAGTGTAGCAAAATTATGAAAAAAGTGCTTATAAGGTTTAAAGTGAGGAGATTTCTAGAGAAACAAGGCATGTATTTAAAATGATATCTATTCTAAAACATAGTAAAATTCTGTTTGGTCCTGCCTGTATTACTCTTTTGGGGAAAAATAAAAATAGAAGCCATAGAGGATCACAGGGAAGGGAGAACAATGTGTGGGTGAGGGAAGCTTATGGGTGAGCCAGCCAGAAAGGGGAAAGTGGAAAAATATATTCTACATTTAAACTCTCTGTTTTCATTAAATCTTTGAGACTCAAACAGAATCTATCACTGAGTCTAGGAGGGGGGGTCTCAGCACATTCATTGTTACCTGTTCTCTAAATTGTGACAATGATCAAAATGCCTTTGTATAGTTCTTGACAAATGGAAAAAGAATTCTGTCACAGAGCTTCTAAATGGTTATTAGAAATATGCCCGAGTTGTATTGTCAGACTGGCTTAGATTCTAAGCCCTATGGAGGAGGGATTGATGTCTTTCTGGTGAGATTGACAGAATATACTGCAACACTTAATAAAAACAGTAGTAGAAACACAGTGGGGGCAAAGGAACTCCTCAATCCCAGATTACAAACTCTGAACAAAGCCCTGTACCTTCCATAGAATTCCATTACCAGTGTTGGTATGAGTTTCAAGGGGAGCCTGCATTGAAAATATATTCTCTGCAATACACATTCTGGGATACATGTTCACATGAAGCAAATAAGATTATTCACAGTACAATTCTTAGTGGCTAATAAAATTAACCACTCTTTTCAGTGATATTAATCAGTGGTTGTTCCAGTATGCTTGAACAAACAGAGCACCTGACTGTAGATTAACTGCACCTAAAGATGTTTTGTGAATATTAGCATATTAGCAAACCGTATGGTAAATTAGACTTGTCTGGTAATTTACCGGAAGGAAGTCAAAATAATTAGAAATCACTCTCAATAACTGCAGTTGCATACAGCAACTCAGTCACTGAAATGAAACGGTTTTCAGAAATGTCTGTTTTGCAGGTGTATTCCAATGACAGGCTACAAACTGGCTGCTCATATTAAACATCATCATGTAAAATGGGCTTGCAGAATGAATGCTAAACTGAGAGGTTGCTTGCCATCTGCTTTCTCTATTGATTTGACTTTGAAAGGCTTTGTTTGTTTTTTTGTTCACAAAGAAAACCTGATCATGTCCTGATCACAAGGGTAGCCAAACATGGTCTATATATTTCCTTATAAGAGGCATCCATCGGAGGGTGATAGAAATCAACCGTCAGTTAGTCAGTTGATTCTTCTCAGGGATGTACTCTACTATATTGAACATTTTAAAATAATTTTAAATAGTTAATAGCATAAATACGAAGATACTACGAATCAGTGCTTCTCAATTTTTTAACATGTGTCTGAATCACCTGGGGATCTTGTTAAAACACAGATTATGATTCAGCAGGTCTGGGGGTGGGGAGCTCGAAAGTCTGCATTTCTAACAACTTTCTACATGCTGCCAAAGCTGCTGGTGTGCGGATCGCAATTCGAGAAATTAGGCTGTAGATGCACCATATTTTACTAAACAAATAAGCGGTCACAAAAACGTGACATTCATTTGCGATGTTTTCTTCACGAGAAGCAGTAGATGTTTTTCTATTTATTGACTTCCTGTCCTTTGAACTTTGTGGAGAATCAAGGATTGCCTTACCTAACTCAAGCCCTGTATGTCACTAACCCCAAATAGCAGAAAAAATTTTAAGTATTATTTATTAATACATTTATTCCACAGATAAGTTGGCATCTGAACTAGGTGAGACACAGGAAATAGACATAGATGGTTCTTGAACGCATGAAGCTTAGGCGAAGAGACAGACAGACTAAATCTATAGAAATAGCTATGTATTTATTTGGAAAGAGGTTGCAGAATACTAAAGATGTCAGAGGACCTAACCTGGTAAGGCTTCTCTGAGAAACTGACATTCAGCTAAGCTCTGAAACACATGAAGGTGTTATTCAGGAGAGTGGTGCGAGACAGTGTTGAGTAATGGGGAGATACACCCACAGTCTCTTCAGTCATGCACGAGACAACTGAGGGAGTGAGTGGTGCAGAGATGAGACTGGAACAGTGAGGAGAAGTTCTGTCACAGAGACGTTGTGGAGCATGTCAAACATTTTAGAATGAAGCTAAGAGTAAAGAGAAAAAGTTTTTAAGTGTAAGCATCTTCAAATACACATTTTGAAGAGCACTTTCTTGCTCCTAGGTACTGAATTGATTAGGACAATAATGGTTGTGAAAGTTAAGGCTACTGAAGTGCCCCAGGCGAAAGGTAATGGGGCTCAGAAGAGGCAGTGGTAGTGGAGATGGGGATGGAGAGACAATTATATGTATGTTCTGGAGGTATTTCAACTGATTCAATGTAGGAAGTGAGGAAGAAAGAGAAGTCAATGATGGCCCCTGGGCAGAAGCAATTTTGGTAGATGGTACCATTTGCTGTGATAAAAACACTAAAGGAAGAACACGTTTGTGGGTAAGATATTAAGGTAATTTTTTTTGGTTATAGAAGTCTGTAAAAGTCCCATCGGACTTTTCCCACTGTGCTCATTAGGCTGTTGTGCAAAAGAAATAAATGCTTACACTTACTATCTTTCTGTCGCTTAGTCAATAACAACTCTATAAAAATAATAAGAGTTAATATTTATATAAGAAGGAAACTTAAAACAAAAAGGTAGAGAGACTTCCAGAATTACACAAGGATGATGATAAAATTGGTCATAAAAATTTAGATATCTCAATTTAATGCCTACCCCCCATTTTACTTGTGAGTTTGATTCTTATGAAAAAATCACGGTGAAACATGGTAAGATCTAAAACAGGTGTCCAAACCCTCACTACATGGGTTATCATTGATTTACTATCTACTCTATATTAAAGTCAACTTTCTTCTTAATCAGAGGGGAGTCTCTTGAGATTGGGGGATTTAATCTTTTTTTTTAAACAGGAAAATATAGTCAAAAGGATCTTTAGTAAGCTACTTTATACACTATAAATCTGTGCTGATATTATAGCTCTACAGTGTCTGGCTAGGCATACACTAATAATAAACTAATCATACTGCACTGGTTGAGAGAAGAGTATCAAAATAAACTATTCATACCTAATATGGATTTTGTCACCAGCTATTATACGGTAACTATTTAAACTCCATTGTCTTGCCTGACTGAGAAAGCTTTACTGCCTCTGCATTTCTCAACCTGCATGAATCACTTGTAATGATAATATGTGCTAATAAACATCCTGAGATGCACTTCACCCAGCGGGGGCTTCCCAGAAACAATTGTCACATCGATAGTAGTTTTTCAAAGCCTGGTGTGAGTTTTGTAACGGAACACATATAGGTCATATATTAGATATATAAGTACATATCAATATATTTCTATAATTTTTCTCACTTTTTTTAGATTCCCAGCTGACCATTCAAAAAATAAAATAGTCCTCTGCCCTCTCAGTGTGTCCTAGCCCTAACTAAGAAAGAAAATGACTAAAAATAGTCATTTTAATCGTGGATACACTTTAATGTAGTTTTTCTTTTTAACATAGCATTTTAAAAAGCTTTTAATATGAAATATTATAGAGTCACAGGAAGTTGAAAAACAATGTACAAGACAGGCTATAAGGTTCAAGATGGTGCAGGAAGGTGCAGGAAGACCCTGAACTCATCGCCTCCTACAGACACACTGAATCTACACCTACATCTAGAGCAATTCCTCCTGAAGATAAATTGAGGGCTAACTGAAAAGCTTCTGCACAACACATGACAGAAGGACTCCCACAGAGATGGGTAGGAGAGACAGAGATATGGTATCATTGGGAACCCCACCCTTAATGCTGAGAACTGCAGTGGGGAGGGATATCACTGAGGGGCCCACACACCGACTTCTTATAGAAAATTATCAAACTACATGGGAAGAGACCAAGAGAAGAGGAAAGGAACAGAGAAAAACTACAAAAACCCAGCAAAAAACCCAGCAGTTTGAAGGGCACCTAGACTACACACGAAGGAAACCATTTACTAACCTTAGAGCATCTGCCGAACGAGCAGGGAACTGCTGGAACTCTCTCTGGGACTGGAGGTCAGAGTTATCAAAAAAAAAAAGAGTGATGGCCCAAATAAATAAAATCAGAAATGAAACAGGAGAAGGTACAAATGATACCACAGAAATGCAAGGAATCATAAAAGATTACTTTTAAAAATGATATGCCAATAAATTGGACAACCTAGAAGAGACGGATAAATTCCTAGAAACACACATTCTTCTAAGACTGAATCAGGAACAAATAGAAAATCTGAACAGAGGGATTTACTACTAATAAAATTGAATCAGTAATCAAAAAATTCCCAACAAACAAAAGTCCAGGACCAGACAGCTTCACACGTGAATTCTAGCAAACATTTAAAGAAAATTAACACCTACCCTTCTCAAACTATTCCAAAAAATTGAAGAGTGAAGGAATGCTTCCAAATTTATGAGAAAAGCATTGCCCTGATACCAAAACCAGACAAACAAACTACAAGAAAGAAAGAAAGGATGGAAGGAAGGAAGGAAGGAAGGAAGGAAGGAAGGGACAGCCCAGTATCCCCGATGAAATAGATGTAAAAATCCTCAATAAAATATTAGCAATCTGAACTTGACAATACATTAAAAGGATCACACAGCATGATCAAGTGGGTTTTATTCCAGGGATGCAAGGACGCTTCAATGTCCACAACAAGTCAATCAACATTAAGAAAACAAAGGATCAAAACCATATGATCATCTCAATAGGTGCAGAAAGAGCATTTGACAAAATTCAACAAACATTGATGATAAAAACTCTCAACAAAGTGGGTAGAAAGTGAACACACTTCATAATAAAGGCCAGATATGACAACAAAATATTTTCAAATGATATGTTCAATAAGGGATTAATATCCAAAATATATAAGGAAGTCATACAGTTCAATATCAAAAAAGCAAACAATCAGATAAAAAGTGGGCAGAAGACCTGAATAGACATTTTTCCAAAGAAGACAAACACATGACCAACAGGGACATGAGAAGATGCTCAACATCGCTAATCATCAGGGAAATGTAAATCAAAACTGCAATGAGGTATCACCTCACACCTGTTAGAAAAGCTATTATCAAAAGGACAAGAAATAAAAAGTGTTGGGGAGGGTGTGGAGAACAGGGAACCCTTGTGCACGGTTGGTGGGAATGTAAATTGGTGCGACCACTCTGGAAAACAGTGTGGAGGTTCCTCAGAAAATTATAAATAGAAGTACCATACAATCCAGCGATTCTACCTCTTGGAATTTATCCATAGAAAACAAACACACTCATTTGAAAAGATACATGCACCCCAATATTCATTGCAGCACTATTTACAATAGCCAAGATATGGAAGCAACCTAAGTGTCCATCGACAGATGAATGGATAAAGAAGATGTAATATATATGTATATCTTATATATATTATATATATATATAATCTTATATAATATATACACAAACTCACACACACAATGGAATATTACACACAATGGAATATATAAAAAAAGAAAGAGGGCTTCCCTGGTGGCGCCGTGGTTGAGAGTCCGCCTGCCGAGGCAGGGGACGCGGATGCGTGCCCCGGTCCGGGAAGATCCCACATGCTGCGGAGCGGCTGGGCCCGTGAGCCATGGCCGCTGAGCCTGCGCGTCCGGAGCCTGTGCTCCGCAACGGGAGAGGCCACAACAGTGAGAGGCCCGCGTACCGCAAAAAAAAAAAAAAAAAAAAAGAAAAGAAATCTTGCCACGTATGACAACATGGCAGCATCTAGAGGGTTTTATGCTAAGTGAAATAAGTCAGCAACAGACAAATACCATATGATTTCATTTATATGTGGAATCTGAAAAACAAAACAAATGAGCAAAAATGACAGAACAGAAACAGACTCATACATACAGAGAACAAACTGGTGGTTGCTGGAGGGGAGATGGGTGAGGAAATAAGTGAAATAGGTAAGGGAGACTAAACTTCCAGTTATAAATTAAATGTCATTGGGATACAACGTACAGCATAAGGAATACAGTCAATAATATTTTTAAAACTTTATACGGTGACAGATGGTAACTAGACTTAGGATGGTGATCTTATAACATGTAAAAATACCGAATCACTGTTACCACCACCTCAATCAATATATAGAACTTTCCATCACCACAAGTCTCTCTTGCGCTAGCTCTCTATAGCCACACCATCTATAACCTCTGACCACCTTCATCTCTACAATTTCGTTGTTTCAAGACTATTAATGGAATCACATAATATGTAACCTTTTGGGACTGTCTTTTTTCGTGCAGTATAATTCCTGAGAGCCAACCAAGTTTTTGCATTTTTCACTATATTGTTCCTTTTTATTGTTGCCTCGTATTTTAAGGTGTGGGAATACCACTGTCTGTTTACTCATTCACCAGTTGAGGGACATTTGGATTGTCTCCAATTTTGGACAGTTTCGAATAAAGCTGCTGTGAACATCCCTGTACAGCTTTTGTGTGAACGTAAGTTTCCATCCTTTTGGAATAAACACCCGAGTGTAGTTACTGTGTGGTATATGGTAAGTGCATGTTCATCTTTATGTGACACTGCCAAACCATTTCCACAGTGCTCATACCATTTTATATCCACACCAGCAGCGATCATCTACATTCTCAAGAAACCTCACTAGCATTTGGTGTCAAATGTAATTTTAAGGTCACAACTAGGCTGTAAATTTTTTGTGGCCAAGTGCTGTTTCATACCACCCCCACCACCTTTAAAAGTGTTTATATAACAGTAATATTGATTTTTTTTAAAGGCTATTGGCTATTTGCTATAAACAGGATATTGAACAGGACAAAGACATGCCTTTGCTCCAGGCAGGGACCCCTGGTCTATGTGCATGCAGCAGTTGCAAACTCAAATGTCAGAGGCCAGGCAGACAACATGAATGGGGAAGCTGCCAGGGATTAGGGCATATGTGACTACGGTGGGGACTGTGACCCACTGGAAAGCATAAGACTGGCTCGTGGGAGACTGTCCCCAGACAGCCATTCTGTCCATGTGTCTAGACACTCTGATTTTTCTAAAACACATAAAGTACAATTTTTAAATGGGAACTCTCCTGATTTGTAAAGGTAGACAAAGTTTGAAAGACTAGTCTCTGCAAAAGTCTCAAGCACCAACTTTGGTTTAAAGACAAGTTACTTGAGAATTATCACTTAGAGAGGTGAGTAACCCACTAAAAAGAAAATAAATGTTCAGTATTCTCAGACAGCAGGAAAAGGTTATTTTAGACTGAAAAAGTACAAAAAGCCTTTACAGAGTAGAATTGAGCTTCTCAAACTTCAAAGTGCTTTGAATCATCTCAGGATCTTTTTTTTGTTTTTTTTTTTGCGGGGGTACGCGGGCCTCTCACTGTTGTGGCCTCTCCCGCTGCGGAGCACAGGCTCCGGACGCGCAGGCTCAGCGGCCATGGCTCACGGGCCCAGCCGCTCCGTGGCATGTGGGACCTTCCCGGACCGGGGCACGAACCCGTGTACCCTGCCTCGGCAGGCGGACTCCCAACCACTGCGCCACCAGGGAAGCGCATAAGGATCTTTTTAATTGACTTAGTAGGTCTGGATCAGGGACAGTCTGCATTTACACCACTTGGTGATGCTGCTGGTTCAGGGACCACTCTAAGTAGCAAGTGAGTAAGTAACATCTGAGCTGGACCCTGATACTTGGGTTGTGTTTGTAGATGCAAAAATGGATCCTGGTAGACAGAATGGTGCCACCAGTCATAAAAGTAGGAAAACTTGAAGATAAGTGGGAAATTGTAAAATCTTCACTTTGTGTTGTAAATAGTTTACACAAAAAAGAGCAGGAGATAAACTTCAAAAGGCATGTGTTGAGATGGGAGGGTGCTGTATGTTATGTTCCAGATTTCAGCAGCCTGCAATTCATATGCAGTTAGATTACTACCAGTTAGAAATGTCCACGATTTCTATGATCCCTCCCTTTGATTATAAATGGGTCTCTCAGTTATAATCATCTAGTCCCACCTGGTCACATTCCTCTCAGCTTATGTCTTCTGCCCCAAATTTAAGGGAGTATGCACTGCCTCAGGGATCATTGACGTCTGTACCAAAGTTTCTGTCTGCTTTATCTCTCGAATGCACTAATAACTTGCAGACATAGCTGTGTTGGTTCCATGCACAAGAAGGGATACTTGCCTTCTTGCCTCTTATGGGAAAAGATTTTTCACCTGTACTCCGAAGTCTCTCAAAGACTTTTGAAAACAGATACTCACTCTTCGGGTTGTCAGTATATTTCTATCTATAGGGGCTCCATCCCTAGGGGAGGCACCGTCTTCTTTGTTCCCATCATTTTCTCTCTGTCTCTCTTTGATTAAGGAGTTTTACACAAACAAAATAAAACATAAAACACTTCTCTCTCTTCCATCCAAAAAGAGTCAAAGACCTTAGGCAAACACCTGTTTTTAGGAGTCACGGGTCCACTACGTGCACACATAATCAGGATGAGATTTCCCATACTTAGAAATAAAAGAATAAGCAAACAAACGAATGAATGAATGAATAAGTGCATTTGTATTTTAATAGGAAGATGATAGAGGGATAAAAAGAAGATGAAAAAGAAAAGTGAGAAGGAATAGACGGGAGAGACCTTGGGAAAAGGGGGGAATAATTGACATGGAGGGGCAGAGGACAGACGTAGATCTAAGATTTCCAGGTTAGAAATCAACTTAGAAAGGTCTGAAAAGCTAAACTAGTGAAAAGCTCAGTATCCCTGCCATACCTATAAGGGCAGGGTCACTATTCATCTGTGCTGGCTGATATCAGTCATCGAAATTATTTTTCGTTCTCTTTCTTTCTCTTACATTTTAATTAAAATAGATCCTTATTAATTGTTCTGGGTTATTATATGGTTCTACTGTATGAGATGCTATGGAAGTATTACATATATAACTTTTAAGGAAGTCATTAAATACTACTCTTTAACACTATTTATTTTCATTTAACAATATATTATAGAAATCCTTCCAAGTAAATCCATACTCCAAGTCAATACCTTCTTGTTTTTTACAGGTTCATAGCATGGGATGCCTGCCATGGCTATGTGGATGTGGCTTATAGTCCATCAGCTACAGCAAGTACAAATGACCAAGGGACCTAACAATTGTCCTGAAATTCATCACTGCGTTTGCATCCAGGACATGTCCCCCAGGAGCTGCTTTCAGCCAGTGATTGACTGTGGCAGGGACAGTTTGTTCCTGGTTGACATGGGCTCCTCTGATGGCTGACTTTGGCTTGAAAACTCTGATGGCTTTGCCGAAGCTTCCTTAGATTGCATGGCAGTCTCGATGCTTCCATCAATCTTCTCTCGCCCTCTCCTTACTGGGCTCAGACTTGCTTTGCAGCCTGATGGCTCCTTCAGCCTTATCTGGCTCCCTCCTGATTTTCCCTCCTATAAGCATTTCCCCTAATGAAATCTTTGCCTTCTGCATCTCAGAAGACCCAACTAAGCAATGCCTACTCCATAATTTGTGCCACATTCCCTTATTGATAGACATTCAGCTTATTTTCAAATTTTTTTGTTAATACAAACAACATGGTAATAAATATCATCCACTTGTATCTTTATATACTGGCAATTTTTCTTCTTCTCTTGACTAAGTTCTGAGAATGGAATTGCTTAAAGGGTATATATATTTGAAATTTAAATAACTGCAGTACAATTACTACAATGAATACAATTAAATCAAAATACAACTTAGGTCATTAAAACCCTTGGTTTTAACGAAGTATTGATACTTTTCTCATCTAGAAGAGACAAAGACAACGCAGCAAAAATACAGACTAATGAAATTAATCTCTTAATATGGTGTCTACAATTTGTGTCATGGCTTAACAATAAAACCTCTGTAGGCTGTTTGTAAAATATCAATTAAAAATTAAATTAAAATTTGTCTATTAATTATCTTGAATATAAACAACTGCTTACCTTCTGATAGCAAGCACTTAAATCAAAGGGAAAACCAAGAAGAGATATAAAATGGAACTAATTATAATGTTTATTTTTATTCAGTAAGTTTGATAAGTTATTAACATTCAAAAAGCGACATCTAGATGTTTGTGTCATCTGTAACTATATTTTACTCATTTTTCCCTTTAAAAATTTTCAAGGATTAATAAAACTTGACAGTAGTTTCAAGTTTAAAATCCACTGGACTACATGGTACTTTAAAAAATTATATAATATAGAAATTTACTGTGTTACATCTGTCTCATCAATATGCACTATCTAGAAACTTGCATTAACAACTGATCATAAATATGGATTAAACAAAGAGAAAGAGTGGTTATCTGGAAAAAATATAATGTTCTATGATGGTTGTTGCAAACGGTACTGGCTAGCTAAATTCTTTGATCAAAAATGAACACTTGGGACTTCCCCGGGGGTCCAGTGATTAAGACTCTATGCTTCCACTGCAGGGGCATGGTTCGATCCCTGGTCTGGGAACTAAGATCCCACATGACACGTGCAGTGAGGCCAAAAAAAAAAAGAATGTTTGTTCACGGTCAAATGCCATTTGTGTTTAAATGGAATTTACATAAAGCCACTCTCTTTCACACATTTCCCAAGTAATTATTCTACTTATTATCAAAAAATAATATTATGCCATTTTTCCCCCTAATATTAGGCAAGGATAGAGTAATACACAAGATCAGGATGTAATCTGATAGAATTTAAAAACCACTACAAACCAACAGTCTTTTAGACTAGCACTTCTATAAGTATTTCATATATTCTGCTAAAATATCAAAACACCATTTAATCTATACAGTCACACTATAAGAAGTCAAAATTAAACATCTAATCTATAATTACATAGAGGAAGGGGAAACTTCCCCCTTCCCCCTTCTGTTCTGTGCTTGGGGCTCAATGAATGAGCTGCATCAATGGGCTGCCTTGTCCCTTGTCCTCTGGATTCTGGTTAGTTTTAGCCAATGCCTTTTGAGGATTTCCAATGGGCCTGAGTCTCCCAGCCATAATCTAGTGGGGGAAAATTCACAGTACCCACAAAGACAAAATAAAGGTGAAAAAATATGAGTTGGTACAATACTTTGCAGTAATTGTTCACAGTGATTCAATTAGTCTCGTTCTAGTAATTGTGATACTAACATAACTAGGCATTTTACTTCATCATTACATGTTCTCATGCCCTCCAGAATTAGATTCCTATTATTACCAGCCAAGAAGCTGTTGAATAAACGCCAATTTTTGCTGTTGTTCTGTAGCCAGTAAGGTACTTATATCTTTATATATCTTGGAAAAATTTAATTTCCCTATATGTTCCCAGGAAGATATCCTCTTAATAGGGTCTCACTGCTCCACAGGATCTCACTCACGCCAAGGAGAAACCACAGTTTAATATGATTACTGATAGATGTTAAGTTTTTAAGGTACATTAAGATTTCAATTTTTCTTTTAAAGCAGGAACAATTATTTGAATATGTTAAACGCAATTGGAATTGCCAATTTTAATAAAAACAATTAACAAATTAATAAATTAACAACTTCAATGTTGCAACCCCCAAAACATTTGTGACTATAAAGAAACACTGTCACATATGCAAGAGCAGAAACCAAGATTTAGTACAATTTATCCTGAGTCACCCAAGGTGTGGAAAGGGAAGATAACTCAGCAGAAGGAAACATGAGTGTGTATGTGAAGGTCTGAACAGGTTTGCAGTGACATATTTAGTGTATACTGTATGGGGTATAACGTACCCAAGTTCATATGTGAAATGTATAGTGTCAGTGGCAGAAGATGAAGTGGTGATGAGGGGTTATTTTTTAAAGCGTTTTTTTAAAGTACTTGTTATCTTTTGCCTCTGGGCATTCTGCCATACTACTGTCATTTATTCCAGAGGGCTAGTCACTACAAGGGAAGGGTAAAATGTGTGCTTGTAAAACACACACCTTCTCAAAAAATACATCTTCTCGTTGAATGAATTGATCAAACAATAACATAAGCTTTCATAATCTTTTTTACTGTAAAATTTTCTTGGAAGGTTAAAATTATTTTGGGTATGAGTTTTCTAGATAGTCTGCATTTAGTTTGGCTCTTTCCAGCTATATTGAGGTATAACTGACAAATAAAATTGTAAGGTATCTAAAGGATACAATTTGGGGATTTGACATACGTACATACTGTGGAAGGATTCCCCCCAAAGAGTTAATAACACACCCATCACCTCACATGTTTACCTTTCTTTGTGTGTGTGTGTGAGAACATTTAACTTCTACTATCTTAGCAAAGTTTAATCATACAATACAGCATTGTTATCAACTATAGTCATCATGTTATACATTACATCCTCAGACTTTGCTCATAACTGAAAGTTTGTACCTTTTTACCAACCTCTCCATATTTCCCCACCCCCAACCCCTGCCAACCACTTTTCTACTCTCTGTTTCTATGAGTTCAATATTTTTAAAAAAGATTCCACATATAAGTGAGATCATGTGGTCATTTTCTTTTCTTGTCTGGCTTATTTCACTTAGCGTAATGCCCTCCAGGTTCATCCCTGTTGTTGCAAATAACAGGAGTTCCTTCTTTTTCAAGGCTGAATAATATTCTACTGTAGATATGTACACAAACACACACAAACACACAAACACACACACCATATTTTCTTGATCCACCCATCTGCTGATGGACATTAGGTTGTTTCTGTACCTTGGCTACTGTGAATAACGTTGCAGTGAACATGGGAGTACAGATTAGACACACCTCATTTAAACCAGAAAATAAATTCAGTGCTATTTAATTGAGATTGCCATCAGCCATATAACCTCAAAGTCACTTCTATACTGAAGTTTATTCTAAAATAAGCCTAAAATAATCATTGAAATGTATGTATATATTCTTACACTTCCCATTTTTTTTGGTTTCTTCTTGTTCTAAAAGCATGACTTTGACTGTAGGCTGTGTTCAGTGTTTTGAAATTAAGGCACCTCTCAACCAGTGGCAAAGGTCAATGGTAACATTCCCACTGCTGGAAATATTTACTCCTTCCATATGATGTCTGTGTAAGGGAAGTGTCTCTCTCCCTCCTCTCTGTTACAATAATGCCTATTCATTTTTTAAGGCTCAGTTTCAGTATATTATCCTCTAGGAAAATTGCTTGGACCACTTGGACTGCATTAGGTGGTCCTATTTGTGATCTTTAATGTCCTATACATTTAAAGATTAGTTATGACTTCATCTTTGCACCCACCATGTAATTTAATGATTGTTTATGTGCTTGTTTTCTCACTAGAATGTGAACTCATTGAAGGACAGAACTGTATTTTATTTTTCTTCATATTTCCAGTACCTAGCATGTTGTTGATTACTTAGTAAGTAATCAATAAATATTTATTTCATAAATGAATGAATAAATGAATGAATTTCACTTTTACACATCAAGGCAAAGGCTTAAACAGTTGCCCAGTTGAGCCTAAAATCTCAGCAGAATAGCTGACATTGAGAGTTGTCAAAGAGCAATTCTAGCATCATTACAACAGTTAAACCTTCCTGGAAACCATCAGTTCTGGAAGCAGTCGTCAGGAGTTGCTGGTCCTGAATGTAACCTATTCTTGACTCTCTTTCAGTAGTTTTTAATTATCTTATGTTTTAAATACAGTTTTTTTTGGTTTAGTTTAAAAGGTACCTTGTCAGCAAAACAATCCACCGATTAATTAATAATTAATAATTCTGGTCTGACTTGAGAAACTGTGACCATGACACTAGGGAAATTTCACAATTAAGTGCCTGATTTCAGGTATTGCTCTACAAAGTCATGCGTCTCCTATGAAGTATAATGGATTCACAGCTTCTTTAACCCAAAGGACATTCTGAGCAAAGTATCACAAAATATAATAGCTTACTACCTGAACTTCTTCTTCATGTCTTAAGTATGGCTGGGCATAAGTAAAATAATGTAGCTAGCATCATTTCTCCAGCATTGCCTTTTCTTTCCGACTTACTTTCAGCTTTCCTATCATCTGCACTTGTTTCTGATGATAAGCTGGTTACTTTCAGGATCTCCTCCCAGGCTGTCCTCCTCCAATCTTGGCCATAAGGTGGCCATCTCAGGGCTCATTCACAGTCCCCACCACTGAGACTCTCAATACACCTTACATCCTATGATCTGATTCCATCACTGTCAGGGTTTCTGACCCTGTTACGAGAATGTTAACAGGACTAATATGAGAAGTGAATTTCTTTCTTGGAGGAAGATTAAGAAAACATCCAAGGATTTATACTGTGGCAGCTGTTTTCCAATTCTATGGAAACCTCTGTCATCACAGTTGCTTGGAAAACCAATAAGCGCTGTCAAACCTAATTCTCCCCTCCTCGGTACCTACACCCTTGCAACTGAACATGGCTGAAGAAACACACTCAGGAGAAGCAGTCTCACTTTAAATTTCTCACTGAAATCTTTAAGTTGGCTCTCATTGCCGCCTGGAGTATATTCTCTATTGCCTCAATTCATTCACTCTCCCACATTCCTCTTTCCAAACTTCCCATCTCTCTTCATTGTTCAAACATCCCCTTCTCAACTGATTACTCTTTAATTTCACTGAGAAATTAAGTTCTCATACCACATTTACTCACCTACCAGCATTTGTAACAAAATCCTCCCTTTCTTTCTATTACTAAAATTCAGTTGCATCATCCCTGCTTCCCTTCTACTCATTCACTCACATACAAATACGCTACTATTCCTCCCATTAAAAACCAAACAGATAAACAAACCTTTCTTACCTCCCCATCTCCCTCCAGCTACCACCCCATTCCTCTGCTCCTTTTTTAGAAGTTAGCTCATTAAAAGGGTTACCTATATGGGCTAACTACACTTCCTTTCGATTTATCCTATCTTAAATCCACTCTAATTACACTTTCAAATTCAACACTCCTCAAAACTTCTCCATATTAATAAATCCAATGGTTGACTTTTAGCCTTCATCTTATTTTTCAGCAGAATTTGACCAATTATTCACTCCCTCCTCCTTGAAATACATTTAAAATGTATCTTCCAGAACAACACATCCTTCTGGTTTCTTTTCTTCCTTACTGGCTGTCTCTTTAAGTGTTATTTTCTGGTTCCTTTTCACATCTATGAACATCTGGACCTTTGATGATCTTATCCAAGTTTATGGCTTTGAATATCATTTAAATATGACAAGTACTAAATTTATATCTTCAACTAGCACCTTCCCTAGAGCTACAGATTCCTACATCTAATTGCTGACTGGACATTCTTACTTGGGTATCCAACAGACATCTTAAATTTAGCATGTCCAAAACTGAATTCATTTTCTCCAACCAAACGTGATTCTTCCAAAATCTTTGCCATTTCAGTTAATGGGAACTTTAGTTTCTTAGGCCAAAAACCTTGGAGTCATACTTAACTTTTCTCGTTTTTCTACATTATATTCAACTAATTAGCAAATCCTCTTGGTTTTACCTTCAGAACATATTTACACTGACTACTTTACTGCCTAGCACCTTGGTCCGAACAAAAGGGTTTCTCACCTAGATTATTGAAATAGCCTTCTAACTGGCCTTCCTGCTGTCACCCTTATCCGATATTCATCTAAACACAGCAACCAGAGTGATACTCTTAAAGCAGTGTCAGATTATTTCTCTCTTCTTCTCAAAACTTTCCAGGCTTCCTGTCTCATCAGAGTAAAAGCAAAATCCTTACGGTATTTTAAGAGGTTTGTGTGGTCTTTCTCCCTTAATGTTCTATCTTTGTCTCCTCTTTCCTTCCTACTGCTCACTTTGTTCCAGCTTTTCTAGATTTCTTGGCTGTTGATCAAATACCCCTGGTACACACCTGTCTCAAGAAATTTGCATGTGTTATTTCCATTTCCAGGAATGCTGTTCCTCCAGATATTCAAGGCTCACTCCTCACGCCCTTAAAATTTTCGCTCAACGTGGTCATCTTAGTGAGGATTCCCTGATCACCCTTTTAAAAATCACAATGCTTACTTCTTCCCTGTATCCCTAACTTTTACCCTGCTTTATTTTTATTTACTTAGTTATTTTATTGTATGTTTCCATGCAATAGAATGTAATCCTCGCAAGAGTGAAGTTTTTTTTTCTGATCTCTTGTTCACTGCTCTAACCCCAGAATCTAGAAAATGGTCTAACATAAACTGTGTCCAGTTAATTTTTGTTGAATGAATAAATGCATAGAAATTAATGCTTAAAAATGTACACTTATATAGGTTTTAGCCACAGTTTTGACAAGTTATATGCTTATATATATATATATATATATATATATATATATATATATATATATATATTTTTTTTTTTGTGGTACACGGGCCTCTCACCGCTGTGGCCTCTCCCGTTGCGGAGCACAGGCTCTGGACACGCAGGCTCAGCGGCCATGGCTCACGGGCCCAGCCGCTCCGCGGCACGTGGGATCCTCCCGGACCGGGGCACGAACCCGTGTCCCCTGCATTGGCAGGTGGACTCTCAACCACTGTGCCACCAGGGAAGCCCCTCATATATTTTTAATCTTTTCAGTTGCTTTTGGCTTCCTTTGTCAAAATATAGAAATTTGCTGAATATTACTTTTATTATTCACCATACTTTCAGTAAGGTCACTGTCCGTGTTTCCTATGAAAGTTAGATCATGATGCCTCATTATCTAACTGGGTTATTAACTAGCCCTTTTCTCACTCTCACATTGATTAAGTGAGCCAACGTCAGAAAAGCAGGATAAAATTATTTCCATGCCAAGCCCAGTTGATTATGGAATCACTTTTGATAAAATACTGGGAAATTTTGCACATAGTAAAAGGGTGAAAGTTTTATATCTTACAAGTAACATTAAAGTAAATGCATTTGGGAAGAATTATTTCAGACATTTCCAATGGACACTTTTATGAGGTGCTGTTGATCAACGATTCTAAAGTATTGCATCGAGCAGTTTCATTTCCTATTACATTTCTTCTTTTAAAAGTAGTAAATAGCTGTGATAATTCTTATTTCATCATGCCTGTCACATGTAACAAGGGATAATCCGTCTTGTTTTCATTATTAAATACGGTTACTGAATATTGAAAGACTAGCTATAGCAACTCTGTGAAAGTCTTGCTGCTACCAGGGCGATAATTTGTCTGTGAGTAACGGCTGAATGTAAAAGAAACATGGAATATTTCAACCAAGAACTTGTCTTTTTTTTTCTTTTTTTAAAACATAATTATAGTGTTTCCCAAAATGTGGTTTGTGTCCCCATGATTGCAAGTAAAATGACGGTAGGTAGGGCATGGACAGACACATTAAAAATTAATTGGCATCTTCATTGTAATGTATGTAAGAAAATGATAAGTAAATAATAGTAAAAATAGTAGTCAGCAAATACCAAGAAGGTGATAATCTGAATGAGTGAAGTTGGAAAATCCTTGTTATTTGGATATTCGATTAAATCACCAACTAATACCTAAATATTATTTTGGTTACAGAATGTTGAGTTAATTCACTTAAAGAAAAAAGGACTTCACCTGATATCCACTCTCCAAAGAAAACACTCATTCAAGTAGTTGGCTCCTCATGAATGAATAAATAAGCAATAACAAGCAAGGTAGGCATTAGACCATAGTGCAATTTAAGACATACCATGTTGTCTCAATTTTACTATTCCAGCCCGTTATTTGCCTCCTGCTAGTTAGTTACACTAAGAAAGATGGACGTGGGCTTCCCTGGTGGCACAGCAGTTAAGAATCCACCTGCCAATGCAGGGGACACGGGTTCGAGCCCTATTCTGGGAAGATCCCACATGCCGCGGAGCAACTAAACCCATGTGCCACAACTACTGAGCCTGTGCACCTAGAGCCCATGCTTCCTCTAGAGCCCACGAGCCACAACTACTGAGCCCACGTGCCTAGAGCCCGTGCTCCGCAACAAGAGAAGCCACTGCAATGAGAAGCCCGCGCACCTCAACGAAGAGGAGCCCCCACTCGCCACAACTAGAGAAAGCCCACGTGCAGCAGCAAAGACCCAACGCAGCCATGAATAAATAAATATATATATTTTTTAAAAAAAGAAAGATGGCCGTAACTGGCATTTTTCTCTCCTTAAAAGTTAAATATGTCTGAATATTTCTGTTTCTTTATATATATATATATATTCAAGAATAAATTGAAAAAGTCTATTACCCAAAACTCAGCATCTGTATATATAAAGTCTAATCACACCCACACTTTTGTACAGCCAGGACAAAAATATCATTCTCCTGCTTTCCAACTCATTATTAAATGGCATCAAAAAATACTTTTCTCTTAATCTTTCTTATGTAATGACTGTAATCGAAGTAGAACTTAATAATTATACTCCCCGTTTGGATATTTTATAATCATACTCTATAAATTCTGAGATTAGCACATCTTTGTTTTGTTTACTTTAACACTTAAAATCGCACCGTTTCTTCTAGCCTGTGCTTAGAACGTTTAACATGATGGAATAGGAAGAAAACAAGCAATTGTTACTAGTTTAAGTTCAGTACTTGCCCCTCACCTTTTACTAATTATGTGACTTTGAACAAGTTAATATTACCTCTCAGAAAATTATTTTTCTCATGTGTAAATTAAGAAAAAGAATACTTTATCTTGGGTTTGTTCAGATAATTATGTGAAATGACATCAAAGTATTTCATAAACTAAAGTGTCATACAAGTGTTATTTTATGAATAAATGTATTCGGGTAAATTTTTTAAAATGTATTTAATTTAGTTCAGATAGAATTTTATGCTTTTCTTTTTTCGTCATAACTTTGTATGACACTAAAGTGTCATCAAATGTTATTTTATGAATAAACGTATTCTGGTAAATTTTTTAAAATGTATTTAATTTAGTTCAGATAGAACTTTATGCTTTTTTTTTCTTGAAAAACAGTTTTAAGAATGTTTATGCACACTTACTGGGAAAATGCTTATTTCTTAAAATGCCTAGTCAAATAGGTGTACTGATTATAAAGACTTGCTGGCTCTTTATTTCTGGATGAAAACATTCAAAACCTTTCCAAAAAACAATGCTTCTCTAGTTTTTTGGTTTTTTTTTTTTTGCGGTACACGGGCCTCTCACTGTTGTGGCCTCTCCCGTTGCGGTGCACAGGCTCCAGATGCGCAGGCTCAGCAGCCATGGCTCACGGGCCCAGCTGCTCCGCGGCATGTGGGATCTTCCCAGACCCGGGCACGAACCCGTGTCCCCTGCATTGGCAGGCGGACTCTCAACCACTGCGCCACCAGGGAAGCCCCAATTGTCTAGTTTTATATGTTGGATTAATAGTTATCAGAATGAATTAGATTTGCTAATCTTTTAGGTGTAAGATCAACCTTTATGATTTTGGAGTGTGTAATTACATTCAGAAATTTTACTTATTTTTATTTGTTTGTAGATATATGGGATTCTAGAGGCAGTGATGTTTAGGGCATATATCTGTCACATAGCTCTACTGTGATCCTCAGGACAACTTTGTGAGTACTTTAAAACTGTTAGAAGAAAATATAGAAGGAGATCTTTATGATCTTAGAGTTGGCAGAGATTTAACAAAAATAAAAATGAAGGAAAAAAAATAAAAATTAAAATGAAGGATCACATCAACCATATAAGAAAAAGTCCAGGTTTGATTAAATTAGAAAAAATATAATGCTATGTTAAAAGTTAAGCAATGCATTAGGAAACTATTTATGGAATACATAGCAAAGGGATAGCATGAAACTATATTAAGAAAATCCACAAATCAGTGCTAAAAATATATTTTTAAATATTAGCCAATGATATGAACAGAACATTAATCAAAAAATAAACTCAAAAGGTCAATGAGGGCTTCCCTGGTGGTGCAGTGGTTGAGAGTCCGCCTGCTGATGCAGGGGACACGGGTTCGTGCCCCGGTCCGGGAAGATCCCACATGCCACGGAGCGGCTGGGCCCGTGAGCCATGGCCACTGAGCCTGCGCGTCCGGAGCCTGTGCTCCGCAACGGGAGAGGCCACAACAGTGAGAGGCCCGTGTACCGCAAAAAAAAAAGGTCAATGAATATATGAAGTGATGCCCAATCTGAGAAAAATAAAAACATACTGAAATAAAATTCTCAACCTATCAGATTTCTAAACACTAAAAATTCAGATATAAAAGTTGGGTAAGAATTTATATAAATATGAATTTTTTGAAAGAGACTGTGAGATATTAATTAGTACAGATAATTTGGAGAGAAGTTTGGCAATAAAATATTAAAACAGTGTGTAATTTATGACCCAACCATTCTCTTCTAGGTATATGCTTTACAAAAATGTTTCCACCTATGCAAAGAAAAAAATGCAACTGTTGATACTAGAAAAATCACAGAAGAACTGTTTATAAATCAAAGAATTTCAAACTAACCTTCATATACACTGGAAAATAAATGGATATACAAGCTATCATATAACAGTAAGTGGAAAATGTAGACAATATTCTATCTTTTACATGTATGCATCTCAAGAACACACTGATTGGAGAAAGTGATTGAGTGTAAAATTATTTATGTACTTTCAAAAAAGCATAAACATACAAAAATTCTATATTTAAAGGACAAGTATAGTATTGGAAGGGCACATCAAATACAACATAGCGAGTGCCTATGGGTTGAGGAGAGGAAGGAGTGGGGAAAAGGGATAAATGAGGCAAAAAATAATAAGGCTGTAGTTAGATGATTATGTGTCACTAGCATTGGATTATGATTAATCATATCAATCCAACTCTTAAGATTCCATGTGCAGAAAAGGAAAAAAGATAAATCTAATTCAATGGGATTATATATATAAAACACAGTGTTTAGTATATCATGGACACTCAGTTTTAATTTGTTTCATTACTCTTCTTATAAAGTTTAGTCAAATTCAATTCTAACTTGATTTTTCAGTCTCTTAAAAGCTACTATTTTCTCTGTCCAACTAAATATCCAAGTTTCACTGAGCTCGTAAAACAATATAAGTGGGAAATATGGTAAATTCAGAAATCAGATTGTTAGTAGGAAAATATTATTTTTAATACCTGAATGATAAATACGTGAAGATAAATAGCATTGATATTGACTTCCCCCTGGAATCTGAAATTTATTTCCTATATTAATCATAGTGCTTTGTGCTTAGATTAACTTTCCCTCAAGCTGCCTCAGAAGGTAAAGGTTGAATATCTGTCTGAGAAGAGGATGGGAGTCAGGTAAACACTTTTCATTCATAGACGAGTGTGAGGACTTTCCCATTCCAAAAGATATCTTTCTGACTTGATAATCATAGCTTGCTAACTCCTACACCCATAAGCTTCCACAGCCAGGATCCTCCATCCTGGGTAAGCTTGCGCACTGCTAAGGGATGGTTGTTTGTAACCATATTGGGTCAGTAGTAGGGAGAAAATACTTCCTTACATCCCTTCTGAGTTTCTGTTCAAATATTTTTCCTTCTATTTTCAATAAGGAACCTCTTGATCTATGCCAGAAACTACACAGAGACAATTCCCCACAGAGTATCAACAGATACTTAAAAACTGTTATAAGAGATAGAGAACAAAATGTTAAGGCTTTACAGTCATGGAATTATTGTGCATTGCATACTTTCAGACCCTCATACAAAATGAATTATGTCCCAATAATTTCCCAAATGTAGAATTACAGAATTTTACCTACCAGATAATTTAGCCAAATCTTTATATTAAAGTGGACAAGTTAATTGTTGAAGACTACATAGCATATCCTTAAGACTTCTGATCCAAAGTAGTGTACTATTCTATTTTGTCATACAACTACTTAAAAGTACATTGACATCCACACAAAGTAGTTTTAAAACGCTCTAGGTAAACACAACACCGCCTCTGTCCCCGCGACACAACAATCACACGAAGACTCATAGGGGCCCTTCCTCTTCACATTACCACATGTTTTCATTAGCTCAGGATGAACTGTTTATATTATCATCTCCAAAACACACAGTTGAAGACATGACATAAAAATCTGAATACTGTATATTAGCAATAAACTGATTTCTTTGAGGTTACCAGTCAAACATTCCTAGCAGGGACTTCTTTGAGGGGAAGGATTAAGTCATATTAATCTCTCCCTCTTTAAAATCAAATATGGTGCCAGGCTCCTTTTAGAAACTCTATAAATGTCAGATGAGAGGAAAAAAAGGCAGGAAGGTAGGAAAGAAGGAAAATGGTTTTGGTCTCCCCGTCTTTCTAATGCTTCTGCCATTATTCTTGCCAGTCCTTCAGCTACATCCTAAACACCTGTTTGCTCCCTCCTTACAGGTCTCACCCCATGGAGGAAGGCCTGGTCTGTACTTAGCCCTTGCTTATTAATACACTTTCTCAAACAAGGACCCATCTTTGGATGTTCAGTAGTTATCTTGCCAAATTTTGACTCCTTCCTTAAAATCATTCAAATGAGACCCACCTTTTTTTTATTAAGCAGGCATTACCCTGGGTTATTCATACTGCAAGCACTACCTGATTTAAACATTGTCTTTATTATACATTAATTGATGTAATCACTTATCTATTATGTATCTAATTGCCAGGCATAGAGTTAGATTTAGGGGCTGAATAGAATATAATACTTGATTGAACAGAACACGATACTTATTCTAGGGGACATCATGCTTACCCAGGGATACATATAAATGTCCATATAGGGAAGTTATTGCTCAGAGAAAAATATCCTTTTACCACAGACTCTAGTGCTACGCGGGCCAGCTGTCCTGGAAACCATTTCCCTTTGGTCATAAAAGAGGCTACATAAAAATATTCATCTCTACTAATTTAAAATTTTATTGACTGCCTCACATCTCAGGCACTGTGCTTGGTGCTCGGGGATCATTAATGAATGAAATGCATTAATTTATGCCTTTAAAAGTCTGCCTATAACCCTGAGAGACTCTTATGTAGAAAAGATTATTTTCAGTGTGGAAACAAGAAAATTTGATACATTTTTATTCACTGGAAAAAGAAACCCAACTTGGCATTATTTACTCAAATAAAAGGCAGGCTAGCAACAACTCCTGGGGAAAAGGTGTAGTTATGAGTGGCTGAGCCTTTGGGTGGATAGTGCTAAAATTTAACATCCTTCCTTTCTCACAGTTTTGTCTCAAATTAATCCCAGGTATGTCTTAGTGCTGTAATATAGAACTAATTTGGATTTAATGTTTTGATATATGTTTTCATTTTTAGATGAAAAATTCACAATATTCTAATACTGGTAAATATCTCTATATATTTCCATGTAGCTTACATGACATTTTGTGTGAAATGTTTAAACAAAGATAGACCTTAGTATGGCAGTGGTGGAGGTTGGCGATGGAGCACATAATTGTACCCCATGGAAATTCTTATGGCAACAATGTTTGTCCAAAGCTAAGTAGAAGAATCTGTTTAGCTTGGACCCTACTTAGTATGTGTAATCTTCCCTTCTTGAATCTTCCATATTTACTCCAGGAGCAGGGAGTGGTAGAACTCAGAAAAGAAGAGGAAGATGTCTAAGGTGTAGGGCACAGCGCTTGGATATGAAAGAGACTATCCCAAAGTTATTAGGTAAATTTTGGCAGACATTAGATCAAGATGATAACAACTCCTAATCAAGAAAGCACCCAGGCTTCCCTGGTGGTGCAGTGGTTGAGAATCCGCCTGCCAATGCAGGGGACACAGGTTTGAGCCCTGGTCCGGGAAGATCCCCCAGGCTGCAGAGCAACTAAGCCCATGCACCACAACTTCTGAGCCTGTGCTCTAGAGCCCATGAGCCACAACTACTGAGCCCACGTGCCTAGAGCCCGTGCTCCGCAACAAGAGAGGCCGCCGCAATGCAAAGCCTGCACACCACAGCGAAGAGTAGTCCCCGCTTGCCACAGTTAGAGAAAGCCCGTGTGCAGCAACGAAGACCCAACACAGCCAAAAATAAATAAATAAAATAAATACATTTATTTTAAAAAAAAAAAAAAAAAAGAAAGCACCCAATCAGAACACTGGGTGGAGGGAATGAGACAAGAACAAAGTGAGAAACCAAAAAATAATCAGCAGAACCCAAAAGAAAATTTGAAATTAGATTAAGGCTGAAACTGACAACACTTCTAAAGGTTTCTAAAAGAGAAAAGAAACTGTAAGTTTATATCATAACTTCAAGCACCAATTTGGAGGAAAGGATAGCATTTTTCCTTTAGTTTTTATCTGTAGAACAGAGCATCCTATATTCACTCAATAGTTCTTCAACAAACAGTTGATCCAAGATAACTGATAATGGGCCTGTAAGAATATCTTTCTGACTTTTTGTCCTAATGATGGAAGTGGTATTTGTTATCAGCTTGAAAGAAATGATGGGCATTTTTTAGTTTAAGATAAACAATGAGGATGCATTGTTCCTTTAGCCATCATATTCCTTGACTATTACATGTAATTTCAACTCTCCTTTATTATCCTAGTTCTTATAAGTTTTTAATGAGACATCAAAAGTTGCATCTCCTTAACTAAATAGTTCTTCTTTTGCATTCAAAATGATTCAGGGCCTCAGCCAGGGATGGGCTTCAAGTTGTCTGCTGCACAAAAAGTATACAAACCGGACCATAGTTTATAAAAAACATATTTAAGCCAAGAAATGTAGAACATTTCAAAATAAAGAGATGGGCAAATAGATTTCAGGCAAAAATATACAAAATAAGGAATGACTGACAAGATAATATGAAACATGGTAGAACTTAAGGTTAGAAAATAGAAAGAATGATAAAATGCACAATTTATGATGAAAGTATGAGAAATAAACTTACTGAACCAGAAACAGAACAGTCAAATACACAGCATAATCATTGTAGATGGATAATCATATAATCATATCACAAAAAGCAATATGGGCAGTTTAAAATACACCTCTATCAACACTAGACAGATATACTGCATCAAAATAAATACAGAATAGACAAGAGCTTTTGTTTCTAGTAATGCGGCAGCCTAAGATTACATAAAATTCTTTCCAGTAGAAAGCACTTAAATGCTGGATAAATTGTAAAATATTTTTGTAAGTGAATATGAGCTTGAAATAAAGAAAGGTAAATCCCTAGGGGCCAAACAAAAAGAAAAAGCTGGTTAAAAAAAAAAAAAGAAAAGTAAACTACTGTTGATTCTCTTGCTCTGGAGGCACTCACTCATGTTGGTAAAGAAGAGGCTTTTGTTTCGCCGGGAAATGAAGCATTAGGTTTAGGATAGATTTGTGTCTGAACTGAAAACTCTGAATAAAGTTGGGACCCCTGAAGAACTACTTGATGAAAGCCTGGATTAAGAAAATGTGCCCAACAGAAAAGGTTGTCTGAAAGATAACTTATTTGCCTGACCTGAGACATAGGTGTAGATAAATGCCTCGTGTGAGTGTTTGTATTCACCATCCTGTCATCACAAGGATTAAGATTAAAATTTATACCCATTACACTTGGCTGGAGTACCCCCAGCTGAACAATTAACATAAGAGGGGTAACACATTTGAATACACCTGGCAGGAAAACATGCTCAGAACACAAAAAACAAAATTATAAAACCTTTGAGGAAATAAGTCACCATATGCAAGTGTTAGCAGAAACCATAAAGAGGAGAATAAAAACCATAAGAATCTGAGATAACAGAGGAGTTATAGGCTATAGACCAATACTGCTCAACAAAAAAAATAATCTAAGGCACACATTGAACTTTAAACTTACTTAGTAATCTCATTAAAAGAGTAAAATAGGGAGGGGGAAGATGGCGGAAGAGTAAGACGCGGAGATCACCTTCCTCCCCACAGATACACCAGAAATACATCTACACGTGGAACAACTCCTACAGAACACCTACTGAACGCTGGCAGAAGACCTCAGACCTCCCAAAAGGCAAGAAAGTCCTCACGTACCTGGGTAGGGCAAAAGAAAAACGAATAAACAGAGACAAAAGAATAGGGACGGGACCCGCACCAGTGGGAGGGAGCTGTGAAGGAGGAAAGCTTTCCACACACTAGGAAGCCCCTAAGCGGGCGGAGACTGTGGGTGGCGGAGGGGGAAAGCTTCGGGGCCACGGCGGAGAGTGCAGAAACAGGGGTGCAGATGGCAAAGTGGAGAGATTCCCCCACAGAGGATCAGGGCCGACCGGCACTCACCAGCCCGAGAAGCTTGTCTGCTCACCCGCCGGAATGGGCGGGGGCTGGGAGCTGAGGCTCGGTCTTCGGTGGGAGCGCAGGGAGAGGACTGGAGTTGGCGGTGTGAACACAGCCTGAAGGGGCTAGTGTGCCACGGCTAGCCAGGAGGGAGTCCAGGAGAAGTCTGGAGCTGCCAAAGAGGCAAGAGACTTTTTCTTCCCTCTTTGTTTCCTGGTGCACGAGGAAAGGGGATTAAGGGCGCTGCTTAAAGGAGCTCCAGAGACGGCCACGAGCTGCGGCTAACAGCACGGACCCCAGAGACGGGCATGAGACACTAAGGCTGCTGCTGCCGCCACCAAGAAGACTGTGTGCAAGCACAGGTCACTATCCACAGCCCCCTTCCCGGAAGCCTGTGCAGCCCGCCACCGCCAGGGTCCCGTCTTCCGCGGAGAATGCACGGCACGCCTCAGGCTAGTGCAACGTCATGCTGGCCCCTGCCGCCGCAGGCTCGCCCCTCATTCCGTACCCCTCCCTCCCCCCGGCCTGAGTGAGCCAGAGTCCCCAAAGCAGCTGCTCCTTTAACCCCGTCCTGTCTGAGCAAAGAACAGACGCCCTCCACCAACCTACACACCCAGGCGGGGCCAGATCCAAAGCTGAGCCCCAGGAGCTGTGCAAAAAAAGGAGAAAAAGGGAAATCTCTCCCAGCAGCCTCAGAAGCAGTGGATTAAAGCTCCACAATCAACTTGATGTGCCGTGCATCTGTGGAATACATGAATAGACAACGAATCATCCCAAATTGAGGAGGTGGACTTTGAGAGCAAAATTTATTATTTTTTCCCCTTTTCCTCTTTTTGTGAGTGTGTATGTGTATGCTTCTGTGTGAGATTTTGTCTGTATAGCTTTGCTTTCACCATTTGTCCTAGGGTTCTATCCGTTCGTATTTTGGTTTTTTTTGTTCTTTTTACAAATATTTTTTCTTAATAATTATTTTTTATTTTAATAACTTTATTTTATCTTACTTTATTTTATCCTCTTTCTTTCTTTCTTCCTTTCTTTCTACTTTTTCTCCCTTTTATTCTGAGCCATGTGGATAAAAGGCTCTTGGTGCTGCAGCCAGGAGTCAGTGCTGTGCCTCTGAGGTGGGAGAGCCAACTTCAGGACACTGGTCCACAAGAGGCCTCCCAGCTCCACATAATATCAAACAGCGAAAATCTCCCAGAGATATCCATCTCAACACCAGCACCCAGCTTAAATCAACAACCAGCAAGCTTCAGTGCTGGACACCCTATGCCAAACAACTAGCAAGACAGGAACACAATCCCACCCATTAGCAGAGAGGCTGCCTAAAATCATAATAAGGCCACAGACACCCCAAAACACACCACCAGACGTGGACCTCCCCACCAGAAAGACAAGATCCAGCCTCATCCACTAGAACACAGGCACTAGTCCCCTCAACCAGGAAGCCTACACAACCCACTGAACCAACTTTAGCCACTCGGGACAGACACCAAAAACAACGGGAACTATAAACCTGCAGCCTGCAAAAAGGAGACCCCAAACACAGTAAGATAAGCAAAATGAGAAGACAGAAAAACACACAACAGATGAAGGAGCAAGACAAAAACCCACCAGACCTAACAAATGAAGAGGACATAGGCAGTCTACCTGAAAAAGAATTCAGAAAAATGATAGTAAAGATGATCCAAAATCTTGGAAATAGAATAGACAAAATGCAAGAAACCTTTAACAAGGACCTAGAAGAATGAATGATGAAAGAAACAACGATGAACAACACAATAAATGAAATAAAAAATACTCTAGATTGGATCAATAGCAGAATAACTGAGGCAGAAGAACGGATAAGTGACCTGGAAGATAAAATAGTGGAAAAAACTACTGCAGAGCAGAATAAAGAAAAAAGAATGAAAAGAACTGAGGACAGTCTCAGAGACCTCTGGGACAACATTAAACGCACCAACATTCGAATTATAGGGGTTCCAGAAGAAGAATAGAAAAAGAAAGGGACTGAGAAAATATTTGAAGAGATTATAGTTGAAAACTTCCCTAATATGGGAAAGGAAATAGTTAATCAAGTACAAGAAGCACAGAGGGTCCCATACAGGATAAACCCAAGGAGAAACATGCCAAGACACATATTAATCAAACTGTCAAAAATTAAATACAAAAAAAACATATTAAAAGCAGCAAGGGAAAAACAACAAATAACACACAAGGGAATCCCCATAAGGTTAACAGCTGATCTTTCAGCAGAAACTCTGCAATCCAGAAGGGACTGGCAGGACATATTTAAAGTGATGAAGAAGAAAAACCTGCAACCAAGGTTACTCTACCCAGCAAGGATCTCATTCAGATTTGCTGGAGAAATTAAAACCTTTACAGACAAGCAAAAGCTGAGAGAGTTCAGCACCACCAAACCAGCTGTACAACAAATGCTACAGGAACTTCTCTAGGCAGGAAACACAAGACAAGGAAAAGACCTACAATAACGAACCCCAAACAATTAAGAAAATGGGAATAGGAACATACATATCGATAATTACCTTAAATGTAAATGGATTAAATGCTCCCACCAAAAGACACAGACTAGCTGAATGGATACAAAAACAAGACCCATATATATGCTGTCTACAAGAGACCCACTTCAGACCTGGAGACACATACAGACTGAGAGTAAGGGGATGGAAAAAGATATTCCACACAAATGGAAACTAAAAGAAAGCTGGAGTAGCAATTCTCATAGACATTAAAATAAAGACTATTAGAAGAGACAAAGAAAGACACTACATAATGATCAAGGGATCAATCCAAGAATAAGATATAACAATGGTAAATATTTATGCACCTAACATAGGAGCACCTCAATACATAAGGCAAATACTAACAGCCATAAAAGGGGAAATCGACAGTAACGCATTCATAGTAGGGGACTTTAACACCCCACTTTCACCAATGGACAGATCATCCAAAATGAAAATAAATAAGGAAACACAAGCTTTAAATGATACATTAAACAAGATGGACTTAATTGATGTTTATAGGACATTCCACCCAAAAACAACAGAATACACTTTTTTATCAATGCTCATGGAACATTCTCCAGGATAGATCATACATTGGGTCACAAATCAAGCCTTGGTAAATTTAAGAAAATTTAAATTGTATCAAGTATCTTTTCCGACCACAACGCTATGAGACTAGATATCAATTACAGGAAAAGATCTGTAAAAAAACAAACACATGGAGGCTAAACAATACACTACTTAATAACGAAGTGATCACTGAAGAAATCAAAGAGGAAATCAAAAAATACCTAGAAACAAATGACAATGGAGACACGACGACCCAAAACCTATGGGATGCAGCAAAAGCAGTTCTAAGAGGGAAGTTTATAGCAATACAATCCTACCTTAAGAAAGAGGAGACATCTCAAATAAACAATCTAACCTTGCACCTAAAGCAATTAGAGAAAGAACAAAAAACCCCCAAAGTTAGCAGAAGGAAGGAAATCGTAAAGATCAGATCAGAAATAAAAGGAAAAAAAATGAAGGAAAGGATAGCAAAGATCAATAAAAGTAAAAGCTGGTTCTTTGAGAAGATAAAAGAAATTGATAAACCATTACCCAGACTCATCAAGAAAAAAAGGGAGAAGACTCAAATCAATAGAATTAGAAATGAAAAAGAAGTAACAACTGACACTACAGAAATACAAAAGATCATGAGAGATTACTACAAGCAACTCTATGCCAATAAAATGGACAACCTGGAAGAAATGGACAAATTCTTAGAAATGCACAACCTGCCAAGACTGAATCAGGAAGAAATAGAAAATATGAACAGACCAATCACAAGCACTGAAATTGAAACTGTGATTAAAAATCTTCCAACAAACAAAAGCCCAGGACCAGACGGCTTCACAGTTGAATTCTATCAAACATTTAGAGAAGAGCTAACACCTATCCTTCTAAAACTCTTTGAAAATATAGCAGAGGGAGGAACACTCCCAAACTCATTCTACAAGGCCACCATCACCCTGATACCAAAACCAGACAAAGATGTCACAAAGAAAGAGAACTATAGGCCAATATCACTGATGAACATAGATGTAAAAATCCTCAACAAAATACTAGCAAACAGAATCCAACAGCACATTAAAAGGATCATACACCATGATCAAGTGGGGTTTATTCCAGGAATGCAAGGATTCTTCAATATATGCAAGTCAATAAACGTGATACACCATTTTAACAAATTGAAGGAGAAAAACCATATGATCATCTCAATAGGTGTAGAGGAAGCTTTTGACAAAATTCAACACCAATTTATGATAAAAACCCTGCAGAAAGTAGGCATAGAGGGAACTTTCCTCAACATAATAAAGGCCATATATGACAAACCCACAGCCATCATCGCCCTCAATGGTGAAAAACTGAAAGCATTTCCACTAAGATCAGGAACAAGACACAGTTGCCCACTCTCACCACTCTTATTCAACATAGTTTTGGAAGTTTTAGCCACAGCAATCTGAGAAGAAAAGGAAATAAAAGGAATTCAAATCAGACAAGAAGAAGTAAAGCTGTCACTCTTTGCAGATGACATGATACTATACATAGAGAATCCTAAAGATGCTACCAGAAAACTACTAGAGCTAATCAATGAATTTGGCAAAGTAGCAGGATACAAAATTAATGCACAGAAATCTCTGGCATTCCTATACACTAATGATGAAAAATCTGAAAGTGAAATCAAGAAAACACTCCCATTTACCATTGCAACAAAAAGAATAAAATATCTAGGAATAAACCTACCTAAAGAGACAAAAGACCTGTATGCAGAAAATTATAAGACACTGATGAAAGAAATTAAAGATGATACAAATAGATGCAGTGATATACCATGTTCTTGGATTGGAAGAATCAACATTGTGAAAATGACTCTACTACCCAAAGCAATCTACAGATTCAATGCAATCCCTATCAAACTACCACTGGCATTTTTCACAGAACTAGAACAAAAAATTTCACAATTTGTATGGAAACACAAAAGACCCTGAATAGCCAAAGCAATCTTGAGAACGAAAAACGGAGCTGGAGGAATCAGGCTCCCTGACTTTGGACTATACTACAAAGCTACAGTAATCAAGACAGTATGGTACTGGCACAAAAACAGAAATATAGATCAATGGAACAGGATAGAAAGCCTAGAGATAAACCCACGCACATATGGTCACCTTATCTTTGATAAAGGAGGCAGGAATGTACAGTGGAGAAAGGACAGCCTCTTCAATAAGTGGTGCTGGAAAAACTGGACAGCTCCATGTAAAAGAATGAGATTAGAACACTCCCTAACACCATACACAAAAATAAGCTCAAAATGGATTAAAGATCTAAATGTAAGGCCAGAAACTATCAAACTCTTAGAGGAAAATATAGGCAGAACACTCTATGACATAAATCACAGCAAGATCCTTTTTGACCCACCTCCTAGAGAAATGGAAATAAAAACAAAAATAAACAAATGGGGTCTAATGAAACTTCAAAGCTTTTGCACAGCAAAGGAAACCATAAACAAGCCCAAAAGACAGCCCTCAGAATTGGCGAAAATATTTGCAAATGAAGCAACTGACAAAGGATCAATCTCCAAAATTTATAAGCAGCTCAATAACAAAAAAACAAACAACCCAATCCAAAAATGGGCAGAAGACCTAAACAGACATTTCTCCAAAGAAGATATACAGATTGCCAACAAACACATGAAAGAATGCTCTACATCATTAATCATTAGAGAAATGCAAATCAAAACTACAATGAGATATTATCTCACACTGGTCAGAATGGCCATCATCAAAAAATCTAGAAACGATAAATGCTGGAGAGGGTGTGGAGAAAAGGGTACCCTCTTGCACTGCTGGTGGGAATGTGAATTGGTACAGCACTATGGAGAACAGTATGGAGGTTCCTTAAAAAACTACAAATAGAACTACCATATGACCCAGCAATCCCACTACTGGGCATATACCCTGAGAAAACCATAACTCAAAAAGAGTCATGTACCAAAATGTTCACTGCAGCTCTATTTACAATAGCCAGGAGATGGTAACAACCTAAGTGTCCATCATCAGATGAATGGATAAAGAAGATGTGGCACATATATACAATGGAATATTACTCAGCCATAAAAAGAAACGAAATCGAGTTATTTGTATTGGGGTGCATGGACCTAGAGTCTCTCATACAGAGCGAAGTAAGTCAGAAAGAGAAAGACAAATACTGTATGCTAACACATATATATGGAACCTAAGAAAAAAAAAGTCATGAAGAACCTAGCGGTACGACGGGAATAAAGACACAGACCTACTAGAGAATGGATTTGAGGATATGGGGAAGGGGAAGGGGAAGCTGTGACAAAGTGTGAGAGTGTCATGGACATATATACACTACCAAACGTAAAATAGATAGCTAGTGGGAAGCAGCTGCATAGCACAGGGGGATCAGCTCGGTGCTTTGTGACCGCCTGGATGGGTGCGATAGGGAGGGTGGGAGGGAGGGAGACGCAAGAAGGAGGAGATATGGGAACATATGTATATGTATAACTGATTCACTTTGTTATAAAAAAGAAACTAGCACATCATTTTAAAGCAATTATACTCCAATAAAGATGTAAAAAAAAGAGTAAAATAGACAGATGAGATTAATTTTATGACATAACATTTTAATCCCAAATATAAAGATTATTTCAACATATCAATAAAATTATTAATTTTATTAATGTCTTATTTAATTTTAATTTAATTAAATTTTTTTTAATTTTTAAAATTATTAATTTTTAAAATTTTATTAATTTTTTATTAACTTCTTTTTTCACACTAAGTTTTTTAGATCAGTGTGCATTTTACATTTCCACTACATTTCAATTCATACTCGACATACTTCAAGTGCTAAATAGCTACATGTGGCTAGTGGCTACCATACTGGACAGAGCAGAAATAAGACTATAAGTATTGTTAAAATTATCAGATACATAAAAAAATGAAATAAAAATATGAGATAGAAGGTAAATAGTAAATGGAACTTCAAGACATCACAATATATTAATCAAAATGAAAACCCAGTAACTTAGAAAAAGAACAGATTAGAAACAGCTGAAGCAGGAATTCCCTGGCGGTCCAGTGGTTAGGACTCTGTGTTTTCACTGCCAAGGGCCTGGGTTCAATCCCTGGTTGGGGAAATAAGATCCCACAAACTGGGAGGTGTGGCCAAAAAAAAAAAAAAAAAGAAAGAAAAAAGAAAGAAAAGAAACAGCCGAAGAGGAAAAGGTGTGCTCAAATACTGAATAACAGAAATTACCCAGAATGCAGGAGGAAGAGAAAAAGGAAAAAGTGTAAAGGAGATGAGAAGATAAGAAAGATACGGTGAGAGGATCCAAGATACACGTAACTGTAATCTTAGATGGGGAAAGTAGAGTAAGTGAAAGGAGTATTTGAAGAGATCATGACTGAGCATTTGCCAGAATTAATGAAAGAATCCTTAGATTCAAAAACATGAGTCTCAAATCACATAAGTAAAATGCTATGCCAACACATATCTAGTGGATCTATAGAACAAGAGAGAAGGGATATCTTAAAACCAATTAGAGATAAAGACAGATTTCACTTTATTCTTGTTATTTTTTGACAGTTATGTTCTATAAAGTTGCTATGAACATGGAATTAGCTCACATGGAACCACTGCTGCTGGGAAATACAATGTTAGTTTCCTGTGAGCCTCTGGTCATAACCTTTTCATCAACTGATCAATATGTAATGTTTTTCATGCATGCTTCTATTCAAAGATACTGTATTTAATATATATTTCTTACAAATTATTAACTGCATACTCTTTGAATGATTTGTAGACAGGCACTTTGGAGGCCATTTGTGTGATATAGGTACATTTGCCAAAGTCCTTATAAAAGAAGCCAGTCTCACTATAAAACTCTTAAAGGAAAACATAGGCAGAACACTCTTTGACATAAATTGCAGAAATATCTTTTTCGATCCGCCTCCCAGAGTAATGGAAATAAAAACAAAATAAACAAATGGGACCTAATTAAACTCAAAAGCTTTTGCACAGCAAAGAAAAACACAAACAAAACGAAAAGACAACCCACAGAATGGGAGAAAATATTCACAAACAATGCAACTGACAAGGGATTAGTCTCCAAAATTTGCAAACAGCTCATGCGGCTCAATATCCAAAAAATAAACTAGCCAATCAAAAATTGGGCAGAAGACCTAAATAGACATTTCTCCTAAGAAGACATACAGATGGCCAAGAGACATATGAAAACATGCTCAACATCACTAACCATTAGAGAAATGCAAATCAAAACTACAATGAGGTATCACCTCACACCAGTCAGAATGGCTATCATCAGAAAGTCTACAAACAATAAACGCTGAATAGGGTGTGGAGAAAAGAGAACCCTTCTACACCATTGGTGGGAATGTAAACTGGTACAGCCACTATGGAGAACAGTATGGAGGTTCCTTAAAAAACTAAAAATAGAGCTACCATATGATCCCGCAATCCGACTGCTGGGCATATATCCGGAGAAAAACATAGTTCAAAAGGATACATGCACCCCAATGTTCACTGCAGCACTGTTTACAATTGCCAAGACATGGAAGCAACCTAAATGTCCATGGACAGATGAATGGATAAAGAAGATGTGGTACATATATACAATGAAATATTACTCAGCCATTAAAAAGAATGAAATAATGCAATTTGCAGCAACATGGATGGGCCTGGAGATTATTATGCTAAGTGAAGTAAGTCAGACAGAGAAAGACAAACATCCTTTGATATTGCTTATATGCGGAATCTAAAAAAAAAATGATACAAACGAACTTATTTACAAAATAGAAACAGACTCACAGACTTAGAGAATGAACTTATGGTTACCAGGGAGGAAGGGTGGTGGAGAGGAATAGATTGGGAGTTTGGGATTGACATGTACACACTGCTGTATTTAAAATAGATAACAACAAGGGCCTACCATAAAAAAATTAAATTAAATTAAAATAAATTTAAAAATAAAAAACATACAAGCAAAAAGGAAAAAAAAGGAAAAAGGAAGCAAGTCTCATCAGCTATGAAACCCTGTTCTTCCATGTAACCCTTTTCCTATTTACACTTAACAAATATTTTAAAACTTGTTCCACAGCCTCCTAATCTGCAGAACTTGGCTGACCTGTAATTTTTACATTTTTCATGCCATATTGCCTTTTGAAACATGCAAGCTAGTAAGTACCAGCCAAGAGAAGTTTTATATTTTCCTGACTTTAGGTAATGTGACTGTAAATTTGTTCAGCTTTCAGCCTCACAAGAATGCTGTTCACTATGCTTTATTTTTTTTTTTTTATGGTGAGGGAGCTTGTTTTACTAGGTATTAAATCATTTCAAAGATAATGTAATTGAGCAATGTGGTAATGTAACAGAAGTGGACCAATTGTTCAATGGAGTAGAAAAAGCTCAAGATATTTGTAGAAATTTAGTATATGTAAAAGCTGGTATTTCAATTGAGTGGGAAAGGACATTCTATTGAATAAATTATGCTGGCACAACTGGCTACCACTCATCTGGGAGAAGATAAGAGTTGAACACTTATACAACATACAAAAACAAATTACAGATGGACAAAATAAATGCACAAAAATATAATTTTAGAAATAAATGTAATATATACCTGTAATTTCAGGGCAAGTGAGAATATTGTAACTGAGCTCATAAAGTGAGTTTTCTAGTTCCGTATTTGGAGACTAAAGAGTTTTTGAGAGATTGGTTCTGGTTGAATGGGGATTTCTGGTTTACAGTAGAGTGCCTTCTTCCCAGTCTCTGTCCCTCTCCATCTACATAACTGTGTTCTAGCCAGTGTAAATGAGTTATTCAAGAATCTCCTCTACCATGTGTGGCTGGCCAGAGCTCTTATAGTTTGAGATAACATTATCTATCTGGACCAGCCTTTTTGGGGCAAAGGGTGGTTAAGGTCTAATCATGCTTTTATAGTATTGAAATACCTCTGAATTATTATTGATACACTGGATAAAGAACAAAGATAATAGCCCCAAAACCTTATTACATTACTCTGCTGAGTTGCCACAGGGAACAGGTGTTAAATCACAGGCAGCAAGTCCATGCACCGTCAACCTCCATCCCTACAGATAAGAGCAGATCTGCGCTGTTGCTGTCAGACGGAATTGACAAAGAACCTTAAGACTAAGGAACATAAAGTAGTCAATATAGACCTGTGGTTAACTTTTTAAAATGTGTGCTTTTAAAATCGTTTGATAGAAACAGTTGACAATACCTAGATTTTAAACCTGAATTGTATATTTACATGTGAAAAACGTGTTTTTATTTTTGGAGAAAGATGGCACATGATCTTCTAGTTTTCATGAATTCAAAGTTCATATTAAGATTAAATTTCCTATGAGCGTGTAGAAATACATTTGTTTTATTAGGAGCTCATTTTAAAACAAAGACTAACTCTGTTTTCTCATGCAAATACAGGATAGTTACAGAGATTCAACTAAACAATTTGAAAAATGACTCTCTGTAAATTAATACTGAGTATGATTACTTGAGATGACATAAACGTAAAGGATGAGTGATGAGAACATCTGATCATGTAGCAGCACTTAATGAACAGATGCCCAGTGCTGCAAAGCTCATCAAACCAGAGAGCTTTCAGGATGGCAGAGGAGTCAAAGGAACTTAGTTCTTCCCCCCTCCTGCCTTAAGACAGTTAAGTTTCAATGTATAATATAAAACAATATATTATATATAGTTAACGTTGATTTATTGACCTTAGTACAATGAAACCTGCTGAATTGCACAAGCTCTCTGATTTTCTTTTCCTCCTTTTATGCTTACGGGATTCATGCTTTTCATTTAAAATTTTATTCTGAATTACTTTGATCTTTTCATAACCTTCTGTCTCCAGGATGTTCTTTTGTTTGTTTGTTTTGTTTTGTTTTGCGGTACGCGGGCCTCTCACCGTTGTGGCCTCTCCCGTTGCGGAGCACAGGCTCCGGACACGCAGGCTCAGCGGCCATGGCTCACGGGCCCAGCCGCTCCGCGGCACGGGGGATCTTCCCGGACCGGGGCACGAACCCGTGTCCCCTGCATCGGCAGGCGGACTCTCAACCACTGCGCCACCAGGGAAGCCCTCCAGGATGTTTTTTAATCCCAGATCACACTTTAAAAGTTTTGTCTGTTGTATACATGCATCTTCTACTAGAAAAAGTGACAGTGAGAAGTAAGGAAGCAGTTTAGTATTATATTCTGAATATCACAATTCAACTAATTTACCTGCACATAGGAAAACCCACAGTAAATAACAGTGATAGAACTTTATCAACTTGGATCTAAAACTGGACTTAATTTAAAAATCATCTAGTTTTCAGATAATCAATATTGTTCTGTAAATATCTGAAAAGTTCACTTTAAACTAGCTTTTGGATATTTGAAATACAATCGTGTAATATTATCTACTTCTTTCCTCACCTTAACTGAAGTATAATTGACAAATAAAAATTATATATATTTAAGATGTACAACTTGATGTTTTGATGTACATATACATTATAAAATAGTCACTACAATCAATTTAATTAAAGTACCCATCACCTCACAGAGTTACCATTTTCTTTTTTTTTTTCTGGTGTGGTGAGAACACAAGATTTCCTCTCAGTAAATTTCAAGTATGCAATACAGTACTGATAACTAGAGTCACATTGCTCTCTACATTAGATCTCCAGAACTATTCACCTTGCATAACTGAAACTCTGTACCCTTCACCCAAATCTCCCCATTTCCCCCTGTCCCAGACTCTACTCTCTGCTTCTATGAGTTCGACTATTTTCAATTTCATATGTAAGTGAGATCATTCAGTGTTTGTCTTTCTGTGCCTGGCTTATTTAGCTTAATATAATATCCTCTAGGTTCATTCATGTTGTCATAAGTGTCAGAATTTCCTTCTTTTTAAAGGCTGAATATATAGTGTGTACACACACATATATATATATACACTCACATTTTGTTTATTCATTCGTCCTTTCCATGCAGCAAAACTACATTCCTATGACCCTCAAGTTAGGAACCATGTGGCTAAACTCTGGCAAATGCTATATGCTATGCAGGCAGAAAATTATGTATGTAAATTCTAGGCCTGGCAATAAAAATTCCCCATAGAGATTCTTCATCCTTTCCCTTCCATGGCAAACTTGCAGGGAGGCCTCATGTTGAAGATGGTGGAGACATTACACGAAAGAATTCTGGATCTCTGAATAGTCATACACAGAAGAGGATTAGTCCCTGCCGCAGCCAACCACAAGTGTGCATGATAAATTTTAATTGTGTTCAGCTGAAATGTGGGTGTTGCAGCCTATGCTGATTAATGTGAGGACTATTGACAGCAGAGGCAGTATAATGAGCAATTAAGGGCTTGAGTTCCAACATCAGACAGCCTGAGCATACATGTTAGTTTGTTTCTCACTATCTGTAGCTTTATATAAATCATTTAATATCTTCAATTTCTTGAGGCTAAGAAGGGAGTGTATTAGGAATGCTTAAATGACTACAGTTGTTGAGATAAGGAGGTCCTTAAAAATTTGAGCCATTATTACTATTTCATAGTTGTTTCTAAATTTCTACATTATTAGTCAGTTGTTTCCAAGTTTTTCTTTATGAATGGAAAACACAAAACCCTAAATCTCCTAACCGGATGCTATTAGTTTACATAGGATGTGCTGAAATATATAATGAATGATAAGGATAAGGGAAGTAACTATCTTCAAGTTAATGGTCATACAGACATTCCTCAAGTCATATTTTATGGAAATACACACTAGAAAATTAATGCTATGAAATTCATCTGGAGAGGATAATATAGTAGCATGCATCTCTAGTCAAAGCTAATTAGATGTTTTGGTTACCATAGGAATCACAGGAATAAGTTTTATCAGCAGTTTTTGCAGAGTAATAAATAATACTCATTAAAATTTTCAGGTATCTCCTGTACGAAGTGTTCAAATATCATTCTTCATATGATAATAAATGACATACTTAAAAAATATTTTGTCAGCCTAAAGATTTATTGTAACTAAAAAGTTTAAAGATAATTTTTCACAGTTAAAGATTTTAGGATCTATGTAAAAATCAATATTGCAGAAAATTGCTTAAGATATTATACAGGGTACACTAAAATCTAGGAAGAGTTTTAACGAAAATGTTATTCCAAAAACAAAAAAGCTTTATTACATGTGTTCCTCACACTTCTCAAGTAGGGCTCAAAGCAGTTATGCTAAGTAATTGGTGTCTCTGTCTATCGGCACAAGAGTAGAAATTATATTTCATTATGTTGGGAAAAGCTGAATACTACTGTAACTTTTAAAATTTTAAGGCTCTATAGTCTGTTAAACATTATTTGTTAGTAAACTCTGAGGATTTCAGGACATTTATCATATAAATTGTAACTACAAAGTTTCCATGAAGTTTTTAAGAATATTTTTCAGATGGACTTTTTCCCTTAAGTGAAACTACTAACAAGATTGACAGATGTTGATAACTGTAAAAGTTGGTGATGGGTACAGGGGCTTTTTATCATACCAGTTCTTTGAGGTTGAAATCTCCTAAACCAAAAGTTTAAAAATGATGAATTCACATATGAATTCTTTTGTTTGTAAAATGATGGAAAAAATAGTGAAGAACTTAGTAAACAAACTTTGGAGCCCTAATTTATCTTCGTCCAACCTCCTAAATGATTTAGGTATATTGTTTTCTTTTAGGGTATGATTTATGTATTTAACAGGATTTTTTTTCCAGATAGGTTTTGGGGAATTTTTTTTTCTATTATAGTAAGAACATTTCTTCACAGATGTGAAGAAATTGGAACCCCTGTACATTGTTGGTAGGAATATAAAAATGGTGCAGCCCCTATGAAAAACAGTATGGAGTTCCATCAAAAAATTTAAAATAGAATGATAATGTGATCCAGCAATCCCACTTATGGGTATATATCCAAAGGAAGTATATCCACTATCCACTCAAAGAGATATCTGCACACCCATGTTCACTGCAGCATTTTTTACAATAGTCAAGATATAGAAACAACCTCAGTGTCCATCAACAGAAGAATGGATAAAGAAAATGTGAGATTTGTTTATATATATATAATGGAATATTATTTATCCCTGAAAAAGAAGGAAATCCAAATCCATTTGGAACAACATGGATGAACCTGGAGAACATTATACTCAGTGAAATAAGTCAGTCCCAGAAGGAAAAATGCTGCATGATTCCATTTATATGAGATATCAAAAACAGTCAAATTCATAAAAGCAGAACATAGAATGGTGGTTGCCAGGGTCTGGGTGGGGAGGGGTAATGGGGAGAAGTTGTTCAACTGATATAAAGTCATGCAAGGTGAACAAGTTCTCCAGATCTCTCTGCTGTACAACATAGTGCCTACAGATAGCACTGCTGTATTGTACACTTAAAATTTTGTTAAGTGGATAGATCTCACGTTAAAGGTTTTTTTTTTTTTTTTGATTTTTGAAATGCGGATGAATTGCAGCAGTCAGAATTCATTCAGTTTCCTGACTTATTTCAGTAAAACAATGGGAAGCTCAGTAATTCCTCCGTCTTCCCTGCTTTAATGAGCAAGTAAGGAGTACCCCCCAAAAGTGTGATGTACTTCGTGGGACATTTACTTAATTCTCTGGCAATTGTCATAATTATTAACACATTATCATGATGTGTCTATAATAGAAGTGGTGGAACTATTTTTTTCCTTAAAATATGGTAAATAACATATAGTCACAAGAAAAGCAACACATTCGTTATTGGTGTTAGCAACCTTTTTGAATTTTTAAATATTTCTATAATAGAGAACTTTTGCTTATAATTCTTGATGAGATTTCCCAAACTCTGCGCTTTGGAGAAATAGTTCTGAAGGATATCTGAGAAAAGTGTGATTTTCATAATCAAGTAAGTTTGAAAATGACTATGTTCAAGAGAGACTATGTGAGATTTAAATATATTTTAGCACATTTAGAGTTCTGAGAAGCTCTTCAATATAAAAACCTATTTATCTCAGAATTTCTCAAATTTACTTGTCACAGAACCCTTTCATTTTCCAATAATAGATATTAATATCAGATGGAACTAGTTTCCATGGAACAAACTTTGGGAATCTCTGATATATAAAGAAAGCTTTATCTGCTTTCCTACTAAGTTTTATTATTGAATACTTGACTAGTCACCTGTTCAAAAGTGAAATATTCGGTACATAATAACTATCACACGGTTCCAATTCAGCTTCTGCCTCTGTCAGGAATCTCTGATGATTCATCAGAAAGTTCTAGCTATGTCTCAAAGCATTATTATTAATTTTTTTGGTAAAAACCTATTATTTAATGTAAAATATGAATTTACAATGCTTCTATAATATATACATCTCGTAATTATAAATAGGAAGCCTTTTTTTCGCCCTAATTTTAGCATCAAAGAGGAAAGATTCATCCTGGCTATTTCTTTCATGATTTATCCTAAATAATTTAGTCTCTCACTCATTGCTTTTGCATGTAGGAAAACCATGTTTGTGTTAACTATTAATGAAACTGTGTTCCTCTGTTAAATTCTTCATCATTCTTCATTTCTGTTTCTTTTCCAATTCCATTTATTTCTTACAAGGAGTGATGAGCAGAATTCAAAGAGATTTTTCAAGTGCAGAAGCATATGTTTGTACAGGGGTGGCAAAATATTTTTTATTTCCTTTCCGAAGTCCCAACTATGTCCCAGCTGCAATGCTTCATTGAAAGTTTAACATAATGTTCACAGTCGATCTCTGATTCATTTCCTGGGCTGTAACAGAGAGCTCAAATTCCATCACATTGGAATTAAAGTTTGGATATTTTTTCTTGAATGAATCATATGCTATTACATACACTAAATTTCACTATGTCTCCAAATTGTTAAATCTACTAGCAGTTTTAATTTACAAGAGAAATAAAAGTCTTTAGATAAAGCATGTCCTTCAGCAACCCATTAGACCTGAACATGATTTTTTAAGACTCCAGAAAACTGCTAATTCTCTTTAGAAAATGTTTATATTCCAGTTTACCAACAACAATCTATTTAGTAATTAAAGACATATAATAGAGAACTCTCTTGCTTCTAATTTCTTACCTAATATTCTTATAAATTAGAAATTTCTGCACACATTTTATTTAAAGTTTTAATTTGACATGAGAACATGTTAAATTTATTGATTTGTTGTTGATATTGTCTTTACATCTTAAATTGTTAGCACAGTTATATTCAGTCTAGAATTTTTTCTTAGCGATTAAACCCCTTTCAAATTTGTTTTAATTTCTTCCTGCTGAATATAAAAGTCTGTAATCATTTAACCTTATCCTCATTTGAACAAATTCACCTGTAGAATGTCCCAGCACCTGCAATACATGAATGAAAAAAAAAGGTATACGTTCAGGTCTTTATGCTCATGGGCTGGCTGATGGGTCTTTGGAACGACCTGTTAATCAGTAAAGGAAGATGCCAGATGTGCCATTAGTCTAGCAGCTGCTGTTAATGACAGAGGAAGGTGTTGGTATATATCAACTGAGGCTTTCTAACTGCCAGTCTCATGAGTCAGAGCAAATCAGCACCTGTTCAGGAAATGCACAGAGAATCACAGAGCTAGGGAATGTGTTCAAGTTTGAGGTCTTGAGTAACTATGGAGCAAGCTTACTTCTTTTGCATTTTAGTAGCATGCATTACTCAGGGAGACATATGCTAGGAAGGGTGATGAAAGGACAGAGAAGATTCTTTAAAAGAACCCATTAAGGTAACCAGGAAGGCTTTTGTGAATGCTTCTGTAAATTGCTTCTTTACAATGGATCTTTACTTACTCAGAAGGATCTGAGTGGGTAGACATTGTTGCTGTTTACCTCCTAAATAAATCATTATGTATCTGAGAAGAAATGCATTCATCTTTTTTTATTTAAATAAATTTATTTATTTATTTATTCTTATTTTTGGCTATGCTGGGTTTTTGTTGCTGCACACGGGCTTTCTCTAGTTGCGGGGAGCGGGGGCTACTCTTCGTTGTGGTGCGCGGGCTTCTCTTTGCAGTGCCTTCTCTTGTTGTGGAGCATGGGTTCTAGGCGCGTGGGCTCAGTAATTGTGGCTCGTGGGCTCTAGAGCGCAGGCTCAGTAGTTGTGGCGCATGGGCTTAGTTGCTCCATGGCATGTGGGATCTTCCTGGACCAGGGCTCAAACCCGTGTCCCCTGCATTGGCAGGCGGATTCTTAACCACTGCACCGCCAGGGAAGTCCATGCATTCACCTTTTTTCTTTCACTGGAAAAAAAAAAACTTTCAGGCAAATATTAAGATTTAAAAGCTACATCAGAGCAAAATAACGACTGCAGTCTCTCCAATTCTGCATGACTGTTTTATCCAATTTGATATACTCTTCACAAGAAGTGAGAGTGACTTTGCTACCTTGCAGAAATGTTCAGGCAGCAATATGGTATTACAGTAGTCTGCCTCAGGCCACAGGTATCCTGTCTTTAGTTTGTACACTAAGGGCCAGTCAAAAGTCATGGAAAGACATGTCATAGAAGATATAAAATCAAAATAGTTGCAAGATTGAAAGTGTAACAAAAATATATGGAAACATTTGCTAAACTACAACTTCACATTACAACTTCAGGGACTTCCCTGGTAGCGCAGTGGTTAAGAATCCGCCTGCCAATGCAGGGGACACGGGTTTGAGTCTTGACCCGGGAAGATCCCACATGCTGCAGAGCAACTAATCCTGTGTGCCACAACTACTGAGCCTGCACTCTAAAGCCTGTGAGCCACAACTACTGAGGCCCGTGCACCTAGAACCCATGCTCCGCAACAAGAGAAGCCACCACAATGAGAAGCCTGTGCACCGCAACGAAGAGTAGCCCCTGTGCGCAGCAACAAAGACCCAATGCAGCCAAACATAAATAAAAGTTTTTAAAAATTACAACTTCAAAACAGAAAACTCTAACAGAGAAGGTTTAAAGCCCTCTAAAGTGATTCTTTAAGGTCCTTGCTCCCTTGTACAAGAAACACATACACTGGAAATCTTTGAGGCACTTATTGAAAATACAGATTCCTGGGATCCATGTAAGACTTGCTGAATCAGAATCTGACAAGCAGAACCCAGGAACATATATTCTCACAAGTCCCTTAGGCGGTTCATATGCATACTAAGGTTATAAACCACTAATATAGGGGAGTTGGAAAGGATATTTTGAGTGTACATATTAAAAAGGAATAAATGATTTTCAGAAATTATGTGCGTAGTCTGTATAAACTTTTTTGCCATCTCTCTCCAACATGAGAACTTGACAGAGTAACAAAGGATGTTTAATTCTGGTTCTTTGAAATAAATACTGGGACCATCTAATGCGTTGAACAGAGTTGGGAGTAAGTGGAAAGGCTATGCTTCATTCACATTAGATCCAGTGAGAGAAGAATGAACTTTATTCTGAGCTCTAAATTCTTAGATTTAAGAATGATATTTGCTCCTGAGAAATTGGAAATATCTTTAAGAAGGTGGACAGAGGTTCTACCACTTTATTTTATCCATTTGTTTGCTAATTAACCTTTTCATTAGGCTCAACTTAAGTCAACAATTCCTATTGTACCTAACAGAAAAATTCTAAGGTCCTTAAGAACACTTTTTTCACAAACTTTACAAAATAGAAAGGGAAAATAACTAATGGTTTATATTCCAAATACATCACAACATTTTTAGGACTTAAAATGTGTTACTGTCAAACCTGTACTTCTTGTATTGTTTATATTAGTTTTATTATCAATATACCTAGTGACAACTTTGGTTATTCAGGGGCCCATATTAGAACTCTCAGAGACGTCTTTAATTTTATTTCCTCTCTTCTCATTCCTTCATAGTCAACCAGTTGCCAAGTTTAGGGAATTCCACATACTTCATACATCTTCGATCTGTCATCTCCTCTAAGTTATACTACTACTGCCTTGGGAGTTGAAGGCAGCAATGCCCTTGGCTAAATTATTGGGGCATTATTTTAACTGGTTTCTCACTCTTTACTCTGGACGTCTTCCAGCACATTCTATAAACTGATGTTCAAGATATTCTTTTAAACAAAGGACTGAAGATGTTGCTTACCTACTGAAAAACACTTGCTCGTTCTTACTTTCAATTAAGATCATGTCCAAACTTCTTAGTATGGCATGTCTTTCCTCAACCTGCCTTGGTATATATTTTCAGTACCTTATAGCTCTATTCCACAAAAAGTTGGAAAGTACTATGTTGTAACCTAGGGAAATCTAGTGCAGTATTTCAAACAAAGATGGGTATCAGGGATTTTGCCACAGGGGTCCTCCCAGTACTTGGGAGAAATTGATCTCGCTGGTCCCTTCCCAAACCATGGAGCTACAACTTTCTCCAGCAGAAAGAATTTTATTTCTTGGTGTTTTTCTATTCAACGTCTGTATTAACAGGAACACTCAGAAACAAACTGAGGTCATTGGGAACTAGAAGATAAGCATTTAGATGATAAAATATTGATTTTTTTCAAGGCAAAAGTGCTTTTATAAAAAAGTAAATAAAACCCCTTGTGGACAATTTACCAGTGAAATTGGCTTCTTCTAAACCATATATATCGATTCGATGTTCATAAACACTCTTGCTTGTCAACACGGTGTGATCGCTGCTTGATCTTTATGAAACTACAAAAGGACATAGCTACCCAATTAAATTTAAGTGAAGCATTATTTATGTTAGATCAGCAATTATGAGATGAGCTTCTCTGTAAAGTTTGAATGCAAAATGTCACATCTAGACATTTTCCTAGAGTTCTTTTAAATTAATTTCATCAAAATGTAAGTCCTTCATGTCACATGAGTTTATCAATTTTATTATTTGTGTTATCCTGATGAGAATTATATTATGAGAAAAGATTTGCTTATATAAAGACACAATCTATACATTACAGTATTTAAATGGAAGCAATATAAAAGACAGTTGACATTTATGCAATACTTGCTATATGCCAGACCTTGTGTCTTTGATAATTAACTCATTTGATCAAACTTGGTGAGTGATTACCTTAGTTTTATAAACTCAATAATTTATGACTCTTAGAAATACATATTTTACATTTCTCTAGAAAGTAAAAGATAAAAAATTTAAAACATCATATTTCAGAAACCAGTTACACAAGGCACAGACTGGGAAGAAATCTTTGCAAAACGCATATCTGATAAAGACTGTTATCCAAAATATACAAAGAACTCTTAAAACTCAACAAAGAAAACAAACAACCAAATTTAAAACTGGGCAAAATATCTGAACAGATGCCACACCAAGGAGGATATACAAATGGCAAATAAGTTTGTGAAAAGATGTTCAACATCATATCTCGCTGGGGAACTGTAAATTAAAACAACAACAAGAAACCGGCAAGGATGTGGAGCCGCAGGAACTCTCATTCATTCCTGGTGGGAATGCAAAATGGTACAGCCACTTTGGAAAATAGCATGGAGGTTTCTTACAAAACTAAACATACTCTTACCATACAATCCAGTAATCATCCTCCTTGGTATTTACCCAAAGGAGTCGAAAACCCGTATCCACACGAAATCCTGCACACAAATGTTTATAGCAGCTTTTTTTCATAATTACCTAAACTTGGAAGCAACCAAAATGTCCCTCAATAGGTGAAAAACTGTGGCACATCCAGACAGAGGCATATTATTCAGTGATAAAAAGAAATGGGCAATCAAGAGGCAAAAAGACAAAAAGGAAACTCAAATACATATTGCTAAGTGAAAAAAGCCAATATGAAAAGGCTACATACCGTATAATTACAACCATATCACATTCTCGAACAAGTAAAACTATGGAGACAGTAAAAAGTTCAGTGGTTGCAAAGGTTGGGGTGTGAGGAGAGATGAACAGGGGGAGCACAGAGGATTTTTAGGACAATGAAAATACTCTGCGTCATACTATAATGATGGATACATGTCACTATATATTTGTCCAAACCCACAGAACACAATACAACGCAAAACATAATACACAAGAGTGAACTCTGATGTAAACTAGGGACTTTAGTTATTACTAATGTTATCAGCATTGGATCATCACTTGCAGCAATTACACCAGCTAGTGAAAGATGTAATAGTAGGGGGACTCTGTGTGTGTGTTGGGGTCAGGGTAATATGGGAACTCTGTAATTTTTGCTCAATTTTTCTGTAAACCTAGAACTGCTCTAAAAAATAAAGGCTATCAATTAACAAAATTAGTCCCAAGGCTAGTAAAAATAGAAATATAATACTTCACCATTTTTATACACTTAATATTTTTCTTCTGCATCTTAGTTAACTAAGTGAATTAGATAAGAAATTTCTCCTAAGCAGCATGACCCTGTTTCATTACTGCCCACCGCATATTCGCAGCTGCCTGAGAGCAATCTATTACTGTACCATCTAACTTGCAAATAATCCTCTGCTTGCTTTATTTAAGTGCCCCAGAGGCCAACTGACAGAAGAGTGACAGAGAGCAAAGCACCAGAACTTTGTAGCTTTCAAAATTCAATTCAAAAATATATATTAAATATTCCTCCTGAGGGTTCTAAATACTCCTCTTGAGGTTCCTCACTGAAGATTCTTTGGAGCTAATTCTAAGAACAGTCCCTGCAAGGAGGAAGGAGCATCTGGCAGGAAATGGTCTCATCGGGAACATCACTATAGGCAACACCCCTTCCCCACTTTGGGGGTTTATTTAGGAAGGCCTGTGGATATATGGGAATTTGCTCCTCAGGCAGGTACTCAGATATATGGTGACGCTCACATCCTCTCTGTGAAGTCCAATAGAATAATTGATGTTGCCAGAACTAAGCTATGAAAACAAAGACGCCTTGGTGAAAATATGTTTAAAAAATTGAGACCAGATTAATTTCTAAATTATTTGATCCTGAGATGAAGCTTTTGATATTGATGATAAATTATTGCAACTAATGTAAACGTTTAAGGAATTATTAGATCAAATCTACTTTTAAATTAATAATATAATGTACAAACATTTACTTGAATATCTTGGTTCAAAGTACACATTAAAAGAGCTTTAGACTGAGGTTTTGCAACTTGATTATTTACTAGTATATTCCTAGGGTCATAGGCTGTTAGATTTAACTAGGAAGTACAATTTAGGTTATGATATGCACTTAAATTTCAAACTGAATTTGATGTGTTGAGGGCAATTCTCAAATATGTATAGTGGTGACAGATATTCCATAAGGATAATTATGAGTAAATGAGAATTTTCAAACTATTATCAAGGATAGGTTTTTAATATTAAGATTTGAAATAATAATGAAATGAAATAAAATGAAATGCCTCAGCTCCTGGTCTTATGGGCCTTTCTACTGGGCTGCCTGAATGTCCTTGTGACATGGCAATTGGCGTCCATCAGAACGAGTGACAGAGAGCAAGGAAGAAACCTCTGAAGTGGCATATCATCACTTCTAACATATTCTAGTAGTTGTATAGACCAACCCTGACACAAGGTGTGAGGGGACTACACAGGGAATGAACTCCAGGAGGCAGGGATCATTGTGGGTCATCTTGGAGGCTGGCTATCACATGGCTAAATGGTTTTCATTTGAAATAGTTGTGCAGTCTGGTAATAAGATACAGTTAATCCAGCAGTTAATGATAGCTAAAAGCACATGGCACTCAGTGTACATAACTACACTCTATTTCACACTTTATAGTAATATATTAAAGCTTGAAAATGAAAAAACAAATACAGTTTGTAAATTTAAAGTAATCGCCTTGGACTTATATATAGTATTGACAATGGTGGTATTTATTAAAGAATACACTTTTTCATTAGGAACTTGGTTGAGAACATCAACTCATTTCATATACCATAGTCTTCTCAGATGAGTGTACATTTAAATTACTGTTAATCTACACTGTGTACAAGCTTAGAGGTGACAGGTTTCACTTAATACCTTTCTATAATTCTTCCACTTAGATTTTAAACTTTCTAATTTCACCTGAAAAGTGCCCTCAGTCACAGAAAGAAGAAACTATAACTACAGATAGATTTTCTGCTAGGATCATTCAGCAGGACTTTTCACATACTTAGAGCAAACTGATTTTGCCCAAAGAAAAAAAGGAAGTATTACTTATCACCATTTTAAAAACAATACTGAGATATTAAAGGGTTGTGGAAGGAAGCACAATGAGTATAAAATTTATTTGATCTTCGGGGTGATATGTTTCTGATATTTCAGGGTGCAGTTACTCTCATTTAAACTCTTCCTTTAAGTTGTTATTGAAAGTTACTTTCAAAGTCTTATTTGACAGTAGAACTTGTAGCATTTTACACAAGCAATCTATTTCAATATGCAGTCATTTATGGTTCAAATCACTGGCCTTCATGACCAAATTGCTTGACTGAACTCTTCACTGGCTCAAAACCAAAGTATAGTTGAAATTCGAGTCTTTGAATACATTTAAAGACTTTAGTTATTTTAGCATTATAGTCCCCATTCTTATATTTATATTGGTTTGGTAAAATATATCATGTTCATAACTAAAAAGAAAAGATGAATGTTCTGTATCTTTTATGAGCAATGAAAGCTTAAAGATTCAAGCTAATTTGGTTTCTTCCCCAGTGAAATTTTTGAGAATCAAGTATACACTTAAAATCATATTAATTTTAAAAATAAGAATAAGTGCTATCTAAAACCTAGTATATAGGTTTCTTTGCTCTTTCTCTTTTACAAGAGAGTAAGTCCACCTAATACATTATCATCTACTAGTACTTCTATCATCACAGCTGAGGATCATGGGCTAAGATATTCGTGCCATTAAGTGCCATTGCATTTTGATACTGCAAGCCTAAAGAATAATAGGGAGCACTTTATTCCCCGTTATACAAAGTAGTTTATGAGTTTATGGAAATTCTTGTCTAGAATTGAATGAGAAAATCTCCAGATTTACAGTAACTCCTTCCAACATATGTTAACTATTTTAGTGTGAGAAATAGGATTGCCTCTTTCAGACTTATAAGCATAGATAGAGTTGAAACAATTTTCTGGATTGGGAGCTTGGCTTATTTTCCTTTAGTGACTGTTGATTATGCAATGGTATTCTCATTGTTCATTGTCCAAATCTGGAAATGTGATTTCTGGCATAGGTATGGTTCTGTTACAGGATGAATGTTTGCATACCCCCAAAATTCACAGGCCAAAATCCTAATCCCCCAGTGTGATGATATTTGGAGATGGAGTCTTTGGGAGATAATAAAAGTTAGATAAGGTCATAAAGGTGGGGCCCTTATGATGGATTTACTGCCCCCACAAGAAAAAGACACCAGAGAATTTGCTCTCTCTCTGCACACAATGAAGAGATCATGTGAGCACACATAGCAATGGTGGCCACTTACAAGCCAGGAGAGAGGCCTAACCAGAAACCAACTATGCTAATTAGTATAAGTATATCCCATGAACTACTTTTTTGTTTATCTGAAATTCAAATTTAATAGCATCACATATTTTTATTTTCTACATATGGCAACCCTATCACAAGGCAGATTTTTTTTTTCTTCTTGGAGGGGAGCACAGTTTTGCACTTACTAACCTACCAAATGGTCCAGAGCAATGGCAATTATCAAGTGCCTACTGTATGCAGTGATTCAGTCACTGGTCTCAGTAATGAAGGTCAGGGACAAATGAAAATATTAGAGGCAGAAAGCAGTGTAAATATTACATTGTCTTTCCCTTACATAATTCAAAATAAAACTATCACTAAGCTATAAAATACATGTAAGGGAATTCAAATTGTGATTTTTCACATAATGACTAAAAAATGTCAATTTTTCAAAAATAATTATTCTCTCTTATTTTTTTCCCTGTGTCACATTTGTAGGTTCTCTAAAGTTGAGCCTGGTCGAATTACACAGTAATTCATTATTGCACTAACCACAAAGTAAGATCCCAATGATTTTCTGATAAATGAATATATGAATGAATGAAAAAAGATAAGATATAGTAAGTGAAATATTTAAATGATATAACATCTTAAGAGAACAAAAGAGAATGAACTATAAAAAAATATAAAATACATGGAAATCAATGAAATTCCATAATCTATGAGTAGATTAAGAGGAACAGGAAAACTTTTTACAGAAGATTGTGGGACAGGAACCACTGGATTACTATGAGCTCCTTTACTAGAATATTAGATTATTAAAATAAGGATTGCATTTTCATGTTTTCATTCTAGTATCTAGAACAGGGTCTGGTCCATTTTTAGTAATAAATATCTATTTAGAAAGAATAAAAAAAGGAAAGTAGGAAGGAAAGAATGAGGGGAGAAGGAAAGGAAAGAAAAAAGAAAGAAGAACATAAATAGTAATCGTAGGGGACAGGTGTAGAGGTAGAAAATTGCATAACACACTTATGTAGGGCAAAGAATAAGTATACTGAAAAGAGCAAAAAATAAAATTAGAAGAGAAATTAGGTCCAGAATATGCAGAAGTTCAAAGAACACAAACATATATAAAATAGACAATCAAAAAGGACCTGCTGTATAGCACAGGGAACTCTACTCAACATTTGTGAAAACCTTCATGGGAAAAAAACCACAAAAAAAAATAGGTATCATACCTGTATAACTGAATCAGGTTCTCTTAAACTGAAAACAAATACAACTATGTAAATCAACTATCCTCTAATATAAAGGAAAAATTAAATTAAAAAAAACAAAAGAACTGAAAAGAAGAGAAAAGAAATGCCTACAGTATTCCCCTCAGGCCTCCAAAACCTGGGTTGGTATCACACCTCTGGAGACTGAGCAGCCTTTGGTCCCAAGGCTCGAATGGGGTGGGGCTGAGGGAGCTGCAGGGGATAAGCCAGCAAATGAGCCCCCCTCTTGGACCTGTAGTGCCTGGTCCCCGCTGGATGGGATGACAATCTCCAGATCCAGGCAGACCCTCGTACAGCTATGCCAAGCCTAGTGCACACAAAAATGATAGACCGTGTGAGCTGGAAGAGCACTGAAAAGTCACCTGGTCTCCACGTCTCCTGGCGCTGAGAAGTCCACCTCCAGCCTCCTTTCTTGGAGTCACCCCACCTCCGGAGGAGAGCACCCTCAGCATAGAGGCTTTGCAGGGGCTGGGATTTGTCCAGGAGGTGAAGCGCACGGGAGAAGTAAGGAGACACAAGCCCTTGGCACATTCTCCTGGCACATTCCGCTCTAATTTACAACCCAGGAACAGGACATTCCCTAAGAATGTCTAGTTGCCCCAGAAGCCAGACTCCAGCAGGAAGAAATCCTGCACCTGGTGGCCGTTACCTGGAACAACAACTGTAAAACAGTGCTTATGGGCACTTCTTATTCACAAGGCCATCGGGGCTGTAATGATACCTGCCCTCAAGAAATGCCCCCGGGGTAGGTGATCAAAAAAGATTTAAAACTGAGATACTTTCAAGAAGCCAATTTCAAGAGGTAAATTTGACTCACAATGTTTAAAAAAAAAAGAAAAAGCACATGAAAAGATGCTCCTCATAGTTACTTACTAGAGAAATGGAAATCAAAACTACAACAAGGTATCACCTTGCACCAGTCAGAATGGCCATCATAAAAACATTTACAAACAATAAATGCGGGAGAGGCCGGGGAGAAAAGGGAAACCTCCTAGGCTCTTTGTGGTCCTGTAAATTGGTTACAGCCACTAAGGAGAACACTATGGAGGTTCCTTAAGATACTAAAATAGAGCTACCATATGATCGCGCCATCCCACTCCTGGGCGAGTATACAGGGAAACACATCATTCCAAAAGACACACGCACCCCACCGTTCATTGCAGCACCATTTTCGACAGCTGGGATGTGGAGGCAAGCAAAACATCCACAAACAGATCAATGGATAAAGTACATGTGGTACGTACATATGATGAACTACTACTCAGCCATAAAAAAGAATGAAATAACGCCATTTGCGGCAACATGGATGGATCTAGACATGATCATACTAAGTGACGGAAGTCACACAGAAAGACAAATAGCATTTGCAGTCAATTACAGGAGGAACTTAATAATTCATACAGATGAACCAATTTACAACACAGGAACAGTCTTATATACATAGAAAAGAAACTTATGGTTACCAGGAGGAAAAGTGGGTCAGCTGAGGGACATATTAGGAGGTTGGGATTAACACATACACACTAATATATATAAAATACTAATCGACAAGGACCTACTGTATAGCACAGGGAACTCTACTCAACGCTTGCAATAACCTCCATTGGAAAAAAACCGAAAATAATAGATATCTGTATATGTATAACTGAATCAGGTTCTCTTAACCGAAAACAAATGCAACCTTGTAAATCAACTATTCTCAAATATAAAGGAAAAATTAAATTAAAAAAACAAAAGAATTAAAAAGAAGAGAAAAGAAATGCCTACAGTATTCCCCTCAGGCTTCTGAGACCTGAGCTGTTATCACATCATCGGAGTCTGAGCAACCTTGGGTCCCAAGGCTTGACTGAGTGGGGCTGTTGGAGCTTGAGGTGGGGGGGAGATGTTCCAGCCAGTGAGCCCTGCCTCTGGGCCCTGCAGTGCCTGGTTCTCTCTGGATGGGACCACAATCTCCAGATCCAGGCAGACCCTCCTACAGCTAAGCCAAGGCTAGTGCTCCCAAAAATCTGTGGACCGTGTGGGCTGGAAGGGCACTGAAAATCACCTGGTCTCCACGTCTCCTAGTGCTGAGGTACCCACCTCCAGCCTCCTTCCTCAGAGTTGCCCCACCTCCAGATGTCAGTACCCTCAGCATAGCAGTTTTGCAGGGGCTGGGATTTGTCTGGGAGGAGAAGTGTAAGGGAGAAGAAGTAAGGAGACACAAGTCCTTGGCGCTTTCCCCTGGCACATTCCCCACTAATTTATAACCCAGCATGACTTTCCTTAAGGACCTGTAGTTGCCCCAGAACCCGGACTCTGGCAGGAAGAAATCCTGCTGCCTTGTGGCTGTTACCTGGAACAACAAGTGTAAAACAGTGCTTCTGGGCACTTCTTATTCAGAAGGCCTTTGGGGCTGTAATGATACCTGCTCTCAAGAAATGCCCCCGGGGTAGGTGATCAAAAAAGAATTCAAAACGTGGCCAACTTTCATGAAGCCAATTTCAAGAGGTAGATTTGACTCACAATGTTTAAAAAAACGAAAGCACATGAAAAGATGCTCCTCATAGTTACTTATTAGAGCAATGCAAATCAAAACTACAATGAAATATCACCTGGCAGCAGTCAGAATGGCCATCCTCTAAAAGTTTACAAACAATAAATGCAGGAGAGGGTGTGGAGAAAGGGAATCTTGCTACAATGTTAGTGTGAATATAAATTGGTATATCTACTCTGAGGAGCAGTATGGAGTTTCCTGAAAAAAGTACCATTTGATCCAGCAATTCCACTCCTGGGTATTTACCCAGAAGTAATAATAATAGGAAAACACTAATTTGAAAAGATATATGCACCTCAAACTGATCACAGTATTATTTACATTAGGCAGATATGGACTCAATCTGAGTGTTCATCAGTAAATGAATCGATAAAGAAAATGTGATATATTTACATATCATGTTATATATAATTGAATATTAGACTGCCATTAAGAAAAGAAATCAGGCTTCCCTGGTGGCGCAGTGGTTGGGAGTCCGTCTGCCAATGCAGGGGACACAGGTTCGTGCCCTGGTCTGGGAAGATCCCACATGCTGTGGAGCGGCTGGGCCCGTGAGCCATGGCCACTGAGTCTGTGCGTCCAGAGCCTGTGCTCCACAACGGGAGAGGCCACAACAGTGAGAGGCCCGCGTACCGCAAAAAAAAAAAAAAAGAAAAAGAAAAGAAAAGAAATCTTGCTATGTGTGACAACATGATAGGACCTTGAGGTCATTATGTTAAGTGAAGTAAGTCAGATAGTGAAAGACTTACAGTGCTTAATTTTACTTATACATGGAAGGTAAAAAACAAGGAAATCAACAAACATAAAACAGAAACAGACACATAGATACAGAGAACAAACTAGCAGCTTTCAGAGAAGAGGTAGGTAGGGAGATGGATAAAATAGGTGAAGGGGATTTAGAAGTACAATCTCCCAGTTATAAAATAAACAAGTCACGGGATGTAATGTAGACCATGTGGAATGTAGTAAGTAATACTGTAACAACTTTTTATGGTGACAGATGGTAACTAGACACATAGTAGTGATCATTTTGTAATGTATAAAAATACTGTCACTATTTTGCATACCTGATACTAATACAATATTGTAAGTCAACTATACATCAATTAAAATGTTATAAGTTTAATATTTCTTATATTTATCAAACATGCATTTGTTTCTTTTTGTGCAGAGATCTATAGAATAATGTTTATTCCAGACAATTTATTTCAATGATATTTAAAAAACTATCAATAATCAGTTAAGTGTTTAAAAAGCGACAGAAAATAGGTATAGCCAGATCTAGCTATAGCTCTATAAATACTCATCAATGGAAAAATCACAAATTTTTTGAATGCAAAACAAAAAGACCTCATAAGTTGAAATACTTGTAATATTTTAAATGTTTGAAAATATTTGAAGGAGTGAGGGGAATGGAAAAGGACATACTTATTTCTGAGACATACATATAAAGTTAAGTCTATAGAGATCTGAGGTTACAGAGCTTTAATACTAATAATAGGATGTGTAAAACCTCAGTTTGGTTGAAGTAAATACTGAAAGAGTTTAAATTGGACAATGTTTCATTTTCTTCTAGTTTATCCTTGAATGGCTAGAAATGTCATTTATTTCCTGTTTCATTCCCAAATAATCAAATTTGAAAGTCTATACAGTTTTTTTTTTACATCTTTATTGGAGTATAATTGCTTTACAATGGTGTTAGTTTCTGCTTTATAACAAAGTGAATCAGTTATACATATACATATGTTCCCATATCTCCTCCCTCTTGCATCTCCCTCCCTCCCACCCTCCCTATCCCACCCCTCTAGGTGGTCACAAAGCACCGAGCTGATCTCCCTGTGCTATGCGCTGATCTCCCTGTGCTATGCGGCTGCTTCCCACTAGCTATCTATTTTACATTTGGTAGTGTATATATGTCCATGCCACTCTCTCACTTTGTCTCAGCTTACCCTTCCCCCTCCCCATATCCTCAAGTCCATTCTCTAGTAGGTCTGTGTCTTTATTCCCATCTTACCCCTAGGTTCTTCATGACATTTTTTTTTCTTAGATTCCATATATATGTGTTAGCATATGGTATTTGTCTTTCTCTTTCTGACTTACTTCGCTCTGTATGACAGATTCTAGGTCCATCCATCTCACTACAAATAACTCGATTTCATTTCTTTTTATGGCTGAGTAATATTCCACTGTATATATGTGCCACATCTTCTTTATCCATTCATCTGATGATGGACACTTAGGTTGTTTCCATCTCCTGGCTATTGTAAATAGAGCTGCAATGAACATTTTGGTACATGACTCTTTTTGAATTATGGTTTTCTCGGGGTATATGTCCAGTAGTTGGATTGCTGGGTCATATGATAGTTCTATTTGTAGTTTTTTAAGGAACCTCCATACTGTTCTCCATAGTGGCTGTACCAATTTACATTCCCACCATCAGTGCAAGAGGGTACCCTTTTCTCCACACCCTCTCCAGCATTTATTGTTTCTAGATTTTTTGATGATGGCCATTCTGACTGGTGTGAGATGATATCTCACTGTAGTTTTGATTTGCATTTCTCTAATGATTAATGATGTTGAGCATTCTTTCATGTGTTTGTTGGCAACCTGTATATCTTCTTTGGAGAAATGTCTGTTTAGGTCTTCTGCCCATTTTTGGATTGGGTTGTTTGTTTTTTTGTTATTGAGCTGCATGAGCTGCTTATAATTTTGGAGATTAATCCTTTGTCAGTTGCTTCATTTGCAAATATTTTCTCCCATTCTGAGGGTTGTCTTTTGGTCTTGTTGAAAGTCTATTAAGTTTTGATATAACTTTGAGGTCCTTATAGTTGTTTTGTGAATTATGGAAATAGCAAATAGGAATATCAGAAAGAATTATGAATGAATATTTTTTTCTGTTTGGTATATTCATACAATCTACCGAGTTTAAGATTTTGATGTGTGTCATTATGCAATTAAGTGTCTTCCCTGTCTTCTTTAGATATAATGTGACTGACAGAATTAGAGGGATATTGAAGAAACTATTATATATTGGTGTTTACAAAATCTTTGCAAAAGTTTTTTTTTCTCTTTTTGACTAAGACACTGTCTGAATCCCATGGCTTGGTGGATTCCAGGTGTTTATCAAACCTCCTAAAATGTTTTGGGCCTAAATGACTTGTCTTTTTCTAATTTAAATAGAGATTCCAATTCAATAATTCTCGAACTGAAATGTGCGTAAAGATTTCACGGTGCTTCTATAAGATTCACATTTCTGTGTTCCATCCCTGGAGATTCTAATTCAGTAAGTCTTCAGGGAAACTTGGGAATTTACATCTTTGTAAACAGCCCAGATGGTTTTGATATAGGTAGTGTAGCCGTCACACTTGGAGAAATATAACTACCTGAGCTGTGACTGCCCCTTGATATCAATTCTTCCCCCTCTTCCTCATGATGATGATGATGATGATTACAAGTCACCTACTAAGAGCTGCTCCTCCAATCAACTTTCCATAATTTTCCCACATGGAGAACAGTGATAAAGAAGATCCAAAGCCTTTCATATATTACTGTGAATTGATTTTTGTATTTATAATAGAATGTGAATGTCTGATCTTAGCTGCATCTCCCAAACCTTAGTTCCACTGGTTGTCAGTGGATGTTCTACAAGAAACATAGTAGCTTAACATAGGTCAAATAGCTTACATAGTATGTGATAATACTTTGTCTTTTTTTTTTTTTTTTTGCGGTACGTGGGCCTCTCACTATTGTGGCCTCTCCCGTTGCGGAGCACAGGCTCCAGATGCGCAGGCTCAGTGGCCATGGCTCATGAGCCCAGCCACTCCACAGCATGTGGGATCTTCCTGGACCGGGGCACGAACCCGCATCCCCTGCATCGTCAGGTGGACTCTCAACCACTGCGCCATCAGGGAAGCCCAATACTTTGTCTTTGATTATAGAGTTACAGACACATGGCCACACACAAAATTTTGTAGCTTTGTTTTAACCAGGTTTCCCAAGGTTCTGACTCTGGAATCTTCTGAATAAGGGACAACTGTTAATATGATGCAGAAATACTATTCCTCACAGAGAGCTAAGCCTCATCTTGCCCTCTTGCCAAACCTAGTATCTTTTCAACAATTCAAACTACTGCTTTGGTCTAAAAGTACTCTCTTTGGCACATTTGAAGCTTACATGGAGTAAGATTAGTCAGAAATGGAAATGCCAACAGCAGCTAAGAACAAGGGGCATTCCAAACTAAATCCTATTATAGAGACAAAAGGATTTTCATATGGCTAAAGATGGTGACAGGTGCAGGGAGTGTAAGCAGCCCTTCCAAACCCCTCTTTTTAAAAGACTTGGAAATAAAATTGCGTAGATTTGAGTAAAAATAAGGAGTTCAACATTTAGTGGGTGAAATCAAAGATACATAAAGTCACACTGAGTGACTGCTAGTGTAGACTGGATTGTGGTCAAATAAACTTTATAAACATATTTGAAGAAAGGTTCATTTTTCATCATTGGGTCTTGGAAAACAATGAAGAGAAAAACATTGTCAATATGCTCAGCGTTTGATAGGAGAGAGAATATTTTGTCAATGACTAGGAGTAATACTATCTGGCAAGGCTGTCTTCCAGAAGTTGTGTAGAATCATTCAGATTCCTAGTGCTGGTTCCTTGGATAACACGTAAATTTCTGTTTTAGTTTTCATGTAATTCTGCCATAAAGAAAGCATATCTTGACCATGGCAATGTGTGCATTCTGGTCAGAATAAAGACACAATTCTTATTAAAAATGAATAAATTGGTATTCTGTTTTACATTCCAGTCTCTCATTAATTTAATTTAGAGTACGTTAACATCCCTGAGTCTGATCACATCTGATGAAGTACACAATTGATTTTCTGCACAAAGAAGTTTCAACAAAACCCAGACTGCAATGAAGTCACCCTTTAAATGCTACCCTGAGAGCTCTTTGGGTGACCCTTAAAAAATACATCTCTGGCAAGCCCCCACTGTTCTATTTGCTTCTCATCAAAAGGCAACATATTCAATGTAAAGATTTGTATGAGGACACTAGCCTCGTTTCTAATGAGGATATTTTTCTTGTTTTGAGAAGAAGAAAGTAAATGTAGTTCCCACTTTTGTTATTTGCTCAATGTTTAGCAGGCTCTACAAAAGGGATAATTCACTTGAGAATTGGTGTCTTCCTTTACTGCTTTTTTCCTCAGAACCCTGGCAAAATAGAGGAATAAAAGGAAGTTGGGCAAATATTTTATACCCTATTTTTAAATCTTGCAAATACATTTCCCAGCATCCCTCATCTAGAGTCATTAGGTTAAACTTGGCTCATTCGTGCAGGTCCAACTGAAATATGTTGAGACTGAAACTGCAGAGCTAAGTGTTCAATTTAGAAGTTCTCCCTGCATCTCATTTTCACCCAGTGGAAAAATATGTAGTTATCACAGCGAATGTAATGTGAATTAAAGTCTGTATAATTCTTAATACTTCCAACAGCGAGTTCTTTTGTGGGGACTTCCTACGTGAGATAAGAAGGCTTCTTCTGACTTTTTTCTCACTGTAAGCCAGCATCTGAGATATTACAAAGTAAAAGATTTTTAACACATATTACAAAAATATTAATCCTTCATATTTTATAGGAATTAGTAAAATGTCTTCACATATAACTACATAATCTCAGAACTGTCTTTATCTTCTCATACATTTCAACTAAAAGACTACTCCATACTTTTTATTGTCAATACTTTTTATTGTGGTTTCTGGTTATTACTTAAAAAAAAAATCTGCCTACCTAATTTCCTAATGTACACATCTGAAAATTGGGCGATTGAGACTTTATTCTCCTTACTTCTCTTAGCTGAGCTAATGGTAAATATCACTAGAGTATTAATCAGTACCAGTAGCACAGAGATTTGTCTATAGAAGAATTTCAATTAACTATTACCTTGAAAATTGCTCCAATACTATAATTAGAAAAGTGTTATAGCTCTTCCAATAGGCAGGGATCCTCTAACCTTCTCCCTACTCCCCACCTGATCTCTGGAAAGATACCATGTTTTATTTCATGTCAAAATGTACATTTGTTGTTTTCTTATGCCATATTATAAGCAACTAAATTTAAGTGGAATGAAAATTAATGTTTACCGGAGTCAACACACCCATTTACATGTCTTTAAAAACATATTAAAACAAAAATTCATAATCAGCTGAAATGCTTGTCAGAATTATTTATTTTGCCATAATCAGGTAAAACACCTGGGATACTTTGCCAGTTGAAAATTTTCAGAAATGTATTTTTCTTAGTCTCTTTTAACATGGCCTCATTTTCACTCTGTAAAATTACTACCCTTTCAAGAAATGAGGGGATATTAAAAAATCAATAGTTAGACCACACAAATACTTCATGACTCACTTTGAAATGAATCAGGAGACTCTTTCGTCAGTTTTCGTAAGTACTTTGATAGGTATTTATTGGGTACTTACTTCAGGCCAAGTGCTGGGTGTGGAGGTACGGACTGGAGATACACTAATCGATCAAAGTCAAATGGTTTTTAAAAACTACGGGAGGAGTCAGATAATCACACAATTATTTACACCATTATTCATTACAAGGTCCCTGGGAAGAAAGCTCTATTACTTTGTAAAAACTGACAAAGAAGGTATGATTAGAGATAATGTTATATGAAGATAAATGTCATTCTATGAGACTTAAGTTTCAGGGAGTGATCCAGGCATATGGAACCCTTATACCTTGTTAATAATTCTAGAATGAATCCAAAAAAGCAATGGAAAACTAACACAGGCTTTTAAGCATGGGGACAAAGCATCCTGCCAGATTTACATATTTCCCCCTCACATTTTGTTATGGAAAATTTTCAAATACTCAGAAAAGTTAAAATTATTGTGCAGAAAACTCCCAAATATCCACTACCTTGACTCGGTAATTGTAAATATTTTGCTATATTTGCTTCAGCCCATTCTTCTATCTATTCATGTAGTCATATTTTGATCCACCTTATCTTTTGAAGCGTTTATAAAATTGAGATGTAATTTACAAACAGAAATTTTACCCTTTTCAGTATACAGTTGTACGAGTTTTGACAAAGCGTAGTGTCATATAACCACCACAATCAAGACAGACAACATTCAATCTGATTTTTTAATGCATTTCAAAGTTTTTACAGACATTAGTACATTTTCACCAATAAGCACTTTAATATTCATATTACTAATCAGAATTCAAGATTTATTTAAGGTTATTTATATTTTTAAGGTAAAATGTACACAGTACAGTGAAATGCACATGTCACAACCTTTCTATGAGCATTTCAAATGCATAAACCTAATGTGTGCAGCCCCAGACCCCTATCAAAATGATCTTAAAAGTTCTGATCACAAGAAAAAACTGTAACTAATGGATATGAACTAAATTTACTGTGGTCACCATTTCACAATACATATAAATATTGAACCATTTTGTTGTACATCTGAAACTAATATAATGTCATATGTAAAATATATCTCAGTTAAAAAAAGATGTAGAACATTTCCATCACCATAAGAAATCTCTGTATGTTCCCTTGCAGTCAATTTCTGTTTCTTCTTTCCCCTTCCCATTGACAGTCTGTGCTCTGATTTTTTTTAATCATTAGTTTTGCCTATTCTAGAATTTCAGATAAACAGAATCAAAGACTATGTGCTGTGTAAGGCATCTTTCAGCCAGCACAATATTTTTGAGATTCAGATATGCTGAGTCTTCAGTAGTTCTTTTTAAATTACTGAGTAGTATTCCATTGTATAAATACATGAAAGTTTGTTTATCCATTCTCCTGTTCATGGCTACCTGAGCTGTTTCCAATTTTGGCTACCATGGACATTCTTATATAAGGCTTCTAGTAAAAAAAAAATATATATATATATATACACACACACACACACACACACACATACATATATATACATGTATTTATTTATGACTCTTAGGTAAATATCTGGGATTGGAACTTCTTAGTCATGGTGGTAAGTATATGTTTAGTTTTATTTTTTTTAAAGCCAGACTTATTCCAAAAGGATTGTACCATCGGCTTAATAGTTTTAAAAATGATGCTGCCTGTAAGGATAGAGAGGACTTGGCAATAGGTAAAAGTAGAGAAGGGAAGACAAATCACAATGTTTGGACATTACAGGGACCAGTGGAAATAGAGAAGAGTAAATATAATTAAGATCTGTTTAGAAGATAGAATCAAGAAGACTTGGTAGTGGATAAGATTCGCAGGGAGGAAGATGGATTAGTCAAGTTTCAGGCATGAACAAATCGTTGATGGAGGTATAATTTACCAAGATGGAAAGCACTGGTGGGGCACCAGATTTAGAGGAAAAATCCTGACTTCCATTTTGAACATGTGCAGTTCGATGTGACTGTTTTATCTCTTGGAAGAAAGATTAACTGATTTGTTACAATTTATATATTGTCAGAACCAGGGGAAAAATAAAAAAGAAATGCAACCCATTATGCTAAGCAGCAAATAAACTTGTGTTTTCTAAATTTACCCTTTCCTTGAACCAAAACACTGAGTAGTATATCCTCACTTATGATTTACTCAAAAAAGGGAGCATAGATTTCTATTATCTCTTAATGTTTAAAGTTATACTATTTAAAATATAACCTATTAAATTATACTCATTTCAATACCTTGGAATGTATAACTTTTGTTTGAAAAAAATCAGAGCACTTTCACTGGACAAGGAGATGATTTATTACAAAAGACCTAACTAGGATAAATGAGTGGATACGATATGGTACAATATTTTCACAGATGGTTGAAATCACTTTGGGAAAAGCTTGGATTCAAGTTCATCTATATAAACTGCTTAGGATAATTAAGATGGAATTCAAAAGAAATAAGTTTACTAGCAGTTTAAATCATTAAACTTATAAACAAACACAAACAGTAATTATAATTCTTGTTTAAGTTGCTGCAGAACTAAAACTCTCTAACCAATGAAGTCAAATAAAACCTTTAAAGAGACTTTTGAAGTTCTTTGTAATTTGTGTTTTGCTCAAAAATAATATCGTTGCCTAATATTAACAAGGATTCTAATCAAACTGATTTTAGGCATGATTTTAACCAGAACACATGCTTCCAAGTTAGCTGTCATTGAAACAAGATAATAATATTTTTAATAATTACAGAAGTGCTATGAAAGATAACAAAAATGATAAATAGACTTGCTCCATACATGAAAGGGACATCTACAAGCCATTTAATCATTAAATGTGTTTTTATTACTTAGGATTTTATAAATGTTGAGAAAAACAATTCAAAATCTGCATTAGCAGTCCCTAACTTCACGTTACTACCTAACATAGTTATGTAAAATAATAAGAGTTGTCATTAAAATGTAATTAAAGATTCACATTTCATGCCAAGCTGTCAACAAGCCTCAATTTGCTAAATTATCTACAAACTTTCAGGACCACCTGTTTTCAGGAGGGCTTTTCATTTCCAGGAGGTCAGTGAAAGGAAAGGAAAAGGAAGATTTTGCCAACCACCTTGTTTATAACCCACTGAAAAATGACTTTGGATTCCCTTAATGCTTGCTATTTCACTCTGATCTAGTGGTTGCAGGTTTTTAATAGCCTGCAAAGTCTAGCTGATAGGGACAGAGTAAAGGGACAAAGTATGTAATTATATAGTTAATCCCGCTAGGGGATTGTAAGTAAAGAAAAAGTATGGGGGAACCCCTGTAAGTTAATGATCACTGTAGAAAACAGGTTTGCTTAACCACAAAACCAAGCAGGCTTGCTTAGCAACAAAACCATGCAACAGAAGCATGAGACATGCCCCAGAACAATAAAACAATGGCGGCGTGAGACCCACATCCTGCCAGTGAGCTCAGTAAGCTAACGATTCCTAGGACATGCTCCTCTGGGCACATTAAATACAAAAATATAAGAAAAGGGTGACATTATACTGAAACCTGAAATGATTTTCCATTTTTAGCAAATGTTACCGCCTCTCTATTCATTTCCATTGTGCCATGACAGTCCTGGCTTGACCTTATAGGGACAAAAAAACTCCCCTGCCCAACATGGAGGAGGAGCTGAAGATGGAAGCGTAAGTGACGTCTACTCAAGAATGTGAAAGAAGGTCGTCTTTTCCCCCTCCCCACTTCTCCTTTGATTATAAAACTGTAGCCCACTAAGTTCTCGGGTCATGGCACCCTCTCACCCACATGCCTGTAAGCCTCACAAGTGTCCTATTCTAATGAATCACTTCTTATCTATCAATCACTTTGCCTCTCACTGAATTCTTTCTGTGCTGAGACATAAAGAACCAGAGCTCCTCACAGCGCCACCTAGCAGTTTCATAGCTAGAAGCTACAAAGAAAAAGGAGAACTATTTTAACAAATACGATTTAAACACTGCAAAATACAATTTAAATACTGCAAATTTGGTAACAGTAAATTACAATACAATTTTGCAAATGCAAACATAGACGTCTGCAGGAGAAGCTTAACTTCTGTGGGCACCTTGCTCCAAGTTATAAAACTAACTCCTCATACAGATGGCCAAGAGGCACATGAAAAGATGCTCAACATCGCTAATTATTAGAGAAATGCAAATCAGAACTACAATGAGATATCACTTCACGCCAGTCAGAATGGCCATCAACAAAAAAACTACAAACAACAAATGCTGGAGAGGGTGTGGAGAAAAGGGAATCCTCCTGCACTGTTGGTGGGAATGTAAACTGGTACAGTCACTATGGAGAACAGCATGGAGGTTCCTTAAAAAACTAAAAATAGAACTACCATATGATCCAGCAATCCCACTCCTGGGCATATATATGGAGAAAAACATGGTTCAAAAGGATATATGTACCCTAATGTTCATCACAGCACTGTTTACAATAGCCAAGACATGGAAGCAACCTAAATGTCCAACAACAGAGGAATGGATAAAGAAGATGTGGCACATATATAAAATGGAATATTACTCAGCCATTAAAATGAATGAAATGGGCTTCTCTGGTGGCGCAATAGTTGACAGTCTGCCTGCTAATGCAGGGGACATGGGTTCGAGCCCTGGTCTGGGAGGCTCCCACATGCCGTGGAGCAACTGGGCCCGTGAGCCACAAACTACTGAGCCTGCGCGTCTGGAGCCTGTGCTCCACAACAAGAGAGGCCGCGATAGTGAGCGGCCCACGCACCGCGATGAAGAGTGGCCCCTGCTTGCCACAACTAGAGAAAGCCCTCGCACAGAAACGAAGACCCAACACAGACTAAATAAATAAATTAATTAATAAACTCCTACCCCAACATCTAAAAAAGAAAAAAAGCTAGCAACTTGGGAACATAATGAAATTTATATAACTAGCTATAGAGAAAAGCATTAAAAAAAATGAACGAAATAATGCCATTTGCAGCAACATGGATGGACCTGGAGATGATCATACTAAGTGAAGTAAGTCAGACAGAGAAAGACAAATATATGATATTGCTTATATAGGGAATCTAAAAAAAATGATACAAATTAACTAATTTATAAAACAAAAACAGACTCACAGACTTAGAGAACAAACTTACAGTTACCAGGGGAGAAGGTTGGGGGGGGACAGATTGGGAGTTTAGGACTGACATGTACACACTGCTGTATTGAAAACAGATAACCAACAAGGACCTACTGTATAGCACAGGGAACACTGCTGAATATTCTGTAGTAACCTAAATGGGAAAAGAATTTGAAAAAGAATAGATACATGTATATGTATAACTGACTCACTTCACTGTACACCTGAAACTAATACAACATTGTTAATCAACTATGCTCCACTATAAAATAATTAAAAAAAATTAACTCCTATCATGAAGGGAAGATAAAGTTTACTTTTCCTTTGGGTAAACCTACTTAGGAAATACAAATGGCCTATGGTACCTCCACTTCACATCCTAAGAAGTTTTCTCAACTTCATCTCAGAGGAGATGAGTGTCCAAACTTGGTTTGTGATCTCTCCCTCATCACTGGCAATACTATCAGGATAAAATAAACTTTTTTTTGCTCATCTTCTCCAATGAGATATTCTTTAATATTTACCAATACATTTTGTCAGTGTTGCTTTCAAAATTTCTTACACTGTACCATATTTCGTTTGCCTATCTTTTTAGATAGTGTTTTATGTGTTCCACCTTCTTTTTCTTTCAATGAAGAAAGTATTCCCCTCTACTGAAAAAGAGCCATCATTCCATTTTTGCTCTGATTCCTATCCCCTCTCACTTTTAAAGGACTTTGCTCTTTCAGTCACCCATTCTCTTTCCTTCAACACTGATGCCACTAAATATACTGGAATTTTACACATAGCCTATAAATATGCTTTAGCCTCCTCCATTTTAAAAATAAAATCCTGTCTTGACTCCCACTATTGTCCCTTTTCTCAGATCACCATTCACAGAACAAACTTCTGAAGAGCTGTGAATCCATTTGTTGACCTACCATTCACTCTTCAATCCACTTTTTACTAGCTTCTGCCATCATTTGTCCTCTAACACTGCTGTTGTCAAGATCATCAGTGATCTCCCTCATACCAAATCCAATGGAAACCTGTCAACATCTTTGACATAGTTGGGCAAATTTTCTACCCAAAGATCTAGGTTCTTACTTAATTTAAATTCTACCTTAGCAACCACACTCATTTCCATAGCTTTAAATACTATTTCACATCTATAGTTTAACGCTTTCTTTCGTACTCGATATCCTTATGTCCTCTGATTAGCCAAGCAGTTCTTTTTAGATGTTTTACAAATATCTTAAATGTAAGATATCCAGACCAAACTTTTTATTTCTACCTGTAATCCCTTCTTTGAACATTTTTCTCCCTAGTCTATTCCTTTCCAAGAATGACAATATCATTTCCATAGTTTTTCAAGCTGGAAGCTTGGGATTCATTTTCAGTTATTCCCACACCATCCACACGCTCATCCTTCAATCCAAAGCCATGATGCCTATTAATTAACACTGTCAAGATATATTTCAAATCTGTCCACTTTTCTCCATATCTATTATTGCATTCTAGTGTAAGCCATCATTTCTGACGTATTTTCCCAATTGCTATCTTTTGATCAATTCAATCAATTTCCACATTGTGATCACCCTCATATTTTTAAAACATAAATTTGATCATTTTATTTCTCTGCCTTAAATCTTTCAATGGCTCTCCTTTGCATTTAGAATAAATTATACACTCCTATTGAGGCCCACAGAGCATACCCTGCCCCCACCTCCAACAGAATAAAAGTTATGTCTCGATTCTCATTTTTTCCCATTTCCCAATGATCACCATGCATCAGCCACACTGACCTTTTACTTCCTATACTCACCCTCAGGGCCTTTGCACATATTCTTAAATAGGTCACTCTTCTCCACTCCCCTCTTCACTGTATCGTTAGAAGTTTTACATCAGCCTGAGTGGTTGTCTCTATCAGTTATATCCAAACTAGTTCTCCCTATATTTACTGTCACAGAAAAATGTTCATTTTCTTTATGTCATGTATCATTATTCCCTTTCTGTTTATTTTATTTGTTTGCTGCCTGTCTTTGTCACAAGCCTGACTAGCCATCAGATTTGGGACTGTGTCTGCCTCCTTAAATAGTATGTCTCCCTCACCTTCCATGCTGTCCAACACATTGGAGATGCTCAAAACATTTATTGGCTGAATGAATACTCCTGTCGGAAATCCATTTCTGGCTCTATGTGGGTAAATTTTGCATTAATATGTGTGACCTAAATGGACTCACACTAAGAGGATACAAACATTAGTTCAGGATGTTCTTGCTAGTTCCTTGATCTTTTAAATCAGAAGTCACTGTAAGGCAAGAAATGCCTTTATCTAAAGTGGCTTCTGCTTTTAGTGCTCTTTAGAAATTGTGCCTAACCAAGTTCTATTAAGAGTATATTTTATAAAATTATCCTGACTGAATGAAAATGGGCAAAGAATGGGCTTAATGTGGCTGCTGTTCTACACTAATAAGATTTTAACAGTATACTCGAGATCACATAGGATGTATATTCACAGCCGCAGCTATTCAGTGCTGCTCTGTGGCTCTATTGAGATCATAAACAATAAAGGGACCAAAACTGAAGCTTCCCCAGAAAGAAACAGGAAACTTCAAATCTACTAAGTCAGCACAACTCTTGGAAATTGTTGCCCTGGAGAAAGCAGATGTGCAGGAACACAAAGTAGTTATCAGAAGAGATTTCTGGTAAAACACATGTACGAGAGTATTTATATATATGTTTAGATGTACGAACAAACATAAACCCACTAAATAGGTGAGTTATGTTTGGAAATCAATTTTATGAAGTACTCAGCATTGTGATATTCTGTGATTGAACTAAAAATTTTATAAGAATTATTATTATTTTTTAGGGTGAGTCTTTCTTTCATCTTGTGTGTGGCTGAAAAGGAGCACTTTTCTGTGATTGTTCACAGAAATGAATGGGTACTGAGCAACAACAGGGAACACAGCTTAAAAAAACCAAGTATAATTATTTTGACTTGAAATTTTATCCCCATTTTTTATTGTATGGCATGGTGAACATATATGAGCTGAAGGTAAGAAGGTTATATGCAGCAGGTTTTGTTTGCTTCTCAAAATAAGTATTGCCCTCAAATTTGTTTTTTAATACTCAGATAGTCTAAAATGAATCCTATAACCTAGAATAAATACTCTATTTTGCTCAAAGCTTTTCTTAAACTCCACGGTCTGAGTTAGGCACTCATTTCTCTGTGTTCTATAACGATTTGGACATATGTGCTCTATTATTATGTTTAGCCTTGATGTATTTTACAAGACTCAAAAGCAGAAAGAATATATTTTGCATGTAGGTTTCTACTGCACAAAGCAGATGCCAAATGACAATTTTCAATTTGATTTATTAATAATATTTCCAAAAGAAGACTTTTACTTTTAAAATCTCATTGTATGCAATAATATATATTTCTAACTGCACTGTATTTATATATATGGTGAGAAATTGAAATTATGATACTCTCTAAACGTGAATAATTTACATAAAAATCTTCAAAGTTCAGAAAAAATTTGAAACATAAGCAATGAAATATAAAATAATGTATGCACACATAAGCATACCTACATACATATATGTATGTATATGTATACATGTATATAAAAAACTATCAGACTGATCATTTTTTAATAATAAAAATAAATGCTAGGGAGAATACAGTGAAAGAGCTATTACTATACTCTGTTGGTAGAAATCTGGATTTTTTTTCCAACCATTTTTGAAAGTGATTGAGAATTATGTAATAATAAGTGATGAGCACAAAGATTATTGCTCAAAGGTATTCATAGTATTTATTATAGTAAATACTACTTAATGAGGGAAAAACCCTTAAATATCCAACAATAATACTTATGATGCTCTAAAATGGATTTTGCACCATTATTAGCCTTATGTTTTCAAATAATTTTAATAACGGTAAATACTCATGAGTTAAGGGTAACTTCAAAATGAAGCATATGCAATTATTTGTGTCTGTGTGTATGCACGTGTGTGCACTGGTACAATTTCTAAAAAGTAAATATATGAAAAAGAAAATGACCCTCTGGTTCAAAATGGCAAAATGATTTTTTTCATTTATCACTGACCCACTACAGCAATTTTTAAGTGAAAGTAAAGGAAATAAAAGGTATAAATTCAAAAGACATTAAAAAACAAAAAACAAGAGAAGAAACGACAGATGAAAAATTCTGGAAGATAGAGGGCACTTGGATAAAACTGAACTTTCAGCAACATGACATGAATTACTCAGAGAGACTTTTCTGTACGGAACAATTAGATCCTTGATATGATACAGTCTTTTTTAATGGATTGCTGAATTTCTTCAAGAATTTCCCCTCCTGGTAAAACAAACAAACAAACAAAAATAAAAAGAGCGGAGTGGAGGGGGTGGGGGGGGGGAAGAGAAATCTGTAATCTGGGGCTTAGGCTGGGAGCAGTAAGTAGATTAGAAAAGCAAGGATTCCATGAGGTTGGAAGCTAATATCAACACTGTGAACCAGATGCTGGGCCTAGGGCAATCGTAAAGTGGCTGAAAATATTTTCTTCTCATATTGAGGTAAGACCTTTGGAGAACTGTACAGTCATCCCAGGTTGGTGACATTCCCTGGTTCCTGCCAGCAGCAAAAACCTTCTTGACTTAATTAAGATCCAGATTTCTTACAGATCAGGTCAATAAACTCATAATCAAAAATCACCAACCACATGAAGGCGCAAGCCACCACAAGTGAGAGTCAGAAAAGAAATAAGTAACAGATTCAGACACTCACATACTACATACATTAGAATTGGCAGCTACAGAATATAGAATAAGTAAAAATGTTTAAATAAACAAACGATGGAATCTCAAAGATTAGACGAAAATCAGGTATAATCAGGTAGTTAAAAAATAAATGAAATCTCTTAGAAATGCAAAATATTATTGGTGATATTTTAAATCTAAAGAATGGGTTAAAAAGTGTGTTTATTTCAGTCAAAGAGGAAATTTATGACTCGAAGATATATCTGAATAAATTAACCAGAATTTGCAATTTAGAGAAATAAAGATATGGGAAACATTGAAGAGAAATTAAGATACATCAAGAACTAAACGAGAAGGTCCAACAGGCATTTAATAGGAAGAGACAGAATGGTTTTCAGTTCTGACCAAGATGGACTAAGCGCACTAGAGCCTGTGTTTTCCACTGATTATAATGAAAAACTCTCTATAAAATACAGAAAACGACGACCTGAGGACTCTGAAAAATAAACAAAATCAGGCAGACTGGGAAGGGGAGTCCAAACTTGGAGAAACAACCTATCTGGGTGTGAATTCCTTATTTGTTTTTTAATTTGTTCATGGCTTTGCCTCAGGGTGGGCCTAGACCAGAGCTTAAAACAATACAAATTTATCACCTCATGTCTATAGATCAGTAATTTACGAATGATAGTACTGGATTCTCTGCCCTGGTTTTCACTGGATGAAAATCAAAATGTCAGCCAGCCTGGACTTTTATCTGGAGGCTCTGGAGTAGAATCCACTTTCAGACTAATTCAGGTGGTTGCAGAATTCATTTCCTTCTCATGTGGTTGTAGGACTAAAGTCCCCATTTTCTTCCTGGCAGTGGGCCAGAAGCCATTCTCGTTGTTTCTTTGATTCATGGCCCCCTCCATCTTCAAAGCTGGCAACAGCTCACTAAATCCTTCAAGTGCTTCAAATCAGACTTCCTCTTCTGTTGGCTCTCCCTGACTTCCACTTCTGTTTTTAAGAGCTCATGTCATGACATGGGCCCATCTGAATAATTCAAAGCAGTGTTACTATTTTAAGGGCAAGCAGTACCTTAATTACATCTCAGTTTCCAGGGATTAGAGCATGGGATATTTAGGAAGGTTTGTTAGAATTTAATTTATCATACTTCACAAAACCATTAAGAGATAATTCTTCAATTCTCTGAAAGAGTTTGTATAAGGCTGTAATTAACTGTTTCTTAAATATTTGGTATAGCTCAGCTGTAATGTATTCCTGATCCACAGTTTGTTTAATGCAAAGGCTCTAAATTATTGATTGTTTCTCTAATTTATTTATTTATTCCTAATATATTATTCTATTTATTATTTATTTATTACTAATATATTATTCCATTTATTCAGTATTAATATATTATACAGTTTAATATATTTATCTCTTTTCCTAATCTGTTTTGAGGTATTTATCAAATTTATTAATCATTTTGAAGTATCACCTATTAGCTTTTTTGCTTATTTTTATCTTCTTTTCAGAATTAACTACCATTTTTTTTTGGCCGCGTTGCATGGCATGTGGGATCTTAGTTCCCCGACCAGGGATCCAACTGGTGCCAACTGCTTTGGAAGCACAGAGTCTTAACCACTGGACTGCCAGAGAAGTCAAAGTCCCACCACGTTTATCTTTACTATTTCCTTTTTTCTACATCTTTTGGGCTTATTCTGCTGTTCTTTTTCTAACTCCTCAAGTTGGATTTTAGAGTTTAAAATTTTTTTTCAATTGCATTAAAAACATATAATTATATGTCCCTGATGTGTATTTTCCAGCTTTTGAATACAGGATTGATATGTAGCCATTAGATGAAGTTTAAATGTTTAAATATTTTCTATCCTTGCTGATATTTCTAAAAACAGATTTAGCCATCTTTTTCTTAAAAGTTCATTAAAATCTTCTGCTACTATGAATATCTCAATTTTTCCTTGTAGTACTTTTAAATTATTTTGAAATCATTTTACCATACATAAAATATTACATGTTCCTGTTCAACTAAACCTTATAGTACTACATAGTTATCCTTTCTTTTGTTATCTCTCATAATAATTTAAGCCTCAGAATTACTTCATCTAGGGACTTCGCTGGCTGTCTAGTAGTTAAGACTCTGCGCTTCCAGTGCAGGGGGTGTGGGTTCGATCCCTGATTGGGGAACTAAGATCCCATATGCCACATGGCCAAAAGATAAAAATATAAATAAAATAAAAAATTTTTAAATTACTTCATCTAATAAAATTGTAACCTAGGACTTTTCTGTAGTATTTTCTTTTTTATATAATTTCGGTTTCAACATTTCTTCTTCCTTTTGTTTTAATCATGCTTATTGCTATGGGTATTTTTCTTAAAAGCCTTAATACAATTTTTAACTATTAACTGTTTAGTCCATTTATAATAATAATGACTACTCATGTCATTCAGTTCATGCCTAATATGTTAGTTTGTGTTTCTCCTTTTTCCTGCTTTTTCTATTTTCTTTCTTTTTTTATTGCTTTCTTTTGGATTGACCATTTTTTCCTTTATTTGTTTTTCCCTAATACTTTGGAAGCTACATAATCTACTTCTGTTCTTCCAGTGGTTACCCTAGAAATTTTAGCATGAATACTTAACTTAGCAAAGACTTACTTTAGTCAGTATTTCTGTTCATATAGATTTGTTCTTTATTGTTTCATTACCAACTCAGAAATACTTTAAAAGGGATTGTTTATTATTTACTTAGCATTTTATGGCAATTTTTGCTAGGAAATATTTTAATAATTTGTTGGAAGCAGTAGCCCCCAAACCTAGTATTTTTACTGTGAAAGAAATCCTCACTTAAAACATATTATTATATAACTTGTTGAGACAGACATTTAAAAAAACAAAGGAAGGATTATGAACCAGTTAATACATTGGAAAAACTAATGAAAAATACTAGAAAGATAAAAATGCCAAAAGTGCTCCAAGTAGAAATAGAAAATGTGATTAGATTAATAAAATCTAAGAAATTGAAGTAAAAACAGAATCCTTTACAGATAAATTCTACCCAAATTTTAAGAAATAATTCTATATTAAACAACTTATTTTGGAAAAAAAATTTTACTACTAAGTTATTCTTGTATATTAATTTCTTTTCCTATTATAGTCACTTCATATTAGGTCATTGATTTATATTTGGAGAATTTTCTTTCACCAATCTGAAAATCTTTGTCCTTTATAAGAGTAGACAATTTTGTAGTTTAAAAAAACCAACACATTTGTTAATGGTTCTACTTCTTTCAGCTTTGGAGCAAATCGGTTTTAAAAATTAAGGATATTTCAGGGGCTTTCCCTAGTGGCGCAGTGGTTGAGAATCCGCCTGCCAATGCAGAGGACACAGTTTCGAGCCCTGGTCCGAGAAGATCCCACATGTCGTGGAGGAACTAAGCCCATGCGCCACAACTACTGAGCCTGCACTTTAGAGCCCGTGAGCCACAACTACAGATCCCGCGTGCCACAACTACTGAAGCCTGCATGCCTAGAGCCTGTGCTCCACAACAAGAGAAGCCCCCCACTCACTACAACTAGAAAATGCCCGTGTGCAGCAACGCAGACCCAATGCAGCCAAAAATAAACAAATAAATAAATAAATAAATTTATCTTTTAAAATTAAGGATATTCCAGATATTCATCCATCCCCTAACAAATAGTTCCTGCTCTGTGATCATATTTTACAATTGATAAAATAAGAATGGCCTGTGTTCAGTGAATCCTCATCCACTTAAATGCTGTAAATAATTTTTCATCTTGGGTTCATAAAGATGATCTGATTAAAGTTTGTAGTTTCCTGAAAAATTATCAGTTTCATACAGTTTTTCAGTTGTTTTCTATAGTTTTTGTAGAATGACTGAAGTATTCTTACTACTTTAAAAATTATATATATGGTTATTTCATTATTTATATGTGTCTATATATGATTTTTTAAAATAATAGGTTAGCTAGAGGTTAATTTATTTCATTAGTTTATTTAATAAACTATTTTTTATTATTATTTATTAGTTCTACCATTTTTTTTGCTTTCTAATTCTTAATTCCTGTGTCTATCACTGTTAAATTCTTCTGATACCTTTCCTTACAGTAATTTTCTACCTACTTCTATTGAATATTCACATCAATTATTTTCATATACTTTGTTAGTAATGCAGCTACTAGGTCTCTATATTTTCTTATGAGCACTTTTGAACTATATGCTGCAAGTTCTAATATACAGTATATTCCTTGTAATTATTTTTATTTATTATGCCATTTGTTTCTATTTTTTATTTGAAAAATTATCTTTATTTTCATCTTGCCCATTTGATATTGAGCTTTTTAAAACTTTATTGAGATGTAATCCACATAGTATATAATTCACCCTTTGAAAGCGTATAATTGAGTGTTTTGGGTTTTTTTATTTTTTTTACCTTTTGGCTGCATGGAGTAGCATGCAGGATCTTAGTGGTTCCCTAACCAGGGATAGAACCTATGCCCCCTGCAGGGGAAGACTCACAGGAGTCTTAACCACTGGACCATCAGGAAAGTTCCTTACTGTTTTTTACTATTTGTATTTTTTATTTTAATTCCTAGCTTTAGTTCATTTTAACCACAAATGATATGTCCACTTTTTTGAAATTAATCAAGATTTCTTTCCTGCTTTAAAATGTGGTCAATTTTTGTTAATATGCCTGCACTCTCGAAGAAAAGGTAAATTATTACTTTCCAATGTATAAAATTTATCTTTGATTCAAAGAGAAATCTTTTTCATTATTTAATTATTCTTTTATTGTAATGACAGATATATTTGATCTTAGGTCCGTTTCATATTTTTGTTAGAATTTTTGAATGCTTCTTTCGTCTTTCTTTAACATTCTTATTTCTAATGTTTGCCTTTCCACTGGTTCTATGTCTATATTTAAATGAATTAAATTCTTATTCAAGCCTTACCATACTTCCACTTAACATGGTTTTTCCCTTTCTTTCTTTCTTTCTTTCTCTTTTGTTTTGGCTAGAATTCATTTATCAATTATTATTGCCAAAAGAGGATATATTCATGAATGCTGTATTTCCCAAAATATTCTGCACTAGAAATCACTGATATAGGTAGAAAGGCAGATGTAGAACATGCTACAGTATTGCTTAAATCACAATTTTTCCAATTATCACCTTTATCCTTGTGCCTGGAAATGGCTAGAACAGTTCCAGATTTCACATCTATATAAAATCATAATGTCCAGAGGAAGAGGAACAGCTCTTTTCTCTCTTAGCAGCAATCTCTCAGGAGAAAGATAACATTCCCCCAATACCCCTCTCAAACTTCTCTTTGAATATCAGTGATTCAAGTTGTGCCACATGCCCATTGCTGAACCAGTTGGTGTTGCTAGAAGAGGAGCATGTGATAACTGCATAGGACAGATTTACTGAACCTAACACTGAGAAGGTAATACTGCCTTCTGCTAATGTGGGAGCTGCATGGGGAGGGACAGAAAAATGCAGGGTAGCATTTGGAAATAAGGAAATGGATGCTGGTGAGGGAAACAGCAATAGGCCCATGTTAGTTTCTTTTTAATTATTACTCTGCTTTGAAATGGGGGCACTCATTCCACACCAGCTATTAATTAAAGTTTAGTGTTGGAGAGAGGCCAGGGGACTTTGCAGAGTCAGCGTGAGGCTTGGATTTAGACATGGTATTCTGATCATTTTCTTACTAGCTCTACTGGGTACTCTGCCCTTGGGAGAGTCTCTTCTCTTATAGTTCTCTATTACTTTCCTTATGTGTGATTGTATGTGTGTGTATGTGTGTTTTGTTTTAGGACTTATCCCCACCCATGTAACTGTCACTCACAGCTGCAGTTAGTTGCCATCCAAGCCTTACTCCCTCTACTCTGCCACACTGATACTCTGAAAAGAGATTGTGTCTTTAATATTTTTGCTCATCTTCACATTCTCTGACAGGGTACCATCTTGAATTTGGCTCAGGTGCACACCTAAACTGCATCTGTATCCTATGACCTTGTACTCTGGAGTAAGTGATTGCTGGTTTCAAGTCTACAAACAATAAATGCTGGAGAGGGTGTGGAGAAAAGGGAACCCTCCTACACTGTTTGTGGGAATGTAAACTGGTCCAACCTCTATGGAGAATAGTATGGAGGTTCCTTAAAAAACTAAAAATAGAACTACCATATGATCCAGCAATCCCACTCCTGGGCATATATCTGGAGAAAAACATGGTTCAAAAGGATACATGTACCCCAGTGTTCACTGCAGCACTGTTTACAATAGCCAACACATGGAAGCAACCTAAATGTCCATCGACAGATGAATGGATAAAGAAGATGTGGCACATATATACAATGGAATATTACTCAGCCATTAAAATGAATGAAATAATTCCATTTGCAGCAACATGGATGGACCTGAAGATGATCATACAGAGTGAGGTTAAGTCAGACAGAGAAAGACAAATAGCATATGATATCACTTATATGGGGAATCTAAAAGGATGATACAAATGAACTTATTTACAAAACAGAAACTGACTCACAGACTTAGAAAACAAACTTAAGGTTATCAAAGGGGAAAGAGGGGGGATAAATTAGGAGGTTGGGCTTAACATATACACACTATTATGTATAAAATAGATAATCAAGGACTAACTGTATAGCACAGGGAACTCTACTCAGTATTCTGTAATAACCTATATGGGAAAAGAATCAGAAAAAGAATGGATATATGTATATGTATAACTGAATCACTTTGCTGTACACCTGAAATTAACACAACATTGTAAATCAACTATACTCTAATATAAAATAAAAATTAGATTTAAAAAATTCAGTTAGATTCAAAGTATAGAGTAGGGCTACTATGTTGAAAGTTTCCAATTTTTTCAATGCTTGTATTAGTTTCTAGGAAACTCAGTATTGAATGTTAAGTCAAATTTAAATTATAGAAGTATATTAACTAAATTATGGTTCCCCCACATTTCCTTTAATGGCAAACTACTGCATCTAAACTGAACTAAGGCATTTAAAACTATGCATCAGAATTCTATCGGTTGAATGAAGAATGATGCACGTAGATGACTGTGTTTCCAAACTCTTTCCATTTTAATTAAGATCCCCAAACTGCAGAAACTATTAAGGAAATTTTCTGTGAGATACCTTATATTCCTTTCTTCCAAACTCAAAATCCTGAGACAGCTCATAAAAATGTATTCAACACTATTATTTAAATTTAAGAAAGAAAAATATAATGTATGTCAGAATTCAAGGTTTTTTCCAAAGTGAAATGAGCTAATTTGGAGTGAGGTCTGAGGAGAGTAAAAGCAGTTTCTTTATAACTTTATGCCAAAACATACTTATACGAAATATTTAGTAAATGATATGTTATAAATGTGTTGGAAGAGTTGTCCATATAAAGGAAGAATAATTTTATAATATTTGAATTAATTTTTCTAAAGAAAAAGATGATTTCACTTACATTTTAATTCTGCAATAGTTTTCAGGCATTTGAGTATGAAAACACATTTGAAGGGGTTTAAGGAGTGAACAAAGCAGATCATCACCATGTCACTGATTTATCTTTAGTAGATTCACCCATCTGACCACATATATTTTTTCTAGGAAGGCATATGCCACGCAAAGATGTATTGGATCAACCTGTCATAAATAGCTAGAGAATAGCTAATGTCTAGGTGGTTGTTTAAAAACTCTGAATTTAATAAAATGCCAAGTATTTTGGTAAACGCAAAATAATAAATATCACCAAAGACTAAAGGTGGCACATTTATTCTGCAATTGGGTATATGCTACATTTTGCTATTCACTCATATATGTTTCAGTAATTAACTGAAGCTTATTCAGGGAACTTCTCCTGCAGGCACAAAAGTGTTTCATCTATAAAAGCTAAGTTATGACTAGTTTAACACCAAGGGTATAAGCAGTGAGGTACACTTCTAACTGCAATATGTCAACAAGTTATTCACACCTTCCCAGGTTTTTAAAGTAATATTTTGTTTGTAATTTATGAAAAGAATGTGTGTGCATGAATTCAGGCACACTGCATTTGACAAGAAGATGAATAGAAACAGATTATGTGCCATAAGCCTATTACAAACCTTTATAGGCTTGAAAAAATATAATTATAGTTTTGTGGTTTTCTTGGTGTTTTACTATAGCAGGTTTTCTCGCAAATAAGAATTATATTCTTATTTTCTAAAATAACTGCTAAATCTGTTGATATATAAATAAACACTCAAGTCTACTATTGGTCACACTTCTCTGTGGTTGAATTTTATGAAAACAAAATTCATTTTTAAAACATTTTATTTTTAAAAAAAGGTCTTCAAAGGAAAATTCAATCTAGACTCTGAATAATTTTTATATAGCATTACTTCATGGATAGGATCAAAACATGCTTGTTCTCTATTTTTTCATCTTCCCTATAAACAGTCATCTTGGAAGCTTGTGTTTTCTTTCATGACAACAGGCTTGCAGAACCCTAAGTGTTTCTGGATACTGGGGCACAATATTAAATTTTCATTCAAGCCCCAATCCATCCCCCTAATGATTTACTCTATTTACTGCTTTCTCTCCTTCCAAATGCCTCCCTTCAGCTTCCTTGAGGTACGGTTGGCTGGCCTCACTTATACCCTTTTTTCCATTGTGTCAGATTGAGTTATGTGTCTTCTTATCTGCTTTTCTATAACGTCTTGGAGATATGTTCCCGTGAATTCAATGACTTCACACATTCGATTTCTATTAATTAACCCTAAGTTTTTTCTTTCACACAAGAGATTTCTAGTTATATTAATAACCAACATGTGCATAATCTTCCCCAACCCCAAATTTCTCCTTTAGGCTTGGTAAATTCTTATTCATCCTGCAAAATCCAACTCAAATATTACCTCTTGTCCTTAGCAACCAAAGACATTAGTAATTATTTTTCCATATCTTCAGAGAATTTATTCATTACTCCTCACATTTATTATCAATTTATGGACTTTTTTCACATTTCAATTTTATTAATTTTAGTTGCAAAAAGTGTACAAGTTTACTTTAAAAAAAATCAAGCACCACTCAAAAAAAAAAAATCATTCAGAGTTACCTCCTTACTGATGCTGTGTTTTATAGGGTAAGTCCCATACATAGGAACGATCTCAATGTAAAACCACTTTCCTACTAACAAAGACAGAAACAAAGAAAACTTTACTGAATCATTGCATTGAGACACAACACATTTTATCCAATATGTTGTTATATAAGGATATAAATGAATAACCGCCTATATTTATATTCTGTGAATTCTTTATACTATGCCTAACAGATAACCGTTGCCCAGGAAGTGTTTAATATTATCCTAAATCACGGTTTGTTGTTCGTTTGTTTGTTTTTAGTTTTAATACAGTGGATATTTTAAAGCTTGAAAAACACCAAATCTTGCTATATTCAATTGGCTAGTTTCCAAGCAAGGTCAATTATTTATATAGAAGAACTCAGCATTATGGCTTTAAAAGATACTATGACATGCTAGGAAACTGAAGATAAATTATCATCCGGAGATGAATGTCATGAATAACTTCAAGTATTTAGAAAAACTCGGTTGTGTTTTACAGATAATATTTCAGAAGTCATTGTTTGGGCATTGTTTTAAGACCTATCATGACTAAAAAAATATGAATAGACATTTAGTTTCAGCAAGAAATAAACAGAAAAACAAGATCTTGCAGGAAATTTGTTTTGTCATTTTAAAGCTGCCAAGAGGAAGGCAAATGATTCATCTCCTCTAAACAATGCCAATTAATGCTTTGCAAACAGATACGGCAAAATACTCAGGAAACAATTGGGGCTGGAATAATCTCTGGACAGTTGTCATCCCTGCTTTATAGTCATTCTTTCAGCCCTTGTGACTGAATGCTTACTCCTCAAATAGTTTCTGATTATCCATCCCTATGAAAGCGCAATAGGTTACTGAGTTTCAAAGCTGTCATTTCTATGACTTTTTTACGAGCTAGTCTTGCATGAATTTTCACAGAACATTTGGGAATATTTTAACAGGAAGGCTCACTAGAATGGATGAGATAGTTATGAAATATCAAACAAACATGAACCTAAGTGGACGAGCAGTGGGATGTGTGGAAAGAGATTATGATGTTGAAAATCAGAAGTTGGATTTTATTAATACAGACTTCACAGAAAAATGTTGGTTTCCAAATCAGCATCTATTCTTCTTCCCAAAATGCTTAATCTCTCATGCCTCATCCTTGCAGCTTTTGGGTATCAGGTGAAACTGCCTCTATCCCGGGCTCTCAGAGGGAGCTTCATTAGTTTAAGGGTAAGCACCAATCATCCTTATATCTATGACCAATGACTGGCTAGGGAAATTAGGCTAAGTGAAAGAATGCATGGCATTCTTTGAGGACATGTGAGCCAAGTTTGGATCTAGGAGATGTAAGAAAATAGTCGAGAGAGGCTTCCGAGAAAGAATTTTCTTTCTGCTAAATGAGAATGATCGGAAGAAGTAGCATCTTCCTTCCTTGTCCTCTACATATTGTGTACACATTTGAGGCTCTGAACTCAGCAGTGTGAGAATGAGGTTGGCAGACTCAGAAACTGTGATTCAGCCATTTCTTAGATCTGCATATGCACATATGTGAGTAGAGTGAGTTCCTTATTGATCATGCCAATTTAAATCAGATTTTCCTGATGCTTCAGAAAAACAGGGATTTCCTTTGAATGTAAGGATGTTTTATTTTGTTTACTACTTATATTTAATTCTTATTAAAAACATTTCAGAGGGATGTGGGGATTGTCATTTTTAATTAAAATCCACAAATTATCCTTTTATTTTAGCCAATAACTACACTTTCCCTTACACAGTCTCTTTTCAAGACCGTTTTCACAATATCGTGCTTCTTTGTGTACTGATGTCACTAGACACATAAAAAATTGACTTGTTTAGTTATGTGGTGGTGGTTTTTATATTGTGTTTTCTTTTTTCTATCTTACGACCAACAATATCTATATACAGGAATCATGACCCAGAGAATGACACGTACACATCATCCTGAAGTAATTGGAGTTTTCTCCCTTGAATGCAACATTCCTGATATTTACACCAAATAGCTTCAGAAAACCTGAGTTCAATAACTCTTCAGTGCAAGTTTAGGTTTCCCATAAGTCTAAGAACTAGCTGAAGACAAGAAAGAAATTTCATTTCAATAAATGTTTTAGTATCTACTATGGACTAGACATTGTTTTAAAGCTGTAAAAAGAGGTATGAACGAGACAAATATTCCTAGCCATTAAGGAATATTCTAATTTATGTATATACTAAAATAAACAGTGAATGAACAGATAAATCCAGGTTCTTGTTTAAGTGCTATGAGAAAAATAAGTGGGACAGTGGGATAGACATGTAAGCGGAGGGGGAAAGTTTGAGATGGGATAGTCAGAGAGGCATCTTTGAGGGGAAGAGAGCAACTATGCAATAGTCAAGGGAAGAGGAGTTCCAGCACAGACAGGGAAGTAAAATGAACCACGAAATGTGTGAGGGCTTGTCGTAGACAAGGAACAACATATTTTTAAAAGGGAGACATTATGAGATGAAGATGAAGAGCTAGGGAAAGGTCAGATATTTGGTTATAACTGCAATGACAAGCCCTTTGAAGGCGTAAAGTGGAACAAAATGTGATTTATATTTCTGAAAAAATTACTCTTGCTGCTTTGTGGAGAAGGGATTGGGGGAAGCAAGAGAAGACACAGGAGAGCCACTTAGGAGGCTACCACAAAAGTCCAAACACAATATGCCGATTTAGATTTGTATGCTGGCATTAGAGAAGGAAAGCAGTGATGGAATTGAGATATATTTTGGAATGAAAAATTTAGAACATGATCAAATGTATTAGTGTATAAGAGAAAGGGGGAAATTAAGTTTGGGTATAAGAGGGGTAAATAAAAATGGTATTTGCTATACTAAAACTGGTGGCATTTTTATTAAGATCATGTTAAATTTACATATCAACTAAGGGAGAATTGAACACATGATGTTGAGTGTTCTTCCCCCAAAACATGGTCTTTCAGTTTGTTCAAGCCTACTTCTGTGTTTTTCAGAAATGTTTCAGGTTATCCCCATTTAGATATTTATATTTTGTTACCTTTCATCATAAATATTTTTGAAAAATCTGTTTTGAATAGGTTTTTCTCTCCTATTATATCTTCTGATTTTTCTGTCATTCACATTTATATGTAATTATTTTGGTATGTCAGTTTTACATGCTAGCTTACTAAATAGTTTTATTGTTTTCGTAATATTTCTTTTGGTTTTCTTGGGTTTTTACATGCATGATCACACCATCTGCAAACAGTTTTAGTTCTTCTTTTCATATTCCTATGCCTCTACTAGCTTTCTCTGATTTCAGCAATTGATAAGCTAATGTTATAAATCCAATTTTTAATAATAATGACAATAGCAGGTGTTTATGTTTTGTTTCTGCTTAAACGGCCTCCAGTGTTTTACTGTTATTTAAGATGTTGATCTGCAGGTTGAGAGTTATTTTATCATGTTCAGGGTATGTGTACCAATGCCTAATTTAGTGATGGTTTCTCATCAAGAATAGAAAATCATTTTTATATGTCAAATGCATCTTCAGCATCTCTGGAGATACTTTCAAGACGTTTGTCCTTAGATCTACTAATACAAGTAATTACATTAATAAACAATACAATATTGAAGGGTGCTTACACTCCTACTTTAATGTAATGTACTGTTATGTTTTGAATATTTATTTAGGATGTTTTCACATCACTGTTCACAGGTGAGAATGATTTTTTTATTTTTTTGTGCAATTTTTATCAGATTTCGGTGTTTGCTTTAAAAATATTTTAAAGGTTTTCCTTTTTTTTTCTGGTTTGGAACAATTTTCAATAGTATTGGGATTATCTGGTCTTTAAAGGTTTGGAATATTCCACTATAAGTCCATCATAATCTATTGTTTCTTGTGCAATCAGACTTTTTCTAGCTTTATCTTTTTTAGGAAAATTGGTTTTCTCTATCACTAGTGAGGTCAGTTTAAGTAAATTTTTTTTTCTAGAAAATTATCCATTTCATGTAGATTTAAAAATTTATTGATAGGGAGATCTACAATTCTCTCAGAATTAGAAAAAGTAATTGATTTGATGGTTATTTTACCTTTATCGTCTCTGCTTCGTTATTTTACGTATTTATGCTCTTTGTTCTCTTATTTTTCCTAATGTGGTTGTGTGGTGAAATGTCCCTTTGGTTGTTTTTTTAAAGAATTAGATAATTTATTTATGACTTTTTTAAACTCATTATTTCCTGCTTTCACCTTTGTGAATTCCTTTCTTCTGCTTTTTTTTGGTTTCTCTTTTCCCCCCACCTCACATTTTGGTTAGATAGTTTTTTCATTCTTTCAATATTAGTAATATGAGTTTTTTTTGGATATGAATTTTCCTCTGAGTACTATTTTATCTATATTCCATAAATTCTGGTATATATTACTTTTATTAGTGTTATATCCTTCTATTTTAATTTGTACTTTTCCATTAGTTATTTTATTAAGGCCATTTAATCCAAGTAAAAACTTCTAATTTGATTTTAATTTTGTTGTTATGATTCAGTACATTGTGGTCAGAGAATATTGTTTGTTTTTCAACTTTTTGTATATTTGTTGAAGCATTCTTTATGGCCTAAATTATTTTTAACCTTTAAGATTGTTTCATGTACAACTACCAAGACATTATATTCTTTAATATTGGGATATATGTCTCAATAAATTATATAGACATAAATATGATCAGTCTAGATCCTCACATAATACTTTTGCCCTTGACTTGTCTTAGACTAAGACATTTTTATTGTATTAAAGTCTCTTATTATTAGTGTGTGTCTAATGCATCTTCTGTAGATTTTGCTTTATGAAAGTTGTTGGTATATTATATGATGTTTAGAGATTTATAACTCTTTTATCTTTACTGCAAAGATATAACATTGTAACATATATCTTGTTCTCATTAATAGCTTTTTGCCTGAATTATACTTTGATACCAAGTTGTTAACCTTGCTTCCTTTTTGGTTTTTGCTATTATTCTTTTTCCATCCTTTGACTTTTAGCCTCTGTGAAACATTTTCTAAGGTGGTCCTCTTGTATACAATATAAAATTGCATTTTGCTTTGTCAGTCTATCTGAAATTTTTTTCTTTTAGTAGATGAGTTAAGTCTATACACATTTAGTAATTAGACATTCACTATGTCATCTATTTTTTTATGCTTCTTTCAGTATTAGAAAAACTTGTATTTTGTATTTCCAGTGCCTACCTTTACGTGAATATCTCATTCTCCATCTTCCTTATGAGCAAATAGAATATTCACTTGGTAGCTCTTCTTTCTTTTTCTTTCCTTCTCCTCCCCCATCTAATTTTGGCAATCATATTTTCTTTCTTAAAGTTTATATTCTTACTCTTAAATATATTTGTGATGAATAATTTTACATGTCAACTTGACTGGCTCACAGATATTTGTCTAGCTATTATTTCTGGGTGTGTCTGTGAGGGTGTTTCTGGATGAAATTAGCATTTGAATCGGTGGACTCAGTAAGTTAGTTTGCATCCCCAGTGTGGGTGGGCATCACCCAATCCAACAAGGGCCTGAGTAGAACAAAAAGGTGGAGGAAGGGAGAACTTGGCTTTTTCTGCGTGATTACTGAGCTGGGACATCAATTTTCTCCTGCCTTGGTGCTCCTGGTTGTCAGGACATGGACTGGAATCTACAACATCTTCCCTCCTGTTTCTCAGGCTTTTGGACTCGGACTGAATCACACCACAGGTTTTCCTGGGTCTCAAGCTTGCCATGGGCAGGTCATGAGACGTCTCAGTTTCTGTAATTATGTAAGCCAATTCTTTATAATAAATCTCTTCCTATATATACACTATTGGTTCAGTTTCTCTAGAGAATCCTGCCTAATACAACACTCAAGCTTCTCGTATTCAAATGTTATTTGACTCCCAATCAATGTTCTTTAATCTTCTTTCACATCTATAATTTCTTATTTTGATATTTTAAATTCTGGCAGGAATCCTACTTGTTTAAAGTGCTTTCGTCTATGAAACTGTTTTGATTCTTACGGGCCTCTCACTGCTGTGGCCTCTCCCTCCGCGGAGCACAGGCTCCGGACGCGCAGGCTCAGCGGCCACGGCTCATGGGCCCAGCCGCTCCGCGGCATGTGGGAACTTCCCGGACCGGGGCACGAACCCGTGTCCCCTGCATCGGCAGGCGGACTCTCAACCACTGCGCCACCAGGGAAGCCCGTTTTCATTTTTTATAGAATGGATGCCATGACTTTATTCTTCTTTTTCCCTGTTTTATTTTCCTGGAGTGGTGACTGGGAAGATATCCCTTTTTGTGGGGGCAGGGGTGGCAGGTGGCCTTTTCAAGTTCTCATATCAAAGGCTCTGCTTTTATTTCAATAGGGCGTGGCAGTTTTAATATATTAAGTCATTATTTGATGATGGGGGTAGTTTGCTTGTATTTTCATATTCTATTTTGCTACATTAGGATGCTCGTCATCAGCTGCTTCTTTTCCTCTCTCTAAAATCAGCTGCTGACTATAAATGAAATCACTGCTGCATAATAACACAATATCAGATAATGGAAACACCTCATGGAACTCCACAGGGTATAGTCATATAAAGCTTTTATACAGGTGAAGGACACATTCAGCAGGAGAAAGAACATGCAGCCATTCATGGAGATGCCCCAAGATGTATAAGGTGCAGCCTTCTGGGGTCCTACCTCAGTCACACAGGACATGCTTCATCTTTGGTTTATACATACAAGATACTGTGGTTTCATCGGAACCAAGACACAGTTTTACTAAGGAGTCTTTTATACCTGCTGGTCACATAGCTAAAACTAGGCTTTACACCTCATTAAATCAGGTGTAACTATCAATCCATACATTTTCACTAACCAATGTAGATAACAAGATAGCACAGCATGTCTCCAGGATAATTTCAGACTTTACACACCACATTAGAACTCAACAGCTAGTCTATTTCCTTCTCTCCTGGGCCAAAGGTTAATACTAGACTCCCAGGCATCCCTGGAGACAAGCTTAGAGTTACCCAGAGAAGCTGCAAGTCATCCCTATCCTTAAAAATCTCTCTTCCAAATACACTTCCCTGAAGCTGCCTTTCTAAGCCCCTTCTCTTTGTTCCTGTTGCCTTAGCTGTGATCTTACAAGCCTAAGAACTGCTGTCTGTAGTTTTCCACTCAGGACAGGGTTTTCTGTTTATGGACAGGAACCCTTGATAATGTTTCCTGGATTTCAACACTACTGCCCACTATCCCACACTTCTGTGCAGCTCCCTCCAGAATGAAATACAAGTGTGGGCTCTAGATCAGCTCTAGTCTCAGTTGCTTATTTCCCCTTTCACTCATAAATTGGTACTTATTCTCTGTTCCCTGGTTATGCTGTAAGTATAAACTATTGGTGTTTTAATTTAACTTCTCTGTTAATCTTTATGGTATTTTGGAGAAGGTGTGAAAGATTGGAATCTATAGAGACTGCAATATCCTAAGGTAATCTGGAACTAGCTGCCTTGGCTTTTAACTTTTCAATCCTTCAGGAGCTAATGCTACTTCAGTGACAGGAGAAATATCCTTTTCTCTCACAATTTTTCCCTATAGCAATTGATATGCCAATCTTGTTTCTTTCTTCTGCTTTTCACTACTCTTTTCATAAACTGCTTCCCTAATTGTTCCGTTTCTATCATCATTACCTCATTATCAAGTAGGGCTACTATTCTGTTGCATTTGCCTTTTTTTTTTTGCTTTCTTGCTTTTAGTATCTGACACTAGTTTCACTAAAATGTTCTCCCAGATTTAGTGTTGGGTGTTTTCCATAGCAATATATATGAATTCAATAAATTCTGTCCCAACAAAAAGCACGCATCAATTGAACAAATGATGACACCCTCACCTCCTCAAGTAGTATCCATTCAGAAACAGCTCCCATCAGACCAACATTTAATCAAGCCTGTTCAAAATGTGGAAGTGCATTCCAGGACTTCCCATAATTACTTCTATATCCTCCTTGTACCTTCTTTTAGAAACTTGACACTGTAACACCGTAGACTATCCCCTTACCTCACTTTGTGCAATAGCTCTGTTGATTTGAAAGTTAATAAACGAAGTAAAAATATTCTATGTCTATTGTTGAAGACTTTATTTCTAAATTATGTCCAGATTTTATGAAACTAGTTATCTATCCTACTTATCCAAGGGAGTTTTCCCAGGACCTCTCTGGTACATTAAAGGTTGTCTTCATTAGCTTCTTTTATTCAGACTGCCTCTGGAGTCATGCAAGCTTACACTCTGATGTCTTCCCACAAACTGGTCTGTTCACTCACCATGATACATGCCTTTTTCCTAGCTCCATCTTTAATGGTACTTAGGGACATGCATATCTCCTTTTCTCTTTTATTTATGTCTAGGCTGGCCAACCAGATAGAAATATTTATCCTAAGCATGTCCTTGAACATATCTTCCACTATACTCTATTTCTCTCACTACTCCTATACTGATTGTCAGAATAAAATTCTGCTTTTAAAACAAACTTCTTTTTTCTTGAGAAATACTAATTCCTAGATATAAAATGCAGGTTTTGAGCTTTTACAACCTTATTCTTAGCACTGTAATTAACTCCATGTTTTTCTGTATCTCAACCCAAGGTGATTACTTATCCAGTAAGGACCAAATAGCCTTTTGCCTGTTCATTGATTAAATATGTATCGTTCTGGTGTTTGAACCCATAGTCTCTCTTTATGAAATCCACAATGAGCAAGATTTTTGTTGAGTCCATCTACAATAATGTAATGAGGAATGTGGAGGAGTGACTCAGGAATTTTAGGACAATCCTCATAATTTAAGAAGTAAATGGGGACATCCCTGGTGGCGCAGTGGTTAAGAATCCACCTGTTGTTGCAGGGGACATGAGTTCGAGCCCTGCTCCGGGAAGATCCTACATGCCGTGGAGCAACAAAGCCCATGCGCCACAACTACTGAGCCTGTGCTCTAGAGCCCGTGAGCCACAACTACTGAGCACATGTGCCACAACTTCTGAAGCCTGTGCACCTAGAGCCCGTGCTCCACAACAAGAGAAGCCACAGCAATGAGAAGCCCGCGCACCGCAACGAAGAGTAGCCCCTGCTCACCACAGCTAGAGAAAGCCCATGTGCAGCAACGAAGACCCAACGCAGCCAAAAATACAATATAAATAAATAAATAGTCCTAGGAATGGCCGCTGCCAGTGTCTATATCCCCAGGGTGAGCTGTAGCAGCACCCCCCTCCCCTAGGAGACTCTCCAAGACCAAAAGGCATGGATGGCAGACTTCATGCAGGAGGAGATGAAGATGCTTAGAACTCCATCTTTCCATAGAATCTTGGCTCCGGGAGGATTTCCATTCCCTGATTTCCACTGCTGATATCTCGTCTGATCTCATGCAGTTCATCAATGTCTTCTTGAAGAAGTTGGTTATGAAGTTTCTGACCAACTCCAAGCTGGCCTGCTGACCTCTCTGCCTGCTGCTCAGAGACCACACTCAATCACTCTTCACTGCACCCTAAGAGTCCCTTGGCCTCTCACTTGTACCAGGTCCCCTGTTGGATCTCATGTCATCTTCTTTCTTCACTTATTTCCTCATTTTGGTAGAGTGTACCCTCCAGTAACTTTCTGAGAAGGGGTTCATGACAGGCAGTTTTTCTTTTTTGTTTTGTTTTTTTAACGTGCCGTGTGGTTGACAGGGTCTTGCTGCTCTGGCCTGGTGTCAGGCCTGAGCCTCTGAGGTGGGAGAGCCGAGTTCAGGACATTGGACCACCAGAGACCTCCCAGTCCCATGTAATATCAATCAGTAAGAGCTCTCCCAGAGATCTCCATCTCAATGCTAAGACCCAGCTCACCCAACGGCCAGCAAGCTCCAGTGCTGGACGCCCCATGCCAAACAACTAGCAAGACAGGAACACAACCCCACCCATTAGCAGAGAGGCTGCCTAAAATCATACTAAGTTCACAGATACCCCAAAACACACCACCAGATGCGGCCCTGCCCACCAGAGAGACAAGATCCAGCCCCACCCACCAGAACACAGGCACCAGTCCTCTCCACCAGGAAGATGATACAAGCCACTGAACCGACCTTACCCACTTGGGGCGACACCAAAAACAATGGGAACTATGAACCTGCAGCCTGAGAAAAGGAGACCCCAAACACAGTAAGTTAAGCAAAATGAGAAGACACAGAAATATGTAGAAGATGAAGGAGCAAGGTAAAAACCCACCAGACCAAACAAATTAAGAGGAAATAGGCAGTCTACCTGAAAAAGAATTCAGAGTAATTATAGTAAAGGTGATCCAAAACTTGGAAATAGAACGGAGAAAATACAAGAAATATTTAACAAGCGCCTAGAAGAACTAAAGAGCAAACAAACAATGATGAACAACACAATAAATGAAAGTAAAAATTCTCCAGAAGGAATCAATAGCAGAATAACTAAGGCAGAAGAACAGATAAGTGACCTGGAAGGTAAAATAGTGGAAATAACTACCACAGAGCAGAATAAAGAAAAAGGAATGAAAGGAGTTGAGGACAGTCTCAGAGACCTCTGGGACAACATTAAACGCACCAATATTCGAATTATAGGGGTCTCAGAAGAAGAAGAGAAAAAAAAGAGTCTGAGAAATATTTGAAGAGATTACAGTTCAAAACTTCCCTAACATGGGAAAGGAAATAGTCAATCAAGTCCATGAAGAACAGAGAGTCCCATACAGGATAAACCCAAGGAGAAACATGCCAAGACACATGTTAATCAACCTAGCAAAAACTGAATACAAATAAAAACTATTAAAAGCAGCAAAGGAAAAGCAACAAATAACATACAAGGGAATCCCCATAAGCTTAACAGCTGATCTTTCAGCAGAAACTCTGCAAGCCAGAAGGGAGTGGGAGGACATATTTAAAGTGATGAAAGGGAAAAACCTACACCCAAGATTACTCTAGCCAGCAAGAATCTCATTCAGATTTGACACAGAAATTAACCTTTACAGATAAGCAAAAGCTAAGAGAATTCAGCACCAGCAAACCAGCTGTACAACAAATGCTACAGGAACTTCTCTAGGCAGGAAACACAAGACAAGGAAAAGACCTACAAAAACAAACCCAAAACAAATAAGAAAATGCACACAGGAACATACATATCGATAATTACCTTAAATGTAAATGGATTAAATGCCCCAACCAAAAGACATAGGCTGGCTAAATGGATACAAAAACAAGACCCATAAATATGCTGTCTACAAGAGACCCACTTCAGACATAGGTACACATACAGACTGAAAGTGAGGGGATGGAAAAAGATATTCCATGCAAATGGAAATCAAAAGAAAGCTGGAGTAGCAATTCTCTTATCAGACAAAGTAGACTTTAAAATAAAGACTATTACAAGAGACAAAGAAGGACACTACATAATGATCAAGGGATCAATCCAAGAAGAAGATATAACAATTGTAAATATTTATGCACCCAACATAGGAGCACCTCAATACATAAGGCAAATGCTAACAGCCATAAAAGGGGAAATTCACAGTAACACTATAATAGGAGGGGACTTTAACACCCCACTTTCACCAAAGGACAGATCATCCAAAATGAAAATAAATAAGGAAACAAAAGCTTTAAACGACACATTAAGTAAGATGGACATAGTTGATATTTATAGGACATTCCATCCAAAAACAACAGAATACACTTTCTTCTCAAGAGCTCATGGAATATTCTCCAGGATAGATCATATCTTGGGTCACAAATCAAGGCTTGGTACATTTAATAAAATTGAAATTGTATCAAGTATCTTTTCTGACCACAACTCTACGAGACTATCAATTACAGGAAAAAATATGTAAAAAATACAAACACATGGAGGCTAAACAGTACACAACTAAATAACCAAGAGATCACTGAAGAAATCAAAAATACCTAGAAACAAATGACAATGAAAACAGGATGACCCAAAACCTATGGGATGCAGTAAAAGCAATTCTAAGAGGGAAGTTTATAGCAATACAAGTCTACCTACGGAAACAAGAAAAATCTCAAATAAACAACCTAACCTTACACCCAAAGCAATTAGAGAAAGAAAAACAAACAACCCCCCCCCCAAAGTTAATAGAAGGAAAGAAATCATAAAGATTAGATTAGAAATAAATGAAAAAGAAATGAAGGAAACAATAGCAAAGATCAATAAAAATAAAAGCTGTTTTTTTGAGAAGGTAAACAAAATCGAAAAACCACTAGCCAGATTCATCAAGAAAAAAAGGGAGAGGGCTTTCCTGGTGGCGCAGCAGTTGAGAGTCTGCCTGCCGATGCAGGGGACATGGGTTCGTGCCCTGGTCCAGGAGGATCCCACATGCCGCGGAGCGGCTGGACCTATGAGCCATGGCCGCTGAGCCTGCGTGTCCGGAGCCTGTGCTCCGTAATGGAAAGGCCGCAACAGTGAGGGGCCCGCGTATCGCAAAAAAAAAAAAGAGAAAGAAAAAAGGGAGAAGACTCATATCAACACAATTAGAAATGAAAAAGGAGAAGTAACAACTGACACTGTGGAAATACAGGATCATCAGAGATTACTACAAGCGACTATATGCCAATAAAATGGACAACCTGGAAGAAATGGACAAATTCTTAGAAAACCATAACCTTCTGAGACTGAACCAGGAAGAAGCAGAAAACATAAACAGACAAATCACAAGCACTGAAATTGAAACTGTGATTAAAAATCTTCCAACAAACAAAAGCCCTGGACCAGATGGCTTCAAAGGTGAATTCTATCAAACATTTAGGGAGCTAACACCTATCCTTCTCAAACTCTTCCAAAACATAGCAGAGGGAGGAACACTCCCAAACTCATTCTACGAGGCCAGCATCACCCTGATACCAAAACCAGAAAAAGATGTCAAAAAAAAGAAAACTACAGGGACTTTCCTGGCAGTCCAGTGGTTAAGGCTTCGCCTTCCAATGCAGGGGTGTGGGTTCAATCCCTGATCAGGGAGCTAAGATCCGCATGCCTCATGGCCAAAAAATCAAAACATAAAACAGAAGTGGTATTGTAACAAATTCAATAAAGACTTTTAAAAAAGAAAGAAAACTATAGACCAATATCAGTGATGAACACAGATGCAAAAATCCTCAACAAAATACTAGCAAATAGAATCCAACAGCATATTAAAAGGATCATATACCATGATGAAGTGGGGTTTATCCAAGGAATGCAAGGATTCTTCAATATATCAATCAATCAATGTGATACACCATATTAACAAACTGAAGGATAGAAACCATATGATAATCTCAATAGATGCAGAAAAAGCTTTCGACAACATTCAACACCCATTCCATTTATGATAAAAACCCTCCAGAAACTGGGCATAGAGGGAACTTACCTCAACATAATAAAGGCCATATATGAAAAACCCACAGCTAACATCGTTCTCAATGGTGAAATACTGAAACCATTTCCTCTAAGATCAGTAACAAGACAAGGTTGCCTACTCTCACCACTATTACTCAACATAGTTTTGGAAGTTTTAGCCATGGAAATCAGAGAAGAAAAAGAAATAAAAGGAATCCAAATCGGAAAAGAAGAATTAAAGCTGTCACTGTTTGCAGATGACATGATAGTATACATAGAGGATTCTAAAGATGCTACCAGAGAACTACTAGAGCTAATCAATGAATTTGGTAAAGTAGCAGGATACGAAATTAATGCACAGAAATCTCTTGCATTCCTATATACTAATGATGAAAAATCTGAAAGAGAAATTAAGGAAACACTCCCATTTACCACTGCAACAAAAAGAATAAAATACCTAGGAATAAACCTACCTAAGGAGAAAAAGACCTGTATGCAGAAAACTATAAGACACTGATAAAAGAAATTAAAGATGATACAAACAGATGGAGAGATATACCATGTTCTTGGATTGGAAGAATCAACATTGTGAAAATGACTATACTACCCAAAGCAGATCCAGTGCAATCCCTATCAAACTACCAATGGCATTTTTCACAGAACTGGAACAAAAAAGTTCACAATTTGTATGGAAACACAAAAGACCCTGAATAGCCAAAGCAATCTAGAGAAAGAAAAATGGAGCTGGAGGAATCAGGCTCCTGGATTTCAGAATATACTACAAAGCTACAGTAATCAAGTCAGTATGGTACTGGCACAAAAACAGAAATATAGATCAATGGAACAGGATAGAAAGCCTAGAGATAAACCCACACACATATGGTCACCTTATCTTTGATAAAGGAGGCAACAATATACAATGGAGAAAGGACAGCCTCTTCAATAAGTGGTGCTGGAAAAACTGGACAGCTACATGTAAAAGAATGTAATTAGAACACTTCTTAACACCGTACACAAAAATAAATTCAAAATGGATTAAAGACCTAAATGTAAGGCCAGACACTATAAAACTCTTAGAGGAAAACATAGGCAGAACACTCTATGACATAAATCACAGCAAGAGCCTTCTTGACCCACCACCTAGAGAAATGGCAATAAATGCAAAAATAAACAAATGGCACCTAATGAAACTTAAAAGCTTTTGAACAGCAAAGGAAACCATAAACAAGATGAAAATACAACCCTCAGAAAGGGAGAAAATATTTGCAAATGAAGCAACTGACAAAGGATTAATCTCCAAAATTTACAAGCAGCTCATGTAGCTCAATAACAAAAAAACAAACAACCCAATCCAAAAATGGGCAGAAGACCTAAATAGACATTTCTCCAAAGAAGACATACAGATTGCCAGCAAACACATGAAAAGATGCTCAACATCACTAATCATTAGAGAAATGCAAATCAAAACTACAATGAGGTATTACCTCACAATGGTCAGAATGGCCATCATCAAAAAATCTACAAACAATAAATTCTGGAGAGGGTGTGGAGAAAAGGGAACCCTCTTGCACTGTTGGTGGGAATGTAAATTGATACAGCCACCTATGGAGAACAGTATGGAGGTTCCTTAAAAAACTAAAAATAGAACTACCATAGGACCCAGCAATCCCACTACTGGGCATATACCCTGAGAAAACCATAATTCAAGAAGAGTCATGTACCACAATGTTCATTGCAGCACTATTTACAATAGCCAGGACATGGAAGCAACCTAAGTGTCTATCGACAGATGAATGGATAAAGAAGATGTGGCACATATATACAGTGGAATATTACTCAGCCATAAAAAGAAACGAAATTGATTTATTTGTAGTGTGGTGGATGGACCTAGAGTCTGTCATACAGAGTGAAGTAAGTCAGAAAGAGAAAAACAAATACCATATGCTAGCAAATATATATGGAATGTAAAAAAAAAAAAAAAGGCACTGATGCATACTACCGAACGTAAAATTGTTAGCTAGTGGGAAGCAGCTGCATAGCACAGGGAGATCAGCTCTGTGCTTTGTGATGACCTAGAGAGGTGGAATAGGGAGGCTCAAGAGAGAGGGGTTATGGGGATATATGTATGCATATGGCTGATTCACTTTGTTGTACAACAGAAACTAACACAGTATTGTGAAGCAATTACACTCCAATAAAGATTTTAAAAAAAGAAAGAGAGAAAATGGATGATAGAAATGTAATTTAAAATGTCCTAAAGAATTATCCATTTTATGTTTGTTTAAGAAAATATCATTTTATATTTAAAGAAAATACTGTAAGTCTTATCTTGTGGGAGAGTTTCACATCATCATTTTGAAACTCAGGGACACTCAGGTGGTCTTTACAATCCAGGGACAGCAGCACACTACCACCCCCTGTTGGCAACACGGCTGAGGTGTAAGATCAACAGCTTGGAAGTAAAATATCAATTTATACGCAATCTATCTATCTATATATATATATGGCAATTGGCCAAGCCTATTTTAATATACTATATATACATTGTTATGGCATATAGCCCTTACATTCTATACTGCCTCCCTTATAACATGTAATCTTACATTGTCAGGTAAATATAAATTTTTGCTTAATGGCAGTACTTATCACTAATCATGTTGGTTGTTTGAGTCATGTTCTCTAGTAAGTTCCTTAGGAAGGGCTCATAGAACTACTCTGAGTTCTTGCTTCTTCCTGTTAGCCCACAATCTTTATTTTTGAGGCTATGTTTGTCTGGATATAAAATTCTTGGCTAACATTTTTATCTTTTTGTGAATTTCTTAAATATATTGTTCTTTTCTTTTGGTATAATGTGCAGCTGAAAGTCATATTTTCTTACCATCAAATGTGACTTGGTCTTTTTGCTTAGGTGCCCAAGAGTTTATTTTCTTTTTCTTGCAATACAATAGATTTATAGAACACTACTATCTTGGCTATTTTGGGTCTATTTTCCAAAATACATAATGTATCTTTCAATATTTAGTTTCAAATTTTTTTAATGGAATTTTTCATGGATTATAATTTTTAACATTTGTTCTGTTTCATTCTCTATCTTTAATATCTATCATTTTATATCAAATTCCTCTTGTCACATTATTCATCCCTTTTTAAAATTAATTTTCATTGGTGTATAGTTGCTTTACAATGTTGTGTTAGTTTCTGCTGTACAGCAAAGTGAATCAGCGATATGTATACATATATCCCCTTTTTTTTTGGATTTCCTTCCCATTTAGGTTATCACAGAGCATTGAGTAGAGTTCCCTGTGCTATACAGTAGGTTTTCATTAGTTAACTATTTTATACATAGTAGTGTATAATATAGGTCAATCCCAATCTCCCAATTCATCCCTCCCCCCTTTCCACTCCTGGTATCCATACATCCTTTCTCTACATCTGTGTCTCTCTTTCTGCTTTGCAAATAAGTTCATCTGTATCATTTTTCTAGATTCCACATATAAGTGATATTATATGATATTTGTTTTTCTCTTTCTGACTTACTTTACTCTGTATGACAGTCTCTAGGTCCATCCATATCTCTTGCAAATTGCACAGTTTTGTTTCTTTTTATGGCTGAGTAATATTCCATTGCATATATATGTACCACATCTTCTTTATCCATTCTTCTGTATTCATCCCTTTCTGATATTTAAAAATGTCCATCGAGATCATGATCGTTCAGTCTCTAGACTGAGAAGAGCCGGAAGTCTGAAAAGAGCCAGACTCATACTTTTTTGTCCTCCTGCATTATTCTATTTTTCATGTCAGCAGTTGAATCTCATCTCAGTATTTCTCATTATATTTTTTCTTTAAAAAAATCACTTCTCACTTCACTCACTCAGATAGAGCTACTGAACCACCTAAAAGAACAGTCTTAGGAATGCAAAGATAATATTATTTTAATATTTAAATATTTAATTTTAGTATAATTATAGAGATAATATAATCTCTATTAAGATTTATACACCTGGTGAACATTATTTTGTCTTCATATTCTACACCTAAAAATATTTTAAACACTGAACTATGCTAATATAGATAACATTAAAATTAGACATTTTTTAGCCAAGCATTGCCTCAAGACATGCTAAAATTTTTTTTTTTTTTTGTATTGGTACGCAGGCCTCTTACTGCCATGGCCTCTCCCGTTGCGGAGCACAGGCTCCGGACGCGCAGGCCCAGCGGCCATGGCTTACGGGCCTAGCCGCTCCGTGGCATGTGGGATCCTCCCAGACTGGGGCACGAACCCATGTCCCCTGCATCGGCAGGCGGACCCTCAACCACTGCGCCACCAGGGAAGCCCCCATGCTAAAATTTTTAGCATACATATTTGAAGAGCTAAAAATATAAAAATGAAGAAGTCAGTTTGAAATTTTTTTTAATTTAAAAAAACCTCTGAAAGCTTCCTAACTGCTGGTATTTACTCATTATACAAGTCAAATTAGTTTTCCTTCACAAATGAAATAATATATTGTTCTTTAAAGATTTTTTTTTTTTATATGGACCATTTTTTAAAGTCTTCACTGAATTTGTTGCACTATTGCTTCTGTTTTGTGTTTTGGGTTTTTGGTCTTGAGACATGTGGGATCTTAGCTCCCCAGCCAGGGATCAAATTCTCACCCCCTACATTGGAAGGTGAAGTCTTAACCACTGGACCACCAGGGAAGTCCCACATTGTTCTTTATACTTTCCCTTCTTACATCTGTATTTTTGCCCTGGTTTATATTTTTAGAGGTAGGAATCAGAGGGATGTTCAGCTCCAAGTATACGGTATAACTAAAGTATGGGAACAGTTTTGCTTGCCCTGGTCTTCTTGTCTTTCCTCCCTTCTTTGTTCTTTCTTAAGCTTTATTGGTTTAGTCATAAAAATTGGTTAGTATGAAAATCTCCTCACCATCTTCAGTATGAGTTTGGGTATTCTAACCTAGTTACAATCCTAAAATGTGCCTCCAGTAAGTGCTATTGCCATATTTTTCAAATGTTAAGTTCAAAGAGAGAATGTTCTTACATCCTTGAACTCCTAATTGCACTTTTAAAGTTTGCTAATATTAAAATATTTAGGGGAAAATATTACATCAAAGAAAAGGCAATCATAACATAATATGGAAAGATATGAGAAGTGAACATACAGGAAATCTAAAAGTGTGGCAAGTCAATTATGTATTAGAAATTAGACAAAACAAGAATTTAAGGACATCAAAAGGAGCTCCAAAACATGTGATGTGTAAGTACATCAAAAGTAGAGGGTAAGTGGGTACCCTTATTGATAAAAGTATAAAAATGCTCTTGTGTCTAAAAGGAAATGATATCTTTGCCTGAAAGATTTGAAAGATTACACTTTAAATTATTAGCACTCAGGAGATATTAACTAGCCTTGATATGTTAAGACATGTTTAATATGTAAATGTTCTAGAACTATGACAAAAATGGAGTCTTCTACAGATTTTGGAAAAAGTTTTGTTTAAAATACATAACCAGATTGGAAAAGAAAAAGCAAAATTGAGCAGTTAAAAAATATTTGAAATGATAGCAAAGATACAATTTAAAGAAGATTAAATTAAAATGTACAGGTTCAGCTTTAGAGAGAAGTGGGCTTAACCAAGAACCTGTAGTTTAAGTAATCTATGCCTCTACCATGTAGCCTCCCTCTACCAGGAGATCCACAGAAGTTCATTGAGAGGGCACCTAGTGCTCAGATATTGGTTTCTAAATACCATTATCCACTGAAATGAACCAGGGTTTTTAGTGAAATGCCTGATTATAGGCCTTTGGCAGGGAAACAGGACAGTGAGCTGGAATAACTTGTTGTTCCAGAAAACAAGAAAAGGTTCAAAGACTGATGGGACTATGCTAAAAAAAAACCCACACAATTTACTGAAGAATAAAATAATATCTCAATAAATGCAGACATATGCCACATTTATGGAGTAAAGACTTAAACTAATCTATAAATTTTATGTAATTCCTATCAATATAACTATATTATATTTAAATATAACTAATCTAGATGATGAATAGTTTATATGAAATAAAAATGAGCACTTTGAAAGACAGAGCTGTGTTACCTCACAGAAAAAAATTACATTCCATAAAACAAGAATTTGAGTAGTTTAGAGCTCATATAAGAATTGAAAAATAAAATGAAACATAATATCCAGAAACTACTACTATAAATGTGGGCATTTGAATAAAAATTCTTGGGAAATTAATTATATGTAGAGGAACACTTCTACCTCACACCATACTATAAATTCCAGATAGATTATTCACCTATAAGCCTTTGAATGAAAGTAGAAAATATTTAGTATTTAATATATATGAAATATACTAATATTAGAAGGAATATTTTGTTATTAAAAGAGAAAAGTAATAGAAATTAAGGAAAATAGGGGTATTTTGGATTTGTGATATAGTAAAAATGGTGGTGTTAAAAAATATTTTAGCCTTTTTATATGTATGGTTGAACTTTGAACAACATGTGTTTGAACTGCACAGGCTCACTTATATGAGGATTTTTTTCAGTAATAAATACTACAGTACTACATGATCCTAGGTTGGTTGAACCCATGAATGCAATACTGCAGATACAGAGGGCCAACTGTCAGTTATATAGGATTTTCGACTGCAGGGAGGTTCGGCATCCCTAAACCCGGAGTTGTTGAAGGGTCAAGTGTAATCCAAAGTATCATATGCATAATAGAATATTCTATTTTATAGACAACAAGACTTTCTTCTGTGGAGTTAAATAAAATTTTTAAGACAGTCTCACGAAGTTGGATGAATAGACAGCCCCCTTAGACACAAATTCCCTACTGAACACTGCAGGGATACACAAGCACAGTTCAGGATTCCTTTGGAAATTACATTGCTGAAAGGTCTGCAGACAATCTGTCTCATCTCTTAGCCTTGGCAATTATGTTTCAGATAGTTGTTTTTGTTTCCCTATGTTATTCTTCTAATTGTTAGTCTATTCTCAGCTACTCTTCTGGCATTTGACCTCATGGATTCATTTCCCTGACTCTTGCTTGCTTAATGTTCCCAGCTAGCTAAAGTCAGGGGATACACCAACTGTTGATTTAATAATATCTATCCTTTGAAACAGACCTAGAAAAACCCTCCACCAATGCACTACCACCAAAAACAATACCAAATAGTTGAGCTCAGACTCACACTGGCCTTACTTCTATCACAGTGTAGTCCTGGGTGGGCTGATTCTCCATGGAGAAGAATTATCCACCTTGAGAGCTGCTGAAATTTATTAGAGGAAGTCACCCAACTTACATGACTGGAAACTCTAACTTCAAACTCTCAAAACAGCACTCAACATGCTCCAGCAATCTTTTTACAGGTCTCTATTGGTTTCCCACCCTCACTAATATTTAATACTTTCTCCTTTCTCCCCAGTCTCTCCTGCTTCATTTCTCATTCATAATCTAATTTTGTATTTAACTGAGAAAACAGATGTAAGTAACACTAACTTCTTCATTCTCTTACCATCTATCTACAATTATATATAATATATATTCTATATTATATATAACTCTGTCTTTTCTTCTATAATCATAGAAGAATGACCTTATGTCCATTAAAGTCTAAAACCTATGCTTGTTCTCTGAATCCTAACCTCCTTTCCTTTTCTAGGACTTTGCTCTTTCATTTACCTATCTTTTGATCATCATCAACATTTCCCTCTCTTTTCTCATTCCCATTAATATACAAATATGATCCAGCAGTTCTGATCTTAAAGGCAGTTGCTCCCTTGAGACCACATCTCCCATTTCTCTTCTCCCCATCATAGAAAAATATATAGAATGAGTTAACTACTCAACCCCTCTCCACTTTTTTAACTCCTTTCCTACCTAGCCACTCCATTTGTCTGCAGACCCATCAGTCCAGTTCTCTGGCCTTATATTCATCAAATTTCAGCAGGATTAAGTGCTATTGAACACATCTGTCTGATTTAAACTCTCTTCTTTTGTTTTCAGTGACAAAACCCTCCTAGTTTTTCTTTTATCTCTCTGGTTCCTCCAGTCCATCTCACTTTACTTTATAGGCTTCTCCACCATTTCTTCACTTCTAAATGTTGGAGTGTTCTAAAAATCTGTTGTATCCTCTTCTCACTCTTTCCTTAACAGTAGGTAATTCTACTGTTGTTTTGGCTTTAAACATTGAGTATGCACAAATAATGCTCAAAATTATATCAATATTCCTGAACTCTCCTTTGAGCCACAGTACTTACACATTTAACTACCTACTTGACGTCTCTCCTTAAATATGTAATAGACATCTCAAATACAGAACATTCAAAACAGAGCCATCTATCTACATCTCTAACTTTTTCCTCTCCTAGTACTTGTCATTTAGTAAATGATATCATGATCCAATAAAAAACTTAGGCTACATGCCTGACAATTTTTCTTTATTCCACACATCAAATTCATTAACAAATCATATAGAAAAATTTCCAAACAATAACTAAACCTTTCTATATTTCTCCAAATCTATACCATTAATCTGGTCTAGGCTACCCTCATTTCTCACTCGTGTCATTATAATATTTTCATGACTGGTGTGCCTTCTTCCACTTTGTCCTCAACACTTTCAACCCCAATTCATTTGACATGGAGAATCCATATTGTTCTCTAGAAATAAATACAATCATGTCATGCCTCAGTTTAAAAATCTTTAAGGCTTTCTTTTTGGATTTATTCTTAAAAAATCCCTACCATGCCTTATGTGATTTGACTCCTGCCTGCATTCTTAACCTCTTCCAGAAGAACTATCCCCTTGCTAAGTATATCCTATCCCTACTGTCCTCTTTATTGTTTTTCAAACATGCCAGGAATGTTCCTGGCTTATGGCTTTTCCACAGCTTAACAGTCTATCAGAAATACTTTCTACTAGATTATATGGCTGACTCCAGTTGGTCTATAATTCATTCATATAAGAATTATTCAGTTAGTACCATCTGTATGCTGAGGTACATGATAATCTGTTATGAGGTTCCCCTGTATTTTATATCCTTGTGTTGTCTCCTCCTCTTAAATGTGAACCTGTTACCTGAGCAATACAGTATGGCAGAAATGATGGGACACTTTGCTAGTTCTGGTAGTTCTGTGCTTAAGCTTTAAGAAGCATTGGTACTTTGGGAACAGTGTGCCATCATGCCTGAAATTCAACTACTCTGAGACCAAGATGCTGTAAAAACCCCAACCTAGCCACATGGAAAGATCTCATGGATGAGAGCTAAGGCCTCCAGCTTCAGATGAACTTCCAGCCAAGGTGGCCACCTTGCAAGTGAGGCCATCTAGGAATTGAGCCTAACACCAGTCAAATCAGCCCAATTGGTGGCATGAGAAGCAGAGACGTATAGACATTCACCTACTTGAAGGTAGCCAGAGACAGCTACATGATTGCTTACTTTTCACCTCTAGGAGATTACAATTCATTAGAATATGGAATACAGAGAACACTTCTCACTTCAGAGTGAAAGTGAAACTATTACTCAGCTTTTGTTATATATTAAATTCCATATCCATTTTGCTAAAAACTGGAAGGAAATTTGGTTCATGACCTTCAATTTATTTTCCCTTTTGAAATGGGGAATAGTGGTAATACTTCACTGTTGTCCTCAGAGGAGCTATAGTCACTAACCTTTTAAATGCAGTTTACGTTATGATTGGTATGCAATTCAAAGTATTTAACTAGAAAAGTATTACCAGAGTTAGCATGGTTGATTTCTTTTGTATGATTTTACTATGCGATATTAGAGATTTGCTTGGGTTTAAAGTCCAGTAATCATAATGAATTTATTGTTTACTATATTTGAAATGGTCATGATATAAGATAATGGGCTTCATCACCAGCAGGGTCATAATTTCTGCCATCCTCCCTTATAACACATTTATATATAACATTCGATTACATTTTCCATCAGCTTCACAGATGAGTTTGCTTCTGGAAAAGCACATGCATTCAATTTAGTTTTTAGTGCCCCCATTCATCTGTGCCCCCATGAATTTCAATCAAATCCCGTTAACAACAATAACAAAAAGTTCCCTGTGAAGTATGATGCTGTTAACTTTCATATATTACGATATGCATTTATGCAAAGGAGTTTGGGGCAGAATCATATTATTTTTATTTTGGTACTTTGACCTGAGATTTTATTGGAGTATATATTCACAGAAAGCTTTTATCTAACCCCACCAAGAATGCATCTGATATATGGGGCACTGGGTATGTTTCTTTATTTTAAATAATTTCTTTAAAAAAAAAAACCTCTAAGACTTCCCCAAACTCTCTATCTGAAAAGTGAGGTGATGCTGTCATCCTCCTTGAGACATGGAAAATCTATCAGGCAGTTTACACATGGGCTGTTTCAATTTTCTCAACTGATATTTCCTTTCCCCTGAAAGATATGTAAGATAAATGTGTTGCTCCTAAACTCTAATCTGAGTTTTGGTCTTTCTTTTATTTTTTGTTCTTTGTTCTCTTGCAAGGAACTCAAATCCACAGATCATCTTCAAATTTAAGCAATACTTTCCATCAATATCTTCCTCCAAAATTTATATTGAAGGTCATAAAATTGAATGGTAAATCTATAAAGAAGCACTGATATTGAAATGGATCTTTGGTATAAGTTTTTGGATGAAATCAATATAAAGATGGAATGTCTCCATGGAAGGAATATCTGCACCATTCTGGAGCATAGTGTGGTAGTTTGATAAACCAAAGTGTTTCTGCATTTCCTGTTGAGATGCAATTGTGCTATGTTTCTATGAAATCCACACATTTAAAGTAGATCTAGAAACAAATATTAACTAGAAATCCTCAGTAAAACCCTTTGTTTTTAGGGTTGAAGTATTATCTACATAATAGACAACCCACAGATAGGTTCTTAGCCTTATCAATGGTAAGCTGGGCAAAAGTACCTGGTAGAAATTTGGGAAACAGAGAGTATGAATCATTAAGACCCAAAGATTGCACTTAAAAACTGATTTTCTGTTAAATTTTATGAGATTAGGGTCCAAAGTTCAAACTGAGATTAAATATTTATTATTATAGTCATTGGAAAATATAAAGGAATGGTACGAAATACAAATGTACGTGGAAGGGATGGAGATATTCTAAGAAATATTTCATATTTTTTCCATTTTAATATCACTTTAGAATCTGAATGATTCTCCTAGAGAAGAAAAAAGTAGAGCACAACTAGGTTCATACTCTTTGAATCAAGTCATGATAGAAAACATTTCCTAATGACAAAAATACTCATTTTTCATCTGTATTTCTTAAGAGCTTTTGGCACTTCTTTTGTCTTCTACGTTTGTATTACCATGTATAAAGAAATGACAATTTTAGAAAAAGTAGAAAGGTATTTATTTTTTAATTAGGCATGACTATCTTCCTAGCTAACAGTCTTTGAAACAAGTACATATTTATAGCTGTTCATTGTTAAAATAATTTCTGACTCTTCAAAACCATCTTAATCTTATAAGTAATATTTGAAAATTTACAAATAATTTTTCCTGGGCTTCTCAAACACAGAATTTAGATAGTCATGTAAAGATTAAGCACTTCTGGGTTCTGGTTCACGATAGGGAGGTAGGAAGATCCTGAGCTCACCTCCTTGCACAGACACGCCAAGACTACAGACACACATGGAACAATTTCCTCTGAAAAACACCTACAGCCTGGCTAAGCAATACCTACATGTTGCATAAATGAGAAAAAAACCACATGAAAGCAGTTTGAGAGACTAGGACACAATCTCACCGTAAACCCACCCCTAGCACAGTGATGCATAATTGGGAGGGAACTCAAAATGTGGACCTTCTTCCTGAGAAGTGAAGGGTTTGAACCCCACATTGTGCACCCTAACTTTTAAGACCTGGACCTGAGAGATGAGCCCCTAAAATATCTAGCTTTGGAAACCAATGGGGCTTGTGTTCAAGAGACCCACAAGGCTGTAGCAAGCTGAGAAGTGGCCCTTACAGGGCCCGCACATTGACTCACCTGCCCCGGGGCTCAGTGCGGACACACCCTATTGCAACCATAAAGCATCAGCCTGGGGGATAGGCATCTAGCTTAACACACATGTCTAGCAGCCTGCTGGAACGCTCTCCAGAACAGACAGTGGCGGGCACCATCTTTGCCCTCTCTGTCTGCCATGCTCCAGAGTGCCAGTCCCTTCCAGAAGGGAACTTTTACACACATCTGGTGCCCAGTTCTTTTGGCTGCCACCCAGGGAACACCCCTTGACTTCCTGGCTCTGGAGACCACGGGAACTTGTGTTCCTGGGTCCCATGGGATAGTAACAGTGGGATAAGCAGATCTTAGCAGGCTACCGCCCCCAGAGCAATGCATAGATCAGACCGAAACACACCCCAGTCTTTCTGTGATAGAGTTCCAGCTTCTTGTCCAGGAGTTTTGTCCTGAGAGGCAGGCTTCAGGTTTGGAGCACATCTAAGGGACCATGTAACTGCTATCAGGGAATGGTGGCCAGTGGACAATCTTCATGCTCACCCTCTGCCTCATGCCAGCTTGCCAGTATCTTCCAGAAAGGCGTCTATGTCCTTGTCTGGAGTGCCAAGTTTTGTGGCTGCCAACAGAGAACATCTTTATATGGCCTGGCTCTGGTGGCCAGTGGGGCTTATATTCATGGGTCACACAGACCTGTAACCAACAGAGAAAGAGTTCTTAAACAGCTACCACTCCCAGGACACAGCAAGAAGCAACAGACCGAGGAACTCAGTCTTTCTGTGAAAGAAGCCTATTTGCTTATCATCATAGCTGCAGCCTGAGGGGCAGGCTTCTAACTAAGCACACCTCTAAAGGCTAACTGTTGGGCGCTATCTTTGTGCTTTCCCTTTGCTGTGCTCGAGTGCCAGCATCTCCCAGATGGGCCTACATGCATCTGGTGCCCTGGTTTTTATATCTAGTGTCCCTGTTTTTGCAGCTGCCACCCAGGGGATGCCCCTTGATCACCTAGCTCTGGTGACCAGGGGTCTTGCATTCCTGGGTCCCACAGGACTATAACGATGGGAGAGACAGTTTTGGGCAGGCTACAACTCCCAGGGCATTGCACTAACAGCAGAATGAAACACATACCTAGTCTTTTTGTGAAAAAGGCCTATTTGCTTGTCCTGGAGCTTTGACCTAAGGGGCAAACTTAGCCATGGCTCACGGGCCCAGCCGCTCCGCGGCCTGTGGGATCTTCCCAGACCGGGGCACGAGCCCGTGTACCCTGCATTGGCAGGCGGACTCTCAACCACTGCTCCACCAGGGAAGCCCATATATATATATATATATATATATATATATATATATATAAGTCAGCCATAGAAAAGAATGATATCTTGTCCTTTGCAACAACATGCATGGACCTTGAGAGCATTATGCTAAGTGAAATGAGTCAGACAGAGAACAGATTGGTGGCTGCCGAAGGCAGAGGATTTGGCGGGGGCAGGGGGGGAGCAGGGGGGCAGGAGTGGGGGTGCAGGTGGTGAAACCAGTGAAGGGAGTCAAAAGATATAAAATTCCAGTTATAAAAATAAATGTGTCAAAATAAATAAATAAATAAATGTGTCATGGAGATATAATGTATACCATGTTGTGTATAGTTAATAATACTGTGTTGTATATTTGAAAGTTCCCAAGAGAGTAAATCTTAAAAGTTCTCATTACAGGATAAAAAAATTGTAACTATGCATGGTGATGGATGTTAACTAGACTTATTATGGTGATCATTTAGCAATGTATACAAATATTGAATCATTATGTTGTACCCTGGAAACATAATGTTATATGTCAATTATACCTCAATTAAAAATTTAAAAAGGGGTTTTGCAGCTAGGGAAGTAGATCCATTAAATGATCTCCTGATAAAAAACAATTAAAAATGTTTTATAAAATATTTTAAAAGTCTTTTAAAAGGCAACATTGAGCTGCTAAGATATTAAAGAGCTAATAGTCCAGGGCATTTGCTAAGATTGATCTTGAATTTTTAGCTTAATGTATTTACAGTTTATAGTGCCCTCGTGAACCTAAGAAGATGCAAATTCAGATCCTGTTTGGAGAAGTCTGTCTTTAAGCCAGGTTTCAGAGAGTCTTTACAGAAGAAAAATTCTAAGGACTATGAACATACAATGAAACTCATGAACAAGAGAAAACAGCAGATTAATTTTTAGGTCCAATAGGGGAAACAAAAACCAGACAGCTTGGTCAAAATGTTAAAAACTATTCAGATATTTGAGTATCAATATCAAACAAAGTATGTTAGAAAAGAAAAGGAAAGGACATCAATTGCTCATTATATTCAGATGATACAATTTTCCATCTATGAAACACAAGAGAAAGTACAGATTGATTATTAGAACTACTGAATTTACCATTATTGCTGAATATAAGATTATTATCAAAAAAGCAATTGCATTTTTAAATAGAATATATTTTAAAAAGTAATATTTATATAAAAGTATCGATATACAAAACATTAATAAATTAATATATAAATAATTAATAATATTAATAAATATAAGTTTAAGATCTCTATGAAAAAATTAAATGTTCAAATACACTGAAAAGACATAAATAATAAGAGAGATATATCATGTTCTTGGTTTGGAAGATGCAAATATTTTAACCAGTTGTCCCCAAGTTAATCCATTAAAACTTACAAGATTTTGTTTGCTTATTTCAGATTTTGACAAGTTAAATTGTCAAATTCTAAAGCTTATGGAAAATGACGAAAGGCCAAGTACTAAGATATTTCTGAGGAAGAACCAGCTGGGGGGGGCAGTATAAAGTGCTAAGAAACAAACCATGTTTATAGGACAGAAGTGGCTTTGAGGATAGTGGGGAAAGATTGAGTTTCAATAGTGATGAGATAATTCCTTTTCCATGAATCTGAGTTCTCACCTCAAATCATATGCAAATAAATAAATTCTAAGTCAAAAATGCCAAAAATATAAAAGTTTAGAGGACAATAGAGAGTAACAATTATGAACATGGGATAGTGGAAGACTGCTTACATTATACATCATAAGCACAAATAATACAAACGACATTGAGAAACATAACCACCTTACAAGCTTCCATTTATCAAAAGAAAAAAAAGCATGGATATAAATGCTACAAGATATTGCAACTGATAAAGATTATTATCTACAAATCAATAAGAAAAACCAAGCGATATTTAGTACATGCTACTTATTGCCTCATTTCTACCACCATTCCTCTCTCTGTGTTTCTTCTTATAACTTAGAGGATATCAAACTAAAAGCTATGTTTACTAGATTCTGGTTCAGCTAAGCTTTCTGGATGCCAAGTGGATCCTGCCAATTCACATGGAATTCATAGGGAATTTGGTCAGCAGAGGTCTTTTCATTATTCTTTTTGGCTGTTTTCCTCTGGCAAACCAAGTAAGTGGAAAAGTACATTTTTTTCCCTGCCTTGGCAACCCCTGTCTCTCTCTCAATCTCTCTGTCTCTGTCTCTCCCTCCCCAGATTTATTAAGGTATTTATTACATACCTTATTCATCCATTTTAGGTATTACAGTTCAATGACTTTGGGTTCTTGTGTACAGTTGAGTAAACAGGATCACAATATATTATAAAACATTTAAATTACCTCAGAAAGTTTCCTTGGGCCGTTTTGAAATGAATGCCCTTCCCCACTTGCCAGCCCCAGGTAACACTGATTTCCTCTCTGTCATGATAGGTTGCCTTTTCTAGAACATCATGTAAATGGAATCATATAAATATAGCCTCTTGTGTTTGACCTCTTCCGCTTTGCGCAATGTTTTTGAAACTTATTCATGGTGTTGTGTGCATCACTAGCTTGTTTCTTTTTGGCATTTGCAGATCCTGCCATCACCAACCTAGCTTTCCAGGCCATCAAGAGCTTGCCACCAGTGCCCCAGCTGAGCCTGTGGCAGCATCCTCCCCGAGGTAACGTCAGCAAGATGGAGACATACCTCGATCCACTTCAGTCCCCCTCACAAGAAGATCAACTAGCATCTGCCCATAGACAAAACACCACTGAGAAAATCCCAGAACGTAGGGACAAGGCTGAAGCACCCCCCTGGACCACGGAGACCGAGAAGGACCACGTTAGAAGGTAGGAGGAACGTTACACGCTGACCACATTGCCCCTCCTCCAGGCCAGCGCAGCATTGCCTGGAGAGGCTCGCTCCTCAACCCCAACCTACAGTTTCTCCAGTGAGAAAAAGAGAACCCACAGTAGACATCCAGCTTTCCCAACACGGCGGAACGCATTTCCAGCGAGGCCCACTCAGGTCTCGCCTCAAAGAGATCACTTGGGGAACGGGCAGGGCTCCACCACTGGAAATCGAATAGAGACAGAGAGCGCCCGGCTTGCAGCAACCAGCACTCAGAGCTCCGCAGACCACATTCCTACTTACTGTGCGCGGGAGCAGAGATCCCAGTCACGGTGCTGCTGGTGGTCCTGTCTGTCCCCGGAACACGGTTGTTTGGCAGTTTTGTTGTTTTTTTTTTTGCGGTACGCGGGCCTCTCACGGCTGCGGCCTCTCCCGTTGCTGAGCACAGGCTCCGGACGCACAGGCTCAGCGGCCATGGCTCATGGGCGCAGCCACTCCGCGGCATGTGGGATCTTCCCGGACTGGGGCATGAGCCCGTGTCCCCTGCCTCGGCAAGCGGACTCTCAACCACTGCGCCACCAGGGAAGCCCCTGTTTGGCAGTTTTGACTGATTTGGGTCTCCAGTCAAAGGGCCCTACCGGTTCATTTTACCGCTTCGCTTCAGCAGGAAAGCAAATACGCAGCCTCCGTCCCGGCCCATCCAGGAAGCCTGGCCAGAGAACCTGGGCAGCCGCAGACCACACCCTATAGTGCTGGTGGGTCTGGGATCCAGGCCAGCAGCCCCGCCCAACTGTTGAGCATGGTCTCTGGCCTCACGTAACCAGAGAGCCTGAAGAGAGGCCTGCGCAGCCTCAGAACACAGCTCCACGGTAGCACTGCGCTGTGGAGCCCAGGCTACAGCCCCGCCCAGCAGAGAAGCCCAGCCTATGACTCTGACTCATCACCAAACACAGCCAGTGGCCTTGTTCAGGCAAGGAGACTTGCCAGTGACCCAGCCCCGTCGTGGAGCATGTAGCGTGTGACCCCACCTGAAAAGGGAACCCGGACAGTGATCCCAGCTCAGGAAGCACAGTCTCTAGCCACACCCAACTGTGGAATACAGCTGGAGGACCCTCTCAATCAGAGAGCTCTGCCAGTGATCTTGCGCCAAAGTGGAGCTCAGCCAGATGTCTACCTGATCACAAACAAAGCAATGAGTTTTTGGGTATGACACCTAAAACACAAGAAACAAAATAAAAAATAAACAAGTGGGACTATCTCAAATTAAAAAGCTTCGGCACAGCAAAGTAAACCATCAGCAAAATGAAAAGGCACCTACAGAATAGAAAAAATATTTGCAAACCATGCATCTGATAAGGGGTTAATATCCAAAATATACAAGGAATTCACACAACTCAACAGCAAAAAAACCCAAATAATCCAAATTAAAAATGGGCAAAGGACCTGAATTGACGTATTTCCAAAGAAGATGTTCAAATGGCCAAGAGGCACATGAAAAGATGCTCAACATCACTAATCATCAGGGAAATGCAAATCAAAGCCACAATGAGGTATAGTCTCACACCTGTTAGAATGGCTTTCACCAAAAAGACAAGCGGTAACAAGGGCTGGTGAGGATGTGGGGAAAAGGGAAGCCTTGTACACTGTTGATGGGAATGTAAATGGATAGTCACTATACAAAACAGTATAGAGGTTCCTCAAGAAATGAAAAATAGAATTATTATATACTCCAGCAGTCCCACTTCTGGGTGTATACCCAAAGGAAATAAAATCACTACCTCAAAGCTGTATCTATATCTTATTCATTGCAGCAGTTTTGAAAATAGCCTAGTCATGGAAACAACCTAAGTTTCCATTGATGCATGAATGGATAAAGAAAATGTGGGAAATATATACAATGGAATATTATTCAGTCACAAAATAGAAGGAAATTCTTCCATTTGTGACAACATGGATGAAGCTTGAGGGCATTGTACTAAGTGAAATGTCAGACAGAAAAAGACAAATACTCTAAGATATCACTTATATGTAAAATCTAAAAACCAAAACATGGAAACAGAGAGTAGATTGGTGGTTGCCAGGGTGAGGAAAGAGTGGGAGAAATGAGTGATGTTGGTCAAAGTGTACAAACTTACAATTATAAGATGAATAATTTCTGGAGATGTAATGTACAACATGGTGACTATACTTAACAACACTGTATTGTATATTTGGAAATTGTTAAGAAAGTGTATCTTGAACTTTCTCATCACAAAAAGAAAACAAAAAGTGTAACTACGGTGAGGTGATGACTATGTTACCTAAACTTATTGTGGTAATCATTTTGCAATGTCTACATGTATCAAATCATCACATTGAACACCTTAAACTTACACAGTGCTAAACGTCAATTATACCTCAGTAAAACTGGAAAAGATCGTTTGTGTCTTTTCATTGCTGAATAGTATTCCTTTGTTAGGATATAGCACACTTTCTTATGCATTCACCTCTTTGTAGACATCTGAGTCTTTATAATAATTTTGGGCTATTACAAACAAAGCTGCTATGAGCATTTGGGTGATGTGACGTAGACATATACTTTTTGTTGTTGTTGTTTTTAACCCAACAAGCAGAATTTATTCATTGTATTTGTGTCATATATATTTTTATATGTATTTTTAAGAATTAAAATATATATCTACTCCCTATATTCAATTCTATACTTTTTTTATTGGAGTATAATTGCTTTACATTGTTGTGTTAGTTGCTGCTGTATAACGAAGTGAATCACTTATACATATACATATATCCCCATATCCCCTCCCTCTTGCGTCTCCCTCCCACCCTCCCTATCCCACCCCTCTAGGTGGTCACAAAGCACTGAGCTGATCTCCCTGTGCTATGTGGCTGCTTGCCACTAGCTATCTATTTTACATTTGGTAGTGTATATATGTCCATGCCACTTTCTCACTTCGTCTCAGCTTACTCCTCCCCCTCCCCATGTCCTCAAGTCCATTCTCTATGCCTGCGTCTTTAGTCCTCCTGTCCTGCCCCTAGGTTCTTCAAAACCATTTTTTTTTTTTTTAGATTCCATATATATGTGTCAGCATATGGTGTTTGTTTTTCTCTTTCTGACTTACTTCACTCTGTATGACAGACTGTAGGTTGATCCACCTCACTACGAATAACTCAATTTCATTTCTTTTTATGACTGAGTAATATTCCATTGTGTATATGTGCCACATCTTCTTTATCCATTCATCTGTCAATGGACACTTAAGTTGCTTCCATGTCTTGGCTATTTTAAGTAGAGCTGCAGTGAACATTGTGGTATATGACTCTTTTTGAGCTATGGCAATTTTATTGCAATCTTTAGGGCAATCATTAAAAAAAGAAAAGAAAAAAGAAAAAAGTGGGAAGTGCAGCTAAAATGTCAATAGAGCTTTTCAAATAAATGACAGAAAAATTGGATATATATATATGTGTGTGTATGTATGTGTGTGTGTATATATATATATACACACACACACACACAAACGAGCCCCCCCCCCCAAAAAAAAAGCAACTGCAATCTCATACACTGTTGGTGGGAATGTAAAATGATACAACCACCTAGTAAAATTGTGCAGCAGTTTTTTTTTAATTCACATAACTTTATATGTCCCAGCCATTCTACTCGTAGGTATTTACCAAAGAGAAATGAAAGTCTAGTTTACACAAATACCTGTACATAAATGTTCATAACAGTTTTTTTCCCCCATAATTCCTAAACACTAGAAACAGCCATCCATGAACTGATGGATGGGTTAATATATTGAGGTGTATCCATAAAATGGCTTAGTAGCAATAAAAAGGAATGAACTGTCAAGAACTGTGAAGGATCTGAGATTTTACTCTATTTGCCAGCTAACAAGTTTGTCTGGCACAGTTTCATGAATGATGGCAGAAAACATGAGCATCTTGGGTCAGAGACAAAGGATTTTCTTACATACAATAGTAGTAGGCTGAGTAGCATGGGTTCCCTTAGCCCCAGGTCCAACAGGGAAATATGAACAGGGCACATGCAATACATTATGTTACAGGCCAAGGACCTCAAACTTAGTGACTCAAATATTTTATACTAGGCAATAAGCCTTCTTAACCTTTGCCCTACAGGAAGACAAATATCTTTACCATACTGGACAGTATACCAACCTGCCTTTTGCTCTGGAGGGATACATTCTACCTTTCAAGTCTCTTCTCTATACAAACATCCCAAAACGATAATACAGAACAAAGGCCATCAGTGACTCTGCTCACAAGACATACAGAAAACATGAGAGACTCATGGAGGATTGTTTCTCAATAGCAATAACATGGATGAATCTCAAAATAAATATGCTGAGTGAGTGACAGCAGACCAAAAAGACATACATACTGTATCATTACAGTTTTATAAAATTATAGAAAAAGCAAACTAATATACAGAAACAGAAAGCAAGTGAATTGCTGCCTGGGATGAAGGAGGGTGAGGAAGGGTTACAGAGTAACAGAGAAGCTTTTGTGGGTGAAGCATATTATGATTTTCTTGATTTGGTGAGGCACTCACAGTGTATACATATGTCAAAAAGTAAAACTGTACTCTATAAGTTAACAGTTTATTGTATGTAAATTTTACTTCAATAGAACTGCAAGAGCATAGACAGAAGTCTTTCACCTTCTCTAATTCTTTTTACATATACCTGTCAGATCTAAAATTCTTTGAGTCTACTATCAAAATGCATATTGGACTGACACAGTAATCTGCTCATTGCTTGTACATTCACTAAATTATCTCTCGCTTCATGTAATTAATACATGGATTCTCAAAACATTTAAATTTTTAATGAGCAAGGAGGCTGAGAATTTAATAGAGTTGATAATTCATGTTGGAGTTTCTGAGTTCTAATCTGCATTTACCTAGAACAAGTTTCTTACCTTCCTTTGCCTCTGTTAGTTTAAAGTCTATAAACTATATTTGGGAAATTCAAGAAGGAAACTAGTCTTGAGGGAAGTAATGAAAGCATACTTGAGGAACACACTTAATAGCATTAAAGTCGGTAAAAATAATTTTAGAATTTGATAGTACTTTAGAGATTAAGTCCAAAGCCCTCATTTTACAGTTTAGGAAAGTGACACCCAGAGAACTGGTATTTGCTGGAAGGTAAGTAAGTTTGGTAGCGACAGAGTAAGGATTAGAGCTCAGAAAGTCCTGATTGCTAGGTCAATATTCTTTCCATTACATGAAATTTCTATTCCTAGTAATAATAAGATTTATTTCTTCAGTTTTAGGAATGCGTTCTTCTGTATTCTTCCCTAAATTGAAAACAAGGCAATTAAGTAGTTTGAAAACAATATGCCTCATATATAATTTCAGAAAATCAATACAGGCAGTGTAAAAGCTACTTATTTTTCTACCCAGATAGTAATTGAGATCGATGTCTTTTCACAGTAGCTTGTTTACCTGTGAGCAAAGTGAGCACAATTAAAGTGAACCTAAGAAGAAGTTACTTATTAAGTAGTTAACTTGTCTTCCAATCTTTTTTTGAATGTTTTCTTAACAATTTTTCAAGAGGCATCACTGACTCTTTGACAAACCACACAATTTCTCTTGCAGGATTGCCCAATAGTATACGTACACACACACATATAAGAGTTAAGAACCATTTGGATTTTGATGGCTCTACAAATTACCTTACATGTTAAGCAGAAAAATCACTTATTGGAAGCCTTTACTTTGGCATGCTTTTTCTTAAACCAACAAGCACTGCAGTGTTAAGCGGACCTAAATAGGTGGAGCAGCAACAGAGCATTCAGGGAAAGCAGGAGAGGAAGGCCAAAGAGTCCTGGAGGCAAGAAAGAAACGCGATGACTGCTTTTCATTAGGGGCTTTTTATTATATTTTCATCGACTTTAATATCCACATCTAACTTAGAACTCAGCTCAGGATTTTGTCAGAAAGTACCAACAGAGGTTAAGAACTCACTTTCAACTCGTTAAGGAGGCCTAATTGTTTTACACTCTAATTACAGAAGAACCACGAGCAAGAGCGTTAGGCGTGTTAAGGGTTTTAACCAGGTTTTAGGAATCCACATAAAATAGCATGTTCGTTATTATTTGGAGAATCCTGTAGTATACCATCTGCTCCTGCCCTTATAACCATAGGAATTTTATGTCTGGAACCCATTCCTTTGTACACTGCCTCATCCTCCTAGCCATTTATTTGTCCTAAAACTGGGGAAAACAGTTTGCATGTTGGAATACAAGTCTATACATACTAATATTTGCTGTCATTTAATCTGCAGAATACCAGGGACAAACACATGTCTCAGATATAAATGAAATCCACAAAGAGAGGATTGTTCTGATGTTAAAAATGTGCAAATTATTTTGTATTAAATTATTTGATTACCTAAAAATTATTTTCAAAAAGTATTAATCAGGGCATAGAGTTTTCTTTTTTGGTTTATCTGGGTTTTGTTTGTTTTTCCTTTATTTTTTAGGTGATGAAAAAAATTAGATAGAAATGTTTTAGAAGTATAGTCCAGTCTGTCCTTCCTTCGACGTTCAAAAATTATTACCAGATTTTTTTTTTAATAGTCAAACTGGCACCATCAGGATATACCAGGAATCAGAAATTTCAGATTTTGTTGCAATGTTGTCAACGATGCTGTGAGTCAGTCTGAGCAGCACATTTTTATCTGTGCTCAATAGTTAATAGTCTTTATTTCCGTTTTTTTCTACACAGAAGTATTTTCGTTTGATAACACATTGCCTATGAAGTACATTGGCCTGTTGGAAAATGCAAAATGATGGCAAAGTACCCTCTGATAATGATGACTGAGAGTGAGAGTGGGAAAATTATAAAATTTCAAGGGGGATTCATTGACAAACAGTCCTGAAAAGGAAGACCTTCTTTATGTATGTAGAGAAATTTAATAATTGCTTGTGGTGACCAAAAAGCCTACTACACTACTAATAAAAATCTTAACAGCAACTCCCCTGGTGGTGCAGTGGTTAAGAATCCAATGCAGAGGACACGGGTTCGAGCCCTGGTCTGGAAAGATCCCACATGCTGCAGAGCAACTAAGCCTGTGCACCACAACTACTGAGCCCACATGCCACAAATACTGAAGCCCGCACACCTAGAGCCCATGCTCCACAACAAGAGAAGCCACCACGATGAGAAGCCCACACACCATAACAAAGAGTAGCCCCCGCTCACCGCAACTAGAGAAAGCCTGCATGCAGCAACAAAGATCCAAGGCAGCCAAAAATAAATAAATAAATTTATATTTAAAAAAAGTCTTAACAGAAGCATGATTTATTGCTCTGAATAATCTTCTACAAAAAGTGCTAGTTCTTTAACAGTGGTTCATTTACCAGATTCTCCATTAGACTCGTTGCATTTCCAAGAACAAAAAGAAGTGAAGGAATGGGGCAGAGACTGGGTAATATTTGAAGCTAGCATTTTCACAGAGCTGGCTGGATCTCACAATATTTGCCTCTACATCAAGAATGATGTTTTGGAGGGAAGCAGAAACAAGGCTAAAAAAACACAAAAAAAGAGGTTTAGGGACACAAAGGGCTAAGTTTACTGGTAAAAGCAATATTGTAGAATTTAGAGGGCAAGGGTTTTAGAATCAGGAGACTTGAGATTGAATCCAGTTCTGACACATAAAATGACATTGAGGACCTTTGTATTTATGTAAATACATAGGCATTGGTTATTATCATTACTTTCCTTAAGAGACTCTACCTTTTAGTTCATGAAATATATTTATTCTGGATTAAAATAATAGCGGACATGAAATTAATTTGTAAGCCAAAATCTGGTTTCTATTTCTAATCTACTGAAATGGTAGATGGATCAGTGTCTGAACATAAGCTAACAAAGAGGGCATAATAATGTCAAAATGTCTGGATCATTTGGTTCATTAAGAAAAAATACAGTTTATTCAATACCAATATATACTTGGCATCATTACAGGAGAAGAATAATTCTACTTCTATATCTTATTCCAATTGGAAATAATCATTGCAAATAAAGATGCTTCTTTGCATGCAGATGAGGTGTTTAAAACCTTCTTCATTAAACACGTCATTTATAGAAATATTTCTCCTAGTATAGTTTTTCTTTAAATAAAAGATGATTGTAAAATCTTTTGATTCTGTTCAGTTCATTAATTGTGGCTAATTTGCCATTCTGACTACTTTTACTTTCTGGAAACAAAAATATTTCCCTATAACGACTTAGATTTCAGAAGGAAAGGTTAGTTGGCAATGTCAATTCTTCCAAAGTTTTCCCCGTAAGCATACTTTAGATATTCTAAAATTAAATTCTTCCAGGCCAAGTTACACAATGGTGCCACTAAATGCAAAAAGGAGATTACACTAAAAACTACAACGATATTTCAGGGAGTTCACAAGTCATGTCATGCCTGGTGTATTACGTACATTAATTCAAGATTATTTTACCCACAGGGGAAGCTCATTCCCTTTTAACATATGTTTCTGATTTAGCTTTAACGCCACACTGACCAAGCCAATGGACTCTTCATTGCTGTTCTACAAGATCCTAAATATTAAAGTTGCATCTACCATAATTTAGTAAAAATTAGTAATTTTACCACCAAGAATTATTTGGTTTATTAAGTAAATATTTACTACATACTTTGGGTCAGTACTTTTTAAGTGCTGGGAACTAGGTATTAGAGTTATGAAGAGAAATTAAACACTAACCTTACCCTTAAAGTTTTAAAGTTATTTTCTTTGTTGGTTTGCCTTTAGAGGGTAGGAAGCACATCTTTACAAAACAGTTTGGTAAGAGCTATAGGAGCGCTTTGCACAAGAGTACTAGGTGGCAAAATACTGGGGTGGCAGAGGTTGCCTGACAGGAGAAGTAAGGTCGAGAAGAAGTATGCTTAAATCATACTTATATTATGTGAGGCTAGGGAGTGAGGGAAATGGGGAGATATTGGTCAAAGGGTACAAAGTTTCAGTTATGTGAGGGAAATGGGGAGATATTGGTCAAAGGGTACAAAGTTTCAGTTATGCACGATGCATAAGTTCTTGAGATCTAATTAATAGCAGCATAACTAGAGTTAATAATCTTGTATTATATACTTGAAATTTGCTAACAGATTTCATCTTAGGTGTTGTCACCACCAAAGCAACAGCAACAACAAAAAGGTCACTATGTAAGGTGACGGATATTGTAATTACCTTGATTGTGGTTATCACTTTACAATGTACACATATATCAAAACATCACATTAAACACCTTAAATATATATAATTTTATTTGTCAATTATTCTTTAATAAAGATGCAAAAATTTTTAATTTTTTTAATTTAAAAAAATTTAAAAATGGAAACCAAAAAATGTCTTACAAAGGACTTTTAAAAATATCTACACAATGGGGCTTCCCTGGTGGCACAGTGGTTGAGAATCTGCCTGCTGATGCAGGGGACACGGGTTCGAGCCCTGGTCTGGGAGGATCCCACATGTCGCAGAGCAACTAGGCCCGTGAGCCACAACTACTGAGCCTGTGCGTCTGGAGCCTGTGCTCCGCAAAAAGAGAGCCCGCGATAGTGAGAGGCCCACTCACCGTGATGAAGAGTGGCCCACGCTTGCCACAACTAGAGAAAGCCCTCGCACAGAGACGAAGACCCAACACAGCCAAAATAAATAAATTAATTAATAAACTCCTACCCCCAACATCTAAAAAAAAAAAAAAAATCTACACTTTGTGGTTGAAAACAACTGAGACACAGAGAAATTAAGAAATTTTCTCAAGTACACACCCACGGAGGGTGCTGTCCCCCGTGGACACAGACCACCCACGGGGGACAGCACCCTCCCTAGGGGACAGCCACAGTTATGTATATGCATTGTATCCACAAAATTCCATTGTGGACACATAGTACGTCCACAGGTATGTATATGCATTGTGTACCCAAAGTTCCTTTGTGGAAACATAGTAAGTACACAGTTGTGCATATGCATTGAGTACCCAAAGTTCCTTTGTGGACACATATTATATACACAGTTGTGTACATAGGTGCTGTCCCCCTTGAGCGTTGCTTGGCCTGATTCAATCAGCCCCTTGGATCACGTGACTCCTATGGTTAAATCAGTTCCCATAAATCAGGTGACTACCATTGGTTCAATCAACACCCTTGTATCACTTGACTCCCATATATTTAAACCAGTCCCCTAAATCACATGACTCCCATTGATTAAGTCAGCCCCCTTAAATTTACTGACCCCCCCATTAAATCAATCATCCTTCTTAAATCTCCTGACTCTCATTATACCATAAGTTCCTTTGTAGACACATATTATTTGCACAGTTGTGTACTTAGGTGCTGTCCCCCTTGGGGGTTGCTAGGGCTTATTCAGTCAGCCCCTTGGATCAGGTGACTCTTATTGTTAAATTAGTCCCCATAAATCAGGTGGCTCCCATTGATTCAATCAGCACCCTTGTATCATGTGACAAGGAGAACTGGCATGAAAATGAAGCATTTGCTTCCTGCTATCCAGTGAATAATACATTCCTTTTATTTTGACCCAGAGTCTCCTGTCTTCTACCAGCATCCATGAAAGAGTAAAAGTTATCTTTTTAGTTTGCAAAGAGGGTAAAATCCTAGATTCTTGCCAGGTATTGACAGTCAGTACAACCCAGTTTAGAGATAGGAAGTGTTACAGACTGGATACACCATAAGGGTAGCTACTTCTTTTCCAGGATGGGGTTCCCAGTCAATATACTACTAAGCCTCTGAGCTACATACACTGTAGTACCATTTCTCAAGAGAGGTATTCTCACCCTCCATCAACCATGGAAAGTTTGTTAAAAGACATTCTCTATTGATTCTTTAAGTCATTTAAAAATTTTACCCTGAAGATGTTAAACATCTACCATTTTCTCTATAAAGTAAAATTCTAGCATGCTATCTAATGTTAATACATGAGTACAAAATCCTCCTACCCATATAGTAATATTCAATAAATATTATTATAACAAAACCCCCCAAAATGGTTCATGTTAGCCAATCTCACAGCACCTGCATTCAAAATTGTTGTGCTATAAAACTTGTAGAATGTATGGATAGACACACTAAGCACACATATCTGAAGTTAGAGAAAACTTAAATACATAAATATACATACACATGGGCTTCCCTGGTGGCACAGTGGTTGAGAGTCCGCCTGCCGAGGCAGGGGACACGGGTTCGTGCCCCGGTCCGGGAAGATCCCACATGCCGCGGAGCGGCTGGGCCCGTGAGCCATGGCCGCTGAGCCTCCGCGTCCGGAGCCTGTGCTCCGCAGCGGGTGAGGCCGCAGCAGTGAGAGGCCCGCGTACTGCAAAAAAAAAAGAAATATATATACACATACATTTATATATCTGACCCTTTAAACATAATGAACATGAGGACTCATATCTCACTGTCTATTATGGTAAAAATAATAAAAATCCTAGTAAAAAACTTTATAAAACAAATAAATTCGCAGCAGAGATATTAAGAGAAAACATGACCTTGTATGATATTCTTGATGCAGTAGGTGTTATCTTTGATAAATAATACTTGTAAACCAGGGCTAATGGGGTATGGTCCCAACTGACACGTAAAATATAAGTGCTTCTGATGAACTTTATAAATGCCAAACAGCAGATGCATCTGTTGCCTATTAACATTCATGGAGTTTCTTATTAAAAAGAAAGGTAGAAATTATATACAATGTAATTGCTGGTCATATAGTGAAGTTTCACAAAGAGTGTGTCCAAGATGATCCAGGCTTTCAGAATTAAAGGGAAAAAATAGCCTTAAAACTTTACATGTAAACTAAAGACATATGGTTTTGTCTATAAAAGCTTTCGTGGAAGTTTCCAGACACCTTAAAATGTTTTGTTTTGTTTTGTTTTGTTTAGGTTACTATGACCTATATAACAAAACAAAAATGCCTGTGAAAGTGCCATGTTTCTAAGTACTTGAAAATTAATATATATCAAGGTGATATCTGAGACACTATGTTTACCCAATGACTCTACTAAGCAAACATTGAAAATACATAGCACCTCCTTTTACATCTAATTTTGCCAAAATGTTAAGAAGAAAACAACCAAGAAAAATATCTGATTACTGATAAAGGGTAACAAATAAATCAGGAATTCAAAATTCTTTCAGAATAGTGTACTACAGCTTTCTTCCTTTTTTCAATAATACAACATCTACCTAAAATGTGTTATGACATATATATAAATTAAACAAATGGGTATTGAGTGACAAGGATTATGCTGGGCACTTGGAATGCACCAGTGAATAAAACAAATAAGCCTACCCTCTTTGGGCTTATGGTATAAAGTTGGCAAAATAATTTTTAAACTTTATTTGAAATGGAAAAGACTCATTCTCAACTATAGTCCAAACATGATCAAGAAGATAAATTTTTATAAAATGACTTAAAATATAAATTAAAAAAGTCCCTTGTACTCAAATGGTAAATGGTAATGGTTATTTTTTGGTACACTGTGGATTAATATGTTTACTAAGTGGCCCTCTCCCTTCTAGATATTTGCCTAGCTGTGTCATAGGCACACATTCAAATGCAGTTATGGTTTTAAAGTTAAAAAAAAAAGCAATAAAAATAGAATTGTCTAGGTCACCTTTAGACAGATGGAATGAGCAGTCTGATTGACAGAACAGAGTTAAAAAATTCTAGGCTTCTCTTATTCTGGATTTGGAACGCTTACTCTAAGTGCTTAGATCTTCATGACTACATTAAAATATTCACTCTCAATAAGTTTGTTACCTTGGGCTAAGAAAAATGGGGATTTGAAGTTGAAATGCTGTGCTTCAAGTAAATTATCTGAAAATCAACAGTTTATACATTCAAGTTTATATATTCTATAACAGTTTATAGATTCAAGGTGAGTAAATTTTATTTAAAATGACTGTTCTATGGTGGTCTCTGCTACTTTTAAACTTAAAAAATAACCTGTAGTTTGGCACAAATTCTCCATGCAAAAGTACTGTATAACCCGAAGAAAGCTGTATGCAAAAAACAATAAACATATATTTTTTTTAATATTTATTTATTTATTTGGCCGTGCCAGGTCTTAGTTGCAGCATGCGGAATCTTTAGTTGTGGGATGTGGGATCTAGTTCCCTGACCAGGGATCAAACCCGGGCCCCCTGCATTGGGAGCATGGCATCTCAGCCACTGGACCACCAGGGAAGTCCCTAAACATATTTTTGATTAAATTACTTAAAATGTTTTACTTCTGAGTCAGGTTTTATAGAGTATATAATATAGATAATATATACCATACACTATTTTTAGTGTTAGTCAGAAATATTCATAAATATTCATAAAAATTAATATAACTTACTATATTTTAGAGTTTATAGCATGAAACATTTAAAGAAGGAAGCATTATATTGTAAATTGTAATACAACCCATTAGCCACTGTAATTTTACATTATATTAATATCTATAATAATAATCAGAATTATAAACTTTTAACTTTGAATTTTGACTTGAAATTTGAGGCTCCAAAATTCTTCCTTTTTCCATTATATCCAAAAATAAGTAGACTACTCATGCAGTCTATTTTTATATTGAAAATATAACACTAAAATTATATACTTCTAATGAATATTATAAGTAAATATTCCAAATACCTTAAAAGTATAAACTCCATATGTTTTTTTAAATTAATTAAAGCCACCACCTTCCCTGGTGGTGCAGTGGTTGAGAGTCTGCCTGCCGATGCAGGGGACACGGGTTTGTGCCCCGGTCCAGGAAGATCCCACATGCTGCAGAGCAGCTGGGCCCGTGAGCCATGGCCGCTGAGCCTGCGCGTCCGGAGCCTGTGCTCTGCAATCGGACAGGCCACAACAGTGAGAGGCCCGCGTACCGCAAAAATAAAATTAAATTAAATTAAAATAAAATTAATTAAAATGTTTGCCTGTAAATTAAGATGTAAAATGATTAAATCACATTCCTACAACATTAATATACAGCATTTCCCCCCCCCAGAGTATAGTGGTACCTGTTATTGAAAAGATTGCTAGTACAGAATATTGAAAGAAAGTTATTTGCATTCATCCCCTGTTTCAAATAAATACCAACATCACTAAGATAATACATTCAGAAATAGGAAGCATGTCACCCTAACTGAATAGCTCTCTTATATGAAGTGTCAGGGGAAATTGCTTTACTTAAATACTTAACAGAAGTGCACACAACCCTTATCTTTGACTGGAATTATTAGGAGCAAAATAACTTTAAAATAGCTTGGTTTCGTCCTTTTGCTAGCTTTACTTTTTTTTTTTAGAAGTATGTTGCATTTTATAATGATTATAAAGAAATGGCATTATTAAAATATTAATGGATGTGTAGTATCTTTTTTGCATTACCTTTTTTATATTACTTTTAATCAAATTGTCTGTATTAGGAAAACATGAATGAGAACAAATACAATAAAAATTCTTTTACATTATTCAATAGATAAATGTAATAGATACCTCAAGAATAAGGAATCTATATGCGTCTACGATTTAGATTAATTTCATTAGATGAATTTAGACCAACTATTCAGTAAATACTCATCATAGTACTTTCTCTATTTAGTTTTTTAATGGAAAATTTATGTTCTCTAAAAAATAAAAATTAAAAATAATGAGGAAAATGGAGTGCGGAAGGGGCAGAGATTGGAATGTGCAATAAACAAATAATAAATGAATATTGAATAAATGGTTACAATAAAACCATCTAAATATACCAAGGGTTAAAAAATAATTATAATGGGAAGAAAATATTCACAAATAATGAGCAATGAAATCTCTATTTTTAAAAACAAAATGGATGAAAAGTAACTACTAATGGTTCAACTTAAGAAATTAAACAAACCTCACAAAATAACCCTAAAGATATTAGAAAAATGTAAGATAAAAGCAGAAATTGTTAACATGGGAAAGAAAGAAATAAAAGAGATGATTAGCAAAACTTAAAGAAATGTTTTGGAAAAAAATAATAAAATATATAAGCATCTAGCATGATTGATTTGAGATAAAAAAGAGAAAAAAATTTGTATAAATACCCAAGAAAGCAAAGCACATAAAACTCATACTTTGAAAAATGAGATATGACCATAATTTAATTTATATCAATAATTTATGTACACATATACACACTTAAGGAGATGAAAGTTAAAATGTTGTAGAAACATAAAAATTACCCAAAAAAATGACTCAAGGAAAAAATATAAATTAGAATATAACAGAAACCTCTGCAGAAATAACATAACTTAAATTTCTCACATCTTCCCAGTCCCTGCAAAAAAAATATGAGGGAGGCTGATGTAAGTCTGAAGTACAAATAGCTTCACTAGCCATTTTTATCATAAATTCAAGGACAAAAAAAAATCCCAATTTAATTCAATTTATTCTAGTGGGTAGAGAAGGAAGGTTGCCCACATCCATTTATGAGACTGATAGAACCTTGATATCAAAACTGGCCAAGGGCATTTTAAGATATGTGCCAGTTTCTTCCATTATGAAGCACTTTTTTAAAAAAAAACTTCTGGTTTAAGCAATTCTCCACTATGCTAAAGTCATCAATGTATTCTGATATATTTCCTTTTCTTTTAATAATTTTAGAATATTTTTATTTTTAACATTTTGACCTTTAATATGGAATTTATTTAGAGGGATGATAGGAGGTAAGGATTTATCTTTAATGTTCTCTTTTTATCAAACTGATGGGTATTTGTATCAACACTATTCATGTGAAAGACCTGGCAATTTCATTGATCACAAAATCAGTATGAGCCCACAGTAGTGAACCAATGCAGGCATACATCTGGCATGTTATACTTGATTTTAAACCTGAATAGAAGATAAATGTGAAACCATATGGCATGATTTAAGGCACACACACACAAAATCTTCAGCTGCAGGCTTGAGAAGACTAATGGGAGATATAGTGGCTTTAATTCAATAATTGTTAAGGGTTCTCATGATGAAGAATAAAACGAGTGAAGAGTGCAATGCTCACAAAGGCATGGGCAGCTCCAGCTCTCAACCTTACACCTGAAGCCCTCATTGCCAATTGCCAGTCCTCCAGCAGAAGGCTTGAAGGTTAGGCCATGTTATCTCTAACACCTCTCAATTGGCTGAGTCTTTGATTCTCTGTGAGAATATACTTTCCTTACAATATAAGAATTTGCATCAATAAAATTTGTCAATAAACTGATTTTCTTAAATATCTATGTAGACTGAATCAATATTTTTCAAAAAGATTTCTAATATATTTAATAACAGATTAAAATTTTAACTCTAAAAAACTAGAATGCATAGCTGTAGGTAACAATACATGTGCTTTAAAATTATTTTAGAATACATAAGAACAAGCTGTAAAATACAGCAGTATTAATTATTGTAGCAAAATGACTGAAGCCAAACTGTCACTAAACATGCACTTTTTGACCTTTTAAGCTGGATAATCAAGTGTTTGAAAAAATAACAACACAGGTCTATATCCAGTCAAAGAGATTCTGTTCATAGTTACAGATATCTAGAAAGCAGAGTAAATAAATTAGTTCAATGCCTTGTTTAATTTAATTTGATATGTGTGTCTGTCCTTCTCGCTTACATAGAATAGCCTTGGGCATCTACCCATGGTCTGCATACAGAAGGAGGGATTCTCACTCTTGATAATATCTAGATGCCATGTGCTCTACTAATTGTGCTATCAACTTGACATAAAAGAGGAAAACAATTTATTCTTCCTCTAGACTCCATACTTTGCATCCTGATCTAATTTTTTCTTATCATTAAGCATCATCTATTTTCCAAGCTTCATATGAAAAAAGAATGATGGTAAATCATCAATGGAATTTTTGTTTTATTTGTTTTGGTTTTTACTTTTCTAAAATTTGAAAATGTTAAAAAAAAGTGTCCTATTTTATGGATAAAAAGTAAATGATCATCTAATTACAAGCGTATCCTACTTGCACTTTTCTGAAATACTTGTTTAATTTATAACCTATGAGGGTTGAGATAGGTGTTTGTTTTTTTTTTTAACATCTTTATTGGGGTATAATTGCTTTACAATGGTGTGTTACTTTCTGCTTTATAACAAAGTGAATCAGTTATACATATACATATGTTCCCATATCTCTTCCCTCTTGCGTCTCCCTCCCTCCCACCCTCCCCATCCCACCCCTCCAGGTGGTCAAAAAGCACCGAGCTGATATCCCTGTGCTATGCGGCTGCTTCCCACTAGCTATCTACCTTACGTTTGTTAGTGTATATATGTCCATGCCTCTCTCTCGCTTTGTCACAGCTCACCCTTCCCCCTCCCCATATCCTCAAGTCTGTTCTCCAGTAGGTCTGCGTCTTTATTCCTGTCTTACCCCTAGGTTCTTCATGACATTTTTTTTCTTAAATTCCATACATATGTGTTAGCATACGGTATTTGTCGTTCTCTTTCTGACTTACTTCACTCTGTATGACAGACTCTAGGTCTATCCACCTCATTACAAATAGCTCAATTTCGTTTCTTTTTATGGCTGAGTAATATTCCATTGTATATATGTGCCACAACTTCTTTATCCATTCATCCGATGATGGGCACTTAGGTTGATTCCATCTCCGGGACACCATAAATAGAGCTGCAATGAACATTTTGGTACATGATTCTTTTTGAATTTTGGTTTTCTCAGGGTATATGCCCAGGAGTGGGATTGCTGGGTCATATGGTAGTTCTATTTGTAGTTTTTTAAGGAACCTCCATACTGTTCTCCATAGGTGGCTGAACCAATTCACATTCCCACCAGCAGTGCAAGAGTGTTCCCTTTTCTCCACACCCTCTCCAGCGTTTATTGTTTCTAGATTTTTTGATGATGGCCATTCTGACTGGTGTGAGATGATATCTCATTGTAGTTTTGATTTGCATTTCTCTAATGATTAATGATGTTGAGCATTCTTTCATGTGTTTGTTGGCAGTCTGTATATCTTCTTTGGAGAAATGTCTGTTTAGGTCTTCTGCCCATTTTTGGATTGGGTTGTTTGTTTTCTTGTTATTGAGCTGCATTAGCTCCTTGTAAATTTTGGAGATTAATCCTTTGTCAGTTGCTTCATTTGCAAATATTTTCTCCCATTCTGAGGGCTGTCTTTTGGTCTTGTTTATGGTTTCCTTTGCTGTGCAAAAGCTTTGAAGTTTCATTAGGTCCCATTTGTTTATTTTTGTTTTTATTTCCATTACTCTAGGAGGTGGGTCAGAAAGGATCTTGCTGTGATTTATGTCATAGAGTGTTCTGCCTATGTTTCCCTCTAAGAGTTTGATAGTTTCTGGCCTTACATTTAGGTCTTTATTCCATTTTGAGCTTATTTTTGTGTATGGTGTTAGGGAGTGATCTAATCTCATACTTTTACATGTACCTGTCCAGTTTTCCCAGCACCACTTATTGAAGAGGCTGTCCTTTCTCCACTGTACATTCCTGCCTCCTTTATCAAAGATAAGGTGACCATATGTGCGTGGGTTTATCTCTGGGCTTTCTATCCTGTTCCATTGATCTATCTTTCTGTTTTTGTGCCAGTACCATACTGTCTTGATTACTGTAGCTTTGTAGTATAGTCCGAAGTCAGGGAGCCTGATTCCTCCAGCTCCATTTTTCGTTCTCAAGATTGCTTTGGCTATTCAGGGTCTTTTGTGTTTCCACACAAATTGTGAACCTTTTTGTTCTAGTTCTGTGAAAAATGCCAGTGGTAGTTTGATAGGGATTGCATTGAATCTATAGATTGCTTTGGGTAGTAGAGTCATTTTCAGAATGTTGATTCTTCCAATCCAGGAACATGGTATATCTCTCCATCTATTTGTATCATCTTTAATTTCTTTCATCAGTGTCTTATAATTTTCTGCATACAGGTCTTTTGTCTCCTTAGGTAGATTTATTAGGTAGGTTTATTCCTAGATATTTTAGGTAGGTTTATTCCTAGATATTTTATTCTTTTTGTTGCAATGGTAAATGGGAGTGTTTTCTTGATTTCACTTTCAGATTTTTCATCATTAGTGTATAGGAATGCCAGAGATTTCTGTGCATTAATTTTGTATCCTGCTACTTTACCAAATTCGTTGATTAGCTCTACTAGTTTCCTGGTAGCATCTTTAGGATTCTCTATGTATAGTATCATGTCATCTGCAAACAGTGACAGCTTTACTTCTTTTCCGATGAGATAGGTGTTTTTCATCTGTAAAATTTGGGGCAGGTAAAATTTAAAAAGGGAAATGTGTAATGAAATAAATGTCATAAAAAACTATGTTTTATTAAGCATTTTTATTTCAACAGCAGGTAGTATGAATTATTGAATATAATATATATCTCATGTTTGGTCTTGAGATACATAATTCTTCATAGGGAATATAAATATTCTTCATAATTCTCACATGATAACAAAATAAAGTCAGATGAACAAAATAAAACAATTTAGAAGTCTTAGAATTATTTCACTGGTATATATATAAATGAAAAGTAATTTTTTAAAAAATCAAAATCTGCATTTTTCAAAAATGAAAAAAATTTGAACATGTTATTTGTAATGGGGTAAAGTTTCAGTTTAACACACTCATCAGATGAGTATGTAATACCAAAGGTTACATGCTGATTTTGAGGTGAATACGCATGAATAGGTACATGCATGTTAAGCAGTCAAAGATGAAAAATCGCCAGGGCACTGGGCACAGACTCATGACAATTCTCTTGTCTAATCACAGTCTTTGAAGTCATTTGCTGTTACACAAAACGTAAACATTATTAGGGCAATAGACATGATGTGGTTGGATCCACTCCCTTAAAAATATTATTTCAGTACTCTCTCTGAAGGCCTTTTGTCAATCGTGGAATATCTTGTGAGTGTTTAATCAATTAAGTATTAGGATAAAAATTGTGCTTGTAGCATAGTAGTGATCACAAACCACATAATTCCACTGTTTTTTCTCTTGAAATATTGTCTCATTCAGCAAGTACATATGTTTTAGGAACTGTAATGGCCTCTTGCCTAACGATAATCTCATTAGGTAAAGATAAATGAATGCGTTTGTCAAAAGGAAATTATCAGAATGATGAAAAATACCAAATCCATAAATCACTAAATGTGTATACATAAATATATACATCATTGTATTTATACACAAAAACAAATACATAAATCATTGGAATGTGTAATTTTCCATCTTTTGATAACTGAAGACATTTCATTGCATGATTATATAATAGTAGTTTAAAACATTTGTGTCTGTATAAATTATACTCTTAGTGAACCATTACTGATTATCTTTCTCTACCAATACATTCCTAAAATTATCATTTCTATTTCTATTGCAAAGTTATGAAAGTGCATGTGTACTTTCAAAAGCAGAAAACAGCAATGTAAGCAAATGTAAGGAAAATTGAATTTGATCAGAACATTTCTATGACCATTTTTTTTTCCTTTCAATAAGAGAAATAGCTAAAACCTTTAGATGTGGCTTCAAATATTTCACTTCAATTAAATATATCATCAAACACTGTTGTTCTTTCTTGACATTTAAAATTTTGGAGCAAAGCATATGATGTCTTGAATTAATTTCATTTCTACTTTCAATTAATTTTTTCCACTGTAAAATTCAATTTTCCAAAATTTAATATGTTAAAAAAGAATAATAGTTGCTGATAGAAATTTTTCTAAGGCAGATGGTTTATACATGTGGCTCAATGAATAGGTTACACTCATTTTTATCCTGTATAATGCAAACTTTTTTATTTTGGTTTGGTTTTGTCTATGTGAGCATTTAATCTCCTGTTCATTCACTCATCACTCAATCCATACATTTATGCATCTTTCTTTTCTGCCATTATTCCATTCTCTCATTAAGCAACTATTTACTGAGTGATTATAATATAGAAGGCACTATGCTGGTCTAGGTGGGAATATGGAATGAAACCTGCAAACATAGATATTTGCTCTCAGAGAGTTTCTTGTCTATAGTTGGAAATATTGATATTAAAAAATCAATAAATAAGTATAACTGTAAACTGTGACAAGTGCTAAAAGTGTAGATGTACTAAATGTATTTATAAGTGGCTTCTTATCAAAGAAGACAGCATGTACACACACCTGTCAATATGAGAAAAGAGGAAGAATGGAACAAATGCAACTGGTATAGAAGAATTGGTTATGGGAAGACAAGGAGTCTCTAGTCTGAGGGCTTCTATCTTTTCAAAAAAGTATAGAGCAGGAATATCAAATGAAAATTTGCTTTCTAGAAAAGTCGAGGAGAATAATAAAAGGGGGAAAAAAGTGGGAAAAGACACTGCAGATCATGGGAAGCAAATTTACTAGAGAAATATACTAATTAGTACTGAGCATTGTAGGATGATCATTTGGTATTGGCAATCGTGAACATAAAATGACTGCACTGTGTAATTTTCTCCAGCAATGTTTGACCACACGGCTATAGAAAGCTTGAAGGGAGATTTCTGGAATTTCCATGTAATGCAAAAAAAAAAAAAAAAAAAAAAAGGAGAGAGGAACAATAGAAGAAAATGTTAAATGGTTGCATAAATTGAATCAGAAAACTGCAGACTGGAAAAAAATCTCTAAGGCAAATAACTAGATTCCCTCAAAAAAATAAATTGCAAAGAAAAAAGAATAGATGGAATGAGGATACAACTAACAACTAATTGCAATGTATGGACCTTATTTGGATCCTAATTCAAACAAACTGTAAGAAAATAAAAATTAGGAAACAATCTCTATGATGTGGATACTATCTGGTTTTTTGATATTGAGGAATCATTATTAAAGTATGATAACAACAATATTGCTGTGCCTTTATCCTTTAGGAATATACAGTAAAATAATTACAGATGAAATTATATATTTGATTTCCTTCAAAATAATCTGTAATGGGAGGGTGGAGGAAGTGGGTGAGGGTGTAAATGAAACAAGATTAGCCATAAGTTGAGTATTGTCAAAGCTGAGTGATGGGTACATGGTACACTTTTCCATATTTGTGTACGTACGCGAATTTTTTCATAACAAGGTGTTTAAGAAAAAGTATATACCTCAGCAAAATATTGCTTTAATCCAATCTCTCACTACCCTACTAAATAAAATCAGATTTCTGAGCTAACCCTAAAAACTTCTCTGGACATTTTAACTCTCCATAACAGTTCACCTTTGTCTATTGCCACTCTCTTCCAAATACCTTCTATTTCCTTCATAAAGTACCACTGTTAGTGATACATAGGTTCCTCCTTGTCACTTGCTCTTTGTTTGCATTGTTTATTATACTAGGAAACTCCTTTTATTCACTCCAACTTCTGACTTTTCTAATCCATTAAAGTCCAGCTCAGAAAAAACATTTTCTTTATAAAACCCTTCTCAATCTCTTCCAGGGTAGTTGAATAGTTATCACGGTTCATAACCTTTTGTGAGTGTGACTATTATAATATGTTAGATTTGCATGGTATTAAAGCTATGTGTGCTTACATATTACTTTACCTACTAAATTGTAAGCTTTTTGAGTTTAGGGACTCTGTTTTCTTACAATTTTTAATCCATCATCAACAGTGGAAAGTAATAGATGCCCAATGAAAGTGAGTTAAATTTTAAAAGAGCCATTTAATTAATATCCTACACTATTTACAAAATACATTATGTATATTGTACAAAATTTTAAACACTTCTGGATAGATGGTTTTCAATAACAATTTATACCTCTGATTTTTTAATGATGGTGCATAATTATTTTTAACTTTCTTAATTGATTTTCTTATATTGGAATATTTCAGAAAATAGAAACTGGGAGCATTGAATCAAAAAAATAAAAGAATTGTAACTACCACTAATCCACTTTCCTTATAAAGACAATATTCTTAGAAAGCTCTATTCTTTCTTTTCAAACAATTTTTAACACTGTTCTCATTAAAGAAACCTATTGGTCAGAGGATTCTTCAGTTTCATGCAATTTGCAATCATTCTACTTTCATCAACTCCTCAGGAGCCAATTCCTTCAGTCATAAACAAAAGGCTGCCTCTTGCAATCAATATCAATCTAATTCAAGTAAGACACTTCTTTGTGAACATGCTCATTTGAAATGTTATTATAGCACAAAATGAGCCTGTGGTAGTGAACAATACTCCATCACTATTTAAAGTAAATTAAAAATTTCAAATGTTGAAATAATCACAATAAAATTATAATGATAAAATATCTGTATTTTACATAGAAATCACAAGAAAGCCTTATAATTTTTAGGCTTAGCGTTCTGGGTAAAATCATCATAAACAGAAAAAATGGGTCAGTAGATAGTCATTCCTAACGCTTTATATTAATATTACTTAGAGATTCAAAATGTTCAGTCTATTGTCAGATTTTAGATGTGAGAGGAGCAGGCCTAGGGAGGTTATCTTGTCAGTCCCTGCCTTCAAGGATTGCAACTGAGGGGGAGACGAGTAATATGGTGGTTGATGCTGAGGGAAGTTTATAGAGCCCACTGCCTAGTGACAGAGAGGAATCCTCCTAGTTTGCCTAACTCCTAGAAGGCTGCTCACTCCACTCCACCTAGTTGCGTCTTGATTGGCCCCCAAAAGAGTTCTAGTGACATTTTAACAGCACTATCTTATTTATCCAATATTGTTCATAATTTAAGAAAAGCATCCTAGGCGTGATCATCACATTTCCAGATTATGAGAAGGTTGAAAAGACAGTAACAATATTGAATTGAAATTAAAGTTTAAAAAAACGTTAAAAGGCATGAATAATAGGTTAAATATGGTACAATTTCCTAGAGATAAATGACATTTTAAAGAATAAGTTTATATATTGATTAATAGCTACACATATGGAAAACCAGAATTAAGTTCAACATGTCAGCAATGGAATGTGGCTCACTTTTCCTTTATCTACACAATTTCAATTGGATAAAACTTTATTGTATGAGAAATGTGTGTGTGGTTTTCTTTATATTCTTTAAAAACTAGAAACTGATATAGTCTGGTAGTGGAATGTGTTAGGTTTGGCTCTGTGCCTTGAAAATATCTTTACAGATTGGAATTGAGAATGAAGGGGAGTGGAAAGGATAGTTCCTGAAGAATTGGAGGATTATAAGGCAACATTGAGCACCCAGCTGAGATCTGAGATTCTGATATCACAGTGCCCATCTGTGTCGTTGAGGGATGTCGTCTTGTGTAACTAGTAGTACTGGGCAGCCTGACTCTAGAAAGTGGGTCAACAATTAGATAGATCTGCTTAGGGGTGGAGAATTTTAAGCTGGTTAGGGTAAAAGAACAAAGGGATAAGAGTATTGAGGGTATGTGTAAGAGAACTGCTGAAATAATGGGTGGAATCTGGATTGAATTTGATGGTAAAACTAGAAAAGGATATTAAAGTGAGATCTTGAATTATTTGCCTTACTCTAGTTCCTACAATTTTAAAAGGGTCCTCAGGAAACTCAAGCATGGATTGAGCTTCTCATTGCGGGCTTCTCATTGCGGTGGCCTCTCCTATTGCGGAGCAAGGCTCTAGGCGTGCAGGCTTCAGTAGTTATGGCACGCGGGCTCAGTAGTTGTAGCTCGCAGGCTCTAGAGCGCAAGCTCAGCAGTTGTGGCTCAAGGGCTTAGTTGCTCCATGGCATGTGGGATCTCCCCGGACCAGGGCTCGAATCCGTGTTCCCTGCATTGGCAGGCGGATTCTTAACCACTGCGCCACGAGGGAAGTCCATGCTTGGGTCCAGAGGATAGATGTGAGAAAAGTGAAGCTGGGGGACAATATAACATAACTGCTGAGAGCTGTTTGATGAAGCTACAAATTAGATCTTGGTTTAATATGTGTACAATTTTGCTTACCTATAGAAGTGTCCACATTTGTCATGGAGAGTTAGTTTCTTCTAAGTCTATCACTAATGGTTTTCAAATATATGCTCAATGATATTAATATGAATATAATGAAGGGATCTATTCTTCAGACATAGGGCTAGAGCAAATAATTGTAAAGTCTGACTCTTCAATTCCAAAATCTGTTAAAATATGTAAAATCTGGCATTTATCTTTCTCATTAACAAATATTACACTACCATATAAATCTCATTAATTAAAAATTAGCTTAATATATTTATGCAAACATACATATAAAGTTCATCAGAATGTGACAGTATTATTTCCTCTACCTGTGTATGTAAGCTTAGGCCCACTGAGTAATAAGGTTTATCTCTGGTTCTAGAGCTACACTATCCAATGTGGAGCCACTAGCCACAAGTGTCTATTGAGCACTTGAAATGTGGCAAGTTTAAATTGACATCTGTGTAGATGTAAAGACACAGAAGATAATATTATAGACATACTGGGTTAAAAATATGATTATATCTATTATAACTAATTTCACCTTTTTTCTTTTTACCTTTTCTAATGTTACTACAATATTATAAACTATGTGGCTCAGAGTAAATTTCTATTGATCGTGCCGCTCATGAGGAAGGAAAAATATGGTTCAAAAATGCAGTTCTTTTTACAGTAGAATGACTACATTACAGACATCATCCTTTGCATTTCCCTATAGTGATTCTCTTTGTTCACTGATTTGCTCCTGCAATGTGGCAAACATTGTTCTTGGCACCAGAAAAAGCAATGATCAAAACAGAAGAAAAAAAAAAAAAGAATTCCTGCACTAAAACAATTTATCTTCTAATGTAAGGAGAAAAACAATAAACATATTAATAAGTAAAATATGTAATATGCCAGACGATAATGATTGCTACAGGAAACATAAGGCACTGAATCAGGATTGGGGTTGCTGATGGGGAAATGCAAGATAGATCATGCATTTGGAACTGCAATTTTCATAGATGGTTTCGGAGGGCATCCCTGAGAGGGTAACACACATGCAAAGAAGGGAGTGAACCATGTGAAAGTCAGGAGGATAAGTGTGATAAGCAAAGGAAAGATGAAGTGCAAAGTTCCTGATGCCCAACTTGGATGGAGTATTCAAATAACAGCAACTGCTTATAGGCAGTGTGGCTGAAGCAGAGGGAGGGAGGGAGAAACTGGTAAAGGACAAGGTGGTGTAGGACCTTGTATGCACCTTCCACTTCCCTGCTCTGCTCTGGATGAAAAAAGATACAATTCAAGAGCTTTAGCAGAAAAGGAACTCTTTCTGTTACATTACACTGTAAAAAACAAAGTTTAAAAATGAATCTCCCTGTGGGACATGGTACATTGAGAAAAGGCTGGTGACTAGTTAGGACGCAAGAAATGGTGGGGGCTTGGACCAAGGTGGCAATGGTGGAGGGTATGACAAGTGGTCAGACTCCGAGCCTACAGAATTTGCTGACAGATTGTGTCTTGTGAGAGGAGGAGAGGTGTCAGGATTCTTTTAGTGACCTTTCAGCTCCATTATATTACTAAATTAACATTAGAAAAATGTACATACTCAGTAGAATTATTTTTATAATGAACATATCTTTCTGCTATGAAAGTCTGACTTTCAAGGGGGGAAAAGTGAGGATTTGTTTTTAAAAATATGCAGATTAGAACTTGTACAATAAAACAGTACACTAACAGTACAATAAAAATTTAAATGATGATGTTTGAACCACTTTGAGACATTAGGTAGACTGATTTTTCTTCAGTAGTTTATCTAAAATATGAAAAATAACTGGTACATTATATAAGTTGTTCAACAGAATAATTCTTCCTGTAATGCACTTACCAGTTATTGAAACATATATTACTTAACTCAAGAAGAGCTTTAAAAAAACAGCGCAGAGTTTAGTATCAACTCATTTTATACTACAAATTTACTCAGTTTCAGCCCTATTGACACTTGGAGCCAAATAATTCTTTGTTGTGGGGATGTCTTCCCCATCCAGTGGTGACAACCAAATGCTCCGTAACCACTAGAATCTCTTCTTAAACTTATAACAAATTAACCTTTTATTAATTAGGTAATTAAAGCAGTAGCTGATATTTATAGAAACATATTGTACCAGGGATCCTATTACGTGTGTTAAAGGCATAGTCGCATTTATTCACCATAGCCATGTAATTAGGGGGTTATTGTCATTCTCTCCTTCTACAGATAAGAAATTGCAGTTTAGGGCTTACCTGGTGGCGCAGTGGTTGAGAGTCCGCCTGCCGATGCAGGGGACACGGGTTCGTGCCCCGGTCCGCGAGGATCCCACATGCCGCGGAGCGGCTGGGCCCGTGAGCCACGGCCGCTGGGCCTGCGCGTCCGGAGCCTGTGCTCCGCAGCGGGAGCGGCCGCAGCAGTGAGAGGCCCGCGTACTGCAAAAAAAAAAAAAAAAAAAAAAAAAAGAAATTGCAGTTTAGATAGAGACCCACTTCCACAAAGTCTCAAAGCAAAGGATGGGAGAAAAGTGATCTGGAAGTCTGGGCCCTTCCTAACATTTCTTCAGGTGAGACTCTGCAAACCTAGATTTATTCATGAGTTTGTCTCCATGATTTAAAAATATTTAGTGCATTTAATTAAAATATCATAGTTAGACTGACACAATATTGTTTATCAGAAAGAAAATGGTTTGCTTTAATAAGTGTTTCCATTTTTAACTTTTTAATACTTTTGAATTCACATATGTGCAAACGTAATTTTGAAGATATATTGTCCCCAATCAAATTGCAACACTGTTAATATTCTTCAGTGTTTACATCTAAGCAAAAACTACATGATAGCAACATGATAGCAAATGTAATTTTGAATATATATTGTCCCAAATCAAATTGCAACACTTAATATTCTTCAGTGTTTACATCTAAGCAAAAACTACATGATAGCAACTTTGTAAACAATTAGGTTTAATTTTTTTCCAGAGGGAACATTTTAAATATGGTGTTTAAGCTGGATTTCATTAAAATATGTTTCTTCAGCTGTGTGAAGGGCTGTAAAGGAGTGAGGGAAGGAGTGGAGTGTGACAAAACTATGACAAAGGAGTTAGGAAAAACATTTCAGGAACAAAGAGAATTAATTAACTCAAACATATGATTCATCTCACTCTGGTAAGAGCTAATTGCCTTTTATGCACTCCAACTGTTAAAAGTACTGTGATGTGGCTACTCATGTGAACATAAAAACTATTAGAATGCACTGAAATTCATAATGTGTACTATATTTTACATAATAAAAATCCTTTCCTTCCTAACATAATGTTCCAGTATATTAAATTTTCTGGTTAACTTGAAATATTTCTTTAATTTTCCTAAGGTAGATTAGTCTTTATTTTGTCTTAATAAAAATACTATGATAAATACATTTCAAAGATGAGTGGATTTCTTTTAGTGCTCCAGAAATATCAGGGGTTAAAAACGTTACTGTGTAATTCTATAAAGTTTGACGTAAAACATGCAGAAAAAAATATAATGAATCTCTACTGTTCCCTAGACATCTCTATAAGGGTATTATTTTGTATATTTTTGAAAATTGTTCTGTGAACTCTTTCTCTTAAATGTATATTTTAGAGTGTAAGGAAGAAAGGATAATTAATTGAGTTTTGAATGAGATCCACACTCCTGTATAATCTCTCTTTAACACAAAATATTTCAAATCTGAAATAACTCTTTCAAAGCAAATGTTTCAGCAGCAGAAACATTTAAATTTTTTAATTAAAAATTTTAAAATCATTTTTATTCTTTCTCAGACTACTTCATTTTCTGTTTATGTCTACTGGAGAGTGTTATTGCTGATAATTCTAAATACATATGTCCCTGGATATTTTCCTAAATAAGTTCCAGGAGTGAGTGAAGGAAATTTATACTCTAAAAAGGTGATTTTCTGCCTTAAGTATCTGCCAGAGTCTCCCTAATCTATAATCAAAAGTGTGGCTCCAACCTCATCTACTGATTAATCAAGACTTGAATGTACATTAGAGACCCCTGGGGGCTTGTTCAAACACAGAGTGCTGGGCCCACCCCCAGAATTTCTGATTCAGTAGGTCTCAGGTGCAACCTGAACGTTGCATTGCTAACAAGTCGCAGGTGGTACTGATGATACTCGTCCAAGAACTACACTCTGGGAACTTCTGTATTTGAGGAAACTTTCCCTGAAAAACTAAACACTGATCAGTAGCACATCCTAAGATCTCTCAGCATTAACCAACTAAGTGTATTATACATGTTTTAGCACTTAATAATACATTTAAAAATGATTCTCCAATCTTATTTAATTTGTAAACTCAGTAGCAATAAGAACAATCCTATTTCTTTTCTACTTTCCAGAGAATCAGGTACTTTGTCCCTCATAAATATACCATTTAGCTAGTAAACATAAATGTGATAGACATATGAAAAACGTATAAAAGTGTTTTTAATCCATTAGATACTTATTTGTACACTATATTATTTGGATGATTTACTCTTAGGTCACGTTTTTATATTCTGAAAATAAATAACACGTAAAATAAAAAAGAATTAATTTAGGAAAGTCATATTGGAGTAAAAAGCTCAGAACTTCCAATCTAATTCTGAGTCTACCAATAGTTGGATTTACGATTTGGGGCAAATGATTTGTTCCCTGTGGGCCACAGTTTCTTCTTCTATAAACTGAGGGTATTGGATTAAATGAGGTCTAATCCTGGGAGCAGGTTTTAAATTGTATGATAATAAGTTTTTAAAAAGACTCACATTGTTATCTTACAGACTGATGATACTTTTATGTTATTCTAGAACACAAAAAGAGAGTGAAAATTTCAAGCCCTCTTTTTAACAATAAGTTACTTGATATGCCAGCTCAAAATAAGAGATAGCATGGAAGAAAACAAGGAATGCATACCTTTGAGGAAGAAGGTATGCATTCCCACATGCCTAAACCAGTAGATGAAAAGGCAGATAGTCCTCATATATGGTGCTATGTGCATTCTAATTATAACTAGAGTTTCATGTGGGTTTTCCATGTTCTTAATATAGAATTTTTTTAAAAAAAGTATCAAACCCTCAACTGTAAAAATATCAAATATTAGAGTAATTTATAGTTTAAAGCTATCATAAAAAGAATAGAATGTTTTACCTTAAATTAGATTTTAATATAAACCTCAATGTGTAGTTTGTTCCGTAGAATTAATGAATATACACCACTGCTTATTTTCTGTTTTATTAATGTAATAAATAAGGTTTCTAAATTGTACTTTGAAGAGCTATTTCTTTTCTCTCCTTTAACTAAAGGGTTTCATTTCAGTACTTTTTATTTCCCTTAATAACGTTAGTACCCATGGCATTTAATAAATCTTATAAATTTAAGATTAAAATGTATCACCCCACACTCCTGTTTTTTATGAGTCTGACTTGCCTGTCGAGTATGCTGGAAGAAAAAAATACTGGTATCACAATTCTTTTAGAAGAGTTCAGAATAATTTTTGTTTACTTTAACAGAGTAGGAGTAAGGTAAAAACTAAGTCCGTCTCAGAATTAAGTTTTTTATTGATGCTTCTAATCTCTCTGACCATAAATTCACTTTTCTTTGATCAACAATCATCAAAAGCAACAGAAGCAGCATACACAAACACAAATGAACTAACAAAAAGCTCAGCCTCTCCCTGTTATACTCCTACTTTGTCCACTCAGCATATTTGCTACATTCTCCAAGTAATGAGGAGCCAGTGTGTTAATTACAAAACCATAAGGAACGTACAAGAAAGAAGCTTTTCACTACTCCTCCAGTGCTTTGATCTAATTCAACTTGAGAGCTATTGGGATCTTTACTTTGTCAAAGACAATGCTGAGTGTTCAACAGACTGATGCACAAGCAGGTTTGGCAGAGTAGGTTAGCACAGGGGGTTAACACCCACAGCATGCCTGAGTACCCTCCGAGGAGGATAGCACTCCCATTGATTCAGTATGCGTTCTTAAATATGGTGACCCTAATTAAATCAATCATCCTTCTTAGTGGGTGTCAGGAGACTTAAGGCAGATTGATTTAGCAGGGGCCAAGGTATTTAAGGGAGTTGATTTAATCAATGGAGTCATGTGATCTAGGGGCTGATCGAATCAACGGGAGTCACATGATACCAGGGACTGAATCATTGGTAGTCCCATGATTTAAGGGAACTGATGGAATCAAACGCAATCACGTGATATAAGGGGGCTTCTTGTTTTAACAAGGGTCAGGAGATTAAGAAGGCCTATTAATTTAATGGGGTTCAGGAGAATTAAGAAGGCCCAATGACTTCATGGGTGTCAGGAGAGTTAAGAGGGCAGATTGATTTAATAAGGATCAGGAAACCTAAGGGATTTGATTGGTATAATGGGCATCAGGAGATAAGAAGGATGATTGATTTAATGGGGGTCAGGCTATATAACTGGGCTGACGGAATCAATGAGAGTCACCTGATTTATGGGGACTGATTTAACAATAGGAGTCATGTGATCCATGGGGTTGATTGAATAAGCCCAAGCAACCCCTCACCAAGGGTACATCACCTATGTACACAACTGTGTATATAATATATATACACAGTATATATACACAACTGTGTACATACTATGTGTCCACAAAGGATCTTGGCATACACAATGCATATACACAAATGTGGATATACTATGTTTCCACAAAGGAACTTTATGTATACAATTCATAAACACAATTGTGTACCCCAGGGGGTATACTCACAGAATATCACATTGCTCAGTTGTGTAATTTTGTATTTTGTTATGATATCAGGTGAAGTTCCTCTTCATTATTTCCTTTCCTGAAATACCACTGACTATCCTTAAAATTACTTTTCCACATAAACTTTGAAATAAACAACTTGAGAACTATTTTAAGCCAAATATATACATGCACATACATATAAGTACACACACATCTCATTAGGATATTGAGTGGAATTACATGGGTTTTATGGTTTAATACAAGGACAATTAACTTCTTTTATATTGAGTCTTTCCATTTTAGAGCATGATCTTTCTTACCAGTCATTCCTTTTGACCATCAATAAGTATTTAGCATCTCTTGCTACAGCTGTTTATTTAGTATTTTGTAGTTTTTGATGCTATTTTCATTGGGATTTTCTCCATTGCATTTTCCAGTTGCTGATTGTTGTCAACATTTACAGGAAAGATATCAATTTTTGTAAACTATTTTTCTATTTTCCATTACTAGATTCTTACATTAGTTTAATAATATTTCTTTGATTTTCAGAAATTGTCTAGAAACACTGTCACTTCTTGTGTAATTTGAGTTTTATCTCTTCTTCTTAGTCAATTTTTAAATATGATTTTGTTATTTTTGTATTAACTGGAACTCCCAGAATTAGGCTGATATAAAGGAAGAAAGTATATGCAGTAAGTGCTCAACTATTTTGACAAACATGAGTCTTTTATGTATAGTCATAATGTACTGTGCGTTTGTAATTGGCTTAGTGAATGAGCTAGACTCAGAAGAGTAAAATTCAGAAAGCAAGTCCCGAATTTTATTTTCCATTCACTTTATGGCAGCAAAATCTTTCAGGTCAAAGTTTTATTTTTGTTTCATTTTTTTATACTTTGGTCATCTTTTAGTATTTAAAAAATCATTATTTACAGTTTTTATTTTCATATACCCTACACATAATGCAAATATCCCCCAAACACTGTCATTGCAGAACCACTCTACTTAATAAATTTAGAAAGGCTGATAAGATATCTTCACACCCACAATAAAGCTCCTATTACAAAGGAATTAATCTTTATCTCGCTGAATCATATATGTTCAATGCTGATTTCATCCTAAATTCAGGTATGACTTAAAATCAAATGGGGAAAGGAATCATAAAAATTCCAATGAACAAAGATATTTGCTTATCCATAATATCTTGTACTGTTAGCAAGTGATTTAAAAATTTTATTATAATAGAACCCACATTTAAAAAAAAATTTTCTGGTCTCGCCAAGTATCATGTGGGATATTAGTTCCCCAACCAGGGATCCAACCTGTGCCCCTGCATTAGAAATGTGGAATCTTAACTGCTGGACCACCAGGGAAGTCCCCCACATTTGTTTTTTTTATTCTGATCGCAAACCTTAGAGAAGGAATCCATAGAATATGGTGTAATGAATTATATATCGCTAGAACTATTTTTCCTTTCAGATGACTGTATCAGCTATTATAACTTTTTATATATCTTACCCTAATAATACAAGCAAAACTCCTCACAATAATTCATAAGTGGTTGATATCATTTTTCCCTAATAATTTTACAAAGTATCATTATTGCTAAAATTAACTTTTTAATATTTTTGTAAATTTCACTTTGTTGCATTATTTCTTTTAAAATTTCTAAACATATCTAAGGAGAATAATAAAGCTGTGTTTGTCCAATATGATACATATTACCTTCAGGTGGCTATTTAAATTTAAATTAAAGTTAGATAAAATTTAAAACTCAGTTCTTCAGTCTCACTAACTATATTTCAAGTCCTCAATAACCACTTGTGTCTAGTGTCTACCATGTGGGACAGCACAGATATAGAACACTTCCATCACTGCAGAATGTTCTATTGGACAGTGCTGGTTTAGAGTATAGCAAAACTGGCGTATCTTTGTTACTTGTAAAATAATTGATGATTTTTTTTACAAGTTAATAGTTTGTAATAAGCTTTATAGAGATTAGTTAGATTGTTTGATCTTATATTAGAAATAACAAATATTTCCAATTTTAGTCCCTTTCACAAAGAGCACCAGAACTCTCTGGGTAGAACTTGTAGAACTACAAAATTAGAAACATCAGGATCCAAAAAACGAATATCAGAAACATAATAAGGAGTCACTTAAAAAAAACTCTCACATGATGATATTGGTTCATAAACTACTTGAATTTATTTCCTTCTGCTTCCTCATTCACCTCTTCATCAATTCCACAACTATTTACTGAGGATACTGGACATAGACAAAACAAAAATAATATGTATAAAATGTCATATAGTAATAAGTGCTAAATTAAAAAAATTATAATAAAAGAGAGGATGGAATGAGTAGATAGGATTGGGGAGGAATTCCTGCTTTAAATGGCATGATCAGAAAAGAGTCCAGTCAGGTGACACTTGAGCATGGACCATAAAAACCTACTATGTTACTGGCACTGACTCAATGTTAGACTCTGCATTAGACTCAAGAGCATTTTTGTTTTAGGCATTATGCTAGGGTTTGGAAGCACAGAGAAGGAAAAGACTTTTGTTCTATCCTCAGGAAGATCTAGGGATGTTTAGGGAAGAAGATAAATGAGACGATAACCCGTTACCACACAATCTGCTAAGTGCCATACTACAAGTATGGGCATGTAGTATTATGTTTCCTTATCCATTAGGTAACAGTTTTCCCCAAAGGCATATTAAGCCCCATTAACAGTATTGAAAAAAATTATCCATTTATTTATTTCAAAATTAATTTGTAACAGAAAATAATATTAAGGAATCATAAAATATCTATTAGCTAAAGTTGGTTTCATTCTGGACATTATAAAAACTTTTAACCACTTTTCAATTTTTTTTTTGAAATTAACCCATCTTCCCTTTCAGTGGGATAAGGTAACATTAATAAGACTAATGAACATAGAATCTAAAACATAATAAATGATCAAATAAAAATTTTGTGTCTCCTTTTTTGTCGAGCATATCCTAATAAATGTGATAAAACATGGAAATTTTTTATAGCTATTCTTATCCTGACAGGATTCATTATTTTTACAACTGATTTAGAAAAAATATAAATTAATAATAACTGGCCTATTATTATTGTTGAATAACTTCAAATACATAGTACAATATTAAAAATATTCCTTTTTTTTTTTTTTTTTTTGCGGTACGCAGGCCTCTCACTGCTGTGGCCTCTCCCGTTGCGGAGCACAGGCTCTGGACACACAGGCTCAGTAGCCATGGCTCACAGGCCTAGCCGCTCCGCGGCATGTGGGATCTTCCTGGACCGGGACACGAACCCGTGTCCCCTGCATCGGCAGGTGGACTCTCAACCACTGCGCCACCAGGGAAGCCCCAAAATATTCCTATTTTTGAGTTTTGTTTTCTGAACTGAATATTAATAATCTCAAAATTAAAATAGATATAATTTTTCATGTACTTCATGATGGATGCCTTAGAAAGATTTACATGGAGAGAGGTAAACACTTCTATTAGTTATCTCCAATTAACCATGAAACAAATAAAAGGCAAATGTATGATTGATAACTAAGAAGCTGCAAGTACCTGGGTAATAAGGCAAAAGTAATGTTATATATTCATAGATTATTATCTAAGAACATAATTTTGTTGGTATAAACTGATTACAAAACAGTTGAAATTAATATGACTTTTAGGTAAGGACACAAATGTAAAGAGTTTTGAAGACAGCAACCATCTGAAAACAAACCACTCATACCATTTTTCATGAGACTAAGAGAAAGTCTTACTCTACTGTATTTAGAGACCATTACTTGTTTTCAATGAGACTTATAAGCAAAAAATGACACTTACTTAAAGCTTGAGTTTTAATTAAGTAAAGCTTTCAGTGTAAATTAATTCAGACTAGATTTTACTGATCTGTAATATCATACGATTTTACTGTTATTTCTACAGTCCATTACTTAAAAATTGATTCAATTTACATTAACATGTGAGTGATTAAATAATTTCTGAGGAAATTTTAATTATCACTATGGCTGTTTTCTCTATATAACTAAGATCTTAAACACACACAAACTGAATTAAGGAAAAAAAAACTTTTCAGAAAAGCCAGAATCTGTATTGGGAACAAAAGATATTCCTGTTCTATTCAACATTTTAGTGTTTAGCTCTCCTTTTTCCTAAGTCATATATTAGTGTCGGAGTAAGAAAAGGGACTTGAGGTGTCATCTATTTATGTTATACTCATCATTTTGAGGATGGCCTTCCTCAGGGCCTTTGCACATACAATCCTCTTAGCCTCTAGTACCTATTCCCAGAATATTAGTATGTTTCGCTTCCTCACTTAATTTGTGTCCCTGCTAAAATGCCACCTTTTAAGAGAAGATTTTCCTGACTACCTCTAGTCCCTTACCTTGCTTTATTTTTCTTTATAACACTTATTAACAATGTAGTACTCTGTTTATTTCTGTAATATTCTGTCTCCCTCTAACTTTGCCACCACTAGCATGTAACAGCCATGAGAATGGGGTGTCTATTTTGTTTAAAATATGTATCTAGGGTCTGAAAGAGGGCCAGGCAATTTAGAAGATGCTTGTCAAATATCTGGGAATGCATATGTGATTAAATGATTACCTCTATATTTAACTAGTTCATACAATCAGATGCTTTTCTATAGACACAACTGATCCAATTGAATTCAGTTTCAAGACAAATGAAAATCACAACCAAAATCAACTGACTAATAAACCCAACTCTTTCTGTGGTTTCAGGAAATAAAATGGTGAATTTAGTTGTGTTTTGCTCATGTCAATCAGTTGATCTAGGATTGTTCACAAGTCTAGATATTCTTCATGATATCCAGATATCTAGGTTATCGAAGAGTGTATTTTGGTTTTCCAATTAATGTTTTATGCAAATTTCCATATTTTTCTACATCTTTCAAAATACACTTTAATATATTGATAGTTTCTAAATCTGGTTACAGGTTTAGGATTTTTGTTTGCCAGAGCAATATTTCTGCCTCACAAATTATTGTCAAATTTTAATTGAGTTGAAAGAGCTATTTTCCATGAGTTAATCATTATTAACCTGCCAGAAGATGAGCATGTTTACACAAAGTCTTTTTGCAATGCTGTGCTCAACATTTAATTTTTTGGCAGAAAAATGCCTTCTTTAGAGTCTCGATTACTTCATATTCAAGTGGGAGGTATGGGAGAGTGAAAAAGAGATATTATTTAATTAAAACAACCTGGGCTAAACCTCAGTTCTTCCATTTTGTAACTTTGAGATTCAGTGTCTACATTAATATAGAGTGGGTGAAGGAATACTGACCACATATCATGCTCTTATCACATACACACACACACAGAGTCAAAATATAAATTTCTCAAGAGTTTCTGCTACAAAAAGAACACCTGATACATTTAATTCTCTTTTTTCCTTATTACCTCCCATTCTCTAAAAGTACCTCTGAATTAGCTTTTTTTTTTTTTTTTGGCCGTGGTCTTATAGTCTCAATTTCAAATCATTCTGGATTTCAAATTAGTTGATAGGTGATGAATTTTAACAGCTATTGCTCTTATTTTAGATTTTAGTCATATAGTAAAGCTATTACATTAAACTAATATTCTTAGCAAATATATGAAAATTTATATTAGGAACTGAACAAGAAAAATATATACTAGGAATTATGGCAATAAAACTTAATTCAAGGTATAGTACTATCCCTTTAGAAATGAACCAAAATCGTAAAGAATGGAAAAGGAGAAAAGAGAGGTTGGGGAGAGACAGAACATTGAATGGAAGGATATTGTAAAATATATACATCTTAAGAATTAGGAGAGAAAACTAGAAGAATAAATACATGGATGGATAGTTATATGTGTGCTGATTGAGCAGAACATTTAATTAAGCCAACAAAGTATTTTGGAGTGCTGTAATATTTCATAGAGAAACTGAAATTGAATTGGCCTAGAAGAAAAGCAAGATTCAAATGGTTAGAAAGGAGACAGAAGGTCATTCCAGAGTATGTAGGAATAAAGTAAGGAGATGAACATTTTAAAGTTACCTGAAATAGTAGTTTTTTTCTATTTTGAGGAGTTGCCTATAATCTGAAATGATTCCCCAAACTAATATAAAATGTCAAGTGAACTGTGTCCTCAATGGATTAATACTGATATCAGGTGGATTCCCAACAGATGGATAAAGTAGAGAATACTCCAGAAATTTGACTTGTATGAACTGTTCTCTTGATTTTCTTTTTTGAAAAGACATTTAAAGTTAAATGTAACTTGTGTATTTTTGGAAAATATACAAATTTCCCCATCATTAAGTTACAAAATAGATATGCATAAATGTGGAACTTTTGCCAGAAAAATTCTAAGGATAGGTTTCCTTATCTTTAAATTCAAAAAGGTACTGTCACTGAGAAACAGCTCTATTACTATTAGCCTACAAATTGTCCTTTTGGGAAGAAGAGAAAGTTAATTAAATACGTGAGGTCAAAGACCTGAAGGTGGGCTTCCCTGGTGGCACAGTGGTTGAGAGTCCGCCCGCCAATGCAGAGGACACGGGTTCGTGCCCCGGTCCGGGAAAATCACACATGCCACGGAGCGGATGGGCCCATGAGCCATGGCCGCTGAGCCTGAGCGTCCGGAGCCTGTGCTCCGCAACGGGAGAGGCCACAACGGTGAGAGGTCCCCGTATCGCAAAAAAAAAAAAAAAAAAAAAAAGACCTGAAGGTGTGGCCCCTTTAGTGCTCCTGCTACCCCTTAGGTTGGAGTTCTGTCCCCAGCATACAGTGCCTCCTCTCCCCCAGGCTATGGTTTTATTGTTTTCTTTCCTTTCCTCATGGGTTTTCTTCAGTGCCATTTGGACAAAATTATTTGTTGTCCTTCCCCCCACGATTAAGCCTTTTTTTCCAGAGATACCAGGCCTTGTATGGTTTGGGTATCAGACTAAATCTTGTGTCTTCTATTTTTTGGAAGACTTTGCACAGAATTAGTATAATTTCTTCCTTTAATGTTTGGAAAAATTCACCAATGAAGATACCTGGGCCTGAAGTTGTTTTTTGTGGGAAGTTTTGAAAGTACAAATATGGTTTCCTTAATAGTTGTATGAACTATCTAGGTTATCTATTTCTTCTTAATCGAGCTTTGAAAGTCTGTCCATTTCACTTAAGTTGTTGAATTTATTCCCATAAAAATTTTTAAATCTTTTATTATTTTTAAAATATCTGTAGAATATTTATTGATGTCATCTCTCACATTCCTTTTTGATATTTTTGACCCACAAATAATTTTGAAACTTTTAATTAAGTTTCCAAATATTTGGGGATATTCCAGATGTGTCTCTTAAATATCTTTTGTTGTATAATAAATAACAGTTGCCACACACATATATGCACAATTTTTTTCCAAGTCATTTATTTCTTTAAGAAATTAGGTTAATCATTCTGTACCATATTCCACAATCTATATTTGATTTATTGCTCTCTCTTGATACTATTCAACATGTTTCCTTTTCTTTATATTTCCTGTAATTAAATCTGGAAGTTTGCAGATTCAGCCTCAAATTTTAGCAATAACAATTTGTACATAGTTGTTCTCTTTCTTTAACATTACATTATGGGCACATAGGTCTGGTTTTCCTAAGACAGATCAGTGTTTTCAGTTGTTGTCAGCCAATCCATCCTTTACCGAGTTCACCAGCAACATTTCATGTGATTTTTATAGCATATAGTTAGGATTTTTATCTAGACCCATTATTTAATTTGAGCTTGAAAATGATGATTTTAATCGTCTATCATTCCTTCTGCTTTATTAGTTGGACTTCTATAAAGGAAATTAAACTTGTCAAATGTTTGGCTACTCTGAAAGTTTATATTGTAAAGTAGTATAATTTCTTCTTTCCTTATACTTGCCAATTTGAAGAATAACAAGTTATTACATCAGCACTCTAAAAAGGAAGAGTAACCATATAATTTAACCTTCAAACTGAAACAATTCTGAGTGACATGAGGTGGTATTAACAATTACCCTAGGAGAGCAGTCATTGGGGATATTCCAGGCAAAAGTGACTCACAAGTGTTTTTTAAAATTCATAGATTTCTGTGTATTTTATGTTTCACTTTACTGTAATTTTTATTTTTTATTGCCCCAATTGTTTTATCTTTGACCATGGAAAGCCTATTCAAGTTGACTCCTATGTCCTTTGGAGATGATCTCAGTAGTCTTGGACAGATTTCTTGATTTCTTAGACAAAAAAGATACTTCATGCTCATCTTCTGTATTTCCTTCTCCCAGATCTGGAAACAATTTTTCAAAAAGGCCTTGCTCCTTTTAGTACGTAATGGTATTTAGATACTAAAATACTGGTTCTAGTGTGTGATTGCTTCCGTGTTGCCATTGCTTTTATGCCTCTCAACAAACAGAGCTAGGAAAGGTGCATTTTTCAAAAGGGAAGACTAATAATAAGTGTATGCTGATATTTTTAAATCAAAAGAAACAATACTGGGATTTTATTTAACTTCTTTTATATTTGCTTTTCATTTTCTCTTATTCTAAAAATACTGATTAAATTATTGGTTTTTATATTATCTCTATTATCTACTATCATGTATATTCACTTAATACCAATATTTTTACTAACAATGACTAATTCAGCTTCAAATTTCTTTGGTGCTATTTTTAATCCTTACAGCATATCTCAGTAGCAACGTCAGTTACAATACTGTTTTAAAATAATGGTAAATAATTCTGGTCAGAGGGGTTACGTAGTCAAATTGATGTGTGATTTGGGGTATTTTTTAAAATTTATTTTTATAATTTATGTAGAATGTTTAAAGTTTGAAATTCAAAACTGTAAAAACAGATATTTTAAAAGAGTTGTAGTTTATCATTTAACATGTTCCTATTTTTGCCAGCCTCACAAAAGATAACATTAATAAAACCAAAGTAATGCTGCAATATTGAAACTAGTTTGACTATATTTACTGACATATGAACACATAAAGGTAACTTCTATTATAGAATAACTATTTTAATGTCTTTGGTCTCATTTTAATCATAGGCAACTTTTTTCCTGTCCCCATTATTTATTTATTTTTTTTGCAGTACGTGGGCCTCTCACTGTTGTGGCCTCTCCCGTTGCGGAGCACAGGCTCCAGACGCGCAGGCTCAGTGGCCATGGCTCACGGGCGCAGACGCCCTGCGGCATGTGGGGTCTTCCTGGACCGGGGCACGAACCTGTGTCCCCTCCATCGGCAGGCGGACTCTCAACCACTGCGCCACCAGGGAAGCTCCCCATTACATTTTTATGTAAGCTATGCTAGTTTCAGGTGTCTGTTTTGGTATGCTAATTTCAGGGAAATTGCTATAGTTTTTTTCAGACGCCAGTCCATAAATTCAGATTATTTCATCATAGCTCTTTGTACAACGGCTGAGTTCATCAAGCACATTTTTCTTACTTTTATGTCCTATTCTGACCCTACTGCTGTTGTGCAGATTTGTAGAAAGCAGAAACACTGGATGACTCTCCTGTGAGAGTGGGTGAGTGTTAGAGATGCTGGAAATGCCATTTTTAGAGCTGTTTCATGTGAAGGGTCATATACTCTAAAAAGAATGTCTCCCAAGAAACCCTCATCCTGAAAGGTTCTGCTGCATAATTCAAAATGGCTACAAATATCTGTAATGGAACTATGGAAGCATGGGGAAGTATCTGTCCTTAAGGCATGGCTTAACTTAGTGGTTGAAACTTCGTTTGGTAATATGATTTTTCCAGTTAATTTTAGATGATGGCAGGGAAAATAATACCTCTCTAAAATAGTTAACAGAGTGTTCATTCATATACAGAAATATAATATACTGGAAAAGATAGTAAATTTCAGTTGATGAAATACTGTAGAAAAGAAAACTATTAAATTTTATTTAACCCATTATTGCTCGAATTTATCTGACCACAGAAATTTTTGCTTTCCTATATCACATATTAATATGCAGGAGAATTATTGTTCTATAAACACATCTAAGTTTTGTAAAGACTGTGTTAAATAAAGCTCAACAGGTACATTTATGATAAACCTTTTCAAGGCTTTCTATTTATTACTGTGAATCAGGAATCTTCAAGCTGGAGTACAGTACATGGGCCATCTCCCAAACTTATTTATATAAGAACCACTTTTCTACATGACACAAACTGTGAAATATTGTTTGAGAGGTATAATCATTCTTAATTTTCACAATTTATACCCCTCTTTCTCACCCAGAGAAGGTCATATAATTTATCATGAAATGCAAAGAAATATGATTTTATCGCTATTCTTCTGATTACTAATACATTTAACTTTTTAATTGAGGTATAATATATACACAGAATTCTGCCTACCTTGTAAATGAAAAGTTTGATGAATTTTCACAAACTGAGCCAACTGTGTAACTAGCATCTAGCTCAAGAAATAGAATATTATACCCACCTGGAAAAGGAAAGGAAAATGTAAATTTCCTCAGACATTCCAGGACCATCTCATTTTCTTTCAAAGAATAGTAAGCAATGAGGTAAGTAAGACAAAATTTTACAGATATACTCCCAAGTTGTATTAGATGAACTTATTCTAGGTTGCAGAAATTAGACTAGAGATTTTGCTTATCAACTGCATGGACAACCACCCTGTAGATTTGTACCCCCTCCCAAAGCTACAGATCTAAGAAATTGGCCAGAAAAAATGTAGAGTAAGTGAAATCTTACTCTACTTTAAGTGAAATCCATTCAACCTGTCTTTCCACAAATGTTCCATGCACTAAGACTATTTCCCTCTATTCCTCGATCTTTTGTACTTTGGCAATAGGGTTAGTGATGTGAAAAATACAAGTAGATTTGTTTATATAGGTGGCAATTGATGGGAGAAAGAGGAATGATGACTGGCAGTTGCAAACAGTATTCGTGGACAGTGGAGAAAGTGGCAAAGAAAATTCTCTATTTGGAGCGACATCTGTATCACTTGAAGACACAGCTCCTTAGTTTCTTGTGCTATCTGTAATTGTCTTTTTTGTCTGTTTGCACGGCCATGTAAAATTGATCTTGGAAGAGCTAATGAGGTACTGCCAACTGTCACTGTCTTAACTCTCTGCTTATAATAGCTATAAAAAATTGATGCCTATTATGTTCCCACCACTATGTTTAGGTTTCAAACTACATAATCCCTAAATCCCACCTCAACACTGTGAAGTAGGTATTGTTAGTCCTATTATATTAACTAGTAAAACCAACAGAGAGACAAAGTACCTTGCCCTAAATTGTACAGATAATAAATTGAGAAAACAAGTTTTAACTCTAGGTACATCTGGCTCAAAAATCAAGCTATTTGCACTTAAACATGCATCCTATAATTTCTTTAGGTTCTGTATTCTTGAGAGCAGCCCTGTGAGATAGGGATTGTTTTTATTTCATGGAGGTGCAATCACTGAGAGCTGGGGTTTGAACCTAGGTCAGAAGATTGTGGATGTACTACTTTTTCAGCTAACCAAATAGCATACATATGTATATATATTTTTTCTTTTTAAATTCAACTTTAAAAAACCTCTTTCTATTAAGAAGTTCAGAGACTTACTATATCAAAGAAATGGAAGCATGCTGCTGACTTTTAATAGAAAATGAAAACACATGGTTTGAAATGGGGAGAGGGCACTAACATGTTTCTGATTTTTAATGATGTTAAAAATGTTTCTTAAAAAAATGTTTCTTAAGGTACAGCTTAAGAAATGGTTTCTTACACAACGAGACAGAAGGTTAGAGCCAGATTTCCATCATTCATCTCTGTTTACATGACTGACTACATTAATATTTTTATATTAATGTAAGAGGTGAATTCATTTTTTTCAATACTAATAGTTATTGAGGTTAAGATAAAATATAAGTACAAGAAAATAAATATATGAAAATCATTAAACATAAAATTACATCAGTTAGCATTTTGTACCCAAAGAGAGATATATTTACAGAAATTTAAAACACTTTTTAATATAATCAGAGAGAGAGACACTATAAAGTACACCACTTTCGGTTTGTTTTACCAGTAATTTTCTCAGACTTCTCCACGGAACTGGTCTTGTTCCTTAATTGATTTTACACTTAATAAAGTTAACATGCCGTAAAAGGAACAAAAAAACAAAATGTTACTGATTTTGGACATTAAAAATAATGTATAATTAAGATATATATTTATATACAATAAAAAGATCTTTCTATAAAATGATTGTTTTAGTATTTATTGGTAGATTCCTTTTCTAAAAAAGAGAAGACAGCATATTTTATATAGCACAGCCAAGAGGCACATGAAAAGATGCTCAATGTCACTAATCATTAGAGAAATGAAAATCAAAACTACAATGAGATATCACCTCGCACCAGTCAGAATGGCCAGCATCAAAAAGTCTACAACAATAAATGCTGGAGAGGGTGTGGAGAAAAGGGAACCCTCCTACATGGTTGGTGGGAATGTAAATTGGTGCAGCCACTATGGATAACAGTATGGAGGTTCCTTAAAAAACTAAAAATAGAGCTACCATATGATCTAAGAATCCCATTCCTGGGCGTACATTTGGAGAAAACCATGGTTCGAAAGGATACATGCTTTCCAATGTTCATTGCAGCACTGTTTACAATAGGCAAGACATGAAAGCAAACAAAATGTCCATCGACAAAAGAATGGATAAAGAAGATGTGGTACATATATACAATGGAATATTATTCAGCCATTATAAACAATGAAATAATGCCATTTGCAGCAACATGGATGGACCTGGAGACGATCAAATTGAGTGAAGTTAAGTCAGATAGAGAAAGACAAATATGATATCACTTATATGCAAAATCTAAAAAAATGATACAAGTGAACTTATTTACAAAACAGGAACAGGCTCACAGATTTAGAAAACAAAGTTACGGTTACCAAAGGGGAAAGGTGGAGGGGAAAGATAGATTGGGAGTCTCGGATTAACATATACACACTACCATATTTAAAATAGATAACCAGCAAGGACCTACTGTATAGCACAGGGAAACCTGCTCAATATTCTGTAATAACCTAAATGGGAAAGGAATGTGAAAAAGAATAGATACATGTATATGTATAACTGAATCACTTTGCTGTACACCTGAAACTAACACAAAATTGTTAATCAACTATACTCCAATATAAAATAAAAATTTTAAGAATATAGCATAAATTACAGTTCTATTGACAGAATTGTTTTTTATGTTTTATCAGTGGTGTCAGAGGTTTCCCGATTTTATCAGCCTTATTGAGGTATATTTACATATAAAAACTGTATCCATGTACAGAGTGCAGTTAATTAATTGTTATGATAGATGTACACACTGTAAAACCACTGCCCAAATCAAGATACACATTTCCATCACCTCCAAAAGATTTCTTAAGCTCATTTAGAGTTTATCCCTCCCTCTGCACCCTACCCCAAGCAATCACAGATATGTTTTTGGTCAGTATAGATTAGTTTGTATTTTCTAGATATTTATATAAATGGAATCAAATGGTATGAACGTTTTTGTAACAGGCTTTTCTCAGCACAATGACTTACAGATTCAGACATATTATTACGTATATCAGCAGTTTCTTCACTTTTATGCTGAGCATACAAATATTTAGGTAACAGATTAATGTGTTTTGATACTATTTTAAAGGGAATTTTAAAAAATAATGTTTCAATCATTTATGGCTAGTACATAAAGTCCAATTGACTTGTATATATAAATGTACCATGCTCTGACCTTCTAAATTCACTTAATTCTAGTTGTTGTTTTGTATACTTCTTAGGATTTTCTATATAAACAATCATACCATCAGCAAATAGAGACAATATTATTTCTATCACTCTAATCCCTATGCCTTTTATTTACTTATTTTTCCTGCTTTATGTCAATGGCTACGTCCTCGATTGTAATCTCAAATAGAAGTGGTAGGAGTAGGCATCTATGCCTTCTTTCTGACCTTAGAGGGGAGCATTAAATATTCACTATTAAATATGATACTAATTGTAGGATTTTACAGAAACTTTCTATCAGACTGAGAAAGTCCTTTGTCCATTTTTATTACTACTGTACTAAACATTTTTATTATGAATAGATGTTGAATTTTGTCAAATGCTTTTTCTGCATCTATTGATGTGACCAGGGATTTTTGTCCTTTATTTTATTAATAAAAGTATTTTATTATCATGAAATAATCCTTTTTATTACTGGTAGTACTTTTTGTCTTGAAGTATCGTTTTTTTCTGATTTTATTATATCTACTATCAAGTGTATTCTTGGAATTTCATATCTTTTCCCATCTCTACTTTCAACTTACCTACGTTTGTATATTGAAAGTGAGTCTTTTGGGGATAGCATATATTTGAGTGCTCGTTTTGTAATCTCTTATGATTATCCATGCCATATATATGGAGTGCTTAGTCCATTAATATTTAATGTAATATTGATATGGTTTGATTTTGTTGTACCATTTTACTGTGCTTTCTTTTTGTCCATTCTAATTTTGTGTTACTCTTTTCTTTCATTTCCTTGAATAGTTATTTTGATTATTTGAATAGTTTCTATATATATTAGTTTTATACATATAGAAGCTCTTTGAATAAGGCATACTAATATGTACTGACTTTATACATATAACTGTTTGCATTTTTAATGGCTTCTCTAAAGATATATCATATATCTTTAATTGTTCACAGCCTAATCAGAGTTAACATTGTACCCATTCATGTGAAGTGTAAAGACCTTGCAATCATCTAGTTCCATATACCTCTTTTGATATCCTTTATGCTAGAATTTTCACATGCATTTAAAAATCTGTAAGAAAATATAATTTTTGCTTGAAAAGTCATATATTTTAATGTAATAAAGATAGATGTGTATATATAATATATCCATATATTTATCACTCTTTATAGTATTGCAGTAGCTCCTTACTGTTTGAGTTTCCCTCTGCTACCATTAACTTTGACCTTGAAGAATATCCTTTAGCATTTCTTGCAGTTCATATCTTCACATAACACTGTCTTTTAGTTTCCTTTTATCTGAAAATATCTCTAATTTGCATACTTTCTTGAAGGCTAGTGCCAATTATCTACTACATGTGGAAGTCCGTGTTGCTAGCTGTTTGTTTTTTCATTACTTTAATGATGATATTCCACTGCCTCTGCCTCCCATAGCTTCTGATGAGACGATCACAACCATTTAAAATATTGTCCCCTGTACATCACGTGCCATTTTTCTCTGGATTCTTTCAATATTTTCCTTGTATCTCTGGACTTCTGCAATTTGGATATGATATGCCTAGGCAGAGTACATTCACTGCATTTGTTCTGTATAGATTTTGCTGCATATCTACCACATTTAAATTAATGTATTTCACCAAATTTGGAGCATATTTGGCCATTATTTCTTTAACTTTTTTTGCTCCCACATTTTCTTTTCTACTTTTGGGACTCCTGTTACATTCATTCTAGACAATCTGATATTATCTAATATTTTCTGAGGCTTTGCTTGTTTTTTTATTTTAATATAGTTTTCTCTTTGGCCCTCAGCCTGGATAATTTCCATTGAACAATTTTAAACTCTATTTGGTATTTCCTCTGTCAGCACCATTCTGCTATTAATCCCATCGAGTCTGGATAATTTCCAGTGAACAATTTTAAAGTCTATTTGTTCTTTCCTCTGTCAGCTCCAAGCTACTATTAATCCCATTGAGTCTACTTTTTATTTCACATATTTTGTTTCTGTTTCTATAGTTTCCATTTTCTATTTATTATTTTTACTTAGCATTCTTTTTTTTCAAATCTTTATTGGAGTATAATTGCTTTACAATAGTATGTTAGTTTCTGCTTTATAACAAAGTGATTCAGCTATAAATATACATATATCCACATATCTCTGCCCTCTAGCATCACCCTCCCAGCCTCCCTATCCCACCCCTCTAGGTGGTCCAAAACATCAAGCTGATATCCCTGTGCTATGTGGCTGCTTCCCACTAGCTATCTATTTTAAATTTGGTAGTGTATATATGTCCATGCCACTCTCTGACGTTGTCCCAGCTTACCCTTCCTCCTCCCTCTGTCCTCAAGTCCATTCTCTACGTCTGTGTCTTTATTCCTCTCCTGCCCCTAGGTTCTTCAAAACCATTTTTTTTTTTAGATTCCATATATATATGTTAGCATATGGTATTTGTTTCTCTCTTTCTGACTTACTTCATTCTGTATGACAGTCTGTAGGTCCATCCACCTCACTACAAATAACTCAATTTCGTTTCTTTTTATGGCTGAGTAATATTCCATTATATTACCATTCCAATATATGTGCCACATCTTCTTTATCCATTCATCTGTTGATGGATGCTTAGGTTGCTTCCATGTCCTGGCTATTGTAAAAAGAGCTGCAATGAATATTGTTGTACATGACTCTTTTGAATTATGGTTTTCTCAGGGTATATGCAAAGTAGTGGGATTGCTGGGTCTTATGGTAGTTCTATTTTTAGTTTTGTAAGGAACGTGCATACTGTCCTCCATAGTGGCTGTATCAATTTACATTCCCACCAACAATGCAAGAGGGTTCCATTTCTCCATACTCTCTACAGGATTTATTGTTTGTATATTTTTTGATGATGGCCATTCTGACTGCTGTGAGGTGATACCTCATTGTAGTTTTGATTTGCATTTCTCAAATGATTACTGATATTGAGTATCCTTTCATGTGTCTGTTGGCTATCTGTACACCATCTTTGGAGAAATGTCTCTTTAGATCTTCTGCCCATTTTTGGATTGGGTTGTTTGTTTTTTTTTTTTGATATTGACCTGCATGAGCTGTTTGTAAATTCTGGAGATTAATCCTTTGTCAGCTGCTTCATTTGCAAATATTTTCTCCCATTCTGAGGGTTGTCTTTTGGTCTTCTTTATGGTTTCCTTTGCTGTGCAAAAGCTTTTAAGTTTCATTAGGTCCCATTTGTTTATTTCTGTTTTTATTGCCATTTCTCTAGGAGGTGGGTCAAGAAGGCTTTTGCTGTGATTTATGTCATAGAGTGTTCTGCCTGTGTTTTCCACTAAGAGTTTTATAGTGTCTGGCCTTACATTTAGGTCTTTAATCCATTATGAATTTATTTTTGTGTATGGTGTTAGGAAGTGGTCTAATTACATTCTTTTACATGTAGCAGTCCAGTTTTCCCAGCACCACTTATTGAAGAGGCTGTCTTTTCTCCATTGTATATTCTTGTCTCCTTTATCAACGATAGGTTACCGTATGTGCGTGGATTTATCTCTGGGCTTTCTATCCTGTTCCATTGATCTATATTTCTGGTTTTGTGCCAGTACCATACTGTCTTGATTACTGTAGCTTTGTAGTATAGTCTGAAGTCCAGGAGCCTGATTCCTTCAGCTCCATTTTTCTCTCTCAAGATTGCTTTGGCTATTCAGGGTCTTTTGTGTTTCCATACAAATTGTGAACTTTTTTGTTCTAGTTCTGTGAAAAATGCCATTGGTAGTTTGATAGGGATTGCACTGAATCTGTAGATTGCTTTGGGTAGTATAGTCATTTTCACAATGTTGATTCTTCCAATCCAAGAACATGGTATATCTCTCCATCTGTTTGATTCATCTTTAATTTCTTTCATCAGTGTCTTATAGTTTTCTGCATACAGGTCTTTTATCTCCTTAGGTAAGTTTATTCCTAGGTATTTTATTCTTTTTGTTGCAATGGTAAATGGGAGTGTTTCCTTAATTTCGCTTTCAGATTTTTCAATATTAGTGTAAAGGAATGCAAGAGATTCCTGTGCATTAATTTTGTATCCTGCTACTTTGCCAAATTCATTGATTAGCTCTAGTAGTTTTCTGGTAGCATCTTTAGGATTCTCTATGTATAGTATCATGTCATCTGCAACAGTGACAGCTTTACTTCTTCTTTTCCAAATTGGATTCCTTTTATTTCTTTTTCTTCTCTGATTGCTGTGGCTAAAACTTCCAAAACTATATTGAATAATAGTCGTGAGAGTGGACAACTTTGTCTTGTTCCTGATCTTGAAGAATCCTTGCATTCCTGGGATAAACCCCACTTGATCATAGTGTATGATCCTTTTAATGTGCTGTTGGATTCTGTTTGCTAGTATTTTGTTGAGGACTTTTGCATCTATGTTCATCAGTATTATTGGCCTGTAGTTTTCTTTCTTTATGACATCTGTGTCTGGTTTTGGTATCAGGGTGATGGTGGCCTTGGGGGATGAGTTTGTGAGTGTTCCTCCCTCTGCTATATTTTGGAAGAGTTTGAGAAGGATAGGTGTTAGCTCTTCTCTAAATGTTTGATAGAATTCAACTGTGAAGCCATCTGGTCCTGGGCTTTTGTTTGTTGGAAGATTTTTAATCACAGTCTCAATTTCAGTGCTTGTGATTGGTTTGTTTATATTTTCTGTTTCTTCCTGGTTCAGTCTCAGAGGTTGTGCTTTTCTAAGAATGTGTCCATTTCTTCCAGGTTGTCCATTTTATTGGCATATGGTTGGTGGTAGTAATCTCTCATGATCCTTTGTATTTCTGCAGTGTCAGTTATTACTTCTCCTTTTTCATTTCTATTTCTGTTGATTTGAGTCTTCTTCCTTTTTTTCTTGATGAGTCTGGCTAATGCTTTGTCAATTTTGTTTATCTTCTCAAAGCACTAGCTTTTACTTTTATTGATCTTAGCTACTGTTTCCTTCATTTGTTTTTCATTTATTTCTGATTTGATCTTTATGATTTCTTTCTTTCTGCTAACTTTGGGTTTTTTTTGTTCTTCTTTCTCTAATTGCTTTAGGTGTAAGGTTAGGTTGTTTATTTGTGATGTTTTTTGTTTCTTGAGGTGGCATTTTATTGTTATAAACTTCCCCCTTAGAACTGCTTTTGCTGCATCTCATAGGTTTTGGGTCGTTGTGTTTTCATTGTCATTTGTTTCTAGATATTTTTTGATTTCCTCTATGATTTCTTCAGTGATCTCTTGGTTATTTAGTAGTGTATTGTTTAGCCCCCATGTGTTTGTATTTTTTTACAGATATTTTTCCTGTAATTGGTATCTAGTCTCATAGCATTGTGGTCGGAAAATACTTGATACAATTTCAATTTTCTTAAATTTACTAAGGCTTGATTTGTGTCCCAAGGTATGATCTAACCTGGATAATGTTCCATGGGTACTTGAGGAGAAAGTCTATTCTGTTGTTTTTGGATGAAATGTCCTAAAACTATCAATTAAGTCCATCTTTTTTCATGTATCATTTAAAGTTTGGGTTTCCTTATTTATTTTCATTTTGGATGATCTGTCCAATGGTGAAAGTGGGGTGTTAAAGTCCCCTACTCTGATTGTGTTACTGTCAATTTCCCCTTTTATGGCTGTTAGCATTTGCCTTATGTATTGAGGTGCTCCTATTTTGGGTGCATAAATATTTACCATTGTTATATCTTCTTCTTGGATTGATCTCTTGATCATTATGTAGTGTCCTACTTTGTCTCTTGTTATAGTCTTTATTTTAAAGTCTAATTTGTCTAATATGAGAATTGCTACTGCAGATTTTTTTTGATTTCCATTTGCATGGAATATATTTTTCCATCCCCTCACTTTCAGTCTGTATGTATCCATAGGTCTGAAGTGAGTCTCCTGTAGACAGCATATATATGGGTCTTGTTTCTGTAACCATTCAGCCAATCTATACCTTTTGGTTGGAGCATTTAATCCATTTACATTTAAGGTAGTTATCGATATGTATGTACCTGTTACCATTTCTTAATTGTTTTGGGTTTGTTACTGTAGGTCTTTTCCTTCTCTTGTGTTCCCTGCGTAGAGAAGTTCCTGTAGCATTTGTTGTAAAGCTGGTTTAGTGGTCTGATTTTTTTTAGTTTTTGCTTGTCTGTAAAGGTTTTAATTTCTCCATCAAATCTGAATGAGATCCTTGCTGGGTAGACTAATCTTGGTTCCCTTTCATCACTTTAAATATGTTCTATCACTCTCTTCTGGCTTGCAGAGTTTCTGATGAAAGGTCAGTTGTTAACCTTATGGGGATTCCCTTGTATGTTATTTGTTATTTTTCCCTTGCTGCTTTTAATATTTTTCTGTCTATTTAATTTTTGATAGTTTGATTAATATGTGTCTTGGCATTTTTCTCCTTGGATTTATCCTGTATGGGTCTCTCTGAGCCTCCTGGACTTGATTGACTATTTCCTTTAACATATTCGGGAAGTTTTCAACTATAATATCTTCACATATTTTTTCAGTCCCTTTCTTTTTCTCTTCTTCTTCTGAGACCCCTATAATTCAAATGTTGTTGCATTTAATGTTGTCCCAGAGGTCTGTGAGACTGTCCTCAGTTCTTTTCATTGTTTTTTCTTTATTCTGCTCTGCAGTAGTTATTTCCACTATTTTATATTCCAGGTCACTTATCCATTCTTCTGCCTCAGTTATTCTGTTATTGATTCCTTCTAGAGAATTTTTAATTTCACTTATTGTGTTGCTCATCAGTGCTTGTTTACTCTTTAGTTTTTCTAGGTCCTTGTTAAATGTTTCTTGTACTTTCTCCATTCTATTTCCAGGATTTTGGATCATCTTCAGTATCATTCCTCTGAATTCTTTTTCAGGTACACTGCCTACTTACTCTTCATTTGTTTGTTCTGGCGGGTTTTTACCTTGCTCCTTCATCTGCTGTGTGTTTCTCTGTCTTCTCTTTTTGCTTAACTTAGTGTGTTTGGGGTCTCCTTTTTGCAGACTGCAGGTTCGTAGTTTCCATTGTTTTTGTTGTCTGCCCCCAGTGGGTTGTGTAGGCTTCCTGGTGGAGGGGACTGATGCCTGTGTTCTGGTGGATGAGGCTGAATCTTGTCTATCTGGTGGGCAGGACCATGTGTCTGGTGGTGTGTTTTGGGGTGTCTGTGACCTTATTATGATTTTAAGCAATCTCTCTGCTAATAAGTGGGGTTGTGTTCCTGTCTTAATAGTTGTTTGGCATAGGGTGTCCAGCATTGTAGCTTGCTGGTCTTTGATTGGAGCTGAGTCTTAACATTGAGATGGAGATCTCTGGGAGAGCTTTTGCCATTTGATATTATGTGGAGATGGGAGGTCTCTGGTAGACCAATGTCCTGAACTGGGCTCTCCAATTTCAGAGGCAGAGGTCTGTCACCCAGCCCAAGCACCATGACCCTGTCAGCCACACGGCTCTGAAGAAAAGGGAGAAAAAAGAAAGAAAGAAAGAAAATGCAATACAATAAAGTAAAGTAATTAAAATAAAAATTAAAAAGTAATTAAAAAAAAGAAAGTGGAGTGCGACCAAACCAAAAAACAAATACACCAATGATAACAAGCAATAACAATTATACAAAAACAAATAAACAAAACCGGACAGATCTAACCCTAGGACAAATGGTAAAAGCAAACCTATCTAGACAAAAATCACACAAAGAAGCATACACATACACACTCACAAAAAGTGAAAAAGGAAAAAAATCTATATATATAAAAAAGGAAGAGAGCAACCAAATCAATAAACAAATCTACTAATGATAATAAACTCTAAATATTAAGCTAAGATAAACATAAAACCAGAAAAAAATTAGATGCAGAAAGCAAACCCCAAGTCTACAATTGCTCTCAAAGTCCACCACCTCAATTTTGGGATGATTTGTTGTCTATTCAGGTATTCCACAGATGCTTCAGGTTACAGCAAGTTGATTGTGGAGATTTAATCTGCTGCTCCTGAGGCTGCTGGGAGAAATTTCCCTTTCTCTTTGCTCACACAGCTCCTGGGGTTCGGCTTTGGATTTGGCCCTGCCTCTGTGTGTAGTTCGCCTTAGGGCATCTGTTCTTAGTTCAGACAGGACGGGGTTAAAGTAGCAGCTGATTAGGGGGCTCTGGCTCACTCAGGCTTGGGGGAGGGAGGGGTACAGAATGCGCGGTGAGCCTGCTGTGGCAGAGGTTGGCGTGACGTTGCAACAGCCTGATGCATGCTGTTTGTTTTCCCAGGGAAGTTGCCTCTGGATCACGGGACCCTGGCAGTGGTGGGCTGCAGAGGCTCCTGGGAGGGGAGGTGTGGACAGTGACCTGTGCTTGCACACAGGCTCCTTGGTGGCTGCAGCAGCAGCCATAGAGTTTCATGCCTGTCTCTGGTATCTGCGCTGATAGCTGCAGCTCACGCCCATCTCTGGAGCTTGTTTAGGCAGTGCTCTGAATTCCCCCCTTTCCTCGTTTACCCCGAAACAATGGTCTCTTGCCTCTTAGGCAGTTCCAGACTTTTTCCCAGACTCCCTGCCAGTTAGCTGTGGCACACTAGCCCCCTTCAGGCTGTGTTCATGCAGCCAACCCCAGTTCTCTCCCTGGGATCTGACCTCTGAAGCACGAGCCTCAGCTCCCAGCCCCCACCCGCCCTGGCTGTTGAGCAAACAAGCCTCTCAGGCTGGTGAATGCTGGTTGGCACCGATCCTATGTGCAGATATCTCTCCGCTTTGCCCTCTGCACCCCTGTTGCTGCGCTCTCTTCTGTGGCTCAGAAGCTTACCCCCCGCCACCCCCTGTCTCTGCCAGTGAAGGGATTTCCTAGTGTGTGGAAACTTTTCGTCCTTCACAGCTCCCTCCCAGAGGTGCAGGTCCTTTCCCTATTCTTTGTTTTTTTGTTTTTTTTCGTTTTTCTTTTTCCCTACCCAGGTACATGGGGTTGTTTTGCCTTTGGGGAAGTCTGAGGTCTTCTGCCAGCATTCAGTAGGTGTTCTGCAGGAGTTATTCCACATGTAGATGTATTTCTGATGTATTTGTGGGGAGGAGGGTGATTTCTACGTCTTACTTCTCCACCATCTTGAAGGTCTCTCTCAGCATTTTCTATTTCTATCTAGTATTTTCCTTTTTTTGACTGAAATTTTCTATTTTTTTTCTTTTCTTCCTAGTGTATTTTCCTTTGCCTCACTTGTTATCATCATAAGAGATGCTTTAAAGTCCTTGTCTGACAATTCAACATGAGGGACATCTTAAAACTGACATCTGTTTATTTTCCTTTAAGAAAAATGAATTACAGTTTCTCAGTTCTTCTTATTTAAGTAACTTTGGATTATATTCTGGACATTGTTAGAGTTGTGTTGTTGATGGTCAACATTCTGTTATATTCCTATAAAGGGTGTTCTTCTTTTTAAAGCAAAAGGTTACCTTGCTTATGGTCAAATTGTAAACATTTTCTCACCTATTGGAGGCAGCACCTCAAATCTTAGTTTCCTCTTTTTAGCCTTAGTTGAAAAGCTGCTTTAAGTCTTTCCCATACTTGCATGATTCAGTGGTTAGCCAGAGATGTGGGGAGAGTTTATACACAGAACTTGGGGATTCCTTCTGTGCCTTGCTCCTTCCCAGGATTCCATCTTCACTTTCTAGGAGTGTGATTGCCCTAGTTTTATCTTCTGTTTCTTTAGGCCAGAAAAATATGTGGGATTTTACCAGACTTCTAACTTCCTTGAGCTACACTGGGATTGCAGGCTGCCTTCAAACTAATGTCATAAAAATGGGAAACCACCCATGCTGTGACCATGTTCCAAGTTTTACATCCTCTTTAAAAAACATACACACAAACTTTTCTCACTTTTATCTTTTTAAAAAGTTTATCCAGATTTAATGTTTGTTATCTTTGAGATGATTCACTCTTTAGAAGATTTTTTTGGCCATATTTGAAGAGGAATTCCTTGGGATAGAAAAATGTAATCCTTTTCTCAGAAGGCAGTAATATCTCTCTTGGATAGATTCCCAAACATATGTTACTGTGTAAAAACATTATCTGAGAGATTAGATACTCATCAAAATAAGATTTCCAAAAAGTAGGCATCCCAAAATACAAAGAATTACAAAGAAAAGAGCAGAATTGGGCAAAATCTTTAAAAAGCCTAAGGTATTTTTTTTTTCCAATTGGACATATAGCTTGTGATTTTTTGAACTGGATTTTATTTTGGTTGTTGCCTGTAACCCCTCCAGATGGCACAATATAAATTATCTGTCTTAGAGAAAAGCAAAGAGAGAGGCACTGTCTGAACATGGGGCTCTCGAGAATCTAATGTGCAAACAGAATTTCCTCCTCAATTAAAGTTGCTGCCTCTGAACTCCTTGTAACAAATAATTTAACTTTTTTAATATTAGATGCATATCTAATCCTAAGAACTCAATCAACAAGACTGTTTCCTTTCAATTACAAATTATATTTTATGATTGTGAATAAATGAATTTATTCTTGTAAAGTAAAAATCCTCATAGGATATATGTTTAGAATTTTGATCCAAAGCTGAAATTAAAATTTTCATTGATTTTGAGAATCAAGTATGTGTAGGTTACAGATCAAACTGCTTAATGCTCTCTAGAGACTTAAAAAAAAATTATTACTTTTAAAACTAGGGAAAATCAATGTCTTTAATATGTTTATATTTTTAACAATGAAAGTCTAGTTGTTGGGTAATACTGACAGTTGGGTATTTTAGGCAATTCATCTTGAATTAGGCATGGTGAGAATGCCAAAAAAGATGTTACCTGAAGTCACATGGAATGATAGCTGACCAAGAATTCCATAGCTGGGCAGCTTACAATACAAAAAAATTGGTTTCCATTTGAGATATTATAACAGTGAAAAGCTACCTTGTATTTCTATTCTTTCATTTACTTCACTTACTAAAATAGGTATAAGTATTAATTCATCTCATGATTAATTTTTTGAGGTTTACTGCCTTGATGAAATTCTAACTTCAGACACTTCTGAGTCATTTAGATAATAAATCCAAATTTTTACTCAATTTTTCATTTAATGAGAGAAAAACCATTCCAAACACTTACAGTAATAAAAGATACTTCAGTGACTGCCCTTCAAAATTATAGAAGTTATCTATAATATTTTACATATTCCTTTGAAAAGTTGGGTAGTACTGAACCTCCAGGTTTCATTTTTCATAGTAAACATACTAGTAAATTCACTGCTTAATCTTTGTTGATGAAACAGGGCATCCTGAGTATGATATATCAAAGCATATATTTATGTTTTCCAATTCATATTCATATCTATAATAGTGAAAGAAATATTGCTGCAGAAGAAACTTTGGGTCTATTTCATCTCTGACTATAGTTTTAAAGGATGTTTTATATTAGAACATAATGCAACTTTCTATTTTGAAATCTTTTGACATAATTCTTATTTTAAACATTACCAATTATCATCATATTTCATCTGTCTGTGTTAAGGTTCTAGATTTAATTTACTTTTAATGCTTTGGAATTAAAATAATTTTTAAAAACTAATTTTTCTATTACATTATATCCGAGAATAATTTGTTTAAAAGACTAGAATTTGTTTAAAAGACTAATACTAGAAATGGCTTTTGCTTTTACAAAGGATTTTGATCATCAAAACTTATCAGAGCACTAACCGCTAAAAAAAGAAGGGACTTAGATATTGTGAGGAAAACACAATTTATTTTAATTAAATGTCTCACATTTCAAGCTTACTCAGTTCACAAATCTCAGGCAATGTTTCCTCAATTTTAAATCTATTTATTAATCAAAATGATTTTCTCCATTATTCATTCATTATTTACTTTTATTAACCTTCAGTTTGAAGGTTTATACTTTCATACATATCCTTTGCACCGCAGCCTAGGTTGTGCGTGTTTTGGTGCACAAATCATGTATTTTTCCTTCAAACCATTTCTTTGAAAAAAAAAAAAATAGAAAGTGTCCTAGAATAGCATGCCTCTGAACGACTTTTGCAGTCAAGTTTGCCGTTGGGTTTGCTCCACTCAATGCTCACTAGTCTAACGAGACATGCAGGGCCTGTGCCAGAGAGAAGCACCTGGCCTCAGGCCAGGACACTGCCTTTTCAGCCAGTGGCAGTATACCTCTCTGAGACTGAGAATATGCTTAGAAACTGCCAGGATCAGCTGAATGGTAAAATATTTCAGATGTGTTGAAGGAAAACAATAAACCATCAAGATAAACACAACATCATTAGGGTGCTTGATGGGCATCCTTGAATAAGATGTTGAGCTATGAATACTGTGTGTTTATCTTTGCCCACAGGACATAAATCAATTCTGTAATTTGGTAACAAAGTAAAAGAGTATTGTTTTACTCTCCAGCTGGATTCCTGGGGAAAAAATAGTATATTTCAAAGCGAAAATACTGTCTTAAACATATTTCTTTACCAATAACTTAGTTTTCAACATTTAAACTCACACATCGCTATTTTATTCTAGTGTTTGGGTAAAAATGCCAGTAAAAACAGGCTTTCCTTTACCTTCTTCTGAATAACAAACTATCATTTGGAACCCTTTCCTCATAATAAGCCTTGTATGCTATAACAAGAAAATGTTTGGAGACCCAGTAAAAGTGAGCATGCTAATTTAGTGCGCTGAATACATTCTGGTGTCGAGTCTCAGTGAGTTATTAATGATGAAATGGTGAATAAAGATTTTAAAATATATTTTTTTAAAAAACAATATCTGCTATTATTTTATGAAAAAAAAAGAAAAGAGAAACATCGCAAAATTGTGTATTGCCACAGAATAGATCTTATTGGTAGCTCAGAGACATGAAAACTCTGTGAGGAGTTATATTGAAAATCCACCTGAGGGGATGATATGAAACCAGTTCTTCTTATCTTGCAACTTTAAAAATACCATTTGAAAGTTAAACAGAAAAAAAGGAGAGTCTTTAAAAAATGCTTTCTAAAGTTATAAAATTTCAGAGTTAAAAATGAGTGGATCATAGAGATTTATGTGTGTTTTAACCAACTTCTTACATTTCACATTTATATATACATGACAAAAACATATCAGGGAAGTTAAGGAGCAAGTACACAAAATATATTTGGCAGAACAATGATCATAATCTCAATCTTCTGGTTTTCTATACACCACAATTTATAATGAAGAAAATTTAGATTTTCTTGTTTTCCTCTTTAGAGACTCACACATGAATTTTGTATAATAATTTCAAATAAATAAGAGAAACTGTTTTATGAAGAATATTAAAGCTGGCAAAACATATAAAAGTTGGATAGAGTGTTATGGTTTTCTCGGGATATATGCCCAGGAGTGGGATTGCTGGATCATATGGTAGCTCTATTTTTAGTTTTTTAAGGAACCTCCATACTGTTCTCCATATTGGCTGTACCAGTTTTCATTCCTACAAACAGTGTAGGAGGGTTCCCTTTTCTCCACACCATCTCCAGCATTTATTGTTTGTACATTTTTTGATGATGGCCATTCTGACCAGTGAGAGGTGACACCTCATTGTAGTTTCGATTTGCAGTTCTCTAATAATTGGTGATGTTAAGCATCTTTTCATGTGCTTTTTAACCATCTGTATGTCTTCTTTGGAGAAATGTCTATTTAGATTTTCCACCTATTTTTTGATTGGGTTGTTTGGTTTGTTTTTTTGATATTGAGCTTCATGAGCTGTTTGTATATTTTGGAGATTAATCCCTTGTCCGTTGCTTCATTTGCAGATATTTACTCCCATTCTGAGGGTTGTCATTTCGTTTTGTTTATGGTCTCCTTTGCTATGCAAAAGCAAGCTGTAATTCAAAAAGATACATGCACCCCAATGTTCATTGCAGCACTGTTTACAATAGTCAGGACATGGAAGCAACCTAAATGTCCATTTAAAGAGGAATGGATAAAGAAGATGTGGTACATATATACAATGGAATATTACTCAGCCATAAAAATGAACAAAATAATGCTATTTGCAGGAACATGGATGGACTTAGAGATTATCATATTGAGTGAAGTAAGTCAGACAGAGAAATACAAATATCATATGATATCACTTAAATGTAGAATCTAAAAAAAAGCCACAAATGAACTTATCTACAAAACAGAAATAGAGTTACAGATGTAGAAAATAAACTTATGGTTACTGGGGGTAAAAGGGGAGGAGGGATAAATTGGAAGATTGGGATTGAGACATACACACTACTATATATAAAATAAATAGGGGCCTACTGATAGCACAGGGAACTCTACTCAATACTCTGTAATGGCCTATATGGAAAAAGAATCTAAAAACGAATCGATATATGTATAACAGATTCAATTTGCTGTACACCTGGAAACTAACACAACATTGTAAATCAATTATACTCCAATAAAAATTTTTAAAAATAAAAGAAACATATTGAAAAATAATAAAATACTAAAATTACTCATATTCTAAAAAAAAAGTTGGACAGAGTATTCCCTGCTCATTCCCTTCTCAAAGGCAGGTGCTTAAATGAGAGTGAAACCCATACACAATAATATACGTTAAGATATGTTTGGAGGAGGGACCTTCAAGATGGCAGAGGAGTAAGACGTGGAGATCACCTTCCTCCCCACAATTATATCTGAAATACATCTACATGTGGAACAACTCCTACAGAACACCTACGGAATGCTGGCAGAAGACCTCAGACTTCCCAAAAGGCAAGAAACTCCCCATGAACCTGGGTAGGGCAAAAGAAAAAAGAATAAACAGAGACTGAAGAATAGGGATGGGACCTGTACCACTGGGAGGGAGCTGGGAAGGAGGAAAAGTTTCCACACACTAGGAAGACCTTTCACTGGTGGAGACAGGGGGTGGGCAGGGGGGGAAGTTTGGAGCTACAGAGGAGAGCACAGCAACAGGGGTGCAGAGGGCAAAGCTGAGAGGTTCCCACACAGAGGATTGGTGCTGACCAGCACTCACCATCCTGACAGGCTTGTCTGCTCACCAGCTGAAGTGGATGGGGGCTGGGAGCTGAGGCAGGCTTCGGAGGTCATATCCCAGGAAGAGGACTGGGGTTGGCTGCATGAACATAGCCCGAAGGGGGCTAATGCGTCACAGCTAGCTGGGAGGGAGTCCAGGAAAAAACCTGGGACTGCCTAGGAGGCAAGAGATCATTGTTTCGGGGTGCGCAAGGAGAGAGGATTCAGAGCACCACCTAAACAAGCTCCAGAGGCTGGCACGAGCCACAGCTATCAGCACAGACACCAGAGATGGGCATGAAATGCTAAGGCTGCTACTGCAGCCACCAAGAAGCCTGTGTGCAAGCACAGGTTACTATTCACGCCTCCCCTCCCAGGAGCCTGTGCAGACTGCCACCACCAAGTTCCCGTGATCCAGGGACAATTTCCCTGGGAAAACACACAGTGCACATCAGGCTGGTGCAACGTCACGCCAGCCTCAGCCACCACAGGCTCGTCCCACATTGCATACCCCTCCCTCCCTCTGGCCTGAGTGAGCCAGAGCCCCCTAATCAGCTGCTACTATAACCCCGTCCTGTCCGGGCGAGGGAACAGATGCCCTCAGGCAACCTACACACAGAGGCAGGGCCAAATCCAAAGCTGAAACCCCAGGAGCTGTGTGGACAAGGAAAAGAAAGGGAACTTTCTCCCAGCTCCCTCAGAAGCAGTGGATTAAATCTCCACAATCAACCTGATGTACCCTGCATCTCTGGCATACCTGAATAGACAATAAATCATCCCAAAATTGAGGTGGTGGGCTTTAGGAGCAACTGTAGACTTGGGGTTTGCTTGCTGCATCTAATTTGTTTCTCCTTTTATGTTAATCTTAGTTTAGTATTTAGAGCTTATTATCATTGGTTGATTTGTTTATTGATTTGGTTGCTCTCTTCCTTTTTAATATATATATATTTTTTTCCTTTTCTTTTTCTCTTTTTGTGAGTGTGCATGTGTACACTTCTTTGTGTGAGTTTATCTGTATAGCTTTGCTTTTGTCTATTTCTTTTTTTTTTTAGAATAGCTTTTAGCACTTATTATCATTAGTGGATTTGCTTTGGTTGCTCTCATTTCTTTTTTTGTATTGCTTATTTATTTTTAATAATATTTTTTATTTTATATTTAATAACTTTATCTTATTTTATTTCTTTCTTTCTTTCTTTTTTTCCTCCCATTTCTTCTGAGCCATGTGGCTGACAGTCTTGGTGCTCCGGCCTGGTGTTAGGTCTGAGCAACTGAGGTGGGAGAGCCGAGATCAGGACATTGGACCACCAGACACCTCCCAGCTCCACGGAATATCAAATGGTGAAAGGTCTCCCAGAGATCTCCATCTCAACACTACGAACCAGATCCACTCAACGACCAGCAAGCTACAGTGCTGGACACCCTATGCCAAACAACTAGCAAGACAGGAACACAACCCCACCCATTAGCAGAGAGGCTGCCTAAAATTATAATAAGTTCACAGACACCCCAAAACACAACACTGGACGTGGTCCTGCTCACCAGAAAGACAAGATCCAGCCTCACCCACCAGAACACAGGAACTAGTCCAATCCACCAGGAAGCCTACACAACCCACTGAACAAACCTTACCCACTGGAGGCAAACACAAAGAATTACAGGAACTACGAACTTGCAGCCTGTGAAAAGGAGACCCCAAACATAGTAAGTTAAGCAAAATGAGAAGACAGAGAAATACACAGCAGATGAAGGAGCAAGGTAAAAACCCACCAGAACAAACAAATGAAGAGGAAATAGGCAGTGTACCTGAAAAAGAATTCAGAGTAATGGTAGTAAAGATGATCCAAAATCCTGGAAATAGATTGGAGAAAATACCAGAAACCTTTAATAGGGACCTAGAAGAACTAAACAGCAAACAAACAAGGATGAACAACACAATAAATGAAATTAAAAATTCTCTAGAAGGAACAATAACAAAATAACTGAGGCAGAAGAATGGATAAGTGACCTGGAAGATAAAATAGTGGAAATAACTACCACAGAGCAGAATAAAGAAAAAAGAGTGAAAAGAATTTAGGACAATTGCAGACATCTGGGACAACATTAAATGCACCAACGTTTGAATTATAGGGGTTCCAAAGGAGAAGAGAAAAAAAAAAGAGACTGAGAAAATATTTGAACATATTAGAGTTGAAAACTTCCCTAATATGGGAAATGAAATAGTCCATCAAGTCCAGGAAGCACAGAGAGTTCCATAAAGGATAAATCCAAGGAGAAACATGCCAAGACACATATTAATCAAACTATCAAAAATTAAATACAAAGAAAAAATATTAAAAGCAGCAAGGGAAAAGCAACAAACAACATACAAGGGAATCCCCATAAGTTTAACAGCCGATTTTTCAGCAAAAACTCTGCACGTCAGAAGGGAGTGGCAGGACATATTTATTTTAAAGTGATGAAAGGGAAAAACCTACAGTCAAGATTACTCTACCCAGGAAGGATCACATTCAGATTCAACAGAGAAATTAGAACCTTTACAGCCAAGCAAAAGCTAAGAAAATTCAGCACCACCAAACCAGCTTTACAACAAATGCTAAAGGAATTCTCTAGGCAGGGAACACAAGGAAAAGACCTACAAAAACAAACCCAAAACAATTAAGAAAATGGTAAGACGAACATACATATCAACAACTACCTTAAATGTAAATGGATTAAATGCTCCAACCAAAAGACAGAGACTGGCTGAATGGATACAAAAACATACCCATATATATGCTGTCTACAAGAGACCCACTTCAGACCTAGGGACACATACAGACTGAAAGTGAGGGGATGGAAAAATATATTCCATGCAAGTGGAAATCAAAAGAAAGCTGCAGTGGCTATTCTCAAACCAGACAAACTAGACTTTAAAATAAAAACTATTACAAGAGACAAAGAAGGACACTACATAATGATCAAGGGATCAATCCAAGAAGAAGATATAACAATTGTAAATATTTATGCACCCAACATAGGAGCAACTCAGCACATAAGGCAAATGCTAACAGCCATAGATGGGGAAATTGACAGTAACACAATAATAGTAGGGGACTTTAACACCCTACTTTCACCAAAGGACAGATCATCCAAAATGAAAATAAATAAGGAAACCCAAGCTTTAAATGATACATTAAACAAGATGGACTTAATTGATATCTATAAGACATTCCATCCAAAAACAACAGAATACACTTTCTTCTCAAGTGCTCATGGAACATTCTCCAGGATAGATCATATCTTGGGTCACAAATCAAGCCTTGGTAAATTTAAGAAAGTTGAATCACATCAAGTATCTTTTCTGACCACAACGCTATGAGACTAGATATCAATTACAGGAAAAACAACCTGTAAAAATACAAACACATGGAGGCTACACCGGACACTACTTAATAACCAAGAGATCACTGAAGAAATCAAAGAGGAAATAAAAAAATACCTAGAAACAAATGACAATGAAAACACGACAACCAAAACCTATGGGATGCAGCAAAAGCAGTTCTAAGGGGGAAGTTTATAACAATAAAATGCTACCTCAAGAAACACGAAACATCTCAAATAAACAACCTAACCTTACACCTAAAGCAATTAGAGAAAGAAAAACAAAAAAAACCCCAAAGTTAGCAGAAAGAAAGAAATCATAAAGATCAGATCAGAAGTAAAAGAAAAAGAAATGAAGAAAACGATGGCAAAGATCAATTAAAGTAAAGCTGGTTCCTTGAAAAATCAACAAAATTGATAAATCATTAGCCAGACTCATCAAGAAAAAAAGGGACAGGACTCAACTCCATAGAATTAGAAATGAAAAAGGAGAAATAACAACTGACACTGCAGAAATACAAAGGATCATGAGAGACTGCTATGACCAACGATATGCCAATAAAATGGACAACCTAGAAGAAATGGACAAATTCTTGGAAAAGCACAACCTCTGAGACTGAACCAGGAAGAAACAGAAAAAATAAACACCAATCACAAGCACTGAAATTGAGACTGTGATTAAAAATCTTCCAACAAACAAAAGCCCAAGACCAGATGGCTTCACAGGCTAATTCTATCAAACATTTAGAGAAGAGCTAACACCCACCCTTCTCAAACTCTTCTAAAATATAGCAGAGGGAAAACACTCCCAAACTCATTCCCTGAGGCCACCATCACCCTGATACCAAAACCAGACACAGATGTCACAAAGAAAGAAAACGACAGGCCAATAACACTGATGAACATAGAGGCAAAAATCCTCAACAAAATACTATCAAACAGAATCCAACAGCACATTGAAAGGATCGTACACCAGGATCAAGTGGGTTTTATCTCAGGAATGCAAGGATTCATGAATATATGCAAATCAATCAATGTGATAAACCATATTAACAAACTGAAGGAAAAAAAACATATGATCGTCTCAATAGATGCAGAAAAAGCTTCTGACAAAATTCAACACCGATTTATGATAAAAACCCTCCAGAAAGTGGCCATATATGGCTACATATATAGAAGGAACTTACCTCAGCATAATAAAGGGCATATATGACAAACCCACAGCAACATCATTCTCAATGGTGAAAAACTGAAACCATTTCCACTAAGATCAGGAACAAGACAACGTTGCCCACTCTCACCACTATTATTCAACATAGTCTTGGAAGTTTTAGCCACAGCAATCAGAGAAGAAAAAGAAATAAAAGGAATCCAAATCAGAAAAGAAGTAAAACTGTCACTGTTTGCAGATGACATGATACTTACATAGAGAATCCTAAGGATGCTACCAGAAAACTACTAGAGCTAATCAATGAATTTGGTAAAGTAGCAGGATACAAAATTAATGCACAAATCTCTTGCATTCCTATATACTAATGTTGAAAAATCTAAAAGAGAAATTTAAGAAATGCTCCCATTTACCATTGCACCAAAAAGAATAAAATACCTAGGAATAAACTTACCTAATGAAACAAAAGACCTGTATGCAGTAAACTGTAAGACACTGATGAAAGAAATTAAAGATGAATCAAACAGATAGAGAGATATACCATGTTCTTGGACTGGAAGAATCAACATTGTGGAAATGACTATACTACTCAAAGCAATCTACAGTGTCAATGCAATTCGTACCAGACTACCAATGGCATTTTTCACAGAACTAGAGCAAAAAATTTCACAATTTGTATGGAAACACAAAAGACCCTGTATAGCCTAAGCAATCTTGAGAAAGAAAAATGGAGCTGGAGGAATTAGGCTTCCTGACTTCAGACTATACTACAAAGCTACAGTAATCAAGACAGTATGGTACTGGCACAAAACCAGAAATATAGATCAATGGAACAGGATAGAAAGCCCAGAGATAAACCCATGCACATATGGTCACCTTACCTTTGATAAAGGAGGCAAGAATATACAATGGAGAAAAGACAGCCTCTTCAATAAGTGGTGCTGGGAAAACTGGACAGCTACATGTAAAAGAATGAAATTGGACCACTTCTTTACACCATACACAAAAATAAACTCAAAATGGATTAAAGACCTAAATGTAAGGCCAGACACTATAAAACTCTTAGTGGAAAACAGACAGAACACTCTATGACATAAATCACAGCAAGATCCTTTTGACCCACCTCCTAGAGAAGTGGAAATAAAAACAAAGATAAAGAAATGGAACCTAGTGAAACTTAAAAGCTTTTGCACAGCAAAGGAAACCATAAGTAAGACAAAAAGACAACCCTCAGAATGGGAGAAAATATTTGCAAATGAAGCAACTGACAAAGGATTAATCTCCAAAATTTACAAGCAGCTTATGCAGCTCAATATCAAAAAAAAAGCAACCCAATCCAAAAATGGACAGAAGACCTAAATAGAGATTTCTCCAAAGAAGATAGATTGCCAACAAACACATGAAAGTATGCTCAACATCACTAATCATTAGAGAAATGCAAATGAAAACTACAATGAGGTATCACTTCACACCAGTCAGAATGGCCATCATCAAAAAATATACAAATAATAAATGCTGGAGAGGATTTGGAGGAAGGGAAACCTCTTGCTTTGTTGTTGGGAATGTAAATTGATACAGCCACTATGGAGAACAGTATGCAGGTTCGTTATAAAACTAAAAATGGAACTACCATATGACCCAGCAATCCCACAACTTTGCATATACCCTGAGAAAACTGTAATTCAAAAATAGTCATGTACCACAATGTTCATTGCAGCACTATTTACAATAGCCAGGACATGGAAGCAACCTAAGCATCCATCGACAGGTGAATGTATAAAGAAGATGTGGCCCATATATACAATGGAGTATTACTCAGCCATAAAAAGAAACGAAATTGAGTTATTTGTAGTGAGGTGGATGGACCTAGAGCCTGTCATACAGAGTGAAGTAAGTGAAAAAGAGAAAAAGAAATACTGTATGTTAACACATATATTTGGAATCTAAAAAAAAAAAAAGGTTCTGAAGAAGCTAGGGGGCAGGACAGGAATAAAGACGCAGACATAGAGAATGGACTTGAGGAGACATGGAGGCGAAGGGTAAGCTGGGACGAAGTGAGAGAGTAGCATGGACATATATACACTACCAAATGTAAAATAGATTGCTAGTGGGAAGCAGCCGCATAGCACAGGGAGATCAGCTCGGCGCTTTGTGTCCACCTAGAGGGGTGGGATAGGGAGGGTGGGAGGGAGACACAGAGGGAGGGGATACTGGGATATATGTATGTGTATAGCTGATTCACTTTGTTATAAAGTAGAAACTAACACTCCATTGTAAAGCAATTATACTCTAATAAAGACGTTAAAAAAATTCTTGGTATGCCAAACAATTAATAAGTAAATAAAATTTAAGAAAAAGATGTTTGGAAAGTTCTGAACTTTGCAATGAATATTTAAACTGATTGGCATTTCTCTGCAAGAATAATAGGAGCTTACTAAAACATACAACAAATTTCCCACTGTTCTCAGCTTTAGCAATCTTTGAATGTTTCTGTATACCACATGACAGAGAAAGCTTAAATGTAATTTTTCTGAGGATATTTTTCAGATTAACGTTAAGTACTTCATTCAAAATAACATGTCACACGTTCACATAAAGAAACAAAGAAAAATAGTAATTCTTGCACCCTTCTCACCACTTCATCCCTATTCCAATGTAAAGAAATTTTATTTCTCATTTCAGATTATCTTTATATATACTCTCCAATTTCTTATATGGAATGTAAATGTTACTTTATTAACTCACCACCATGGAAACTGAGGATTTTGATCGCTTAGGTTATCCTCTACCTCTGACCATCCCCTTCTCTCAATATTTTGACAATTTGATAATTATTCATTTTATTGCTTAGCTGTGCAACTTTATATAATGTACTTACATATTTTTTTCATACTTCATCAATTATCATCAAGTTCCCATCTAGATTAGACGGGGATACCTTACTCCTAATCTTTTTACTTTTTCTTCTCATTATACCTACTACCTCTGTCTTCAGCACATTAGTTTATGCTCAAAAATAATACAATTTATATTCTGTTCTATGATCTACAAGTGGAAAACTAATGAACTTCATGTGTATTATTATGATTTTGTAAAGTTATTAACTGCAATCTGAGTTGTATTTTAAAATAATGTTTTCTTTTCTAGTGTTTCAATATCATGACTTCTGGATCACTCAACGTATAATATAGCCAACATTAAGACCATGTTGATTTTTTTTTGTCAGTTTATCAGTTGTTTAAAATTATGCCCACATTTTAGTATGCTTCATATTTGGACAATGAAATTCTTGTATTGGGATTAGCTTTTCCTGGTGTTTCTCATTTCTCCCCAACCTTTTTTTGATAAGATAATGTACCTTCTATGTAACCTCAAGTCTATTCATCTTCTAAACCTATTGAAAAGCTTCCCAAACAATTTCCAATGCACAGCAAGTGAGAAAAATAGGTTACAGATGTACAGAGATGCCCTCATCTCTCTGATCAGTGTCACCAAGTTACCTTAACAGGTTGTATAAATATAAATATTTCTTACATATAATACGACATGAAGAAGGTTGAGAAACACTTATTTAGTGCCTTTAGACCTGTTTTTCTCCAGTAATAACACTTCTGGAACTCTATTTCCCTCTGCCCCAATCTGGGGTAGTACCTTTCTGGTCCTATGTCAGAGATGTGGTCCTATGACTTCCTGTCTCTGCAGTCCTGGGTTGGTGTCTAATTTCCTGATTCCACATCTTTGGGTTTTTTCCTTCTTAATTTTCTCCTTGTTTTATAGTAGCTCGTCCCCAAGTAATGTCTAAAAACAACTGGCTGAAGAGTCAATTTTATGAGTCCTTGAATTAAAAAAATGTCAGTATTCTGCCTTCACACTCGATTTATGAATTGCCTAGAGACAGTGTCCTACATTCATAGTCATTTTCCCTAATACTTCTGGAACCTTGTTCTATAGTTTTCTGCCATCCAGAGTTATTAATCAGATATCTGATGCCAGAGAGAATATTATACAGTAGTGGTTATGAGTTTTTGTCTCCAGAAGCTTGCAATTATTTTGTGTGTGTGTTGTTGTTGTTCTTTTATTAATTTTACTTATTGCAGTTAACTCAACCGTAATTTCTTGACTTTCTATGAAACAGAAATTATGCTTGTCTATGCACTTAATTATCCAATATTTAGTTCTGACTTCTTTTAATTTTATAAATTAGGTACTATAATTCTTAGTGTAAATCACTGTTTAGTCTTACCTTCATATTTGGTCTTCTCTTTGATCACCATTCTGTCTTGCACCCCTCATTTTCCTTCAGTAATCATTTTCTTTTCTCTTGAAGTACGTATTTAGAAGTTACTTTAGCAAAGTTCTTTCTAATGATGTTGCAAAAATTTTCTTGCTGGAAAAATGTCTTCATTCATTCTTCTTTTTATAAAGATAGCTTTACTGTGATATACCTTACCTCCTATATTTGTGGATTTATATGTTTTCATCATTTCTGGTAAATTCTCAGCCATTACTTTCTTATATATTGCCTCTTCTTCATTTTCTCCTCAAAATGAGAGCTGCATAATACCTCAGGAGAAGGCATCCCCGAGAGTGGGCTGATATCAGGAAAAAGGAAACTGTAAAAGAAAGGAAAAGACAAGGCTAGTGAACAGGTAATCCAAGAGTTGGATGGCCAGTGTAGTATCTGTTCCCAGAGGAAGAGTTAGGGTAGAAGTCTGTAAGACAGAATGACACATACACAGGCTCTGAGCAGATAAAGACCTTTACAATACTTTACATGCAAGGATTATAGAAATTATTATTGCTCCTTGTTCTCAAACTGCTGGTAAGAAAAAATGTTTTCATAATTTTAATAGTCACATTTCCATTTTTCTTGTCAGTCTCATCATATTTATTTCTCAAAATTCTCCTTACTGTGTGTTAAATTCCATTTTTCTTACCCAGTTAATTAGACTGTCAAAGCAGCAAGATCTAAGGATGGGCAGTATGTGAAAATAAAAGTTCACCTTGACTAAATCTTATCCCATAATATCTTCTTGGTTTATTTCATTCTATATAGATCTTCATGTCTTATCTCCTTTCCTTCTCTATAAAATTCTGTGTCTTCTTTCCTCCCCCCTGTTTCATTATCTCCATTTCCATATCTGTCTCCATGTGGTGTCTTTCCCTCTTAACACATTAGCCCTGTATATTTCTTTTCCATGGACACCTTTTCTTTTCTTCTCTACCTCCTTCTTATCTCTCTATCTTATTTTGCCCTAGTTTGGTCTCTTTCCTTTATCTTTCCCCCAAACCATCTCCTATCTAAATCAAAAAAGGAAGACAAATTTTAATTTATAGAACTTTTAAATATTACTGAGTATTCAGATATCAAAATAAAAACATTATTTGATTGTTTTATATGTCTAGATAAAAAGTATACTTTTAAAAAATTTGTACCATTGACAAAATCTCTCATCTATCCAACATTCATACTCTGTTTTGATAAAGAAGTTTTATGTGGGCAAAACCTTTCCATCACCAACATATTTTGAATAGGTTTTGCCTCTCTATCCATTCATTCATTCATATAGTTCTTTCCTCTAAATGAGTTTACATTTTATCAGGGTGTTTAAAGCCTATACACAGCAATCTCTATACAGAGAGGAATAGTGGAAGGTTCCTGCCTTCTTGTAGGAAAGTGAGTTACATAATCAGACAGGAAGATTATTTTGGTGACACTATGTTGAACATATTTTATGCAGGAAACTCGGGGTCATAATCAGATATGGTGATAGACGGGGTGATAGCCAGGATGGTAACCTGAACTGAGCTGGTGGCTATGGGCATGGAATCGGACTCTATACCAGACTCTGGACGCACTTCAAGCTTCCTTCAAACTATTTCTTTGCTTACTCTTAGGTCTGCAGGGCTCCTCTGTCTCTGTGAAATTTTACCCAATTTCAAGGCCTTGCTTTAATTACCCCTCCTCCTTGACACTTTTTCTTCTTCACTTTCTTGTATGTCTTACCAGAAATTTGGATGATTCCCTTCCTTAGAATTCTCACAGGAAGGAACTGATGTAGAGTTAGAAATGGATTGAAAAGAGGCAGGGGGTGGGGAAAGCAGTGGTTTCTACTGGAATGCACTTTGTAGTGAATCTTAAATAAGTTAAGGGCCTATTTATAATTCTCTCTCCAATTTTTCTTGTTATTGGGGTCTTATTTTACTGGACATAGTTTAACACTAGTTCCTGAAATTGCACTCTAATTCATGCCAGCTACATCACACTAACTTTCTGGTTCAGCAGTGTTCATTTTCACAGTTTAAGTTATTTCAAAATCCTTTAAAGATAGTATTTGATTTATTGGCTGATTGAATCAACACATGATTTTTTTTTTGCACATAAACTTGAATGTACTTTGTGTCTCTCATTAAAATAAATTATTCATATGACATATTTATAATTTATAAGGTTATTCAGCTTACTCATGAAAAATACTGTCAAAGAAAACCATTCTCTTGGAAATATCCCAAACCCCTTTTCATTATATGTTTTAAACACACATGTTCTGGCAAAATCCCAATCTTGAATAAAATCTAACTTTCTTCTGCATGATTTCACACATATCATATCACTATACATGACAGGAGAAAAGTCACACATGGAGAAAATGAAATGTATAAAATTATTAAACTAGACTCTCAGTATCATGATTCTCCATGATATTTTAAAATATTCTTCACTCTAATTTACTTTTTTCTGTTTCTGAAGGACTTTTCTGTTTCTAAAGTACTATCTACATAAACCCATTCTCTAAAAATAATGTGTAAATATTTTGAAACCTTATTAATTAAATTACAGAATTAAAAAGTACAGTGTTGAGCTCTCAGGTCAATTTTGTTTGAAAGTTTGTGATAGATGAAAGTGCAATATCAGAGCACCAATGACTTTAAAGGCATTGGCCAATATATAACATTTAAGTTTTGGTTCATCTGCTGTACTGAAAGAAGTAAAATCTCAGGTCTTGACCGATGTTGAGAGTCTTAAAGAAAACCTCCTTCATGTTAAGCTGGGATGGAAAAGCTACAATCACAGGAAAAGATCAAAGCAGACCTAAACGTAACTACTGCCCTAATCCCAGAAGAAAGTAGGAAAGTCTGCAGGAGAATAGAAAGGAAAGGAAACATATTTTTGAGACATAATGTCCATAGAACAATGGTGTGGTAACTTTTCACCCCAGCTACATATTTTGGGATATTCAAGGAACTGCAATCCATGAACTTCTTTACCTGTCACCTCCAACAGTTAGTTCCCCTCAGGCAAAAAGCAGAAGCAAATGCAATTCCTCTCTGGAAAAGGATATACTTAACTCTGGTCTCAAGGTACCTCCAAATTTCTAAGGCACTAACCATAATCAGTCAAAGATGACCAGGCAGTTAAAGAAAGAAAGATGCATAACAAAGAACCAGAAGACTCATGGGACAGCAACATTAGACTTATACAGACCTCAGATAATGGAATTCTCAAATGCAGACTTATAAATAACCATGGTCACCTTATTTCAAGAAATAACTGATATTATGAGTTGCTCTAAAAACCTTAAATAAAAAGGACAGGGTTAAGGAAGTCAACCCCACGTTGTATTTTGAAAACGAAAAGGCCTCTATTTCCAGCAACTGGAGGGCAGACTGAGTAGAAAATCCTAAGTCTGGGAGAATTTCAAAGCTGACTGGCTTCTCAGTCATGACTCCTCTTATGTTAAAGCCATGGCCCTAGTAGAAAAGGCATGGAACTCTGATAACTAGAATGAGAAAATTGGAGAGGATTTGTCTGGGAAACTTGAAACCCCTTATGTATATCTTCCCCTAAACACTCCAGGCCAGATGAAGTAGCCCACTTCTCCTTGCTAGAGGCAGATAGCACCTTACCCTCTGCCCCTAAGTTGTACTTAATTTTGCTGAGGAATATATAGAATAAATAAAAGTTAAATGTGGTTATATATTAAAGAAGACATCATATATGTTGGCAGGATCATAACCATCGTGCCAGAAATCTAGGGAGAGGTCTATGTCATGTGAGCCAGAGAGCTTGGTAGTGGATCTCTGAGGTTGACAGAAATCAAGGTGATATGCTGATCTTATCTTTCTTTCAGTTTTTTCCCTTCCTACCCGTGTATAATACCTCCACCATATTGAATGTTTTTTAAAAAAAAGGTCTAAATTCTTAGGAAATGAGTCATATACATCCAAATTTATCTCACCTGAAAAGCCAAAAGATTTGAGGCCCTACCTTCCCTTCAGGACTATGTCTGATTATGTCCAAGAGAGAACAAAGAGTTCATTTTGTCTTCAGAAATTTGTTGAACATCAATTAAAAAAAAGTGATAGAAGGGCTAAATGTTATATTGCATGATAACAGTGTATGAGAAGACCACTAAAGGAAGGAGGAAATGATGATGTTTATACTTTTTTAAATTCATGGCAATTTTCTCTAAAACTAACTTTAAATGAAATATAATTATATACAGGAGAAAAATCATAATAGTTCAAATCAATCTTTTGAAACAAACTGATTATCCAAATCATAGACTCTCTTCTCAATAGAGCTGACTGCATTCTAGTGTTAGAATTATTGACACAATCGAAATAACTATAAGAACTATGTGTGATTTCTAGTTAAAACAAATAGAAATAGCTCTTTGACCTTGTAGAAGTTATTCAAGGTCTTTGGAATCTAGTTTACCCAAATATAAATGAATATTTTGACAAAATGATTTATGAAATCCTTTCAAGCCTGAGTATTTTATATAGTTTTTGATGCTCCAATTCAAATGTATTTTATCTTCAATTCAAAAAGGAAAGAACAAGCCATTAACATATCATTAAAATATATATTCAGAAAGCATTTTTAGTCTTTTTATGATCTATTCTGTAAAGTTCAAGCTCATTTTAAGCCCGCATATGGTATAATTCCAACCCACTATTGCCTTCTCTAAACCTTATGTGGTCTATATGTTAGTCAATGATTATTCTCCATTCCACAAATGTGGATGAATCCTGTACTGTTTCTTCCTTTAACTTTCCTCTATTTTATTGTTTCATCTCCCTTTCTTTTGGATGGCTTTCATCCTATACTCATCTGAATGTCAAAAATTTCTTTATTAAAGTTTAAGTCAAATGCCAACTCCTTTATAAAACCTTACTTAGTCACCCAGAAGAAACAGTGTTCCTTTACTTAATGCTTGGTAACTACTATGAATTTTAATCTAAAATATAACTCATCACATTGTCTTGTAGTTTTATTCTTTGTGTTTATGTCTTACTCTCTCCAGGAGAAAGCAAGTTCCTTTAAGGATGGTACCATGAATTGGGCATCATACAACATTCATCCTGACATCAGCCCCAACACCCCTCAGTGCCTAGGAACTAAAAGACATTCCCAGAGAATCTGACTGGTAGTGGTCTTTAGGGAAGAAAGTTAAAAAAGATTGGGATAATTTTATCTAATGCACATTCATGACCCAAATCCCAGGATCAGTTACAGGACTGATAGGTCAACTTAGACTTTCATTAGATTGCATTATCAGCCCTTCTAATGTTTCTAGATGGTGCATCATTTGAAGGCTCATCACTAGCCATGTTTCCAGTCTAGAACTGTGGTCATATTCTTCCAGATGCCTTGACAAAGTCACCTCTTGTGAACAACAGGTAAACTAGTGTGAAACGCACTTAAATTAAAACTGCATGACAAATTAGAGCAATAACATGCTTAAAATAGAATTTATAACAAAGGAAATTCTGGGCTTCATTAAAGCCAAAGGCAGATTCTAGCACTTGAACAATCCAAAGCAAGGGCTTTATAAACTATAAGGGATATACAATTGTTTATTACTTTGTATGACTGTTCATATTATCCCTTAAAACTTTGAGTTAATATTTAAAATAGGAGTTAATATTTAAAATAAGAGAGTATCAAATATAAAAAAGTATCCAAAAAAAGTATCAGAAAGACACTTCATATATAATTACTTTGAAAATAACTAGAAAAATTATAGATCACTTTATAGTATTTGACTAGATAACTGTTTGAAACAAAAAATGTTAAGAATTATTACAATGAAGAATTCTTTTGTGAGAAAGAAGTATATTAATTCTTGCTGTTTCCTTTTGATATTAAAATTTATTTTACTTTTTATTCATAGGGGTCTTGTGCTTCAAATACTAATAACGTAATTTATTTGTGACTAATACAAATTTTTGAGTCATTATGGTTAATAATATATGTTAATTAACAACAAGAAGTGTTAGTTATAAAGCTTAATTTCTACTAAACATCTTAGGTGCTTAAGTAGATATATTTCTCTGTCGATTTATGAAAGATATTATTTCCCTATTAAATGTTGCAATATATCCAAACATCTATTTTATTATAAAGTGTTATTTTAAATATAGGTGGTGAAAGTTAATATTATATTTAATCATATAATTAGATTCTTGCCCATTTAAATGTTTCGACATTTATATTAAGTTAAATTCTTTTTCTTATATGGAGAAAGAAAACAGCAGGGAGTGCTGTTTAAACAAATTTTGACCATCATTTTGTAGAATCTTGTCCAGTTTTGTTGCACAAATATTGCTATAAATTAAAAATAAATCTCAGTTATTTTTAAGCACATCTAGAAAGACCTATTTTTAGATATCATCTGGTCTGAATGGCAAAGATCTCTTCTAGATGCCAGGATATAAGCTTATAAAAGTCTTTCCATATAATTGGAATTATAGACTATATATTTAAAGAAAACATAAATAATATAAAATACATTTCTGTATACAGTATTAATAAAATTATTTTTGTTATTTTATTTGTATAATAAGAACTATAAAAATGTTTTTTAAAACTGAATCTTGAATTGGTCCTTCAGAATGAATTGGATCCGTGTGAACAAACAAGTGACTAGGGGCCATTCTCAACAAGTAAACCACATGGACCAAACACAGGGACTGGAATGTACACAGTGGTTCAAGGATGATGAGAAAACGAAGTATAGGGTTTGTATACGTGATTAGTGGGAACTACATTTTGAGAAGAAGAATGTAATACTTTTAAATTTAATTAATGCTATCATTCAGTGATTTTTTTGAAGACCTTATGAGTAGAGAAATAACATGGTTATGCTCAACAGAGCTTCTCAAACTTTAAAGTGCACACCAATCACTTGGGGATCCTGCTACAATGCAAATTCAGACTCAGAAGTTCTCAAGTAGAGCCTGAGATTTCGCCTTTCTAACGAGTTCCCAGATGATGCTAATACTGCCAATTCCCAGACCACACACTGAATAGCAATGCTGAAGAGACAGTTAGCTGAAGAACCTGGAGATAAAGAAGGTAACTTGAAGTCTAATGCAGGAATCCTGGTGCAAGGCAAGGAAAGTTAGTGACAGTGAGGAAGGAGATTACAGAATGTCAGAAATGTTACATAGGAAGAATTAATAGTTATATGTCAGTTATACTTCAATTTTTTTTTAATTAAAAATCCAAAAAATAAAGAATAAATAAATACTCAAAAAAATAATATGTTAGGTAATTTGTCTGGATTTGGGAGGATCACTGAGAAAAGATGAATCCATTTGTTTTTCTGTTTGTGAGATTGAAAGCATAATACTAATTTGGAAATAAATTCTGGAATGTGATAATGGCATGGAGGGAACCACAAGTATCCTTTTAGACTTTACACTTGCATTGATGGTAAAACACCAAGTGGAAATGTGCACCAAGTGAGGATATGAAGCTCTGAAGAAACCTGCACATTTCTGTTTTGATATGGTAATTTCAGCCACGGCGATAGCTGAAATCATCTAGGAAAAGTCAGTCACAAAAACATAAGAATCAACACATAGAGCAAGATAAACTCAAAGGAGGAAAAGCAGTCTGAGATGTAGATAAGAAATCATGGAAGTTAGAAGGCTCTTAAATTTAGGAACCAGAATGCCATCAATGAACATTGATGAACATCATCAATGAACATCATCTGTAGGACAAATATCTTGTTTTAGTAGTGAAAAACCACGGAGAACCGTGAAATGTCAAAGTTTAATTGAATTCTTCTGAGCTATATCTCATAAAAAATACTTCTTGGGCCTAAAATTTGGGAAATTCTTTCAGAGTTTTACAACCTTCACATCTATATGAATTTGAAATAATGCCAGATTTAGCTTATGTTTTCTTTCATTCAATGATTAAGGACTCAGCAGAGATACTGAATTCATTCTTTAATAATATTACTTCATACACTTAAGAGATATTATAAATCCTTTTTTTAACTTCAGTTTTTAAAAAACTATCTTTAGTTTTTCCTGTTGCTTCTTTGACATTTTATTTTCTAACTACCCTTCGTCATCATTTAATTTTAATAAATTATGTGTTTGAATATTATGAATACCTATATTTTAATTTCGAAGAATAGTGTAGGATTAAACCTAGTATAGTACAGTGTCCAGTAAAAAAAAAACCCACGCCCTATTCAGAAAGTGGTAGGGAAATTAAATCATAATTTGTATACATTTATCTTATTTCTACTTCTTTTTTTTTTCTGGTTGTTTTGTGTTACTTAACATTGATACTTTGAAAGTCTTCTTTAATTTTCTGATGATAAAATCCACCTGATAATGCTTAAATACTCAAGCACTGGAAACACTTATGACCAAAGCCATACATATGCATATTACTTTTGGGAATTATTCACAGACTTGTGTAACAGGCCTCAATATAATATTGCCTTAAAACATACCAATTCTATAATACCTAATTAGATACCAATGAGGTGAATTAAAGGTTTTAGTGGTCTTTCACTAGCCTTTCCTTTTGAGTCACGTTGATGCCTACTGGGTTTGAACCAGGTTAGTGTTTCTGGAGCTGAGACATGAGAATAAAGTAGAGCTGGCCCATGTTCATGGTGTGAGGAATTAAGTAACATCCTAAAGGCAACATTTGGGAGTAAAGGGTCAAAACTAAAAGACCTACAAAAGAGATGACAAGTCACAAATTAGTCTCTATTTTCACTGGGGCTTTTGGAGAAGGATGGGGTGGATAAATGCAGCTGTACCACCAGCAATAGAAAAACATAAGAAATAAGAAATACGACAAAGTAAATAAATCTGTTTTGAGATATTTAGAGTGCTAGGTCTGGAAGTTATCTTCATTTAGTCCAACTCCTCATTTTACAATAAAGAAACCAAAATTGATAGTACTAGATTTATCCAAAGTGACATTGCTGGTTAGATCACTGCTCATAACTCATGTTCCAGGTCAATACAGCTACTACTAAAAAATCAAATTGATAGGCCACATAACAAATTGGGCAATATCAATATTTCCTTACCATGAATAAAACTGTTAAACTCATTAAATCTTAATAAGGTTTGTGAATGTTTACTTCACTAAGAAGTGAGTGGAATAAACACCTCTTTCCTTTTCCTATGGTGAAAGAGAAACTAAACAATTATAAGGATATTGAAAATGTGATTCCATGAGATCATCTGCTTCACTTTTCTGACATATTTTTATAGTTCTTGTTGATATTCGAGTCAAGGACACCATCTAAATCTGTTCCATTTAATTATAATGCAAGTTTCTTAACAGCAGGGACCTTGTTTGTCTGTTCACTGCTATATTTCTAGTTCTGGGAATAGCCTGGGACTTAATAGTGCTCAATAAATACTGGTTAAACAGATGGGTGAATTAATAGCCATACTTTGAATTCCACGAAAAGACAATGGCAATGAGTATAATAAATCCTTACTTAGAGATGTGAAACTATCACTTAACAGAAAATAGTTTCATATTTTAAAACCATTAAAAATGATTTCTATCAATTTACAAACTTAGTTGATCTTACACAAACCCTTAATGAAGATCTAGAAAGGGGGGCTGTTCTAGGTAAAGTAACATGTAGGATAATTTTAATTCATGTGAAATTATTCTGAAAAAGGGTTAGGATGTGGAGGAAAAGTGACTGCAAGAGAGAATATCATATATCATGGAATTCTAAGAACTGGAATCATAATAGGAATGGGCCTCATGGTCATTAGAACTTGAGAACAGAACTAAGTCCAAGGAAACTTCATAGACTTTAGCAACAGGGATTTGTGAAACCTTTTTAACTGCTCCACTACAAATGTCTTCCGTTTTTCTTCCCCACTCTCAGATGGCTGACTATAATCTCCTTCTATTTATTCTCTCATAGTTTAGGTATGCACATGCTTTAGTTACTGTGGGTCTTCTCCATGCCAGTCATTGTTAGAACATTTTAGTTACTAAACTACCAGCTAGCTGGGTCTGCCAATTAGTATTTCTTGTTTCAAATTTCAGTGAGAGTATCTTTGTTCTAGCTCCAAACTGAAGGTCATGGGTTGGATTAGAATTGGCTAGTTTTAAGTGGTTTGCCCATACATGGTTGAAACAACTGTGGCCAGGAATAGACTTGTGTGACACACAAAAAATTTCTCCTTCCTCCGATGAGGATTTGGTTAAGGTAGTTTGCATTAGGTAGGGATGTAGGGAGGGAAAGCACAGTGACACTTCTAAGAAAATTTTATGAATAAGAGAACTAAGGCTGAGGAAAGTTAAATAACTTGCCTTGGTCACACACCTTGTAAATTTTTGAGGACTTAGAGAACTGCCCTTTCCATATCATCACATTATCGCTTAATCCTCACGCTCAGTCCTGTCCTTGGACAGGTTCTTTTCTTCTCTCTGTACTCTTCTTATAACTAAATTCTATTTTTTGGATGATTAAAAAATGTATATTTATGAGGAGAGGAGAAATATAAAAAGAGAGGAATATAGTGAAGGGAAGAGTAGGAAAGGAGAAAAGAAGTGCAGCTGCAGCTGTGACCAAAAAAAAAAAAAAAAAAATATATATATATATATATATATATTAGTCCTAACTTCGTATGTGAGTCAATATTTCTAGTTAGAGCTCAACCAGCTCTTTTAAGTGCCTATATTTTATAATTCTTTCCATAATCTGTTCTGATTATGTACTGCTGCAAGCCTACTATTAATATTTGATTGAATTCCTCGAAAAAGTCTAGATTCCTAAATTTACCAAGCAAAGTTAATTACTTCTATATACCATCATGCTTGTACCTCTGAAATTCTACGAACTCAAAAATTATATACTATAAGGAACACAGTGCTGTGCAATTACACATGAGCTATCCAAAGAAATCATCTAAAAATTTTACTTATAAATACATAGAATAAGTTTGCTGGCAACTTGCTTAATAATGGGCAGACACACACAGGAGAAAAAAGAACAGGAGCTCTATTAAAACTGGTAAGTAAAGAATTTAGTTGAAATATCAGCAGTGAGAACTAATTGCTTGTGCATAGTTCTTGTTGATATTTGACACCTTGTTCAGGACAAGTTGAGACTTCTGTAGAAAAGATACAGGAATAGTAGATTCAACATTCAGGAAAATTAAGGTAGCAAGAGTTCAAAGAAAATGAGAATCAAATATAGATTAATGAAAATTCCAGAAGAAATAGGAAACCAAAGGGAAAATAATGTAAAGAGTGATGAAAAAATAGGACAACACTACTTTGATCCTATACATTCTGTAATTGCCATCCTATCTGTTTCCTCCATTTTCATGCAAACTTGAGTTGTCTTCATTTGCTTGTCTCCTCTTTCAAACCTCCCACTTATTTCTAATTGAGTTGGAACCTAGTTCTATCTTCGACATTTTTCCGAGTTATTAATAACATTACAATTGAACATTGTGTTAGTCTGCTATTGAAAATTCTGCTGATCTAGCACTGTTGACACTACTGAAAACTCCTAATACTACCTTATATTATGTGACATTGCACTCTCAGTGTTTTTCTCTTATCTCACCAAACTCTTTCTTTCTCTCATTTTTTGCATCCTCTTGCTTTATGCATCATTTACAAGTTGTTCTTTATAATACTTGTTTTCTGCTCTTCTCACTCTAAAATCTTCCACCCTTGATCTTAATCACCGTCATGGTTTTAAATAATATCAATTTGCTTGTGATTCCCAAACCTACATCTATCTTAGATACTAATTCCAACATTTAGCGACTTGCATACAACTACCTCCGGGGCATTTCCATCCCCAGGCTACAGCTGTCTTTCTCCTTGTTACCATAATATTCTGTGAATATTACTATCGATTTACTTACATTATCTTCTAATTATAAATATGTTGAGGTGTATATAGTATGCAGAAGTTGTGAACCATTTGAAGATGTAGGATGTGCTTTTGTCATCTTTATAGTTGCAATATCTAATAGAACATTTGTAATATAGTAGGTATTATTCAAGCATATAAATTCATGCCAAAATGACAATTTTTATATGAATTTTAAAACCAGATACAGCACAGAACATTAAAAAATATATTTTTTAAGACATGAAAGCACAATATTTTAAATAGATTCAAATTTAACAATTCTAGCTCAAGCTAGTAAGAAGACAACTGCAAGGGAGGGAGTTTCCAATTTCTTTTATCTCCGGAAGAGTCCTGTTTTCCTAGACCTCTAATGAGACATTTATTTCACTTATTTCTATTAGTTTTTGTGGTCTTCAAATAATTTGTTTAATGCAAAGATATTTATATGTGTTCATTAGAGACATAAAAAATATATTTAGATGATCAAAATGAGATTTAGGGTAAGTATAATGACTATTAATGCACTTATAGTACTTCATACTATTCAAATCATTTTCACATTTGTCAAGCTGTTTAATACTTATAAAATTTATTAGAAAATTATTGTATATGTGTCTGAATATTTTAAACTGTCTTCTATCAAAAGATTGAGAAAATCGCAAAAAAGAAAACATTAAAGTTATTACATACTGGTTTCTAACCAACATGATACACTAAAAATTTACATTTTTAAATATATTTCCCTCTTTTCCATGATACACAGCATATTTAACACATTTAATTTATTCTTGTTCTCCTCCAGTGTCTAGTACAATATATTATTATTTCTTTATCTGTGTTTTTTCTATGCTCCCTAATAATTATATATTGATGGCAATATCTCTTTTGCTCCATAAAAAATTTGTCTTCAATTTTCATAGTTTCATATTTATTTTATGGTTACAAAATAATTTGTATTACAGGAAATTAAAAAGACAAAAATCACAAATAAAGAAATAAAAGGTGGGGACAAGATGGCAAAGCAGGAAGATCCTGGGCTCCATTGACACACCAAAATTACAACTACATATAGAGAAACTGTCTCTGAGAATGACCTGAAGACTAGCAGATAAAATTTTCTACAACTAAAGATGAAAAGAAAAAAGCTACACTGATATGGGTAGGAGGAGGGAAGATTTGGTCTGGCTGGAACCTACACCCCTGGAGCGTCAATCCACAGGTGGATGGGATATCAGAGCCTCAGAGGTCCTCCCTGAGGAGCAAGGGGCTCCGAACGCCACATCAGGCTCCCCAGTTCAGGGAAACTGCATGGGAAGCATGAGCCTCCATAATGTCTGTCTTTGAAAATGAGCAAAACTTATGTCTGGGAGAGCTGGAGGGTTTTAGGAAACTAAGAGCCCATCCTTAGAGGGCACAGGCAAAAACTCACTCACTCTAAAACCCAGTACAGAGGCAGCACTTTGAAAAGTGCCTGGGTCATATGTGAAGGAGATTCATTGACTAATTTTAGGGTGTGTGCCTAAGGACAAGAAATCCATTGAAACTTCCTCTAGGAATGGAGGAGCTTGCTGGTGCCAATTTTTTGTTTCATTTTGTTTTCTGTTTTTGGCTCATCTTCTACCTAGCTGGCCCAGCACTGGCAGGAGTCATTTCTGACTTCCCCCCTCTAAGTTACTAGCACCACTTGCCCTGCCCCAGGTTTACTTGTGGACCTGACCCAGCCTGCAATCCTCCAAAGCAGCCCCACATCCCACCAGACCCAGTGGACACCCTTGGCCTGCACCAGAACCCCTCCGCAGTGGTTCTTGCCCTCCCAGTCCTGGTGAGGGGTGCCCTCACCAGCACCAACATCATACCAAGACATCTCCTGCCCCAAAGGCCAGCCCTGCAAACTAGACTACCTGCAACAGTTCTGGCCAGAACTGACAGCCAGCTGCACCAAGCATCAGGCTCACAAACCAGTGTGTCTGCAGCAATTGCAGCCCAGCCACCAAAGGAGGGCACACAAGCCCACACAGAAGACACTCCTGGAGCATCTGACTATGGTGACCAGAGGGACCACACTACTAGGCCCTACCTACAGTACACAAAAAGGAACAAAGCTGGAGGTATCACATGCCCTGATTTCAAACTATACTACAAAGTTATAGTAATCAAAACAGTATGGTACTGGCACAAAAACAGGCACATAGATCAGTGGAATGGAATAGAGAGCTCAGAAATAAACCCATGCTTATCTGGTCAATTAATTATGACAAAGGAGGCAAGAATATACACTGAGGAAAGGATATTCTCTTCAGTAAATTGTGTTGGGAAAACTGGATAGCTACATGCAAAAGAATGAAACTGGACTATTTTCTTTTTACACTGAATACAAAAATAAACTCAAAATGAATTAAAGACTTAAATGTAAGAACTAAAACCATAAAACTCCAAGAAGAAAACATGGGCAGTATGCTCTTTGACATTGATCTTAGCAATTTTTTTGGATCTGTGTCCTCAGGCGAAGGTAATAAAAGTAAAAATAAACAAATGGGACTACATCAAACTAGAAAGCTTTTGCACAGAGAAAGAAAACATCAACAAAACAAAAAGGCAACTTACTGAATGGGATAAAATATTTGCAAATGATATATCTGATAAGGGGTTAATATCCAAATCATATAAAGAAATTGTGCAACTCAATGTCAAAAAACCAAAAAATTTGATTAAAAAATAGGCAGAGGGGGCTTCCCTGGTGGCGCAGTGGTTGGGAGTCCACCTGCTGATGCAGGGGACACGGGTTCGTGACCCGGTCTGGGAGGATCCCACATGCCACGGAGCGGCTGGGCCCGTGAGCCATGGCCACTGAGCCTGCGCGTCTGGAGCCTGTGCTCCACAATGGGAGAGGCCACAGCAATGAGAAGCCTGTGTACCACAAAAAAAAAAAAAAAAAAAAAAAAAGGCAGAGGACCTGAATAGACATTTCTACAAAGAAGACGTACGGAAGGCCAACAGACACATGAAAAGACGTTCAACATCACTAATCATCAGGGAAATGCAAATCAAAATGAGATATCACTTTACACCTGTCAGAATGGCTATCATCAAAAAGACTACAAATAATGAGTGTTGGTGAGGATGTGGAGAAAAGTGAATGCTTGTGAACTGTTTGTGGGAATGTAAATTGATGCACCCATGTGGAAAACAGTATGGTGGTTCCTCAAAAAATTAAAGGTAGAACTATTGTACCATCCAACAATTCCACTTCTGAGTGTTTACCTGAAGAAAACAAAAACACTAATTTGAAAAGATATATGCACTCATATGTTCTTTGCAGCATTATTTACAACAGTAAAGATATGGATGTAACCTAAGTATCCATCATTAGATGAATGGATAAAGAAGTTGTGGCATATATATATATGTATATGTAGGCATATATATGTATATGTAGGCATATGTATGTATATGTACACACAGTGGAATGTTTGCAATAAAAAAGAATGAAATCTTGCCATTTGCAACAACCTGGTTGGAACTAGAGGGTATTATGCTAAGTGAAATAAGTCAGAAAAAGGCAAATACTATATGATTTTACTTATACGTGGAATCTAAAAAACAAAAGAAACAAACAGAACAAAACAAAAATAGACTTGTAGACACAGAGAACAAACTTGTGGTTGCCAGAGGGGTAGGGGGTGTGGAGTGGGCAAAATAGGTGAAGGCTATTAAGAGGTACAAACTCCTAGCTATTAAATAATTAAGTTACAGGGATGTAATATACAGCATAATGAATATAATCAATATTACTGTAATAACTCTGTATGATGACAGATGGTTACTAGACTTAACACGGTGATCATTTTCGTAATGTCTTTAAATGTTGAATTACTATTTTGTACACCTGAAACTAGCATAATGTACATTGGCTATACTTCAATAAAAAAAAAAAAAGAAATAAATTTACAAAAACCTCACACAGAGGTAATTTCTATTACTGTTCTGAGGCAGATATTTCCACTTATTTTTATGCACAAAGAATATAAGCTTTATTTAATCTTTATAAATAAATATGATTTATTTTTACAAAGTGGAATGATGGTATGTCTCTTGTTTTATAATCTGCTTTTTAATTTATCAGTATATTAGGAATGTAATATTAATAAATATTTCTATAGAACGTAATGACAACAAATGGATGCAAATATACTGGTTTTTATAATAGTAAACAATGCTTTGTAAATATTCTAATGCATAGCTCTATGTGTGTGTCTCATTTTTAAATTTTCAGATCCATTATTAGGTGATGTATTATTACACCAACTGTGATAAGCATTTTTAAGTTATTAATACTCTAACATAATGTCACTAGGAAAATAGGAACAGAAGAATGAAATGAATTGAGGTTAAACTTTTCCAGTGAATGTACACATGCAATTTTGTACATGTGAACTTGAAGGTATATGTTTCCAGGTGTGTGAACATGTTCTCTAAGTTCTTGACTCTCACTTGTAGAATAGTATTGGATTGGCCAAAAAGTTCGTTCAGTTAATGCATACATTGTTCAGTAAAGTTCTTGGTGAAAATGAAGAATGCGTCTTTCATTTTTACTTAAAACCAAACGCAGGTTTTGGCCAACCCAATACTTGTCATAATGTGTTACATTAGCTTTTGCTCCCCTTGTAGGAAGGGGTTTTTATTTTGGGCTCATTTACTAACACGTGCTTGGTACATCATAAGTATTAAAAAAATGTACATTGAAAAAACGTCTGGATCAGTAGATGTAAACTAAATACTAAAATTACTGTAATAAAATAATAACAGCTTTGCCACCCATATATTTTTGTTGCATAGCTACTTCTAATACTCCATGAAAATTATAACTAGTATACACAAAATGCTTCCAGTCCCCACTGGTAGTAGGAAAGTTAAAAATACTTAAGGTTAATGACATTTTTCTGACGTTAGTGTCTTAGTATTGCCCCTGGAATTTAAATAGAAACCTTTCTTTTCCCTTCTAAGAATTGACTTTTTTTTCTATGTACAGCCTACATTCAACACTTTATTTTAAAAGTGGAATAAATATTTATTAATCGTTCAATGCCTTAGTTACTGGCAAATGTTTCCAGATAGGAGATTATATTTTCTAAAACAAGTGTCTCCCTCAACCTTGGAAAAATGCTACTATACTCTGAGTCATTCTGATTTAGGTTTCATCTCAAGTCCTTTCTCTCAATGGAAATGTTTTCATTGGCTAATTCTCAACCTGATTTTACTTCAAAACTGATTTTTGGTATTACATTAAATAAAAAGGAATACAGCTTTTGTTTTCCTACCTCTTTTGAATCTTTCAAAATCCAACTCAGATTCCAGATATTCCACAAAAAATACCCCCCAATCATATTGATATCTTTTATTTGTGTGCCTTTGGCAATAGTAATTTGTGTTTTGTTTGGAAGTGTAGCATATGTTATGCATTTTTATTTGTTTCATGGATAAAGCTCTCAGGGTCTAAGATTTAATTTAACCTTCTGTGAAGAAATGAATTATAACAGACAAAAGGCAGCTATCTTTAAAAGAGCCTGCTTGCAAGACTGGCTTTTAGCTGACACCTGGGAATTTGGCACTTGACAAGTCCTCTTACTAATAAGAATAACTCACTGTGTCTAGATGGTTTGAACAAATATTATGATTTATGGTGCATACGTGCTTTTCTTCTGAGAGTCCGAAATTTAAGGACATGAAAGGCAGAGGGTGCTTACATCACCAGCCTACAATGGAAAACTTAGGTGCTGAGCTTCTACTGGGCTTCCTTGGGCAGAACCATCACACATGCTGCTGCATTTTTATTCCTGGATGAAGAAACATGCTCAAATATGCCACTTCATAGAAGAGAGAGAATAAGGAATATGTGCATGGATATCTCCAGATTCCGTGTCTCTTCCTTTGCTGATCCTGTGGTGTGTTCTTACCCTGTAATAAATCTTGGCCACGAGTACTCCTACATGCTGAGTCCTGTGAGTCATTCTAGCAAATTTCCCAATGTGGGAGTGGTCTGAGGGACCCGCAATATACTTCATTGCAAGCTACTAATTCAGTCTATTACTTATGGATGGTATCAGAAGACATGAGACCCCTGGGTCAGAGACAAAGGATTTTCTTACTAATAGCATAGAAGTCAGCATGAGTATCATGCTTCTGTCAGTTCCTATTGACCTGCAAGTTCCACGGGGGTGAAGCAGAAGGTCTTGGGTAGGTGGCTGCTGCACATAGTGGGTTGGCATTGCAGCCGAGGAATACTGATATTGGAGAATCCACCTCTTTTATAGCCTTCCTGTCATTTGTCCTGGAAGGAGACATTGTCTCATCTTTCAAGGCTGCTTACAGCTTCCTGCATACATACCCTGTAAAGAGTGGTCAGGATCTTGAATTCTTGGAATACCCAGCAAGAACATATGAGATGCTCAGGGTCCATGACAGATCACTTTGCCCAATAATATTCCTGCATATCCCACAAGACTGTAAACATCTCAAAAACAGTACATGTATTTTCTGATTTTTTTTTTTTTTTTTTTTTTGCGGTACGCGGGCCTCTCACTGTTGTGGCCTTTCCCGTTGCGGGGCACAGGCTCCGGACGCATAGGCTCAGCGGCCGTGGCTCACGGGCCCAGCCGCTCTGCGGCATGTGGGATCCTCCCGGACCGGGGCACGAACCCGTGTCCCCTGCATCGGCAGGTAGACTCCCAACCACTGCGCCACCAGGGAAGCCCGTATTTTCTGATTTTTAAAATGCCATCAAAGGCAGTTGCAAAGTGTTGAATCCTACACAAAGACTCGGTGACTCTTGCATTAGTTTCCTGTGGCTGCTATATCAAACTACCATGAATCTGGTGGCTTAAAACAACAAAAATACATTCGCTCACACTTCTGGAGGCCGAAAGTCTGACATCAATTTCACTGGGCCAAAATGATGGTGTTTGAAGGTCTGAAGTCCCTCTGGAAGCTCTAGGGGATAATTCATTCCTCACCTCCTCCAGCTTCTGGTGGTTGCCATCATCCTCTGATTGTGGTCACTGCATCCAATCCCTGCCTCTGTGGTGAGACTTCTTTTTCCTCTTGCATCTGTATAATGAAATCTTCTGTCCCCCTCTTGAATAAGGATATATTTAGGGATCACATTTAGGGCCTATCCTGATAATTCAGGATAATTGCCTCATCTCAGACTCCTTAATTTAATCACACCTATAAATTCCTTTTTTTGCCTTGTAAAGTAACATTTAAAGGTTCCAGGGATTAGGACATGGATATCTTTTGGTGGGTGGGGGGGGGCAGGATATTTTTAAATTTATAGAGATATTTAAACTGGATCATTAGAAAACAGAGTAAAATAATTTAGTTATATAGTTATAAATAGGAAGTACATTATTTTTCTACTTAATATGTCACCAGAGGCACTTTTAAACCCAAATACAAATTTTGGATAAAAGAGGTAAACATAAAATCTGAAATATAAAGCAGAAGTACTTTTTATACTTAAAATAATAAAATTAGCAGTGCATCTTATAGAAACTTGAAAATAAAATTTCCCGAAACAAAAAACATTTGTTTTTGTGGACTCACAAAGAGGGTGGAGTGATGGCTAAGATAGTAAATATTGTTCATTTTTTCTTATTATAAGTCAAAAAACAATAAGCAACACATTTTTCTAAAACGTATTTTGAGAGACCATTGCTATGACAGATAGGAATATACTAGAAGGAAAATAAAAAGTGATTTATAGACTTTTGGTGGTTTACAATCTGTGGATTAGGAAACTTAACGAATACTAGTCTTTTCAATACCTGTGTTTAGGATCTAGTAAGCTTTTGCTTCTGTGTAGAAAGTAAAGAATAAATGAGCACCAAAAAACATATTTATACCCTAAAGGAATGGCTGCTTCCTTCCCTTTCTAGGAACACACATCATAGACATACAAGTGTTTTTAAATCCAAAAGACAGTTCCAAACACGAATTCGAATTAGCAGTTTAGTTTACCCTCATAACTGTGATTTTAAAATTTTCTATGTGGTTTTTCATACATCAGTTTAAAACAACCCTCTTAAGCTATTTCTGGCTCACTTACATTTCCTAATTGGCAAGAAATAAATATTTCTATTTGTTACTTCCTCAGTTTGGAAAGTCAGTATGTGAAAATTTAACTAAATCAGTTGTGGCTAGATCTTTGCAGTTTAAGTGGTAGATGCAGGAGTCTGATATGCCTCCTTCCTTTGGCAGAACGTTCCATAGGGTCAACGTGGTGCAAGGAGGACTCAAGAACTGGTGTTACTGAACTATGACCCCAGGACCAAATCTGGCCCCCCACCTGTTTTTGTAATAAGATCTGATTGTAACACAGACATGCTCATACATTCACATGTAGTCTAAGGCTGCTTTTGCTCTACAATAGCAGATTTAAGGAGTTGCAATAGACACCATATGACCCACAGAACCAAAAACTATTTACTATCTTTCTCTTTTAGGACAAGTTGGCTGATCTACCCTAGAAGAGGGTACCTACCCTAGGTAGGTACCCTAGAAGAATGAGAAGATATACATAGTCTGTTTATTAAATATAAAGCAGACAAAGAAATATAGACCCAGCTGAAATACAGAATCAGATTGAAAAAGACATTAAAAGGCTGAAATACTAGGTTAAAAAACAAAATTAAATTTAAAAGAAATAAACACAAAGTCATGAATTCAGAATCTCAAATTTAACTGCACAAATTAAACAAGAGTTAGCTTGGTCCTTAACTTGGTATAGATAACCATAAATAGGACACTAATCCCACCATGGGGACTCTATTCTCATGACTTTGTGTAACCCTAATTACCTCCCAAAGGCCCCACCTCCTAATACCACCCCATTGAGGGTTAGGGTTTCACAGGTGAAATTTGGGAGGACACAAACATGCAGTCCATAACACCCAGACAACAAAATATTTAGATGGAACATAATAACTATATCCAAATATTTGAAAAAATTTAATGTGTAAGAGAACACACATTTATTGGGAGTTGTTTCAGAAGTTCAATAACAATAAGAACAAATAAAGATAATAAGATAAAAACTAGAGTTGACTTTTATCAAAGCAAAACTTTTGTTTACAATTGGAAGGACTATCATATATGGGATAAATTGCATTTGATTTCTAAATTCATAATGAGTGAATTTCTCCAGGAATCACTGAATAATCATTTTTAAGGAATGCTCTGGTGGAGATTTTTTTTATGAGGCAAAAGAATCCCGGATGTGCTCTAACTAAATCTATGCATTTGATGTTAGAGAAGAAGAAATCAGGGAAATGTGGATATGCTCTGGCATCTTATTCTGATATTACTTTGCCATGTAGGAAGATGACTTGCCTGGAGCAGGATAGAGTCCAGGATTAGCTTAATATCACATTGTAAAGCATGCTTCACACACATGGGGGGTTTAGCTAGCACCCTAGAGCACAGTTAATGAATTATTTTTAGACCGTTCTGCAATTTTGTCAATTAGGCTTAAACATGACAGCTAAGAAATGTTAAAACATTTTATTCTATAAAGTTCAAAGTGGAAAGGAAGCATTAGCAATGCAAGTTTCCCCATGATGTTCTATCAGTGTTATTCAACTTTCTTCAGGAGATTAAAGGATAATTTTTATTCTTGACCAATCTTGAGTCTCACTGCAAGACTTGCTTAGCTGCAGCACAAGGATAGATCTTTGAAAATGACTTTCCAATCCCTGGCTATTTAACACAGTAAATGAAGTACTAGACCAATATAAAGAGAGATGTTTATTATAAATGTAACTAAATGAAAGTGCAAAATTCTGCTTAAAATGAATAACTTTGACCACGCAAACAGCATAGTAGTCAAATAGATGCATGTACCAAAAATTTGTATGGGATAAATGTCTATGTATAGGTACACAACTATAGTATAATGTTAATAATCTTGGTGGCTTATCTTAGTTATTATTTTATTTTTAAAAGAATACATTTTCAGTCTTAACTACCTGCTCATATAAAAATCATATGTGCTTAGAAACTACACCTCTCAAATTAATTTAAATTATACATAAAGATTTACTTTAAGGGTCTTTGCTCTTTTGGAAAATTAGTTTACATTTCTAGCATCTCAGTGATAAGATATAGTGCCAAATCGCTATTGCTGAGAAAGCACATTCATATAAAATGCAGGTTCCTTCACCAGAGATCTTTAAATTCCATGCATGGAGAATATGCTTTTGAATATAAGAAACTTCTGATGAAACCTAAGAAAAAGTAAGATCCAATGCAAAACTCCAGTCCAGCTAGAAACAAAACAAGTAACCACTGAAATGCAAACATTATGAGAAAGAAGACTTCATTTACGTTATTCCCCATAGTACTCTTGGTGCCTGTGACAGCAGAGGACATATAATAGGTACTCAGGTGATTAAATACATGAATGAACAAAGGTTATAGAAATATTATTTAATTTCCATCACAGAATTGCTTACTCAGAGAAATGAAGCAGAACTCAGAAATAATAACATGTGTAAGTGTAATTTTACCAGAGAAAATTAAAAGGATAGTAAAAAAAGGATATTGTAGGACATTTTCTCATGAGAAACAATAAAAAGTTCCATTCAAATTTGAATGCTATTAATTTATTGGCCGTAATTCAGGTCAGGTAAAATGGTATGATATTAGAAACACATCTGTAAAACATTTGTGTAAGATTTTAGGGAATAATTTCAGAGACTTTCCTATGCTAGAATTCCCAAATTCACCTGTTGTAAAACAAAAAAAACCCAAACATTAAAAAAATTACTTTCTCCTTATCATTGAAAACTGTGACCTTTTGCCTTGTTACCTATTCCTTCTAAAGCCAACAGTATCAATTGAAGAATAAAAACCATATGATCATCTCAATAGATGCAGAAAAAGATTTTGACAAAATTCAACACCCATTTATGATAAAAACCCTCCAGAAAGTAGGCATAGAGGGAACTTACCTCAACATAATAAAGGCCATATATGACAAACCCACAGCCAACATCATCCTCAATTGTGAAAAACTGAAACCATTTCCACTAAGATCAGGAACAGGACAAGGTTGCCCACTCCCACCACTATTATTCAGCTTAGTTTTGGAAGTTTTAGCCACAGCAATCAGAGAAGAAAAAGAAACAAAAGGAATCCAAATTGGAAAAGAAGTAAAGCTGTCACTGTTTGCAGATGACATGATACTACAGATAGAGAATCCTAAAGATGCTACCAGAAAACTACTAGAGCTAATCAATGAATTTGGTAAAGTAGCAGGATACAAAATAATGCAAGAAATCTCTTGCATTCCTATACACTAATGATGAAAACTCTGAAAGAGAAATTAAGGAAACACTCCCATTTACCACTGCAACCAAAAGAAAAAAATACCTAGTAATAAACTAACTAAGGAGACAAAAGACCTGTATGCAGGAAACTATAAGACTCTGATGAAAGAAATCAAAGATGAATCAAACAGATGGAGAGATATACCATGTTCTTGGACTGGAAGAATCAACATTGTGAAAATGACTATACTACCCAAAGCAATCTACAGAGTCAATGCAATCCCTACCAAATTATCAATGGCATTTTTCACAGAACTAGAACAAAAAAGTTCACAATCTGTTTTGAAACACAAAAGACCCCGAATACCAAAGCAATCTTGAGAAAGAAAAACTGAGCTGGAGGAATCAGGCTCCCTGACTTCAGACTATACTACACAGTTACAGTAATCAAGACAGTATGGTACTGGCACAAAACCAGAAATATAGATCAATGGAACAGGATAGAAAGCCCAGAGATAAACCCATGCACATATGGTCACCTTATTTTTGATAAAGGAGGCAAGAATATACAATGGAGAAAGGACATCCTCTTCAATAAGTGGTGCTGGGAAAACTGGACAGCTACATGTAAAAGAATTAAATTAGAACACTCCCTAACACCAAACACAAAAATAAACTCAAAATGGATTAAATACCTAAATGTAAGGCCAGACACTATAAAACTTGTAGAGGAAAACATGGGCAGAACACTCTATGACATAAATCAGAGCAAGATCCTTTTTTGACCCACCTCCTACAGAGATGGCAATAAAACCAAAAATAAACAAGTGGGACCTAATGAAACTTAAAAGCTTTCGCACAGCAAAGGAAATCATAAACAAGACAAAAACAGAACCCTCAGAATGGGAGAAAATATTTGCAAATGAAGCAACTGACAAAGAATTAATCTCCAAAATTTACAAGCAGCTCAAATGAAAAAAACAAACAGCCCAATCCAAAAATGGGCAGAAGACCTAAATAGACATTTCTCCAAAGAAGATATACAGATTGCCAACAAACACATGAAAGAATGATCAACATCATTAACCATGAGAGAAATGCAAATCAAAACTACAATGAGATATCACCTCACAGCAGTCATAATGGCCATCATCAAAAAATCTACAAACAATAAATGCTGGAGAGGGTGTGGAGAAAAGGGAACCCTCTTGCACTGTTGGTGGAAGTGTAGATTGATACAGTCACTAAGGAGAACAGTATGGAGGTTCCTTAAAAAACTAAAAATAGAGCTGCCATATGACCCAGCAATCCCACTGCTGGGTATATACCCTGAGAAAACCATAGTTCAAAAAGAGTCATGTACCACAATGTTCACTGAAGCTCTATATACAATAGCCAGGACATGGAAGCAACCTAAGTGTCCATTGACAGATGAATGGATAAAGAAGATGTGGCACATATATACAATGGAATATTACTCAGCCATAAAAAGAAATGAAATTGAGTTATTTGTAGTGAGGTGGATGGACCTAGAGTCTGTCATACAGAGTGAATTAAGTCAGAAAGAGAAAAACAAATATCATATGCTAACACATATATATGGAATTTTAAAAAAAATGGTCATGAAGAACCTAGGGGCAGGACGGGAATAAAGACGCAGACCTACTAGAGAATGGACTTGAGGACATGAGGAGGGGGAAGGGTAAGCTGGGACAAAGTGAGAGAGTGGCATGTACATTTATACACTACCAGATGTAAAATAGCTAGTGGGAAGGAGCCACATAGCACAGGGAGATCAGCTCGGTGCTTTGTGACCACCTAGAGGGGTGGGATCGGGAGGGTGGGTGGGAGGGAGATGCAAGAGGGAAGAGATATGGGGATATATGTATATGTATAGCTGATTCACTTTGTAATAAAGCAGAAACTAGCACACCATTGTAAAGCAATTATACTCCAATAAAGATGTTTAAAAAATAAAATAAAAATAAAGCCAACAGTATCAAATTATAATTTATTATAGAAATGGTGGGTTTAAGATGCACCTAAATGATATTGTTAAATTTTGGAGTTACTGAGGCTTCAGAAAGGAAGTCTTACTGCAAAGTAAAATAACAGTTTGAAATGATAAATACCTAAGAGTCAACTCCAAGATGAGCATGATGCCATATGTTCAAAACAGAGTAAAGTATATAAATGAACATTCTAGCTGAGTTTTGTATAATGACTATAAAGAAAACAGATTTGAACTGAAGGTTAGGAGCACCTAACCTTCATGGTAGTTAACCATAACCTCCAATCCAGGCATGAAGGTATATTGCTTTTCTAGGAATCCGAATGGAGCAGAAGTAGTCACTAGCTGGGTATTAAAAAGCAACAAAAAAAGGACAAGGATCCAATTGGTTTGGTCTGGAACTGGGATTAGTTTCTAGGCAAAGAAAATGGAAATAATTACTAATAAAATAACTGTACTTCAAACGAGCTGAAGAAACACAGGAACATAAGACTAATTCTAGACTGCCCACCAGAGTCCAGTTTGCATGAGTACATCCTAGTCAAGACAATGTGAGGGTCGTTGCTCTGTTCATTCGTTAACTTACTCAACCTACGTTTTTCTTTTTCTTTTGAAATGGATTAAATTTCACAAGAAGTTGTAAAAATAGTGCAGAGAGGTCCCACAAAGGTAATATACTTTTAAAAATAATATTTATATAACCATTATACATTGTCAGAAACAGGAAATGGACATTGGTAAAATAGTATTAATTCAAATACAGTCATTATTCTGATTTCACCAGGCTTTACATCTTTTTTTTTCTTTTTTTGATGTATGGTTGTACACAATTTTATCACATATATAGATTAAACTTTACCACAGTCAGGAACTGTTGAAACACCACAAAGAAACTACCTGGTGTTACTCCTTAATAATCATACCTTTCCCCAGCTCTAAGTCCTGGTTACCACTTTTTTGTTCTCTATCCCTATAATTTTATCACTTTAAGAATGTTAAACAAATGGAATCATATAGTATGTGGTTAGAATTTTGTTCTGTTTTTGTTTGTTTGTTTTCATTTTTTTTCTTTGATCAGCACAATGCCCTTGAGATCCATTCAAGCTATTGCAGGTATCAAAAGTTTATTTCTTTTTATTGCTGATTTTGTATTCTACTGTATGAATATATCACAGTTTATCTATTCACTTAGTTGGAAGACAATTGGGTTATTTCCAGATTTTAGCTGTTATGAATAAAACAGCTATGAACATTCATTTACTGCAGAGTTATTCATTCTTAGTTGGGTAAGAAATTGCCTACTAGCAAAGTATGAAGAGTTCCAGTTGCTGTGCATTCTTACCAGTCAACACATATTTATTGAGGACTAAGTACATGCAAGGCACAATACTAGTATCCAAAACTTTAACAAATTGGACATAGCCTTGCCTTTATGAATTAGTAAGGGAGGCAGACTTTATAAAACTGACCAGTTTGTTAAATGGAAAATGTAGAAATGTCCCTCTTTTTCAAGGTTTTCAATAATATTACAGTTCCAACATGTAATACATTCTATAAAAATTATTTAAGACCAATACTTAATAAATAATTATTAGAAAGCACCGATTAGATACAATTCCCACATTTTACAAATGACAAAACTGTGGATTGAGGACCTGGTGCCTTCATCATGGTCCTAAAACTATGTATGTCAGAACTTCAGATTAGGACACCAAGTCTCTTGTTGTTATTTTCATATTTTCTCACTACATTACATGGCCACTAATGAATTATTTTTTTATTTCATAGATGTTACACCTAAAATATTCCCATGCTTTAAGGAAAACTGGTATTATACAAACATATCATTTTCCACTGCCAAGAAATGAGTTAAAATAAAAATTAACATCCACTACAATGAAATCAATTAAGAAAGTAATATGGCAATTTGAACATCTCCTTTGAAATAAAAACATTATTAAAACATCAAGTGTGAACAGCAATTAAAAAAATCAAATTATAGGCTTAGCATAAGCTTTCCTTTTCTTGGTTATGAGAAAGTAGAAATAGAAATTAAATATGCTCCATTAGTTGGCACTTTATGAAAACTGTTTCAGGGGTACTAGTGTACCTGAACTCACATCTATCTTTCATAGTTTTCAAATTCCAATCTTAAATGAAGTATTTTACATTTTGTAAATTAATATTTGGTTTCCATATTTAATGATTATTTGGTAAGTGTAAGAACTGCATCCAAATAAAATCAGCCCATGCTCTCAACAATTAATGCAAGCAGAAATAAAACAGCTATATTTCTTAGACAAAAGTAATTAGTTATTATATTTGGATAATTGTTGGAAAACACTCATTGTACTGTTGGACTCTGACAATGGAAACACGATCATGTTGTTTTCTTTTTCTAAAGCCAGACAAGGTCTAGAATGACTAGACCTATAAATTATAATATACACTAAAAATCTCTGTAATCGAAACAATGTAGTGCTAATTCATGAAAAGATACAGAGATCATTAGAATATAATAGAAGATACAGAAATAAAGCTAAGTACAATATATGAAGACATTTAGTATATTGATATCCGAATACCTGAGGCAAAAATCTATTTAACTGCTTCTGGTACAATTTGTTTGCCATTTGGGAAAATACAAGATTATTTCTAATCATTACAGCATATGCAAGAATTAACTCTAACAGGATCAGAGATCTAAATATAAAACATGAAGCTATCCAAGTAGCAGAAGAAACCATGAATGAAATTTTCTATAACCTGGATGTAGAGGAAGGTTTTGCAATTAGAATTCAAAATTTCATGCAATAAAAAATGATTAACAAATTGGTCCACATATAAATAATTTTAAAAGACTTCTACATGGCAAACTAAACCAAACGAAAATAACAAAAAAACCATAAACCAAGTCAAAACCTAGATGACAAATTGGAAGAAAATATTTACAACATATATTCCATATAAAGAGTAATATATCAAATATATACAGAAGTTTTTAAATATAGGAATTTCTAAAAACTCTTCAAAAAAATAAGCAAAAGTTAAAAAACAAGTTGCATAAAAGATATAAGAATAGCCTTAAATATGAAAATATATTTAACTTCATATATAAAAAAGAGTTACATAAGTCAAAACTGCATTTCGATACAATTTCTCGTGTACAAACCCGGCAAAAATTTAGAAATTTGAGAATACATTCTATTGATGAAGTTGTGGAGATATTTTATATATTGTGGGTGAAATGCAAAATGGCAAAAGCCCCTTGTAAGGGAATTTGGTGATATTAATAGAACTACCTATGTATTTGTCCTTTGACACAGCCATCTTGCATCTATGAATTTACCATGAACTTACAGTCTCCATAATACAAAAACATACATGCGCATAATTATTCATCATAGCATTATTTGTAATTACAAAATGTTAAAAACTGTGTAAACACCCACACAATAAGAAATTGATTGAGTTAATATCACACACACATACACAGACACTGTGCAGGTATGTAAAAGAATACAAGAGTTCATAAGCTGATATGGAGTGATTTCCAGACTATATCATAACATTTTTAGAAAGCAAATAGCAAAACAGTCCAGAGTATATATGGTATAATATTTCCATATAAGACAGAAGGGAAAATAAGGAAACATCCAAGTATTTGCTAATTTTACAATAAGAAACACAGTAAGGACATAGAAGAGAACAACAACACTGGTTATCTACAAGTATAAAAGAGAAAGTGAAAAATGTGAGAGGAAGTAACATTTCATTGAATATTGCATTTTTACAGTTTCAAATTTTGGAATCATATCAATGCTCTACATAATTAAAATTTTTAAAAGAATGGAAAAATAAAACTGCCAAATTTAATGCAAATAGACACAAATTAATCAACCATATATCTAAGGAATAAAATCTCCACTAAGTAAAATAAAATAAAATAAAATGAAACAAAAATAAAAACACAAATTAACTTTATAAAGCAATTCTTTGACTATATATCCTCAGGCTAAAGAAGAAAAAGAAAAAAAGGAACTCCAAACATATCTTGAACTTTTAAAAATAGGTTTGTTTTTAATTTCTTTGGGGTTTAACAAGTGTGACTGTTTTGTATATGCTATAATATTGAGCAAATGAATAAATATATTTATATTTCTACTGTGGAGGAAGGAAAGTACAACAATGGGTTGGGAAAAGCAAAATAAATCCCTTTGGACATATCTATGTACATATGTATCTATCTCCCACCTCCACCTCTGCCTGGAAATAATGACATTCTATTGGCAATGAACAAACCTAGCATTTAGAAAACTAGATCCTTTTTTCTAAATACTATTCTCCACTAAAAGACAACAGGGAATCTTGGAGAAATAGCTAATTCCAAGGCTGGGTGGAGAAAATTAAGATGAACCTGGAATTTTTCTGTGCCAAAAAATTAAGAAGTGATCAAAAAGTGATGTTAGCATGCCACAATGACACAGGGATCAACTTGAAGGGGGATCCCTCTGGCCAAATCTGGAACTTGAACCTCTAATTAAACAAAGACATTAATGGATTATAACCCATCGAATAAAATAAGAACCCGTGAATGAAAACTATCAATACAAATAAGTAAACAAATAAATTAACGAGAATAGAAAAATTCTTCCTTACAGTAGAATTATCACTTATAAATATAGAAGAATAATAGAGTTAGGAAGTTACTATTTTGCACTATCACAGGCAAGAAACAAATAATTGCTAAATTTAGAGGTGAAAATTTTGATGAAGAACAGGAATTCACATAGCCTCAAATTATCTTCCTCAAAACTACATATTAATCACATTAGAAGGGAAAATAATCAGTTTATAGCAAATAAACCAGCCAACACATCAGCCAAGTGATCAAAATTATCATCACTAAGAGGGAACAAACATCATGGGTGTATAGATGATACCTTAAGAAGGACACAGCATAACATATGTAGTTTTCCAGCCCCTAAATACCCCTAAACACAAGGAAACACCAGCAAAACCCATGTGAAGAAAATTCAAATAAAATGTCAGACCTATATTATTAAAAACAAAAAAGTCAGTGTCCTGGAAAACAAAGAAAAGTTTAAATAAATGTTCTAGATTTAACCCCTCAAAATTAAATTTAATAGACATTTCAAGTAAATGCATACACAATCATGGATATGATTTTACACCAGTAAAAAATAGCCAGGAAGGATATATTGGGACAGTTGAAGAAAATAGAATGTGAAATATAGACAAAAATACACCAATGTTCAATTTCATGAATTTGATCATTTTACTATGGCTATGTAAGAAGAGCTCTTCATTCCTACAGAAATCGTATTAAAGCATTAAGTGGTAAACGATGCATGTTGTATGTATCCTCAGAAAAATATTAGACGTAGAAAAGTGATGAAGCAAATGGGACAAAATATTAAAAAATTGATGAATCTGGATAAAGGGCATTTGACATGTCTCAGTATTTTTGATTCAATGCTAAATATTTTGGATAAAAATTTATAATGATTCTGGAATATGTTATTTTTCTTTAAAGAGGGTTAAATTTTTTTGACAACAGATGGTGTATCAGTGGACAGTGGATCAACTCCTCCCAGTGTTGATTCTGTTGAGTGCCATTATTAAAGGGCTATTCTACATCAGTTTTGCTGTTACTTTTAGGCTGTAGTCTTTACTCCTAAAGTATGTGCCTTATACTCAAAGTGTGGCTTGACTCCTAGGGTGTCTCCTTCCTGGAGCCTCAACAGAAGACTTTAAGTCTTTGAGAAGATTCTTCCAACATTCCAGGTCTTGACCTTCAACTTTGGTCTTCTCAGTACTATGTGAATGATGAGATTTCTGCTCAGTTTTTTTTGCCTCTGGTTACCATTTATGGCTGGGTTTTAGTTTTAGCTTTTCTTTCCTTTCTCTCTCTCTTTCTTTTTCTTTCTCTCTTTCTTTCTTCTCTCTTTTTCTTTCTCTCTCTCTCTCTCTCTTTTTCTCCCTCCCTCCCTCTCTCTCTCTCTCCCTCCCTCCCTCCCTCCCTCCCTTCCTTCCTTCCCTCCTTCTTTCTTTCTTTCTTTCTTTTTTTCATCTTTTTCTTTCTTGTCTCATCTTTCACATGCAAGGATTAGGAATCAACCAACATCTTCAGGGAGATTAGTCTGAAAATTATTTTTACTCGCTATTGTAGTTCCCTCATTTCAAGGATTTTGCTTCTCAAGTCCCATCCAATTTAGCAGCTTTAAAATCCTGCCATTGTTTTTCAGCCTTGTGAGACTGCTACTTTTTGCTTGGGTTCTGCTCCACTGTGCAATGAACTGGAAAATGGCTTCAAGGAAAAACCTGGGTGAATGTAGAACTTATCTTATGTGCTTCCATTGTCTCAAAGGTTATAGACCCTCAAACCCTGCCTGCTTTGGTTCCTCTCCAGTGCTTTCAAATAGTTGTTTTATATGTTTTGTCTAGCTTTTATAATTTTTTTGGTGGGAGGATTTACCTGAAACAAGTTACTTTGGTGTAGTCAGAACCAAAACTTTGAAAATTGTTATTTGACTTCACATTTATTATTCTTATTTTAGGGATTCACCCATAGTATAGAGGTAGTAACAGCAGAATAACAGTTTAAATCCAGATCTTTTAATGACAAGTCATCTTTCAGTTATACCTAAAGTGTTATAAGTACTTATTATAAAAGTACTTGCAGAATCTACTGTGTATAAAATTCATTAGAATATATGTTACTTGTGTTAGGCTTATTAACCTTCATATATGCTACATATATATGTGTGTGTGTATATATATATATATATTTCCTTCCAAGCACAGTAGAGCTCAGCATATATAAAATCTATTTCTAAGCATCCTATTCTAAAGTGCTATTACTTTTGTGATATGCATTTATTTGACATGACTGATGGTCTCAGGAGAGAATCTAGGGCAGAAGAGAACTTAAACTGTTAACTCAATATCAAAATTGCTAGGATGAGTCATTAACTCTAATGAAGAATGTTTTTTCTTTCCTTTTTATATTTTATTCACTCATGTAATAAATAATAGTCATAATAAAACTATAAAAGTGATAATGATGATTTGGGTGCTTGTATAATTTCACACTTCCAGAAGGGCTAAATCCATCCATGATTGGTTGTTTAAATTATATGTCTTAATATGGCACTTGGTATTTTAAAAAAGAAAATGTATTTTGAGAGAATTTCATACTAAAAATAAATCTGCCTCAATTAGAAAGCTTGCATCCTCATTCTCCTGCTCATCTAGCTTAACGAATGCCATTAGCATGGGCTGTTGATCATAACGGATAAGATATGACTTGCTTTCTCTCTCCCTTAATGTTTTCTAATCCAGGAAAAAAAAAATCCCCCATCCAGGTTGAGTTTTTATAAGCTTAGTCATTCCTCGTCTGAGAATAAGGATTAATACAAAACAATTCATTTGGAGTTAATTTTGATAAGAACACAGTCAATAAATCCTTGCTTTCCAACTTATCATTTGTGGAAATTCAAACACATTGAAGAAGAATATGGATGATAATGCATTAGAGTTTGGAAGATTAAATATATTTATAAAATATATAAAATATGTCTATAACATATAATATGTAGTTTTTAAAAATTTATTTATTTATTGGCTGCATTGGGTCTTTGTTGCTGCGCGCAGGCTTTCTCTAGCTGAGGCTAGTGGGGGCTACTCTTTGTTGCGGTGCGCGGGCTTCTCATTGTGGTGGCTTCTCTTGTTGCAGAGCACAGGCTCTAGGTGTGCGGGCTTCAGTAGTTGTGGTGCACAGGCTCAGCAGTTGCTCAGTGGCATGTGGGATCTTCCCAGACCAGGGATCAAACCAGTGTTCCCTGCATTGGCAGGTGGATTCTTAACGACTGCACCACCAGGGAAGTCCCTATATTTTTTAATTTACTCTGACAAACTGATATAGATATATATCAGTATGTGTGTGTGAGAGTGTGTGTATATTTATGTATGTATGTATAGCTACCAACTTATTATAACTTCAAAGCTTAACCCCTCTTATTCTCAAAAGGGATAAGTTCCCTTTAGGGAATAAAATAGTTTTTTAGGACAAGCTCTCTGATTCACCAATAGAGAATGTTAAGGGAAATTGTGCCACGATAATATGTCAGTGGAAGAGGGCTGAATAACACTGGCTAGATGACCAAATTTAAAGCATATGAACTTTGAAATGGCTTTCTGTTGATATCAGTTTACTTTCATAGTTTACTATATCAGTATAGTAGGTTCTAGAGGAGCAAACTTATTGGTAGAAATTTCAGACCTGGAAGCTGGTACTACAGTAACACAGGAATGGTACATTTTTGTCTCAGAAAAACCCCGTCAAATCAAAGTGTACCTTTCATATCAAGTATGGCTCAGAATTTTTGATATTCTATTTTTCTGATGCAGGGGAATACTTTAAAAGATTATTCAGAAGTACCCTAGGGAGACAATTGGGGAAACTGTCAACCTGTTGACAATACCGAGAAACAATAAGGGGTTTATAAATAATCTCTGTCTGTCATGTAGAGCCAAAAAACAGAAAAGCAAACAAAAAAGAAAATCATAAAAACCATTTCAATAAGACATAAAAACATGAATCGTAACAGTATAGGTGAAGTCTGAATGTGGAAGAGTGAATAAACAGGAGGGAAAGTGTAAGAAGATGAAATTAAAATAAAATACCAGAATATAGTACAAAACACAGAGTTTACAAATAACAGGAGTAATAATGTGTATAAAGGGAAAAAAGAGTAAAATGTAGCATAAATGCAAAATTAGGGAAACAAGGAATCTTATTCAGGTTTGTCTTTGGATTTCAGAAAGTAATGAAATATGATGGTAAGTGAGAACAGCTGGATCAAAGCTGTTGATGCTGACTTGGTAAAAGTGAAGAGCAGTGAAAAAACCAGAGTACCTTTTGTCTTTCCCCACCCCTTCAAACACTACCCAAGAGACTTTATATTAAAGTTTATGAATTTGAGGTATTTCTCATATATGGATTCAGGTGACTCCTGAAAGATGAAATTTAGTAGGAGAGCAGAACTTTTTAATGATCTACTTAACAAAGAAAAAGGGAGATGAGAGGAAAATATTTAGTGGATGAAATGAAAAGAAGGAAGGGATGGGCAAAGAGAAGAGGAAGGGAAAGAAGGTAGGCAAAATTTTGTTTCAGAAAGTTTCAAGAAATAGGTAACAGATAGTGATGTTGGCCAAGTGTAACCTGGACATGATGTGGTGCAGTAGCTTTCACCTTACCTTTTGTATTTATAAATCATTTCCAAGGCAATTATAATGGAAGCAAATGTATATAAAATGTGTACGTTATTTGGCACTTAGCAGAATACTTTCTACTTAAAGGTATGATATTACACTTAGAAAGAGTTATGTTCTTGATTCTCTTGGAGAATGAAGGAAAGAAATACAAGGGGAAAGAATGTTACTGTTAATACATTTCAAAAGAAAATAGTAATTACCTATCTCAGTTATGTTTCTATTGACTACCGCTTATAATGTCATGTTCAAATACCATGAAGTAGACATTTTCCATGGAGAAAAAGGAAGAAAAATCATGTTATGATGCTAGGTACCAGTTCTCTATGACAAGACCCACTTTTCCCTAAGTGAGTATGATGTAAGTTAAACATTACAAAGGTTCTATAGTTATGCTTCTTTTGTTAGAAGTGGGATGGGTGCACTGTAGCCAGAGAACCCAAAATATAACTTTGAGTTAGGAATTCTGAATGTGAAATCAGAAATCATTAGAGAATATTGCATCTCTGAGATAAGTTTAGAACATGACCCAAATATCCAAGATATTTAATAAAAAATTTTTAAGTGATCTCTTCACTCTAACTGTTGGCTGGTTTTGTTCTTGGCATCATTTTTCCTAGTTTTGTTTGTTTGTTTTTGATTTTTAGTTTTTTTGTGTTTTTTTCTGAGCATTATGGAAAGGAGCCAAAGTTCTAAACCGGAAGAGTTAATTTTTCACCATTGAAAATGTATGATCTATTCCAACTGGGCTGACAAACAGAACAAAAGAACACAAGTCATTCAATCAAATGTTAAGAAAAAATAACTTCCTCTTGTTTGAGATAATATCTTCAGACTTAAGTTTTCCCTTTAGCTTATATAAGTTACTAATAAAATAAAAATTAATTCTTTATGATTTCTTTTATTAATAAAAGTAAAACAAATTTAAAAGATAATTGGGTTAATTTAATAAATAATAATGGTGAAATAATTTATTGTTCATTTTAGTTACATTCTTGCCAATATTATTTTTATAAATGAATGAATCAGTAGCATAGGAATTCACTCACATTCAACTCAGTTGTATTCCCTTCCTAAATTTGATTATATTGTTTCTGTCTTCATTTGACTGTTAACTGTGCTCTCCTCCTCCTACTTTTTCTCTTGTTCTTTCTCCCCTTTCTCTTGCCTCTCCTTTTCCTCCTCCCTCCAAACTTGTTTTAGATTTTGATGGTTTTGAACACATAAATTATCCCATTGTAAACATTTATCAATGGCTCATTATTCTTTGTGATAGTAGATCTTGACACTCTTAGCAGGATTAAGACAAAAACAGAACAGATAATGTTATCATAAAATGATATTGTTAACAAATCAATTTTCTTGGTCGTTTTGATTGATGTAGGCACTATTCAAATTCCAACTTTTAGAAGCATTTTTGAGTCAGAAAGTAAAATTTTACTGCTGGGTGATCAATCCATCTATAGATGATTTTAAAACATATCAAGAGTTAAAAATTGCAAATGTAGAACATCTCAATCATTTATAATTACTTATCAATGTTTTTAAAATGAAGCTGCATTTCAGAATTTTGAAAGCTTAATTGGAAACAACACAAAATGCTGTATTTTCATTGTCTCAGGTTGAGGGAATGGATAAGACGGTTTTGTGATTAAAAGAGTTAAGCATTCTGCATAAGGCTTGAACAGATGAAATATTTTGGGTTTTCTTCTTGTAAGTTATCAAATTCTCCTTTGCAAATGGACCACGGTGTCTGCCCTTTTAAATTTATGATGGATGCTACACAATTAACATTATCATGACAACTGAAATGTGAAAGCAATAGACCTACAAAAAGTAATTGCAATAAAAACAACTGGCATTTTTCAAGTGCAAGAGTAGAAAATATTCTAACTCAGCAACTGATCTTTTTTTTTAACCTTCATTTAACATATAAATTTGTTTTTACTATTTAATGCATTTCTTTTTTCTTATTTAATGTCAATACAATTATATTCTGGATAAATTTTTGTTTCCTTTCTCTATGAGAATAAGTAAGAATAGCTTCATGAAAAATAAATTCAGCAAATATTAGTTGGTTTACTTATTTTACTTTATATTAGTCACCTTTTTAAACAAAATTATTTTTGGCTGAGTTTGGTCTTCATTGCTGCATGTGGGTTTTCTCTAGCTGCGGTGAGCAGGGGCTGCTCTTCGTTGCGGTGCACGGGCTTCTCATTGCGGTGGCTTCTCATTATGGAGCACGGGCTCTAGGTGCGCAGGCTTCAGTAGTTGTGGCACATGGGCTTTGTTGATCTGGGGCATGTGGGATCTTACCGGACCAGGGCTCGAACCCATGTACCCTGAATTGGCAGGCGGATTCTTAACCACTGCACCCAGGGAAGCCCTATATTAGTCACCTTAATTCATGACTGTTGTTACCTTTAAGAATCAATATTTTATTGGACTACCAAAAGAGATAGTTATGTCAGCTTTAGCATTATTCACTTTCATTCTATATGCTTTTGTGGATTCTCATAAATAAGCTTTATGTCCTATATTTATGAGTGCATATTATTGTTGTTGTTATTATTATTATTTTTTTTTGCAGTACGCGGGCCTCTCACTGTTGTGGCCTCTCCCGTTGCGGAGCACAGGCTCCGGACGCGCAGGCTCAGCGGCCATGGCTCACGGGCCCAGCCGCTCCGCGGCATGTGGGATCTTCCCGGACCGGGGCACGAACCTGTGTCGCCTGCATCGGCAGGCAGACTCTCAACCACTGCGCCACCAGGGAAGCCCTGTTATTTTTTTTAGTACCTTTACCTTGTAGAGCATACTGGGATTTTGCATTTCAGCTTTACTTTCCTTAAATAATTGTTGGCATTTTATGCCTTTCCCTTTAAGTCTAATTCATATTAGCAGTTAGAATTTGAAGAGAATTGAATGACTCCAGAATTTTAAAATTTTCTCCCGCTTTTTAATAATAGCAATAATAAATGTGCTATAATTTTAAGAGTTTATGTATATTTCTGTACAAAGATTCTTAGATTCTAACTTCATGAAAGTTTTGATTAGTTTCTCAGATCAGATTTGATGTTATAATATAATTTCTAGTCTATATTCAGTAAAATCATATACTGTAAGTGAGTGGAAAAGGAATAGGAAGCATGCTTTGGAAATCAGCAATAGTGAAAGTCAGCATGGAAAAAAATCTCTAAGCTTGCAGTTACGCCTTCAGAGTTCCAACTCTAGCTCTGTTATTATCTGTTATCTAGGTGGTAAACGTGATCCATTTATGGAGCTAATTTGAATAAACTTTCTAATCCTGTGTATTTTATACAATTGTTGTGATGATGATTTTAAATATTTTTTAAAAAGATCTTTGTTCAATCAAAAGAATTATGCACTATAAAATTATCTATATTATTAAACAGCATAAAAAAGCAAGGTAAGCTAGAAATAAGAATAGCAAAATATGTCCAATAAAGGAAATTGCCATAGAGAACGCGCAAGAAAAAAATGAGTCAGTTGTTTATGAGAACTAAGAGGTATCTTGTCACCATTAGGATGCAAAGGAAAATAATGATGACTATGGGCCTTTTTTTTTTGTGGTACGCGGGCCTCTCACTGTTGTGGCCTCTCCCCTTGCGGAGCACAGGCTCCGGATGTGCAGGCTCAGTGGCCATGGCTCACGGGCCCAGCCGCTCCGCGGCATGTGGGATCTTCCCGGACCGGGTCATGAACCCATGTCCCCTTCATCAGCAGGCGGACTCTCAACCACTGTGCCACCAGGGAAGCCCCTGTGGGCCATTTTTAACACAAGTGTAGTTATAAGTTAAGAAACATTTTTTTCTCCTGTTAAGTATTAGTCCAAGTAAACTGATCTTACTTTTTTTTTTTTTGGCTGTGCCTCACACCATGTGGATATTAGTTACCCACCCAGGGATCAAACCGGTGGCTCCTGCTTTGGAAGCATGGAGTCTTAACCACTGGACCACCAGGGAAGTCCCTAAACTGATCTTTGAAAAACCATTATGCTAGAGAGATTTTGCTGCATTGACAGTAAAAATCTTCTCATGACCAGTGTAATGACAAGTTTCCAAAAATGTTAGAGCCTCCAGGAAGTCAACCTGGACTTTACCTTTCCACGTCTGTCAATGACAGCTATGATGTGTATGCCCTCACTGTAAAGTTTAGCCATCCTTTCAAACTTTTGTTGAAAGAGTACAAGATATTAGTTGCAATCTCTACAATTTCACATAAATCTGAAGATAGAATTCACAAGGTTTTCTATCTTTTTTTGTGTAGACAAATGTCCAAATTTTAGGCACTGTTAAAAAAAATCTGCTTGCTACTCTGTAGCAGTTCTCAGGCTCATAAACATTTTCTAGACCATAATGTTTTTGATGTGCTGTTTTAGGAGCTTCTAAATCAAAGCATATTATATTCTTATACTTTAGCATGTGTTTTTAAATTTAACAAAGGGAGAATCTAAATTTCCAAGAAAAAAAAAATGACACGTGGGATTAATAGACAAAACAGAACTTTTAAGAGTATCCAATTGACAGCACCAGCGTAATAGCACTAGTGGGCTGTATGAAGGCAGTTTTTCTGCACTAATGAGTAGCTACCATTTCGTGGGTGGAATATCCACTATAAGCTTTGAGACCTATGGGTGGGTAGTAACACTGATTAATTTACCAATTCTTATTCTCTGCATGTTGCTAGAAACTGCTTTCTTTTTCTCCATCCCAGTAAACACTTAATATTAAGAATTACAGTGTTTCATGTCAAAATAAGGGGAAACTGGCCTTGGGCCACATTTGTAAATCTACATTCGAGTACACCATCAATCAAATCTTACCCGAATGCCAGTGTGCGTCTGGGTATTACAGAGGTTCAGTAGAGTCACTCATCTTCTTTCCACAAAAACAGATCTAGTGAAAAATTTTAAAACAAAAGAAAAAAACAGAAGAAATTAATTTTATATTACAACTCTACTTCATCTACCAACAATAAGTTGTTGACTTATATATGAGTCTGTGCTATTTACAGATTATTACTTGTACATATTTAAGCATATTCAGAGTTCTGTTTCTCTACATGTTTCCATTTCATTACTTTTTCATTTATTCAAGATATTCACATGACTAAACATGGGAGAGCTGTTACTTTGAAACTACTCTATAGTACAATGGACATTGCCTTTTACTTTGTTGAATTATTTTGCTTGAACTGGTTAGAATATTTAGAGCACTGGTTTTAATGTACTGGCTTGACATGAAGTGACACTAAAATGATGTCCTTGAGGACTTATGTTCATTCAACCCAGTTAAAGTTCTTGTTCTTAAAATGAAGAAAATGTAGATATCTGCAATATTCTCTGAAGCTTACTTGAAAATATTTAACTACTTTAGATAATACCTACATTCTTTTAGATTTATTCTATATTTTCCTATTAATTAACATATGTAAGTATTTTTTAATGTCACCTTTAGGTCCAAGAAAGAATGGCAAATATTTTCATTTTTCTTTTTTTTTTTTGCGTTATGCGGGCCTCTCACTGTTGTGGCCTCTCCCATTGCGGAGCACAGGCTCCAGACGTGCAGGCTCAGCGGCCATGGCTTACGGGTCTAGCCGCTCCGCAGCATGTGGGATCTTCCCGGACCGGGGCACGAACCCATGTGCCCTGCATCAGCAGGCAGACTCTCAACCACTGCGCCACCAGGTAAGCCCCATTTTTCTTTTTAAAATGATTTTTAGTCAAGTATTACATTTCATACATTAGGTGGACTATATTATAGTTTACATTTGCTTAAAAGTCTTCCATAAGTATTATATAGGATACGGCAGAATTGACTAAGAGTACGTATATTTATAGTCTTATGTGTACAAATACTGCAAATGAACATATATGGTAAAATATTTGTAATTAATTTAACTAGATTATTAACAAATCACATATAGACACATTGGTTCTAAAAGAGATTATTTTCCCAGATTAAAAAGAGTAAAAAAATAACCCACCATGGTATTCAAAGAAAAGGTTTCATGGTAAAATATTTCACAAAAATAATTGTTATTTTAACTTCCTACTATTTCTGGTCACCAGCACAGTTCATAAGGTGACCAATGATTACATCACTTCTTAACAATGGCCTGACAAATTATGCATAGACTTTTTAGAAGCTGGTGACATGAATTGAGAAAAAAAAAGAAAGCATCATTCTTAGTAGCATTTTTTAAATTTAATGCCCTTAACTACGAATATTTTTTAAACTTAGAGACCAGAGAATTTATCATAGAGGATACAAATATAATAAATGTATATCGATTTGCTTAAAAGAAGTGACTATTCAGACAAGGTCTTCTACCCACTTGGGTCTACTCACATTTCAGACATTTTTTTTTCATATTTTGTTTTAATGAAACAACACTTCTGGCAAGTCCTGTGTTTGATTTCCTAATACGTACAAAAACCTGCTATCTGAGTGGCAGATTCACCAGCCAGAAGCTGGCTCTAAACATGTCAGATATATTGGCACATGCAGAGCTCAGGTGCTGTTGGAAGTCCCTGCCAGCAGGTCAAAGTCAGCTCAGAGTTGGAATCAGAGCCAGGAATTACATCTGGGTCATCAGGCACTGCGAGCAATCATTGCAGCAGGATCAGATTTCAGACAAGCAGTCATAGTCGATGGCCTGTCACAGGTGTGCTTGGTAGACATGAGTGCATAGCGGGTGGTGAGAAACGTAAAGCAAGCAGTCAATCAATGTTTATCTCTTTCTGCTTTTTGTATCTTTTACATAAATACTGGCCAATCACAGAAGACGAAATGTGGAATCCTAAGTCTGTGAGCTGCCCACAATTGATAAAATGATACATGATAAAAAAAATTGCCCCCAGATTAATAAAAACAGATATTTTTATAATACCACAGCTTATTTCTGCTTTTCTGTGCACTCCGATTTTACACTTTAAACTGCTATATTTAAATTTTCGTTTCTTTCCTTTCTTGGTACTTTAAAATTTGTATTACAATTTCATTCACAGCTATTGTATTATTGCATGTATTCTAAAGATAGATTAAAGAATTCCCATTTCAGTCATGTAATTGAGCTCTTTTCATTATAGATTTTGATTTTAGAAAATCCTAACATATGTGTTAATTTTAAAATATACTTTCTTTTCAATTAAGAGTAATTAAACTACCTTAAAGAGTTAAAATGGAATTCCAGACCTTCAAGTCAGTTTATAATTGTACTTGTACATTAATACCCGATATGTTTTACATTTCCTCATATCTGATGATTATCTTTTAAAGTCTCCATTATATTAAATATATACTAGAAACTCACTATTGCAATAATGTGGAGAAGTCAGTTTTACAGGACGACTTCAGAGACAAACTGTCTTCGGAAGAAAGCCTTTCTCCATGTGAGTAACCAAATTCACTTGAAAAGGATGTAAGATAAACTCACTACACATCAAAGTTTGTTTCTTAGGTTATAGTTTGTATTAAAGTTCAACTTTCATACTATAAAATTCTTCTAACAACAATTTAATTTTTTAATCTGAAATACCTAGTGTGTAGTGCTACTTGGTAGTTTGTCACGTCATTCTCTAGAGTGGTTATTAAATAGACCTGAGCAACATATAGCAGAATAAGATCATCTACACAAAGCACATTTATATCTAAAAAAAGAGAGAGACCTAAGTTATTCAAAACTGAGGAAAGCTCTAAGTGAAAAATCAAAAAATAAAACTGATTACTGAGATAATGGGGCTTCACCTTATAAAAAACAAGTGTATCTTAAAAATTACCTATTTTTCATAATAAAATGTAAATGTGCTCCTCAGCCAAAAAATGTAAAATTATATTTAAGTGTGTGGTATAATTTTCTAATAAAATCCAAGTAAAATTAATAATACTCAATAGTTGTAAAATATATCTAGGTTTATTTGAATGTTTCAAAGTGGTCAAAAGAAAAAATAAGCACCGTTTAATAAAAGAAAACAGGTATCAAAAATCCTCCTTTTTCTAACAGGCTACAGCTTAATTTTCTTTTAGACTCTTATCATTCCCTAACATTTGTGAAAACTACAAATATTTGGTTTTTCAAATGGAAATTGAAAGGTTATACAGACACATATGATGAAATTGAGAAAAAAGATTCAAAATGTGGTCATAGTGAGGCAGGAGACAAGGCAAACGGTTCGAGTTCGTTCCTTGTGGATCGATACTCCGAGATGGGAATAACAGGACAATTGAGAGAGGAGGCTGGGCCCTGCCCAGATAGAAGAGAAGAGACCACATATTCCTCATTCTTGAAGTAGGGAGACCTCCCTGACTACACATGTGCAGAAAGGCTCCTTGGAGCTCAAAAGGGGAGTGATGCCAACTAATGCTCACTTACCCATAGGCCCCTTCGGTAGAATCCATCTTGGTTAAGAGATTCGCACGCACACATGGGAAAATCCTGAGATACACTAAATGTGGACTTCGAACCAGGCAAATGAAAATGATTGGTCAAAGGAAACACGGAAGAAATGCCACATAAAAGTGATTCAAACTGTCACGAGGGCACAACTCTCTCTCTGAGCCCGCCTGTGTGTCTATCCACATATACTGTACCCTTTTTTTCCTAATAAATACTTTACTTGTTTCACTACTTTCTGTCTTTGTGGGAATTCTTTTTCTGCAAAGCCATAGGGCCAGGGCCTTGTCACTGACTACTGGTCTAGTGGCTAGGATTCGGTGCTCTCACCGCCGCGACCCGATCTCAATCACTGCCAGGGAACCGAAACCCTGCTTCAAGCTGCTGCAGGCCGAGGCCACCTGAGATCACTAGCAAACAAATTGAGGCAAGGAAAGAAAAACAAATATATGTATGCATAAATTTTTTTCAGTCACTCTGCTAAAAATTTTTCAGTTTTTTTTGACAGTCTTACATGATAAGCATAATTTTACAAGCGAATTGAGACTTTGAGAACAAAGAGTCTGAGGTCAGAGCGCTAATAACAGACAAAACAACAATTTGATTCTAAATTCGGTTGCCTTCAAAAACTTTGTTCTTTTCTCTTTATACCTCAAAATGTCCTGTAATAGCAAATTTTTGCATAACAAGCTTAAGCAATCATCGGTATTTATTAATGCCCCTAGTTTCCTGTATGGTGACTGCATCACTCCCTTTCCACAGTTCAAGCTGCTGTACTTGCAGCTCCTCATCTGACTGTACACAGATAGTAAAGGACTAAAGTGGAGAAGGAGATCTGTGACCAGCCAAGTGCTCACTCAACTAAGCTTAATGGCCTACTGCACCAATTCTAACATGCCACTCAGAAGCCAATGACTGCTACTAAACTCTTTTGCCCTTTGACATTCCTCTAAGACTCCCTGGTCAAATTACCAGGGAAACCAGTGATGGTACTTCTCTTTCTCTCACAAAGTGTAGCTGTTCTAAAGGCTCAGATTTCCATTAACTGAAGTTTAAGTTGATGAACAGAACAATTCTCTACTACAAAAATTTGGGAATCGCTGAACATGAAATAACACACTATCAACTTATTTCATTTGCCCAACTCCTTTTCATACTTCCTAAGTATCCACAATGTCCCTAAAGTTTTGCCTGTAGACCTACATCAAAATCACCTAGGGTACGTATTAAAATGCAGACTCCTTGATCTACCTAATGTATTAAATCTCTAGGCATGGTACCTAGGAATCTGTTTTTTTAACATACTTCCTTGAGGATTTTTACATACATTAATGTTACATATAAGTTTATTTACATTTATTAATATTAATATTTCAGACAAATCAACAAAATTACAAAGAAACCAACCACACTGGCCAATAGGCCACAGGATCTAAAATTAAGATAGGAGACAATGCAGATCAAGGATTCCTGGCATCAGCAGTTATCTTGCACATTTAGCTAGCTAAGAAATCCTTGGTGAAGGGGTTTCCAGGAATGCAACAGTCAGAAAGTAGTCAATGAAATCATTATTTTCAGGAAGACTGTATAGAAATAATTTAGTGGATAATTTTATCTCCTTTATGTTCTCAGTTTTCAGATTTTTCTTACTTTTATAAATATTATATATATTAATTTTAATATATACAAATCTATATAAGAATTACATAAATACATATATGAATATTATAAATATAAGACAGTGAAATTACCTAAACTGGTCTATTTTGCGACACTGTATGCAAGCAGAGTAAAAATTTCAAATGACTAAGTGTTTACAAAATGTTATGGTCAAAACTCTTATGGCTATACTAGGAAGGCTACTCAAATTAGAACTGATTTGTCTTTCTTCTTCAGAATCAGTCATTTGCAAATTGAGGCAAATTGAGGCAAATTGAGCCACTGTAGGTGAACTGTAGGATTCTAAGGTGATGGGACTGTAAATTTATTTAGTTCTTACTTAGTACTTCAAAACAAAATTATAAAATTGGTCACTTAATTGTCAGCATATGCTTGGTGTCTCTGACAGTGGGATTTGATGAGATTCATTAAATTAAAATGGTACCAATTTTAACTAGCATTATGAGTCAGGATAATCTGCAACATAGAAAAATTCCATTTTGCTTTTTTTCTCCCTCTAATCTGATATCTATAAAAATGCCTACTGCAATAGGATGGTTGTTTTTCATTTACTGTAGTTAATGAACCCACTGAATTCTCTAATATTATTTAAAACTGTGCATTGAGAAAACACAACTGCAGTACATAAAATCAGCTAAAGAATATCCTGTGCCTCAGGCATATTGTTATACTGTCTTTACTATAACCAGAATATCGAAATTTGTCTTTATGTCACAGGAAATAATTATGTTTAACTTTTATTTCATTTAACAATCAAAAACTCTCTCAAGACTATGTTATTTGCTTTTTTATTTTCCTATTTTTGCATTGCATATTAGGTAAACAATGAAGGTGACTTCCCTTAAATTGCTTATTTAGTACACATTATAAATCTCATAGGATATGCTATGTTTTATAGAATTTAATTAGATGCATTTCTTGGAGAAGCCACTCCCTCTGTGTATATATCTTGGGCTTAATTTACTGATACCTAAATCTTTAACTTGAGAGATAATTACAAAGATAAATACTAATTCAGAATCCATCAGAATGTAAAAATAATTTAAATCCCTTCATTCATGGAACATTATTTAATTAAGCACCAATGGGTTAACCATTGAATTTATCAGGAAAAAAAGTGTATGCTTTTGGTATTTTTGCTATAACCGTAAGTAGACTCGCAAACACAAAATTCGTGCTGTAAGTACATTTTACAGCTTTACACTCGTTAGACAACTTCCATTCTTACAACAGTTTTAATTTTCTTCAACTTTTGAAGAAAATATTGGATTTTCCTCAAATGGGATTATTTTTGTTCATAGAGGTCACTTAAGATTAGCTGAATGAGTAAAATTAATTAAGGAATTTAAATTGAAATTTGCATATAGGCACAATCTAAGTAGGTTTATATGCTATTGACATTGACTATGTGACTCCAGTTTTGAGAAAATTTGAGAACTCCCAGAAGGTTGAAGCAAACTAGTTAAAATTGGTGAGGGGGTGGAAAATAGGAAAGGAAACCAGAATTTCAAATCTCCAGCACGTCATCAAATCACTTCCCACCCATCAAACAAGTGGAGCCTGGTGATAAGCAGTTTGGGAAGAGAACCTGTTATCCAGCAGATGTCAGTACAACAAATCAAAATGAAAGACACAGAGAGGCTAAGAAGAATTGGAAATGCAACCAGAGCCCTCAGCAAATTGGATTGAAGTCCTAGGCTAGTCCTGAGTTAATGGGGAATAAGGGATTCTACTGAAAGACTTAGCAGGATGGCTACAAAGAGTGGCTGGTAAATGATGTGTGAAGGCTAATTCCTCATTGTGTGTCCCAAAGGGTAAAGTTACTATAGAAAGTTTTTAACAGACTGGTGTAGAACACTTTCAGTAGAGCCTCTAGTGGCCCCGAATCTGCTCTTTCTAAGACACAAGAGCCACAGAAATTGACCACTGCTTGTGCTTCACCAAGACATTATAGCATTTGAAGGGTGATGTTTTCCTGGACTGGAGGTTCACTTTCTTAAAATTCAAAGCTAGTACAGTGTTCATTAACTTTGCTGTCTCGTTCACATCTTGGGGAATAACCCAATCCCAGGGACATTATAATGTGTTTGCCAGAAATTCTTTATTAATTTTGTTCAGCTGTTCAGGAATTCACCCAGCATTTATTAAATACTTGCTAAGTTCTTCCCACTAAATTAAATATATCTCTTTATGTGTCTGTATCTCCCTCTGCCATTATAGGTAACTCTAAGCACATTTACACAGATATATATTTTTACATATATATATACATATATATGTATATATATATATATTGCATGTAAATATGCAATGGTAAATCTCAGTGTCTAAAGATCACCAGGAACACACCTACAGTCAAACTTGTTTATGTTTATGAACTTGCTGTAGTAAGAGAAATCGTGTACCATGAGAATTACGGTATATATAAGTAAGAGGAAGTTAGGGTAAGATTATTATAGACTTGATCCTATGCTGAGTAATTTGGAGCAAAATTTAAGGAAGTATGGGTTTGTATGGGACTGGGTGCTGTCAGGTATTAAGGCTAATTTGTGATTTGAGTATCTTATTTATTTTTATCTAGGCCATTTAGATTAGCTGAATAAGTAAAATTAATTAAGGTATTTAAATTGAAATCTGCATATAGGCACAATCTAAGTAGATTTATATGCTATTGACATTCACTATGTGACTCCAGTTTTGAGAAAATTTGAGAACTCCCAGAATTTTGAAGAAAACGAGATAAAATTGGTGAGGGAGGAGGAAGAAGTCAAGTTAGGCCAGAGTTGTTATTCGAAAAGCATTAGCGTTCATATCAGCCAGGAGAGAGAGATGTTTGGTCATTATGATGTTTACATTTGTGGTGGTTTGTATTGTTCTATCATAGTCGCAGAATGATCTCACCTAATGTTAACATTCTCTGAAGTTCTTAATGCCCAACAGGGCACACCACAACTCAGTTGTGAGATGCTGAGCTGACTATAAGCTATCAGCAGCTATATATACAATTTTTCTTTCTCAGTAGCTACACGAAATAATCAAATTTTTACATCATAGCAGCTTAATTAATACCTGCTTAATATAGAAAGTATAAATCTGAGATGAGTCTTACAAGCATGTAGGAAGAAATTTTAAAATCATCCAATACCTCTATACTTAGTAAAATAGATAATATGATAAACCTGTGGTAAGAGAGCTTGTAGTACTGCTTTGTCAGATATTTTGAGAAGCATTTGAGGTATAACTTTTTTTAAAAAAAGACACACTTTGAAAAGAAAAGAACAAGAAATGTAAGCACAATATGAGTCTTTGAGGAGTTTAGAGTCTAAGAAAATTTACTAACTTTATAATTGGCTAGTGACGCAAGGTACAGAGTTTTTGTGTAAATCAAGATAATGTGTGAAAAGTGCTTCAAACATTTGACATGCAAATATAAGGTATTTTTTCTTTATTAATATTAGATGCATTTCTATTTTTCTTTAGACTGGGGATGGGAAAGACTAATGTTAAATAAATTTGGAATTTTTTAAAGTTTAGAATTCATCCTAATTCAATGATTTGGATGAAACTTTTAAAATTACATGATTTAAAAGTAATTCAGTTTGGAAAATTAAAACTATCAGCAAGAGGAAAATGTAAATTTTCCCCTCAAATTGCTACATTTATCTTCTGGATGAGTTTTACCCATTTTTCTCCATACAGTTTCATGAAAAGCAGATGTTATAACCATGAAATGGACTTATTAAACCCTTGGCTTAGAGTAAATCACATGTCCTGCAGACAGCTGCCAAGAGCTAACCATAGAAAAAAATAATTTGTGGGACACAATGTGGTAGAATAACTTCAATTGCCCTATACTGCCTGCAAAGGTAAAAGTGAAGAGAAACTACTGGAAGTTATTGGAAGAAGAAAAAAAATCTGTAGCATTTCATGGGTAAAGAATGCACTTGAAAGTTCTGCCTAAAAAGAACAATCATAACAGTTATTTTGATGATTTTTTGAGTAGTGTTTTTGGACTTCTATTGTCATCTGGGTTTTATATGTTATGGTAGTTATAGAAGTTGCATTGAAATTATGAGATATATACATTGTTGAAACTATCTCTGAACAGCAATATCTAAGGGGAGAAAAGCAGACTTGGTGTGATTTTTGCCAATAACCATTTTGTGTGATTACTGTCATCCTCATTTTGATAACATTTAATAAAATTAATTGCCCTTATATACTCACATTTATCCTCATAATGGATGATACTATAATGTCATATACTATAATCTAACTAGACCAACAAAGTGTATGTGAAGGTCTTCTTAGTTCAATGTTCCTGTGAACCCATAACCTTTGAATTTGATCGGTTTAAATCCCCTCTACAGATTTAGTCTCATTTCAACCTCTGGGATTAATCAAATTTCTAACTAGAGGGAGTTTAAGGAACCCTATGTAAGTAAGTCAGCAATTTAGTTTCAAACAAAATTTGCAGCGCTCCTATGTGAAGTTCATTTAATCAAAATTTCAACCATTGATTTATTTCTTTCGATGTGTAATTTCAGCTAGCTGGCAGTACTTGGCTCATCTTTCTGCACCTTCAAAATTCCCTCAATAGCTATGTGGATTGAAAAGGAAAAAAATAAATCTCAGTTGATTTTCAGATGACATGATCATGTAATAGAAAATCCTAAGGAATCCACTACAAGTAGAATTTCCGAGTCATGTGATGACTCTATGTTTAAGTTATTGAGGAACTGCCGAAGTGTTTTTCAAAATGGCTGCACTATTTTACATTCCCACCAGCAATATATGAGGGTTCCAATTTCTCCACATGCTTATACTTTTTATTACCTATCTTTTTGATCATAGCCATCTTAAAATGTGTGAAGTAGCATCTCGTGGTTTTGCTTGGCATTTTTCTAACGACTAATGGTGCTAAGTATCTATTCATGTGCTTATTTGCCATTTATATATCTTCCTTTGAGAAATTTTAAATTCATATCCTTTTCTCATTTTTAATTAGGGTATTTGTCTTTTTACTATGGAATTATAAAAGCTCTCTGGGCTCTGGCCACTGAAAGAATTATAAGCAAATCACCTTTTAGATACAAATATAACTGAGAAGAAATTAGCATTTCCTTGCAACTACTAAATAAATCAAAATAAACATTTTAATGATATTTATCTGAAGACATGGCTAAATTTTAGTTTAAAATTTAGTTTAAACTTTGGCCCTTTTAATGTCAAATATTTTTTCCATAAATAAAAAATTGCAAAATCTTTTGTATTTGTTCTCAATATGCATCAGGAGGAGGGTGAACTGGACAAAAATCAAGCTATTAGGAAATAAAAAGGAACATTGTGAGGTTAAAAAGACAAATTACTTTCATAAGAAAAACATGATCAAAAAATTAATAACTTCAATATATATACAGTGAAAAGAAAGTTGGATACTTTGTAAAATGTAATAAAAAGTAGAAGACAAACTGAATGTTTTCTAAGAAATCAGAGGAAAAGGATAGACATAATATTGAAAAACTCAAAGATGTAGAGAAGATTAGGTGAACCAATTAACTTATAATTCAAGAAGAAGCAAATGGAGACTGGCTAATAATGAAAAAATAAAGGGATATTTAGAAAACTGTAGGATGTACATATTGATACAAGGAAAATAAACTAAAATAAAGCAATATTGAGACACAGCTTAGTGCCTAAGACTGATATTATTTTTTTAAGTTAAGAATAACAGGAGGGCTTCCCTGGTGGCGCAGTGGTTGAGAGTCCGCCTGCCGATGCAGGGGACACGGGTTCATGCCCCGGTCCGGGAAGATCCGACATGCCGCGGAGCAGCTGGGCCCGTGAGCCATGGCCGCTGAGCCTGCAGGTCCAGAGCCTGTGCTCCGCAACAGTGAGAGGCCCACGTATCACAAAAAAAAAAAAAAAAAAGAGAATAAAAAGAAAGTTGAAAAGAGATTCTAGATTGTCAATATTTGCCTGCAGAATAATTACATGAGGCTAATCTAAAATTTTTATTCACTACTAGGTTACAGAAGACAATGATCAATCTACACAGCAGTTTCTTTCTTTCTTTTTTTTTTTTAATATTTATTCATTCATTTGGTTGCACCGGGTCATAGTTGCGGCCTGCGGGATCTATTTCCCTGACATGAGATCGAACCCAGGCCCCCTGCATTGGGATTGTGAAGTCTTAACCTCTGGACCATCAGGGAAGTCCCCACAGAGTGGTTTCTTCAAAAGTGATTTGGATCAGCTTGAATGGCATTTTTTCGCCAAAGGAAAAAAATAAAACATATTTTCAGCTACATAAGAGCTTAGAAGTGAACATTAAGGGGCAATAAAGTCAGTATATATCAAAACTTAAAAGATACTGTTAAAAAGAAAAACATATATAGTAGATATACTTAAAATTATTAATGTAAATGAGCAATTTAACCTTTAAAGAATGTAGAATAGGAAGACATTAAACCCAAATAAGGCAGATGCCCTCCCTCTAAAAAGATAAAGCAGAAATTAATAAAGTAGATAATAAAACAAAACTAAAAATTTTGATTTGATTAATAAATGTTTGTCTAAAAAATAGAATCTTAGCAAGAAAAGTTACATAGAAAAGAAAAGACGATTAACTCAGCATTCAGTAAAAGAAAGAAGACAAGCAAAATAACCATAGAGAAATAGGAAGAATCAATGTAGTAAATGCAGACATTTATAAATGGTAAATTATAACACTAATAAAAAACTGAAAAACTTTTCCTTCATATAGAGTTCAGTAAGGAAATTTTCTAAGAGGGGTAAATCAAGTTAATAACAATAAAGAAATAACAAATACAGAAAACTAAAAATTGTATATACTAATATCAAAGAAACAATTTTAACAAAAACCAGAGAATACTATGCAATGCCGTACTAATTTGAATTAAATATCAATTATGTGAAATATTTTCTGAGAAAATAAAATTATTAAAAGTGACCTAAGTTAAACAATAACCAAGCAAGAAAATTAAATGTTTTAAAATCAACCTTGTAAAAAAGTTCATCTTATAAAATTTTAAAGATAGCAAAGAGAAAAGTATACCCCAAAGAAAATAAAAATCTCCCCAGTAAGAAAAAGAGGAAAAGTGTCCTAATTTATTTCACAACGCTATGAAATCTCTAATGCCATTTTGATGATGACGGATTTACTAGTATCCAATGTGCCACCTGACATAAACAAGTAGGAATCTGGTTAAACATAAGAAACAACAGCTTTTAGATATTGGAAAAAAGGTGACTCAGGACTCTGACCCTTGAAAGAAGAAACAAATGAGATGATTTTTACTATTGCCTTAGCTTTCTCAGAAGAGTTTTGGACAGTAAAATGGGCTGGAGGTTGGGAGCAACTCAAGTAGGGCACAGCTGTCTAGCTGTGTTGTGGAATCAATGATCAGAGTTCAGGGAGACTATAGCAGAAGTAACTTTTGGTGCAGAGTATCAGAAAAGAAGGAGCCATAAGAAGAAAGGGATCCTGAAACCTGCATAGGATTCTCCTTGAATGAACAATAAGGGTTGCATGTGTAGTAATTCTCCATTATGCTAAGAAAAAAACTACCAGGAGGCAATAAGGTAAACAATTCCCACACTGGGCTAAGAGACATTCAGGTATGACCAGCCAGAATGAAGGGACCACATCAGACGTCGTGGAAATTCAGTAGAGGCCATGGAAGTCTAAGCCTTTCTAGCAGGGCTAACCTAGTCCTAAATGAAAAGCTACTCTAAACCCACCCTAAACAGTCATGGAGAAGAACTGAGGCTCCTGCCAACAGTCAGCCATGTGAATGACCTCCTTGGAAGTAGAGCTTCTATCTCCAAACAAACCTTCAGATGACTGCATTCCTGGCCAATATCTGATGGCAACTACATGAGAGACTGTGGGTCAGAATTCCTGATCCACAAACCTAAGAGAGATAAGGTTTACTGTTGTTTAGCTGCTAAACTTTAGAGTGATTTGTTACATAAAAATACATAATTAAAACACCAAGATGAACCCAGTTACCTTCACCGATTAGTGTTCAATCTACGACACCAGAAGCCAATGCTAAGTCCCAATTTCTATCATCCCTTGGGTGGACCAACCAGTTACTTGGGGGGTCATTATTTCATTGGACCCCTTCCATAAATAGAAGGGAATTCACTGTCCTCCTAAGAAAATATAAAAATCTAGGTACAGATTTGTCTTTCTTGCTGGAAGGACTTACTAGTCAACTTACAAAATACTTATTTCATCACCGTGTCATGCCCACAATATGGTGTTTCACCTGGGGATATAATTCATGGCAAAAATTGTGGTATTGATCCCACGTGCACAGAGATTGGTCTTTCATCGTTACTCATCTATAGAGGGCCCCATTTTGATAGAGCAGTGGAACAGCCTGCTGAAGGCTCACATACAATCCCAGCTGAGAGACGACACACTGCGAGTTTGTGTACAAATTTACAGGATGTAGTATATCCTTTAAACCCACAACCAATAAATATATTGCCACTCTCCCATAAGTAGGTGTGGAGAGAGAGAGGAGGGCTCCTGACAGAAGTCAGGAGAGAGACAGGAGTGCTCTTACTATTCTACTTAATAACTCACTGGAAAAAAAAAAAAGTTTGCTTCACCATCCTACAACCTTGAAACTAATGGATTTGGAAGTCCTACTGGCCAAGAGAGGACTTCTTCCAAAGTATATGCATTCAAGTTTCTAATGAATTGGAAGCTAAGTATGCCCATGTCCACTATCTAGTAGATCTTCACTTGTTTTTTCCCAATTAATTATATAAAATAGTTTTTACAAAGTAAGATTACTTCTAAGATTTGATTATCAATTATACACATAATGCCTCCCATAAATGTGAAAGTATTCTCTGCATAGAAAACATTTAAAATTGCCAGGTGAGAGATAAATAACCAATCAGTAAAATAATGTATCTCTAAAATTAACATCATGGACTTTAATTACATTGCCTCTCTTTTTATATAATACATCCTAAGAAGAATCTCTCATTTAGAAATTTACATGATAATTAATGTGAATTCCACTTGAATCTATTTATGTCATCTAATCTATACAATCGTATCAGTAATGTTACCACCCACCATTTAAAAACCATGTTCTTTCTTGTCCTACATCCACCTCTTCTCAACTTTCAGGAATGGTGGCTCATTCTGCTTCTGGTTCTCTTAAAATTCACATTTTCTTTTCCCCAGGGCCATTTGCCTGTATGGGTTCAGTGAATCATTAAACTGCAATCTCATTTCTCTAGATCATTAACTTTACTTTTGTCCTTTCTTCATTAAAATTTTGATTTTTTTTTTGGCAGAAAATTATTCATGAGGAAATGTCGTCTTAGCTACCATGTTCAGGCACTTTCAGTTTGAAGCCAAAGACAATTATAGTGAATAATAAGTTACACCTTTTAAATTGAGGTGGTTGACCATGCGGATATTTCTGGGTATGTTAATTCAGCATGTATATAACACCTAAAATAATTAAGAGTTATAATTTTTACTAATTTGTTATTATTATTAACATCAGATTTTATGCTGAGAATAAGAATGTAAGACACAGTTTCTGCCTCTGAGGCACTCACAGGCTAGTAGAGTCACGTTGAGAAATGTAAATCCCTGGGGTATCTGACAAAGATTCATTACACTTAGAAATCCCCCTATTAAGTCTTTGTATTTTGGTATATGATCTTCTTGAGTCAGAACAATTTCACAGTGTCCAACTTAAATTGAAGCTGGTTTAGATCACATTTTATATTACTTTTATTTTTATTTTTGATAGTTACAGTATAAATTTGATCATCTCTCAAGTTATATCAAAATAAATTTGTCCACATCAAACAAACCAATATAAATGGTTAACAAACCAATATAATTTTTTCCAACATTATTGTCACAACCATGAAGGTTTTTAATTCCTTAGGTTTGGGAATCATTAAAGACCTGATTCTGTTGAGGTGTATGTCAATTTGTGATAACACCTCCCTAGAAATGAAGCGCTGAATCATATGTTCAGACCCTGTTTAAAAATAAAAGATGAAAGAGACAAAGAGGGGAGAGAGGAATTAAAAGAAGAAAATGGTAAGGAAATATAAAAGCAAGCAACAGAACTAAACTAAATTTTGTCTTTTAAATTCCTTACATTTAAAAAAAATACAGGAATTTATTGCAATTTGTTTCGGTGGGTGATACTAAACAGATTTATTGCAATTTAATATTTGATTTCTACACTTAGTTTGGGGAATAAGGCAGTGTTGTAAAAGAGCAACTGTACTAAAATAATTAGTAAGAGGGGCAGGATAAATCAATCTGGTCAAATAGTGTCCTTAAGATCGATGATTTTTGATATTCTGGACAAATTTTAGCAAATCTCACTTATCTAAAGTTAATTACCTGAAACTGAAAATATTCATAATCTAGTCAAGAAGTCAGAAGAAAACACCTACTCTACCAAAATGTTTTAAGAAACCAAAACATAATTGAAACACATAGCACTGAAAGTCTATGCTTAAATTTCCTAGTTTAAGGGTAAGGGTAAGATTCAGTTGCTTGAAAATTTCTTTATATGGATTTCTCCCTGCCTAACAGTGCTCAATGAATAAAATATCACTATATTTATAAAGTGAATAATTTGGAAATTTTTAAAATTCTTCAGACTGCATGTAATATAAATGGCTATGCTAAAATAAACTTGATGATATGCAGATATACAAGTTCAATTAAATAATGCATGAATTGTAAAGGAATTAAATATGAGCTTAAATAATTTCAGACATATCACACATTTTCCTTACATTATCTTTCTTCAATTTATGTAGGAACTATATAGTATAGAGAGCAACATACTCTATAATTAGTAAATAAATCAATCAACATGGCAGAGTAGTAAGATCCTGAGCTCACCTCCTATCATGGACACACCAAAATTACAACCACATATAGAATTATCTCTGAGAATGACTTAAAGACTGGTATAAGGGAATTTCTACAACTAAAGATATAAAGAAAAGGTCACATTGAGACAGGTGGGAGGGACAGAGACTTGGTCTAGACAGAACCCACACCACCAGTGCAATAACCTACAAGAGGGAGGGATATCACAACTGTGGAGGTCCCTTCTGAGGTGTGAGGGGCCCAAGGCCCATGCTGAGCTCCCCAGACCAGGAGACCTGTACCAGGAAGATAAGCCTGCATAGTGTCTGCCTTAGAAAACCAGCGGGGCTTATTTCTGAGAGAGGAGGTCTATGGGACACTGAGACTCTGCTCTTGAAGGGCTTGTGCACAATCTCGCTCACTCTGAGTCCCAGCACAGAGGCAGTAGCTTGAAAAGGGCCTGGGTCACAGGAGAAGTCAATTCATTGACTAATTTTAGAGCATATGCCTGAGGGACAGGGATCTGATAGAACTTTCTCTGGGGACAGAAGCACTGTCAGGTGCCATTTTTTTCTTTTTTAACTCTTTTTCCATCTAGCTGGCTTGGCACTGGCATCAATTCTGTCACTCTCCATCAACTTAGCTAAAGCTGTGGGCCCTGCCCTGGTGTTCCCCTGAGGACCAGCCCCTCCTATCCTGCCCCCCACAGCTAGCCCTTCCAAAGCAGCTTCCATGCTAGGGAGCCAGCTCTGCACACCAGCACACCTGTAGCAGTCATGACCAGACCTCTCAGTCAGTTGTCCTGGGGACCAACCCTGCACATCTGCAAACCCACAGGAGTCATGGCTGGGCCTTGCAGCCGCCTGCATAGGATCCAACCCCATATACCAGTACACCCAGAGCAAGTGATCCAAACACAACAGGAGGGCATACCCAGTCCACATAGGAGTACCCCTGGAGCACCTTACTCTTTATGACCTTTGGGGATTGTGTCACTGGGTCCCACAGGACACCTTCTACATAAGGCCACCCTTTTAAGAGTATGAGGTGTGGCTGATATACCAATACATAGAAACAAACAAAAAGAGTTAGGAAAAATGGAGAAACGAAGGATACCTTAAAATGAAAGAACAAGACAAAACTTCAGGAAAAGAACTAAACAAAACGGAGATAAGCAATTTACCAGATAAAGAATTCAAAGTAATACTCATAAAGATATTCACCAAACTTGGGAGAAGAATGGATGAACTCAATGAGAACTTCAACAAAGAGACAGAAAATATTAAAAAGAGACAATCAGAATGAAGAATACAATAACTGAAATGAAAAATACACTAGAGGAAATCAGATCAGAGGATGAAGAAGAATGAATCAGCAACCTGGAAGACAAGGCAGTGTAAATCACCCAACCAGAACAGCAAAAAGAAAAAAAAATTGAAAAAAAAAAGTGAGGCTAGCTTAAGTGATCTCTGGGACAGCACCAAGTGTACTAACATTTGCATATTAGTTCATTAGTTAGACCCTCTAAGGGGTCTCAGAAGGAAGAGAGAAAGAAAGGGAAAGAAAACCTATTTGAAGAAATAGTGGCTGAAAACTTCCCTAACCTGACGAAAAAATGAGACATTCCAGGTCAGGAAGCACAGAGTTCCAAACGTGATGAACCCAAAGAGATCCACACCAAAACACATTATAATTAAAATGTTGAAAGTTAAAGAGAGAATCTTAAAAGCAGCAAGAAAAAAACAACTAGTTATGTACAAGGGAACCCCCATAAGACTATCAGCTGATTTTTCAACAGAAACTTTATAGGACAGAAGGGACTAGCACAATATACTCAAAATACTGGCAGGAAAAACCTTACAATCAAGAATATTCTGCCTGGCAAGGTTATCATTCAGAAGTGAAGGAGAGATAAAGAGTTTCCCAGAAAAGCAAAAGCTACATCAGTTTTATAAGAAATGTTAAAGGAACTTCTTTAATAGGTCATAACTAGAAACAAGAAAATTATGAAAGAAAAAAATCTCACTGGTAAAGGCAAACTTACAGTTAGACTAGCGGATCAACCACCTATAAAGCTAGTATGAAGGTTAAAAGACAAAAGTAGTAAAATTATCTATATCTAAAGTAATTAGCTAAGTGATACACAACATAAAAAGATGTAAAATGTGGGCTTCCCTGGTGGCGCAGTGGTTGAGCGTCTGCCTGCCGATGCAGGGGACGCAGGTTCGGGCTCCGGTCTGGGAAGATCCCACGTGCCGCAGAGCGGCTGGGCCTGTGAGCCATGGCCGCTAAGCCTTTGCGTCCGGAGCCTGTGCTCCGCAGCGGGAGAGGCCACAACAGCGAGAGGCCCGTGAACAGCAAAAAAAAAAAAAAAGAAAAAAGAAAAAAAGATGTAAAATGTGACATCAAAACATAAAGCTTGGCAGGGAGTAAAAATGTAGTGCTTTCAGAATATGCTTGAACTTAAATGAACATCAACCTAAAATAGACTGCCATACACATAGGTTGTTTACCTCATGATAATCACAGACCAGAAACCTACAACTGACACACAAAAATAAAAAGAAAGGAGTACAAACATAACACCAAAGAAAGTCATCAAATCACAATGGATAATGCTAGGTAAATCAGTCAGACAGGGAACTCCCTGGTGGTCCAGTGGTTAGGACTCATGCTTTCACTGCCATGTCCCGGGTTCAATCCTTGGTCAGGGAACTGAGATCCTGCAAGCCGCACGGCTTGGCCAAAAAAATCAGTCAGACAGAGAAAAACAAACATTGCATAATTTCACTTACATGTGGAATCTAAAAAACAGAACAAACAAAACAAAACACAAACAGACTTATAGATACAAAGAACAAACCGGGTAGTTGATGGACAAAATAGGTAAAGAGGATTAAGAGGTACAAACTTCCAGTTATAAAATAAATGTCATGGGAATGTGATGTACAGAATAAGGATTATAGTTAATAATAATGCAGTAACTTTGTATGGTAACAGATGGTTACTAGACATTGTGGTGATCAAATCTGTAAAGCATATAAATGTTGAATCACTATGTTGTACACCTGAAACTAATATAATATCGTACATCAACTATACGTCAATAAAATAAATAAAATAAATATTTTTTAAAAAGTAAATAAAGCAATTCAAGGAGTAATTGGCCTCGTTTGTATACCCATAGGTACACTAGTTCTGGACTAGGTAAAATTAGAATGGGAGATCTGATCAAGGATAATCCAGGCAAAAAAGTTGTTCAATACCTGGAAAACTTTCATTAATCAAATTGTAGAAGAATGAAAGAATAATTCATAAGATAAACAATGAGGATCTACCTTTGACATACACTGAAGATACAGCATATAGCACTCTGAAAACACAAATGTGTTTGAGTCACAGGCATGGAACCTTTCTAGACACAAGTGCCCTTGAGCCTGCAGTTCTACAGAGGGAGATGTGCATCAAAGACTTGCAATTTGAGTTGTGTTTGGTTTTTGATAATTGAAAGGCTTATAGACCAAAATGTCTCTTCAGGTCATACAAAGATTATATCTGTTAGTGTTAAATTGAAATTCAAATAATTTCTTATTTCATCCTTATTCTGTGAAAGTTTAAAAAATCCTATAAAATATCTAGTGGGTATGTTTTCTGCCTTCCTTTAGTTAAGTGTAGCACTGATGAAAACACTTTTGAATATACAAACTATGCAATTTTCTTCACATAGTTCAAAAGAAAGTCATAAAAAAGCCCTGGGTTATTTAATCTATGGAATATATTAAGAGAAATCAAAGGCTGGCTGTTTTGAAAATTTACACTTTTAATATAAATTTCATCAAAATACTCCATTGCAGATAAAATTCTGGACTTAAGGACAATAAGCTTGATTTAGCAAAATGTTTCCTATGTTCTAAGAAACTTCCTTTAACACACTACTTTTTGTAATTGTTATAATGTAGATTTGGGGCAATATAGAGATTGTTTAAGTGAATTATGGCATCTGATTCTTAGTATTCTATTTTTCAAGGTAATAATATTTAGACATTAAGGAGGACAAGGATAATTTCAGAGAGATGTTTGAATAATAAGGAGCATATAGCCCATACCAGATGCTTTATCTTATTCTATCCTTCTAATCATGACTGTTTAGAAATCCATATATTCTTGCAGTTCCCTGAAAGTTCCTGTGTACATGTATTCATGTTTGCATGTACATCTGAAATATATCTATGCTATTGTATAACTATGCTATGGGTGAATAAAAAATGGTTTTAATTAAATTTTTTTTAAAAAGAATTCCTTTTCCATAAATCCAACTAGTAAAATAAGTACATATCAAAGTATGTGACTGCATTATACATTCCAAGGTGTTTTTCTAGTACGTAGAATCACTTTTCTGTCTAAACAAATTTGAATTTTATGGATATGCTGAAGTGCAATATATACCCTACAAACATCTCATTTCTGACATTTACTTGCTTCTTCTTGAGAACATGGGAATCACAAGTGCACAGGTTTTTACCACTAATATCACTAAGTAAAAAACAAACATGACACATGAAAAGATGCTCAGTATTGCTAACCATTAGGGAAATGTAAATCAAAACTACAATGAGACATCACCTGACACCTGTCAGAATGGCTATCACCAAAAAGGACACAAACAACAAATGTTGGAGAGGATGTGGAAAAAAGGGAAACTTTGTACACTATTGGTGGGAATGTAAGTTAGTGCGGCCACTGTGAAAAACAGTATGGAGGTTTTTCAAAAGACTGGAAATAGACCTACCATATGACCCAGCAATTCCACTCCTGGGTATATATCTGAAAAAAAACCATAAACACTAATTCTAAAACATACATGCATTCCAATGTTCATAGCAGCATTATTTAAAACTGCCAAGATATGGAAGAAAACTAAGTGTCCATCAAAATATGAATTGATAAAAAAGATGTGAGATATATATATATATATATATATATATATATATATAAAAAATACACACACAATGGAATAGTAGTCAGCCATAAAAAAGAATGAAATTTTGCCATTTGCAGCAACATGGATGGCCTTGGAGGGCGTTATGCTAAGTGAAATAAGTCAGACAGAGACAAATACTGTATGATGTCACTTACATGTGGAATCTAAAAAATACAACAAACGTGATTATAACACTTCTTTTTAGAAGCAGACTCACAGATATAGAGAACAAACCAGTGGTTACCAGTGCCAGGGAAGGCAATATAGGGGTGAGGGAGTGGGAGGTAAAAACTACTGGGGTAAGATAGGCTACAAGGATGTATTGTACAACACAAGGAATATAGCCAATATTTGTAAAAATTATAAATGGAATGTAACTTTTAAAATTTTATTAAAAATAAAAGAAATTTTAAAAAGAGAGAAAATAAGCAAAAGAAAGAAAGAAAAAGAAAGAATGAAAGAAACACAGAGGGCAAGCTTTAATACAAAGGAAAGGAACCAATATTTTCTAGTACTATCTGCTGCACCAGATTCAGTGAGTTACCTCATTGAAACCATACAATAATGCTGTGAAGTAAATTCTCACTCTATTTCACAGATTAGGAAATTCTTAGAGGAAATAAGCAATATTCCTAATGTTAACCTACTAGGAAATATATAAAATTGATAGTAAAATCCAAGTCAGTTTGAATCCAGAGACCTCATTATGAAAATAATAAATCACTTTGTACATTCATGGTACTTTTAAAGCTTCTACTATATCCTAAGCACAATACTGGGCACTTCATATAATTTCACAGTTGCTTCTGCCAAATGTTTTTTCCAATTACACTTAACTTCTTAAAAAAATTATCATTAAGAGTTTGCCTAATTTAAAAAAGCCCATGACATTTAGATGGAGAAAAGATAATTTATTACAACTAGCATAACTAAACTCTGAACCTTTTTTTCTTATTTACCTATGTGAAAAATAGAACAATTCATTATAATGTCGGGATTGAAAGTGTGCTATAAACTGTCTTATGGTTGAATTGGGTTACATGAAATATTCTCGATTCAGAGTGATAATACGTGAGGTATATTTAAGGGACATTATACATGGAAAGAATAATGCTTAACTGATAATAACAGGATTCTGCTTTTAAAATAATGGCTTAGTTTAGCTATAGTTGGGAAACTAGTAATGCATTCTAAGTACAGATATATAAGAATTTATAGAAATATGAAGCTATACAAATAACTGGTTTTATGGAAAAGCTGTAGCTGAAATATTTGCTCTGATCATTCACTGAACAATTTAGATATCCCCAAATGTTACGGCAAGCAATTTATTTCACTACAAGTTCTGGGGGAAAAAGTCATTTTTAAAATCGTCATAGACCTGCACGTTCTCTCAAATGTTCTGTACTTATTATTAGATCCTCAGTTTCACCAAGATTGTATTCACCTACGAAATATAAAAAATTTAAATTACAAACTTCAGAAAGATAGCACGGAATGGTTATATGCAATCTGCAAATGGGCACTAATAACAATCCCATTGAGTTCTTCCTGGATAAGTTATTGTTATTCCTCTTTGGTCTTCCCACCAGAGAAAACCATTATCGATATGTCTTTAGTTTACCATCTAAGTCATAGAAATGAAAATCCTCAGAGGAACCAATTATTATTAAGTAACTCAAATGATTGAGTCAGAACAATTCCGCACTTGGAAATTGTAGTCACTTAGAAAGCTTCTGTTTCTAACTTCAGCTTAGTCTGTGAAAAAATAGAGAAGGCCTTAACAGGTACATGCATTTTCAGATTATAGCTTCAGCTAATGCACAGGAGATCATCCTTCTCCTAAGACTGGCATTTATTTTCTTCGTACAGAATAACGTATCTTATAACTTTACATGCAAAGACCCAGTTTTCAGGGCAGGGCACAATGGCTTATAGCCTATACTGTATTTGGGTTCATTTTATGGCCTCTTATTGCCTTTCAGGGTCAACCATAGTGATTAAAGGGAGAAATATACAAATATATTTAATTTTCTTCTTTTTCATAATATTAAAATATATCTATAAATCATCACATTCATAAATTGAAAACTTTCCAAGGATTTACTTTAACTAATTAAACTAATAGATTCTATAAGCACTGAGTACCATAATATATAATAAAAATATAGTTTATTTTATATTTTCCTTTTTTAATGTGATGTTTTCCAGATTTTAAAAGTGATTTATATAGTTACTTTTTTGGTAATGAATGCATACCCTACCATGGATAACAATTATAAATTCTATACAAAATATCTAAAAGCTGCTATTTGAAACACCTGTGAGTGATCAAAATCTGGCAGAAGCTACAGATATATAGACCCTTAAAGTAGATAAAAACTCTATAGTTAGTGAGATTTGTGTTTGTGTGAAATTTTTTCCTGAAAAATTTTTTTCTGAGGATTTTCCACTAGTCCACAAGGCAAAGATAACTGACATTCAAATAGAAATGCATAATTTTACTGGCTGGGCTGCCAGAACAGCTGAAACATGAGTGAAAGAATCTTGGAAAGGAGGGAGCCACAGGGAAATGAGTCCCAGAATCTGTGTTTAAATTCCAAAAGTCTGGAATAAGACTAGGGTGCCTATTCTTATTACTTATATTCATGTTTGTAGCAGAGGTCCTAATAAGGTAATAGGGAAAAATACATACTATTCAAGATACTTTAAAGAGATAAAGATGATAATGAAATATTCTGAAAATTTTAATGACAACATATTTGATGAGTTAGATAATATGGACAAATTCCTTGAACGATACCAACGAGTAAAGCTCACTCAGGAAGAAATGAATCATCCGATAGCACTATATTTGTTAAACAACATAAACTTGTAGTTAAAAACCTTTGTGGCTCGGAAAGGAAGAGAAAGGCAGGAAAGAGTGATCTTGGATTCTGTTTAAAGCCACTTGGGGATACAATTTAATCCATACAGGGAGATGAATTACTGGGATTCCGAAACAAAGAGATGCAAATATTTATATGAAGAGAACTATGGGCAAGATACCCAGAGAAATGGTTAATTTTCTGAAAAAGCCACTGGTATGTCCCATGATGAAAAGGGTCAGCTTTTAAACACCTGCCAAATCTGGAAACGGTTCTGCCCTCTGACAATGGCACTAGTCAAGTCAGATCATTACTGTTTCCTTTCCTCCATCCTCATTCTGTGATCCAGTAAAGGGTAGAAACTTGGTTAACAAGCCAGAGGTTGGAGAAAAGAACACGTAAAATGTGGGGGAAAGGCGCTATGCACACAGTTTCTTTCTACTTCAGGTGTGTGTCTTGCAGTTTAGAGATGGGAAAGAAAAAAATTGAGGAGAGAAGGGATGGCATTTAAATTTTTTGTTACTATGCTGGACTGGGCTTAAAAATACTGAACATTCATTACTAACAATGACCTGAAAAGTCATGACACTTCCCCCAAATTTCATCCAGCAGATGAGAAGACCCAGTGCAAGAGAATAAACATAAACAGATAGCTTTATGAGAAACCATTTGTAAAATCCTAGAGGTAAGCACATTTATTTTTTTCAATTTTTAAAAAAAATTTATTTTTGTCTGCCGTGGGTCTTCCTTACTGTGCGTGTGGGCTTTCTCTAGTTGCGGCAAGCGGGGGCTACTCTTCGTTGTGGTGCTTGGGCTTCTCATTGAGGTGGCTTCTCTTGTTTTGGAGCACGGGCTCTAGATCCATGGGCTTCAGTAGTTGTGGCATGTGGGCTCAGTAGTTGTGGCTCGCAGGCTCTAGAGCGCAGGCTCAATAGTTGTGGCTCATAGGCTCAGTTGCTCTGTGGCATGTGGGAGGATCTTCCCAGACAATGGATCGAACCCGTGTCACCTATGTTGGCAGGCAGATTCTTAACCACTGCGCCACCAGGGAAGTACCTTTTTCAATGTTTTATTCTCCAATTTTCAGATATAAAATAACAAACCACTTGGTTGTAGTATATTAATTCTGTAATCCACTGCTGAATTTTATTTACTCCATTTATTTATATAATTAATATATAATCTTTATAATTATTTGGAATTTTTACATTAATAAATAAAATTTGTTCTATACTTTTCTATTCATATCTTCTTTTTAGGTTTTGTTTTTATGATTGTAAAAAATTTATAATACTGATCAGAGATATTCCCACTTTTTGGAGTGGAATACTTTAAATGCATTGAAATTATCTTTTCCTAATGTAGAAATGTCATAGAATGTAGCTGTGACAGCATTTGATCTTTGAACGTTTTAACGTACAGAAATGCATTACCATTCTAGTCTCTTCTACTGAAATTGGTCCAGTCACGTTTCTACTTCTCTCTTCTGATTGCATCATCAATGGGGGGAATTCCCACCATAGTAATCAGCAAATGCTACATATGAGGGTGTTCTTTTTTTCCTTTTTCTTCCTTGGAGAGTCAGTGTTTAAGCACTGACCAGCACACCATAGATGCTAAAATATGGATGTAGAGATAAGATTCTTAGGTGAAAGCAAGGAAATTTTAGGTCAAAACTTCAAAAGAGTTAGGAATTAATGTCTTTTTTGTGAACAAATGATAATCAAGCACCAATTATGAGACCAGGAAAATTTCCAGAAAATGGATATACATGGAGAGAAAAAAGCAAACAATGTCCTTCTTCTTGTAAAACTTCCATTCTTGGGGAGAATCAGACAAAGAGATGAATGAGTGAATGAATGAATGAATTAATAGGAAGAGTAAGGTGGGGGACAAAGTACAGTAAAAAAATCAAGGGTTAGTAGACATAGGATAATTTCAATTTTAAGTATTTATAAAATAAAATGTCCTAAAATTTATCCAGGGTAGTACAAAGTCTCATTTTCACTTTATGGCATGAGGTTAAGCATAAAATAGAGTGTATTTTATTTAAGATTATATACAAAATCTAAACTTTAAAAATCTATTTGTAAATATTATGAACAAACTTTCTGACTGTCTACTTCACTGAGAAATTAGAGGTGAATTTCAAACGCTTTTTATCTTTAATCATACATATGGATGAACCTGCCTTTAGCAATAATGTTTTCAAAATTATTATTGATCCATAGATTTTATTTTCAAATAATACTGCTTTAATCTTGTATAGTTATAATGATTTTAATCAACAGTCAACACTTCTAGATTTATTTTCCCATAATTCAAGCCAGAAATAAAGGGTTCTTGAATTTGTTCACTGAACTATTTTTTTCTCCTTCAGAGTGAAAATTGTGCTCTTTATGAGAAAGTTATTTGGAAAAGTACATTTAGGTAGTACTAAATTGAATTTGAAAAAAAAATGTATAAAATTAAACCATACTTTTCTCCTGTATCAGTGAAGATTTAATTTACTACAACTGGATAAAGACCAAAGTTTCCAATTTAAACAACCGCCGTTTTTGATGCTAACCAATGATTATAAATACCTCTTGGAAAAATTCTGTAAAAACACTTTTCATCTCCCCTTCTCAATTAATGGTCTACCTAGAGAATAACCAGTAACTTGCTGTCAGTAACATTTTGAATTTAGAATATTTTCAAACATCACATAATGGCTGAAGTTCAAAATGTTTCCATTTAATTGTATTTTCCATCTATACTGGTGTTAATGGTTATAAAGTAAATTAAGTCTGATATAAATATAATAGGAGGTAATACTAGTTTTCTAAAAAGAAAGGTATACTGCCTTTGCTCTTTCATGTCAAAGCAGCCTTATATAGTCTGGGGTGTTAGGTCTCCTTCAGAATAGATTCAACTAGAGAACAAAAGCTTAGGAAGGTACTTCTTTATACTTTTCTACCTTTTCTACAATTATAAAAACAATTTTCCAGTCAATATGTAATCATATGATCTCCTGATTTATACCACTGTCATCTAAGGCATAAGGACACAATTATATGTATATATATATGTATATATACACACACAACTATTACATGTAATTTTTCCTACCAGTAACATACTCATTTACACACTTCTACCAAATAATTTTCTTTTAGCATCCATGGCAAGGTTTAGAAGCAGACATTCATTTTACTAAAACTATCTGTGTTTGTTGTTGCCATGCTCCTCTGCTGACACTGTCAGTATTGAGCTAATGGTTCTATTTATCTCTCTATGTACCACAATAAATTTTAAAAACTATTTTGTTTTACTGAACTATTTGCTATAAAACATTTACTAGCAGTTATAATAGTACCTTTAATACTTCCTTTTAGTTGTCTTCCTTTTGTCCAGACTCTGAAAATCAAACCTTTAAAAACAGCTCTTCATCACCCAATAATTACAAGTTCAGGCACATTTCTATATCATTTTTAATACTTTGGTCTTATTTTAAAAGCTAGAAGCCTCAAAATATGTCAAAGATAGTTTCCAAAGGCTGTACAAAAAGGAATTATCACCGGTTTTCTCCTGTTCAAATTATTCTCATTAACTTTCTCCAAGAATTGATGACCCTCTCCAATAATTACACAATATTTGTCTTGCTTACATCCTTCCAACAAAGTCATTAGGCCCACTAAAAAGTAGCTGGATATAAAGCATATTCAGGCCAACATAATACAGAGGAAGCAATTTACAAAAATGTTTGTAATTGGCTAGAGTTGAAGTCAGTTGGGCCTCACCCCCTTTCTGAAGTATCTTTAAAAATCAGGAACTTAAATTACAATAGATTTATTCCTCTTCACTTTTCCATATTTATTATTTCCTTTAATTAAATTACCTTTCTTTTTATTTCCCTTCTTGTTTTTTGGTATGGCTAATGGATTTGTTCTCAACGCCTGAGACTTAGTTGGGCTTGAAAATTTTCTTTCAAGTGGTTAAGGCTTATGTAGAAAGAGCTAATGTGAATGTTCATTCACTTTAATGTGTCTTCCTCTTTTGGCTCTTTGCCAGTAAGATTTCCCTCCCTCAACCAAAGAAATAAGTTTCAATTTCTATTCATCATTTAAAAAATATTCATGGGAAAGTGCACTCAAATAAACATTAAAGAGATGACCAAGAAATGGTTGCTGACCTCTAGAAACTCCCCCTCACAGCATCAGGGGCCACCAATTGTCCTGGAAAAGGAATAAGAGAGATGTGGGGACTTCCCTGGCAGTCCAGCAGTTAAGACCCCACGCTTCCACTGCAGGGGACATGGGTTCGATCCCTGGTCAGGAAACTAAGATCCCGCCTGCCGCACAGTACGACAAAAAAAAACAAAAAACAAAAACAAGACGTGAAACTAAATCGGGCAGTGGCTGATTTTACTTTCCTAATTTAACAATTTTATTTCAAAGCAATTCATGGCATTCTTTTTTTTATGGTAAATTAACAGATCCTTTACTTATATTAGACTATATATAATACATATTTACTTATATTAGAACCTTGCATGATAAATTTGACAATTTCCTACAGACATTGAAGAGGCAGTAAACATTAACACTGAACACTGTGGAAAGCTAGATAAAAAAGCTAGAGAAAACTTTTATACCATAAGATCCAGTGCTCGTATTTTGTCATGTGAACTAAGAAGTTCACCCCTTAAAGCACCAAAAAGAAACACTTGTAACTGTCATGGCATTCTTAAAAGCAATATTTATATAAAGAACCCTTGGTTCACACAATATTCAACACAGTCTTATTAGGCTTTGGGGAAGGAAAAAAATAGAATTTTCCTGATAATAAAGGGTGCCTTGTCTCTCTCACTGAGGAAAATGTATAATACATTCTTAGATCAGAAGCAGATTATGGTTTTCTTTTACTAGAGTCTTGGTTTTGTTGTATTGGATATATTTTTGGTTTCAAAGTACTTTATGTTCTCAGAGTTCACTAGTCATAAGCTTTATTCCTTTCAAACTTTCATTTTCTTTTGTAAGACTGTTGTATCCCCCATGTGTTAATGTTCCTTAGGAGATCAAGTGTTGGCTCTTTCTTACTCTTATAAATAATTCACAGGGAAGACTGACATACAGTAACCTGGTTTGGATCCAGTTTTAAAAAATTAGAGTTGGACACATGCCAAGTCACCAAGTTCTCAGAATTAAAATGAAAAGATTGCTTTCCAAGATATCTTCTCTATACTAGAAGAAAAAGCTACTTAAACATATTTTCAGTCTGAATAAGTTCAGCAGTAGTTGTCACACATTGTTAGCTAGTTTCCTACAGTCACATAGAGGAACAATGTTACCACGATATTAAGAAATGTCACTAATTGTTACTAGAATTTACATGTGCTGCTTGTAATATTTTCTTTAAAATTTGTGTTATTCCTCCAAGACTGTATTACTTAAAATAAAATAGATTGACATTTTGGGACATTAGTAAGAAGGCTCCGTTTAGACAAAGGCATCAAAAAGCAAAATGTATCTCTTCCTCAGATAAGACATTGTGTCTCATGTTGAATAATAAATTTGTGTTTTGAAACCATGTGATGATATTTGGAGGTAAGGCCTTTGGGAAGTGATTAGGTCATGAGAGTGGAACTCTCCTCAAAGAGATCAGTGCCCTTATAAAATGGACCCCAGAGAGCTCCCCTACCCCCTCTGCCATGTGAGGACGTAGAGAGAAGATGTTGTCTATGAACCAGGAAATAGGTTCTCACCAGACACTGAATAAGCTGACTCCTTGTTCTTAGACTTCCCATCCTCCAGAACTATAAGGAAAAAACTTCTGTTTATATGCTACCCATTCCATTATAGCAGCCCAAACAAACCATGACAGAAATTGGTACCAGGAGTAGGGTGCTGCTGTAACAAATAAGTAAAAATGTGGAAGCAGCTTTGGAACTGGGTAATGAGTAGTGTCTGAAAGAGATTTAAGGCTCATTCTAAACAAAAACCTACATTGCCATGAAAGGACCTTTAAAGTCAATTCTAGTGAGAGCTCACACAGAAAAGAGGGGAGCTGTAGAGAAAGTCTCAACCTTTTTAGAAAATACTTAAATAATCCCGAACAGAAATGTTGATAAAAATATGGACAGTAAAGGCCATTAGGAAGAGGTCTCAGAAAGAAATGAGGAACATGTTATTGAACAATGGAGAAAAGGCAATCCTTGTTGTAAATTGGCAAAGAATTTGGCTGAACTGAGTTCGTGTTCTAGTGTTTTGTGGAAGGTAGACCTTACAAGTGATAAAAATGAATATTTTGCTGAAGCTATTTCTAAGTAAAGTGTTGAAGATGTGGCTTTGTTCATCCTGATTGCTTATAGTAAAATGAGAGAAGAGAGAAATAATGTAAAGATAGAGTTGTTAATTTATGCAAAAAAGGAAGCAGAAGTTAAAGATTTGGAAAATGCTCAGCCTATTCATATTACAAAGAATGAAAACACTAAGGATGTGGCCAAGCAACCATTTGATATGATTAGTATGAATTAGACATCTCAAGAAAGCTTGAACTATTCTCTAAGACAACGGAAGAATGAGGCTGAAGATGCTTCGGAGATCATCAGAGCTGCTACTCCTATCACAGACCCAGAGTGTAAGGTCTGGGGTAGGGGCTCAAAGTGGTTTCAAAGGTGGGCCACTGGTACCTGCAGGACCTGGGTGCTCATATGTTGAAACCTAATCCCCAATGTGATGGTATTTGGAGGTGGGGCCTATGACAGGTGATTAGGTCATGAGGTTGGAACTATCATGAATTGGATTAGTGCCCTTCTGAAAAGATCCTACAGAGCTCTCTTACCTCTTCTGCCATGTGAGAACACAGCAAGAAGACAGCCATATATGATATTCTACTATAGCAGCCCAAATGGACTAAGACACAGGAGTTCCATCTCTGTGAGAGTGCAGGTAAGGTCTAGCAGACAGGTGATAAATGCTATATCGCAGTATATTAGTGTCCTAGAAATCTATGAAAAATCAAGCAAAGGAAAAAAATAAAGCCTAAAATTGAAAAGTGCAACTAAAAAAATCAGGCCTGCTTATACAACAAAAAAAAAATCACAAAACAAACAAACAAAAAAACTGTTTTAGAAGAAACCTAAGGTTATCAGGGAAACAGTAATATTGTGTAATGTTGACCAAATTTAACACAGGTGGAAATTAACATTGGCTTTTCTTTTATAGAAAAAAATCACTCAATGCAATTGCCTCCTTGACCCTCCTGGGGTCAGGCAAAATCAAAACAATCTCAGCCCAATAGCCAGGAAGACGGGAAGTATGAAATTTATTCAGTGTATTTGGTTTAATTAAAGACTGGTAATTAGGATTATTATGTGTTGTAGCTTATCCTGAATTCTGATCACTGTGCTTTGTTCCCAGCTGGCCCTTTGGATCTTTTCTTTCATGCTCTAAATAGTTTTACCAATTTGAGTTTGAAAAAAGAATCCTTTGTGACTCAATTTATAAAACAAACGTGCTACAACAGTTGAGGGAGAATATTAATGATAGAAATTTTATGATGAGGTTATCTCATTTGAAGTGTGCTCTGCCCAAATTATTTCCCTTATCTACTTTTCATATGTTTTAAAATGTAATTACTATAAATTCATTTTTAAATAGTTATCAATTATCATCTGTAGATTATACATATGTGTGTGTATATATGTGTATGCATGTATAACTTATTTCACTCCCTGTGATTTTTTAAATACAAGTTATGTTTTTAATACTTTCTAAATGGAAAGCACACCATAATCCTTTTTATAAAAAGGGAAACAGATACAGGAGACATTTCCTCAAGACTTATCAAATGTCAGAATTTAAAGTTTTTCCTTCTGTCAACACTTATTATTTCCATTTATTGAAGAGAGCCTAGAAACTTAGGTTATATGAAAAGCTATGAATCCTAAATTTAAATGACTGGGAAATTTTTCATATTCACAAATGATGCTTTAGCTGTTTTGGGGGGATAAGAAGACTATATGCTGGAGAAATTTGGTCAAACCACATTCAAACATTCAGTATGACATGATGGTGAAATCTTCCACACTATCTCAATTTCAACCTCATGGAAAATTAATGACTGCTATGAAAAGCCCAGGCTTGTGAGCTTAATTAACCCAGCACTGATACCATTAAACCAAAACAAAAAGTTCCATCTAATTCAAACTTCAGTTTTTAAAACCCATTTTCTTTTGTGCTACAGTTCAAAAGGAACAAACAATATTGTGAATGTCATCATTGTTAAAATAATGAGCTACTAGCTCCAGTCAATTTGCTGTTTTGTTATAGCACAAATGGTAATGGTAAAAAAAAAAAAATCATAGAATTATGAAAAGTAGAGTTTTTCTTAAACCTGAGGTAGGAATAAATAGCTGATAATTTAAACAGCATTATATCAAATATTTATTTTTGATGATATATATCTAATTTTAATTATTTTTTCTTTCTTGTGACTATAATTCTTTGACAAACTATCTTAATTCTGTAATGGTTTGCCAACTCTAAAATATGTTGGTATGGGAGTATTAGTAAGAATATGTACACTTTCTCATTTCTTAAAATTTTAGCTGCATTTAAGATAGTAGTTACAAATTTCATTGAGGAATTCTATCCTATATCTATCATGTTCATGCGCTAAGGCAGTTGAAGAAATGGTTGCCTCGTATTTTATTGTGAATCTATTCACCATTAATACATGGTTTAAAACAAAATGTTACTCTCTGTATCAGTCACAATAAGCTGGGTAAATATTATGGTAATAAACAGCCCCAAATCTCAGTGGCTTAAAACATCAAAGATTTGTTTCTTTCTCAATTTCTGCTGGGGTTGGCAGCTTTCCAGGCAGCTGTCTCCAAGGCAGTTGTTCTACATGGTGGGGTTCAGCATCCTAGATTACACCTCTACTTCATCAGATCTTTAATAACTATAGCAGCAGAATGCGATAGAGGATGGGAATACATACTTTTATTTATACCTTATTATATCTTTAATACTTCAACCAGGAAGTGATTCATGGTGCTCTGGTCACATTTTATTGCTAAAGCAAGTCCTATAGCCTTGCCTAAATTCAAGAGGTCAAGAAAGTGCAATCCTCCTGATGGAAAAGAGAACAAAAAATATTGTTGGGCAGTATAATAACTACTATACTTTACGAGATTTTCATTTATTTGTTTTGTTGTTGTTGATTTATTTTCATGATTGCAGTATACTTTGAGCAGGGGTTGGTAAACCTTTTCCATCTAGAATAACATAGTGAGGATTTTGGCTTTGCAGGCTATACCCTCACAAATACTCAGCTCTTTTGTTGTAGTGTAAAAGTAGCAATAGGCAAGAGATAAACAAATGAGCATTCTGTGTTCCAATAAAACTTTTTTTTAACAAAATGTGATGGGGCTGAGTTGGTCATAGTATAATGAATCCTGAATTAGAATACACCCATCCCTTCTGATACAGAGGCTAAACGTTAATAACAAGAGATTTTCTGTATCCACCTCATTCTTATCACTTCTTAGTCTCCTACCATGGCTTCCTAATATAACCATGTGAGTTGTGCACTGTATAAACTCAAGGGTAATTTTCACATCAACTACAAAATTAATGGTACCTCTTTTATTTCTGCACAGTGGGGGCCCATCTACTAAGCCTTGTACAGACATTACACCAATCACTTACACTCCTGTTTCATAGATAACAGCATGTTCTATTCTCTATTACAACATCATAGTACTCAGTGGGATGAAAAAGGTCTTAGGGGAGCTATACACATAATGGTTCTTTTTGATGTATAATTTATAAATAAAAAGAAAATGTTGAAAAATACAGAAACATAAAAGAAAGTTTAAATGCTGTTAATTTTTTAAAAAATTTTCTATTCAATTTATATGCATATAAATATGCACAAATAAATTGCTATGACAATGTATAATCAACTTCACACTGTACTTTTGTTTCATTTGATGTTTTCCAATATTATAAAGCTTATGAGATTGTGATTTTTAATGAATTTCTGGTTTTTCATTAGTTAGATCAACTATATTTCTTTGGCCATCTCCCTTTGTTTGAAATTTAGCATGTTTAAAATTTTTACTACTACAAATACCACAATGAAATGGCATTTACTAGTACCAATACCTCAAAGACATAGGTCGTTGAGCACACCTCTAGTTATTTTCTTAAAATAAATTCCTGTAAGCCAGCGAGCCACAATTAAGGAGCCTGCCTGCTGCAACTGAGACCCGGCACAACCAAATAAATAAATATTAAAAAAAAATTCTTATAAATGTAATTTTTTAGTCATTCACACAGTATAAGAATATTCTCTAGCTTTTGATGCTTTTAGACAGATTGTACTCCAGAAAAAGCATACCCCTGTATATGCTCACAAAGAGGGTGTGAATATTTCATATTATCCACACCAATACTGAGCATTATCTTTATATGAATAAATCATGTAAAAGCACACACTCATAATTATCTATTATTTACTGATTCAAGAATGATTTATTTATTTAGCAATTTCAGGAACCAAACTCATACACACACACATACACACACACATACACACACACACACACACACACACACACTGATTTTCCAGATATTAGAATGTAACTAATATTTGAGATCATATATTTGTTGTATAATTATCTGCCTTGTTACACAGAGGAATAATTAAAATGTTTCTTAAAGGTTCTGGGTTATCATTAAGACAATATAGGATGCAATTTTCAAAGGTCATTATCAATATTAATGAATTTTCACTCTCCATGACATATTTCTGTACTGTTTGATTTTGCCCACCTTGAAGATTTATTATTTTTATAATGATAAAAAAAATAGATGTAAATAAATACACACATGGTGAGACTATATACTAACAACCTGCTTTCTCAGTGTCCCTCAGGAAAATCAATCTTATTAAAGTGTAACTATATTACATTATTTATGAGTTTATATTTTCTTACTTCAGTAGTCTGTGTGCATTCTTGTTCTTTCATGTGGAACAGTAGAGGGAGGAGAAAATCATCTATTTCAGTTAGTCACAGAAATGAGAGGAATGTAGTGATGATGGAGAAATGGTTTTGGAGGAAGTGTATCTGAGGACAGTTTAAGAAGAAAGATAGGGCATGGAAACGTTAGAAACATTCTATTCTATTCAGCAGTGTTGGGGGATGTAGGAGTCCTTATCTCCTGCTATACTTGTGTTTTGCATGTTTTTCAAGTTTCCTTAAGTTACTTTTCCTTGTTTCCTGTGTAGTCCCAAGGGTCCCCTCAAATAATTTTTTTTTGCCTACTAATGCATTCAATGAGAAGAAATTTATGTGAGATTGGTTTTATTTTCAGAGACTATATGAGAGGTAGCTGTTTACTATAATAATTATGATAAATACTGTTAAATGGTAAGATTTTCAAAGTATTCTTTAAATGTCATCCCCAACTTATACTGTTATTTTATGTACTAGGCATGTGTTAAAAATGTAATAATAGAAATGTAGTGGGAACAAAACAGAAAAAATTGGGGTAGAGGTGAGGAAAGGGAGTTTTAAATTTTAGGATAATACCAGTATTAATGGCCTATTTTATAATATAAAGTATATTATATTATACTTTTATTATTATACACCAGTCAATAAAAAAAAATATATTACTACTGCATGTAAATGTTATCCTGCAAATAACTAAATGACAGTATATCAGCACCATTAGTATGCCAGACTTTGTATAACTTCCAACTATAAGAAGCTCTTAGGGACTTCCCTGGTGGTCCAGTGGTGAAGAGTCTGCCTTCCAATGCAGGGGATGTGGGTTCAAAGCCTGGTAGGAGAACTAAGATCCCACATGCTGCAGGGCAACTAAGCCTGCACGCCACAACTGAGCCCGCATGTCTACTACAGAGAGAAAACCCACACACCACAACTAGAGAGAAGCCCGCGTGCCACAACTAAGAGCCCACGTGCCACAACAAAGATCCCACGTGCAGCAACTAAGACCAGACACAGCCAAGAATAAAATTAATAAATAAATAAATTAATTAATTAATTATTTTAAAAAGAAGCTCTTAGAAGATCACATGATTTGCCAAAAAGATTGGTGTTCTCTTCTTCCAATAGGCAAAGGAATTAGACATTATATTCATATTTGCTGTATATTACCATTTGACATCAGGATGGTAACAAAATGAGAATGAACCCAACTGCAGCAGACACTGCTAGTTGTCTTACATTTCCATTCCCACCCTTTCAATGTTAAGATTAATACATATGTGACAGCTGAAGACGTTATTTCCCAGCCTTCCCTGCATTTAGGTATAGCCATGTGACTGCCTTCTAGGCAATGGGATTTGAGAGAATGTGACATGGATAACTTTCAGGCCATGCCTTAGGAGGCAAAGTGATGCCCTATATTTTTGCCTCTCGCAGTCTTGCTAGATGGAATGCTGATATCAAAAAGGAGTGGGGTTTTTTTTTTAATTTTTAAATTTTATTTTATTTTTTATACAGCAGGTGCTTATTAGTTATCCATTTTATACATATTAGTGTATATATGTCAGTCCCAATCTCCCAATTCATCACATCATCCCCCCCCCGCCACTTTCCCCCCTTGGTGTCCATACATTTGTGTGTAGCAGACCAGCAAGATAGAAGGAGGCTGGGACTCTTGCACTGATAGAGCCTGATACAGCCACCATATCACATCAGGAATATTTTTTGCTCTGACTATATGTAAGAGAGAACTAAATTTCTATGTGGATTAATCTATTGGTATTCTGACTTTTATTACTGTAGCCAAAAGTTTACTCAATTAATCAACCAACTAAACATAAGCACAACAAATGTAAATGAGCTGGAATAAGTAAGAAGGAGGAATTAATGTTTCCTTGCTGTTTTTGGCTCTAATAACAAGATTGAGCACTATTGATATATTAGTCACAGTTGCATAGTAAAATATGTGTTTCTAAATTTTAAATAGATAAGTGAGCTTGGTTAGGAACAAAATCAAAAGATTCTGTAAATATACATATAAGAATATTTGAATGAAATATTCAATACAATAGATTTTATATGTTGACTGTAAGCACTGCAGTTGGGGAAGCAAAGGCAGACATAATAGATTGTAACAAGTGCAATTAGATTCATATAAGCAAAATACTTTGGGACCACACAGGAGTAAGTCTATATTGCAGTGCTTACAGTTATAAAATCTATTGTATTGTTCTGCCTATTTTTTTTGAAAATTTCCCATGTGAAACTACTAACATAAAAATATGGGGGTGAGACCTTCAAGATGGTAGAGGAGTAAGACGTAGAGACACCTTCCTCCCCACAAATACATCAGAAATACATCTACATGTGGAAAAACTCCTACAGAACACCTACTGAACGCTGGCAGAAGACCTCAGACCTCCCAAAAGGCAAGAAACTCCCCACGTACCTGTGTAGGGCAAAAGAAAAAAGGAAAAACAGAGACAAAAGAATAGGGACGGGACCTGCACTTCTGGGAGGGAGCTGTGAAGGAGGAAAGGTTTCCACACACTAGGAAGCCCCTTCACTGGCGGAGACGGGGGCTGGGTAGGGGGAAGCTTCGGAGCCACGGAGGAGAGTGCAGCAACAGGGGTGCGGAGGGAACAGTGGAGAGATTCCCACACAGAGGATCGGTGCCGACCAGACTTAACAGCCTGAGAGGCTTGTCTGCTCACCCGTCGGGGCAGGTGGGGCCTGAGAGCTGAGGCTTGGGCTTCTGAGGTCATATTCCAGGGAGAGGACTGGGGTTTGTCAAATATGGCCTTTATTTTTTTGAGGTAAGTTCCCTCTATGCCTACTTTCTGTACTGTTTTTACCATAAATGGGTGATGAATCTTGGTGAAAGCTTTTTCTGCATCTATTGAGATGATCGTATGGTTTTTGTCCTTCAATTTGTTAGTATGGTGTATCACATTGATTGATTTGGGTATATTGAAGAATCCTTGCATTCCTGAGATAAACCGCACTTGATCATGGTGTATGATTCTTTTAATGTGCTGCTGGATTCTGTTTGCTAGTATTTTGTTGAGGATTTTTACATCTATGTTCCTCAGTGATATTGGCCTGTAGTTTTCTTTCTTTGTGACATTGTTGTCTGGTTTTGGTATCAGGCTGATGGTGGCCTCATAGAATGAGTTTAGGAGTTTTCTTCCCTCTGCTATATTTTGGAAGAGTTTGAGAAGGATAGGTGTTAGCTCTTCTCTAAATGTTTGATAGAATTCTCCTGTGAAGCCATCTGGTCCTGTACTTCTGTTTTTGGAAGATTTTTAAACACAGTCTCAATTTCAGTGCTTGTATTTAGCCTTTTATATTTTCTGTTTCTTCCTGGTTCAGTCTCGGAAGTTTGTGGTTTTCTAAGAATTTGTCCATTACTTCCAGGTTGTCTATTTTATTGGCATATGGTTGGTGGTAGTAATCTCTCATGATCCTTTGTATTTCTGCAGTGTCAGTTGTTCCCTCTCCTTTTTCATTTCTATTGATTTGAATCTTCTCCCTTTCTTTCTTAATGAGTTTGGCGAATGGTTTATCAATTTTGTTTATCTTCTCAAAGAACCAGCTTTTATTTTTATTGATCTTTGCTATTGTTTCCTTCATTTCTCTTTCATTTATTTCTGATCTGATCTGTATGATTTCTTTCCTTCTGCTAACTTTGGGGTGTTTTTGTTCTTCTTTCTGTAATTGCCTTAGGTGCAAGCTTAGGTTGTTTATTTGAGATTTTTCTTGTTTCTTGAGGTAGGATTTTTATTGCTATAAACTTCCCTCTTAAAACTGCTTTTGCTGCATCCCATAGGTTTTGGGTCATTGTGTTTTCATTGTCATTTGTTTCTAGGTATTTTTTGATTTCCTCTTTGATTTCTTCAGTGATCTCTTGGTTATTAAGTAGTGTATTGTTTAGCCTCCATGTGTTTGTATTTTTTACAGGTTTTTTCCTGTAATTGATATCTAGTTTCATAGCATGTGATCGGAAAAGATACTTGATATGATTTCAAATTTCTTAAATTTACAAAGGCTTGATTTGTGAATGAAAATATGATCTATCCTGGAGATGTTCCATGAGCACTTGAGAAGAAAGTGTATTCTGTTGTTTTTGGATGGAATGTCCTATAACTATCAATTAAGCCCATCTTGTTTAATGTATCATTTAAAGCTGTGTTTCCTTATTTATTTTCATTTTGGATCATCTGTCCATTGGTGAAAGTGGGATGTAATAAAAATAATTTTAAAAGTAAAAAAAAAAAAGAAAGAAGAGAGCAACCAAACCAAAAAACAAATCCACCAATGATAAGAAGCCCTAGAAACTGTACTAAGAAACAAAGAAGCAAACAAACAAAAAGGATAGACAGAACCCTAGGACAAATGGTGAAAGCAAAGGAATATGGAGAAAATCACACAAAGAAGCATATACATACACACTTACAAAAAGAGAAAAGGGAAAAAAAAAAAAAATATATATATATATATATATATATATACATCATTGCTCCCAAAGTCCACTGCCTCAATTTTGGGGTGATTCATTGTGTATTCAGATATTCCACAGGTGCAGGCTACATGAAATTGATTGTGGAGATTTAATCCACTCCTCCGGAGGCTGCTGGGAGATATTTCCCTTTCTCTTCTTTGTTTTGCACAGCTCCTGGGGTTCAACTTTGGATTTGGCCCTGCCTCTGCATGTAGGTCGGCTGAGGGTGGTTGTTCTTCACTCTGATAGGACAGGGTTAAAGTAGCAGCTGATTAGGGGGCTCTGGCTCACTCAGCCTGGGGGAGGGAGGGGTACGGAATGCAGGGTGAGCCTGTGGTGGCAGAGGCCAGCATGATGTTGCAACAGCCTGAAGCGCACCATGTGTTCTCCCGGAGGAAGTTGTCCCTGAGTCACGGGACCCTGGCAGTGGCGGGCTGCACAGGCTCCCAGGAGCGGAGGTGTGGATAGTGACCTGTGCTTGCACACAGGCTTCTTGGTGGCTACAGCAGCAGCCTTAGCATGTCATGCCTGTCTCTGGTGTACGCGCTGATAGCCACGGCTTGTGCCGGTCTCTGGAGCTTGTTTAGGCAGTGCTCTGAATCCCCTCTCCTCGCGCACCCCGAAACAACGGTTTCTTGCCTCTTAGGCAGGTCCAACATTTTCCCGGACTCCCTCCCCGCCAGCTGTGGTGCACTAGCCCCCTTCAGGCTGTGTTCACGTAGCCAACCCCAGTCCTTTCCCTGGGATCTGACCTCCAAAGCCTGAGCCTCAGGTCCCAGCCCCAACCCGCCCCGGCAGGTAAGCAGACAAGCCTCTCGGGCTGGTGAGTGCTGGTAGGCACCGATCCACTGTGCGGGGATCTCTCCACTTTGCCCTCTGCACCCCTGTTGCTGCGCTCTCCTCTGTGGCTCGAAGCTTCCCCACCACCTGTCTCTGCCAGTGAAGGGGCTTCCTAGTGTGTAGAAACCTTTCCTCCCTCACAGCTCCCTCCCAGAGGTGCAGGTCCCATCCCTATTCATTTGTCTCTGTTTTTCCTTTTGTCTTTTGCCTTACTCAGGTACGTGGGGGAGTTTCTTGCCTTTTGGGAAGTCTGAGGCCTTCTGCCAGCGTTCAGTGGGTGTTCTATAGGAGTTGTTCCACATGTAGATGTATTTCTGATGTATTTGTGGGGAGGAAGGTGATCTCCACGTGTTACTCCTCCGCCATCTTGAAGGTCTCCGATCAATAAAATTTAGCTTTGAAGCTGCAGCTGGGTCAGTTTTCTCTGAACCAAATGGGGTACTTTGGGGAATTTTGTATAACTGATTTTAAAAATCAAGTCACTGATTGAAAAACAGAACAAAGGAATAGCTACCAACAATGATCAGTACATTCACTATCACCAAAAGTATTTTAAATTATACTACAGTCCTAGGCAGTACAAAAGAACAATAAAAGCAGAAATAGGAGATGTGAATATTGGGGAGGAATTGGAAGAGAGTGCAAAATTGTCATTTTATAATATTATCTTAAAAGGAATAAAATAGAGCTAACAGAAAATCTAGATCATTGAGTAAAATGAGTTAGCACAAGATCAACAGTAGAAAATTACTTTCCTACACATAAGTAATAAGTGACTGGAAATGTAAGATCTTTAAAAAAATATCCTATTCACACATTTGTAATAGCCACAAACCTCTGTTATATGTTGAAATAAGTCTAATATATAATGTGCAGGACCTACATGTTTAAAATATAAAACTTTACCAGAAGACCTAACCTGGATAAATTACTTGTTTCTGAATGGCTTGATTAAATATTAAAATTCTTATGAAATAAAATACAGGGAAAGTACAAAAATGAAGCAAAGCATTCCTCAGCAATATTTCTTCAGAATAAACAAGGAAGAAAATTGTCTCTTCTTACTGTTTGTATTTATAAATGCCTTAAATAAGAGTACAAACCACAAACAAAACTCTTTTTCTGGTTTCAGTTTGTAAATTTTTAGTTATCTATCTTGCTTCAAGGATAGAGTTTACAATATCCAAAGACTGGGAGAAGAGTTCACATTTATCTGTGGAATCTGGAAGTTGAGTTCAGGGTTTATCCACTCCATCTGAACATTAGAATCACCTAGGATCTTTAAAAATTATTGATGTCCAAGTCCGTATAGATCAATTATATCACATTTCTGGGGGTGACACCAGGCCTCTGGAAGTTTTTACTTTCGTAGGTTATTCCAAACTAAATCTAGGGTTGACAACTTCTGACTAAATTCTCCATGCCATGTTTTATGATGATGTTGAAATGTTGCAGAAAAGAGAAAAAGCAAAAGCATTGGTCTGGAAATTTGGAAGTAATTGTAAATTGTTGGACTACAAAAAAATTAATGAGCAATGCATCTTAACTATTCATAGACAATATGCTTGAGAAGACTTTAAGTGTTTAGAAAAAGGATAGAATGCTTTGGAATTAAAATATGTTTTCATTCTCATAAAAGTATAAAATTGCCTAGAAAGTTAAATATCTTTGAGTCAGGCTGAGTCTGTTGCCATAGGAGATTCTGTAGAAGATGTGGGTATATTCTAAGGCTGAAGCAGAAATCCAGAGTCTCTGAGAAGACTCAGGAGGAAAGAGGTACAGACCAGTGTGGATGATCAGGAGATTGTGAAGAAGGTCAGGTACAGATCTGGGAGCAAGAAAGCTCAACCAAAATGAAAAATCCAAAAGCAGATTGAAAAATATGTAGGGTCAAATTTGAGATTTCATGATGTTTTTCTTTATTTCAGCTATGACCTTGCAGTGACCTAGAAATAATAAATGCTGTGTCCCAGGACATTACTGCTCAGTGCTAGTTCCTTAACATCTATTTTCTGCTTTGAATATATCTAATGTCAACTCTGGAGCATCTGAAAACAAGTTAAGATGTTTTGCAAGCAATAAATTATAGTGTCTTTTTCATGCATATTTTTGCTATTATTAGAAGGCTATTTCCATAATTCAAAGGGTTTCATTTAAAAATATTGAAATGATATTTAAAAGAGTTCATTTTAAACTGAATCTTTTCAAGTTTCCTTTTAGTAGGCAATATTTTCTGTTACATGAGTCTGAACAAGCTATGCCTCTAGAAAAGGTTATTTTAAAATAAATTTGGATGTATTTTGATGTATCAAATTTCCTTTTCAGTGATTATTGTTTCAGTAACACATATTTTTGATTTGGTGTCTTTAATGTTAACACTAAACATATTTGTAGGTGGAATGGGATAGGAGAAAAAAGATTTGCAAAAAAGAAGAAACACAATTATTTTAATTTGAAAGTGCTATTTAACCTTTTGAGTTTGGTAAGGATATATTTTCTTATAATATTTTCTTTTTTAATAACCCTAAAATTATTCATCGAGTATATACTAGAACATTTCTAATATGACCAGCTACCAATTTCTTTACTTTCTAACAATATAGACCAATATATTGGAGACTAGGACTTAGTCCTCTACAAAATATTAAATCAGATTTATAAGAAGAGAAATTTCCTACCGATCTATTTGCACCTTTTTACTCTATGGCATTCAGTAATTTAACAGATACTTTTATGGTCCTTAGTTGTATTAAAGTCTTAATAAATATAATCAGTGCCTCTGATGTTAAAATATAATATATTATTTTACATAGAATGTTAAAAAAATATTTGTGTTTACGAATTGTAATTTATTTTTAGCTGGTACAATAACAGATGTTCTACTGAATCCCTGTTCTACTGAATTGAAGTTCTACTGAATACCTCTAATGCCCTATGGACAGGTCAAGCAAAACCTACCAACCGTGAAATACTAAGGCCAGGGAGAATAATCTAAGGCAAAATTTCACAACTGCTCAGACCCCAAGACAACTTAACATAGGCATCAGAAGAATGAATTTAAGCCACTTTTCTATCTCCAAGAAACAATGTTGACAACTAAAACTGGAAAATTCTGACTGACATCCACTTATCAACATCATAGAGAAAAATACTAGGACAACAGTAGGCTGGAAGATCTTACCGCATAAGCTGTTTAATAATTTTGGACATACAAAATTCTTTTCCTCCTAGCTTTGTCTTTGACTTAAGCCATTTTAAACTTCTTCACAGCTTCCCATAGCATGTTGTTTTGCCTCAAACATAGTTCATTTTTTCTCATCATAATATTATTAGTATGTGAAGGTGCTTCTTTATGAGGTGTAGGAGTGTTGTATACTGAAATCTAAACCATGCATGATCAAATTCTCACTTTATTTTTGGATCGTCTCAATTTTATGGTCAATGGATTATAAATATTTTTCACTTTCCCCTTATTATGGCTGTCATTTCATGAGGTGTTATGGGTTGAACTGTGTCCCCCAAAATGATATGTTGAAGTATAGCCCCCAATACTTCAAAATGTGACCTTATTTGGAAATAGGACCTTTAGAGGTAATCACTTTAGAATAAGGTCATTAAGATGGGCACTGTCCAATATGACTGCTGTCCTTATAAAAAAGGGAGATTTGACATGGAGGCAGACATGCACAGAGAGAAGGTCATATGAGGACAGGTAGGGAGAAGTCAGCCATGTGTCTAGAAAGATTAATCTGCAAGTCAAGGAATGCCAGAAGCTAGAAGAGGCAAGGATGGGTTCTCCCCTGGGACCATCAGAGATGCCAGCATAGACCTGATTTTGGAATTCTAGCCTCCAAAGCATGAGGCTATAAATTTCTGCTGTTTTAAGCTACCCATTTTTTGGTACTTTCTTACACCAATCCTAAGAAACTAAAACATGTGATATTTGCTATCTCTACACAATCTCTTAAATTTCCTGGCTTCCCAAATTTTATTTTTCAAACTCATCCTGCACATTTGAATTATAAAACACTTTCCTCATCCATTACAGTAAAGACACCTCTGATCACTGCTCTAGTATATGCATCTTAAAAAACACTGTGGATATATCTGTCAAAATAATATTCTTCAGGGTTATATTTCACTGTTTGGAATGAAGTTGTTAGTCATGTACAGCAGTAACTGATCCTTGGCTTTAGTTAGGCTCCTTGCATCTTTCACAATTAAGAAGACCATCTACCCAAAGCAGTCCAGGTAGGAAGAATGCTCTGAAATACTGAAGAAAATCATTGTGATCATAGAAGTAAGTGATTTGAAAAATATTCCACTGCGAAGCCCTCCTAATCAGCCCTTGTGGATTTGTGTCATTATTTCTTAATGTCTCTTATTTTTATATTACTGTTATTCTAATCATTGTTGAGAAACAACCATGAGTGGAAATGGATAGCAATTTGTCTAAAACCTCAGTTACCCAGAAACCAGCTTAGTAACCAGAGATAAGTTCCAAAAGTTCTAACAGCAAAAATTCTGGACGTAGAATTCATTATGCTAAATGCATGCACCCAGATAGAAGGGAAATCCATTGGTCTCACATTCAAAGCCTATGCACCCTTAATTTATAGACAATTCTACAAGCAAAATCCACTCATTTTCAGATCAACTACACAGAAATGTAAGAAACTCCTAAAGTTTAACATATTTCATTTTATTTTTGAAGCAATGTCAATACATAAAATTCTAAATATATATAAAAATATGCACCAATAGCTTAAATTGCCTTTAAAAACTTCCATTAGCATTTTAACATTCTCTCTGCATTTTAATCTATGTATACATCTTTTATAATAAATGCTGTACATTGGCAGTATGTATCCTTTCTCCTTTATCACTGTGAGAAATGGACTATTGCCTCCCATATCAATAAACAAAGTATGTTACAGTTATCAGCGATTGCAGTCCTCTAACGTGAGCTGGTGAGCCCTGAGGAAACTCAGGAAGGAAAGAATACCTGCCATCTAGCAGCCATCAGACTGCAGCCACTCCCCATGGTGAGCCCTGAGGAAATTCAGGATGTGAAAACACAAGATACTGGCCCCAGAGAGCTGAGGTGTATATCAAAGGAATGATTTCAGTGAGCCCAGACTTTTGCATCTTCCCATACACAGAAAAGTGCTACATTCCTTAACTTGACATATCTGGTTGTTTTTTTTTTTAATTAACAATAATCTTTTGACTTTCAGACTACCTGCCCTTTGTTGCAAAACTCCTATATATTCTGGCTCTCCCCATCACATCCTTGGAGCAGTTCTCTCAGGGTTACTTGAGATGCTGCCTCCTAGGCTTGAAGTCCTAAAAATTCCTGCCAAGTAACAGATAACTCTCAACTTTTAGGTTGTGAACAATTTTTTAAGTTGACAACTGTATATTATATCAAAGATATTTTCCAGGCCATTACTTGTTGGCCACCACAACCCCTCTAACGTCAACATAATATTCCATTCCATTCCATTCCAATATTCCATTCCATGAAATAAAGTCCTTTATTTCATTCCATTAAACCTGTAGATTAAAATAAGGGTGGATGCTGCCTCTGATATCTAAATATCCATAGACAGCAGCAATCAGCGGCAGATGAACTGTGGCTTAGAGGAATGAGGTGAACGTTCATTAAAAGTTGATAGAGGAAGTCTAACATAACTATTCCTCAGTAGCTACTGGATGATTCATGGTAATACTGCATGGCTAGAGTCATTCAAAATCTCCAAATCCCCTATTTAAGAAGTCAAAAAAGCATTCAATATGAAAAACACTTCAGTCACATTTGTAGAATGTTTAAAAGTAAAGTGAGCTTTAGCTCAGACGGGTATATTTCAGATATGGAAAATGAAATCAGGAACAACACAGATGATGCTTGATTGGGACACACTAATTATATACTACACCTGGTCACCCAGTTTCCAGCTTCATAGGGGGGCAAAAGCACAATCAGCCATTCCATACACTGGGCAAAGAACCATGCACTGATCTGGAGGAAAAATCCCTGCTGGTAAGGAAAGAGTAATATAACCTAATCCACAGGATTGAAAGGGGTCCATCCAGTTGTGGAAACTGCTTCATTTTGAAATGAAACTAGACTTTAAAACCCGCTGAAGAAACTCTCTTGTAAAACAGAAAACAAAACCGACAAAAACGACGACAAAAAGTGATCAGCGATGTATTACTCTAATCGTTAACATGTTTTAGTTAACTTTTAAAGATATATAGAAACATTTTCTTCTCATAAGAACAATTATGAATAACTAGGCCTATTTAAATTTAAACCCCATGCTAACTACTGGATTTGCATTAGGTAAGGAAAAGGGAAATAGCATTTATTTTTTCAGAAGCATGAAATGAGACAATTGGTATGCATCACTCAACTTAATAAGTATAACATCCCTATGGAGTAACATTGTCTCCATTATTACAGGTGAGGAAATTGAGTCAATAATAAATACACATGACTAGTGAATGGAACATCCAGATTTAAAATGCCAATCTTACTCCAACATGTGTTCTTAAGCAACATATTATACTAATTCTTCTATTCTATTAACCAGATAGGTCTTAAGTTCAGAGAACCACAAAAAATCCTTTGAAACTATTCACACCCAACTTTCCCCTCTGATTTAAACTTATCATAAAACAAAAACTCAAGCTGGAATTACTTCAGCTACCCTTGCATATCTCTCAAACTCATCAAAACACAATTCTCAACATCTGCATTCTAAGGACCAGAGGCAAAGGAAAAGAAGGTAAGAAGAGAAGTAAAGGAAAACAACTGAAAGAATAGTTCAGCTGAAAAAGAAAAAAGATACAAAAGAAGAGGAAGTAGATGAGAAAAGAGAGAAATATAGTTCTAATTCTCTACTTTTCAGCCAATGTATTGGAGAAATACACTTACACCACTATTGCCTGGAAATCGCTGATGAGGAAAAAATGTGCGTGTGTTCTCGTATTTCATCTATGCCATTTTTTAATGTCTTAGGCTATGTTTTGAGTCCTTTGAGATTTCTGAATGCTGACAAAATGAGTGGAGAAAGTAATTCTAGAATTTAGAGGAGGACAGATGAATCACAGATTACATATTTCATCAACTGTCATCTAAGTTTCAATTTTTCTTCAACACAAATCTTCAAGAAAGTCAGACTGTCTTCATATCTTGACTTCATGACCTCTTTAGTATTTGGTATAAAAATATTTTTTTAAAAGAAAGCAGAAGGAAAAGCAAGTGCACACTGTAACTCTGTGTGCTGTCCATGGTATTTGTCCTCACTGCCATTGCAATACCATTACTTTTCAGTACAGGCAAAGTCCACTGATGACTGTGAGTCTATTTAGCACAAAAAGTAACATATTTTTGTATTTCACACACTTGAAAATAATCTAAGACATTAACAATACTTTTAAAGCATGGTAACTTAACCTAAAACCAAATGTCAAGGCTATTTTACAGGATACTCCAATATTTGGGTTCTGGAGTGGAGAATTCTAATTCATGGTGAAAAGGGAGGTTTCTCCACACCACCAAGCAATGCTCCAGACACCAGCTGAGCATTCTACAATTCAACTGAAGTCTGACATTATCTACCCAAAGGTAGCATCAGATTCCACAGGTAAATAGTTCAATCCTACAAGACTGCCCTCCACTTTGGATGCCAATTGCAGGCTATAAAAAATGAATAAACAGAAACCTCAGTTAGAGTTGGGAGACCAGAAAGGAGAGCTCTCACAGATGGTGAAGACAGCAGAGCCCAACAGGATAGAGAAAGACTCCTCTTCTTTCCTGGCAAGGACTCAGCCAATGAAAAGGCACAGACTTTGTTTACTATACCCTCCTAACTTCCCTTTCCTCTCTATAAAAGTGTTCTCCTTTCCTTGCCCTGTGGGGACTTGCAGGTGGCTCACCATGGCTGCTGATCCCAAATTGCAATTCTCCACCAATCCTGAATAAACCTATCTTTGCTGGAGAAATATCAGGCAGTTCATTAGTTTCAGGTCAACAAAGCCCAGGTTGTGACCAGTCTTTTGACTCATGTGCTACAAATTGGAGGTTCCAACAACCCACTCTAACTCAGGATGCCAATCTCAAGTGCATGTTGTTACCTGTACTTCTGACCAACTGGCTATAAATCATATTTCCATGACCTTTCCTTGGGTTTGATTAATTTGCTAGAGCATGTCTACTGGGGAAAAAAAAAAAAAGCACAACATAAGAGCTGTGAGTTGAATTTTATTCAGAGTCTTACTAGGACTATAGCCCAGGAGATAGCCTCTCAGATAACTCTGAGGAACTGCTCCAAAGAGGGGGGGAAAGAGTCAAGAGCCAGCATATATATTTTGGGGGGGTGGGGGGGTGGGGGGGGAGGACAGTGGTCCTGGGAAATAAATGTAATAAAATATATATCTTAGGGGGGGTGGGGCAGGGAGTTGTTGGCGGGAAGTTTAGAACTGGTGCGCTGCGCTCATCCTGCTGTCTCTTGTTCCGCCTGCTCCCTTTGTGCTCACATTCTGCCCTGCCATGCTCTGCTCTCAAGAGGCACAAGTCATCTCCCCCAGCAAACGGGCCCGGCCTGCGGAGGAGGGCGGCATGCGGCTCCGCTTTGTCCGGCTTTCGGAGCACGCCACCGCTCCGACCAAGGGGTCTGAGCGCGCCACGGGCTATGACCTATACAGTGCCTATGATTACACAGTACCACCTATGGAGAAAGCCCTTGTGAAAAGAGACATTCAGATAGCTCTTCCTTCTGGGTGCTATGGGAGAGTAGCTCCACGTTCTGGCTTGGCTGCAAAACACTTCATAGATGTGGGAGCTGGTGTCATAGATGAAGATTATAGAGGAAATGTTGTTGTTGTACTGTTTAATTTTGGCAAAGAAAAGTTCGAAGTCAAAAAGGGTGATCGAATTGCACAGCTCATTTGTGAACGGATATTTTACCCAGAAATAGAGGAAGTTCAAGTTTTAGATGACACTGAAAGGGGTTCAGGAGGTTTTGGTTCCACTGGAAATAATTAAAATTTATGACAAGAACAGAAAATGAGAAAATATACTTTTTCCTTGAAAATAAAGGCTTTGCTTAAAGTGAAAATATATATATCTTTGTAAAAGATTACTGCTTATCACAAAATCCTGGTACTTCAGGTTAATGGTTTTAGTGCTTATCTACGTATGGGAAGATTCAAGAATCTTGGGTCTTGAAACTCTTCTCAGGGCACACTGTTGGTGGGGCTCTTCAGTGGGTTGCATTTTAACCTTTCTTAAACTGGATGATGAGCAAGATTCGTTGTTCTTTTTGCTTACAAGCAGCTCACAGAACACAGGAAACTCATTTACCCACTAAATTACCAGTATGTTATAAAAAGATATAATTCAGGAATAGCCAGATGTAAGAGATACACAGGGCGGTATGGGGAAAGGGTATGGAGCTCCAATGCTCTCTCTGAGTTTGTCAATCTCCCCAAACTCCACCTGTCCACCAACCTAAAAGCTCTTTGGGTTTTTATAAAGGCTTCATTACATAAGCATGAGAGATGAAGTCTTGTCCAGTGGTGACCATTTCAACCTCTAGCCCCTCACCCCTCCCCAGAGGTCAAGGGGTGGAACTGAAAGTTACAACTCTTCAATCACATGGTTGTTTTTTCTGGCAACCAGCCCCCATCCTTAGGTGACCTGGGGGCATTTCAAAAGTCACCTCATTAACATTAAAAAAGACACCTTTATCTCTCTCACCACTTAGGAAGTTCCCAGTGTTTTAGAAGCTCAGGGCTAGAAATGGGACAAAGACCAAACACATGTTTCTTTTTATAAATCACAACATCACATCCAGTAAAGATTCAGGATTCAAGATCTATGCATGACACTTCCTCTTGCTGGGTGACATGAGGCAATTTATTTAAGCTTTCAGTTTTCTGTATGTTGTGGGAGGAAAAAAAAACCTCAAAACTTTCTTCTACCCTTTGAGTTTCTTCTGGATGGTCTAAGAATTAAACTGACATGAGACAAATTAACAGGAGAAAATCAAATTTTATTTTGTATGTATGGGAACCCCACATATATGAGAGGGTCAAAGACCCCACATACATGAGAAGTTCAAAGAGAGAACAATAAGATATATATGACATCTTGAGCTAAGAAATAGGCTAGGGGCCTGAGGCTTCCAAGGACAGGAGGGTAATTTACAGGACAATAAGAAGAGCAGATGTTGGGTAATTAGATGTTTGCCATGACTTACAGATGGACCATTCAGATAAAATTTATCTCTGGTAATAACTCTTATTCTGGGAAAGACCAATTAAATTCTTCTAAGTAGTTAAGCAGGGGCAGAAATTTCTCTTCAATCCACAGGGTCTCAATTGCCTTTAGCTCAAAATAATTTTCATGCAGAAGTAACATATTTGGGGGAGGTTTGTTCTGAAACCCTTCAATGTAAAATATAGATAATAGTACCCACCTCCTAGGATTGCTATGATGATTAAGGAAGATGATTCTTAAAAAATACATAACATGGTATTATCCTATAAAGAGTGCATTCAATAAAAATATTCAGTTTTACTCTCATGCTTATTATTATTAATGGTATCACCAAGGTGAAGTAACTGGAGAAAATGATCTCACACATCCATAGACATCTAGAAGCCTATCACCCCTATGCTATTTAGTATAGAATTTTGATTATTCCAATTTGTTAATTACCAATTTTGTTAAAAACTGAACATGCATCAACTTAGGTGAAGAAAAATATTATTATTTGTGAAATATTAAAATAGAACATATTTTGTATGTGGTTTCTGGGCATTTGAAAGGAGATTCTAAATTTATGCTGTCCAATATCTGCCTGAATGAGCATTCAGGAACAAAATGTCTCAACAGTCCTATACCAGAGAGGCTGAGTACAACCAGCACCCTTAGGACCACTGGAAGGGAGTCTGTTTGAGCCTCTAAAGAATGTTTCTGGGCTCTATATCTCTGGAAACACATACAGATACCTTGAATTACTGCACTGCTGTGTTATTTGCAAATCAGTGTTGATGCAACAAAAAAGTGATACATCTACAACGTTATCTTGAAGAAAGAGGGCTTTCATCCTGGAATAAAGTACAATTTACTAATTCAAGATGACTCTTGAACTGCTCAATATGAAGCCAAAATTATGAAAATATCATGTAACCAAGCCTTCTAGTTCTTATCAGCAATTCTCTTTCTCACTGTATGAAGAAAATCAATACACAAAAGAAGTGATATTGGCATGACTGTGAAACCATGCACCTCAGATTGGGACTTGAACCCACATGCCAGGACTCGAACCCAGGCTAAAGTCAGATTGGGACTTGAACCCATGTGGCCGGGACTTGAATCTGGCCAAAACCCACAGTCTTCCCACTGAGATCACACACCTGGTTTCAGGACATAATGAAGCTCAGGTTCTTGATGTCTCATCACAGAAAGAATTCAGTGAGACACAAAGTGATAGGTAAGAACTGGATTTATTTAAAGAGAAACACACTCCACAGAGAGAGTGTGGGCCATCTCAGAAGATGAGAAGGGCACCAGGGTATGGGGTTGTCAGTTTTTATAGGGGTGGGTAATTTCATAGGCTAATGAGTGGGAGGAGTATTCCAGCTATTTCAGGAAGGGGCGGGGATTTCCAGGAATTGGGCCATCTCCCACTCTTTGATCCTTATGGTTGGCCTTGGAAATTGTCATGGCGCCTGTGGGTGTGTCATTTAGCTTGCTGATGGGTTACAGTGAGCATATACTGAGGCTCAAGGTCTGGTGGAAGTCGACTTGTCCGCCATCTTGGGCCCATTTGGTTCTAATCAGTTTATGTCATGTCCTTGGGCTACGTCATTCTTTCAAAGGCTTTGCCCTGCCCCCTTCCCTGCTGTTTCAACTATGTCACCACTAAGAATTCATTTTATTATCCTATGTCTAATGTTAATCAATTAAAATATAATTTGATATATTAAATTAAAATGTACTACAAGTTTCCTGCTTGTGACTTGCTAAATTACAGCCATGTTACAAAGCTGTGATAACACAGTCTGTCATAGAAATGCTGAGATCCACAAAAGAAGAGAAGCTAAAGGGCATTATTATAAGAATTGGTTTGTGGTGCATCCTTCTACAATTACCAGAAATATCTAAGGAAAATCATTATGAGTTCATTTGAGAAAGTTCTCAAAAGTGAATTAAAATTTAGTGTGGGTATTATTGCTTACTGAGCATTTCTGAAGAATCAGATTGAGGTTTCTCCAAGTAAGGTAAAGCGTCACTAGGCATGATATCACAATAAAGAGAACAATAAAACTCTTCAATCAGTAGTAGCCATACATTACATATGTTGAAGAAAAAAAAAAATCTTGCAGTTGCATCACTTGTATTGAGTTTGGAAAAAAAACCTTGCTCTTGCATCATTTGTATTAAGTTTGGGCACCATAAAGTAAGGAAAAGAACTGTACTTTAATGAAAAGGGAGGTATGTCTTTCATTTCAAAACCTCCATTTAAAGCTTCCGTTTTGTCAGACTTAAACTTCTACTTTTTCAACTGCTTTAGGACTTTTAAGTTGCAAACATATTCTCTTGACTTTTAAGTTGCAATTATCCTTCCAATTTCTTTTTTAACTTCTGAGCAATCTATTTTATTCCACTGAAAAGAAGTTGAAATTTAAGTCAAATACCACTTTTGTTCAACAAGACTTTGATAATGTAATGGTTTAGTCATCTTAATTTATTATGCTCAAAAAAAAAGTCTCTAATGTATTACTCCATAATAATCCAGTTTAGACAGTCAAAACTAGTGAGTTGGACATCTCTTTCCTAAAATTATTCCCATTATTTTACTTTAATTTATGTCTCGTATACTCCTACATTTAAAAATATCAGAGTTAATCCTGTATTACACTTGAAAAAGTTTACAAATTGCAAATATAAAGTATTATTAACAACATTTATGAAAAAAGAAGAAACCAAGTGCTACAGTCGCTATTATTTTTAAATGTCCTCTGGATATAATGTGAGTCATTGTGTCATGATTTTATCTCTGTATCTGTGACTAACTTGTTTCATTTGTTGTAATTTGGTGTTATTAAAATCATATCTTGGTATCAGTTCCCATCTGTGACTTCTAACTTTTCTCTTGCAATGGCCATAGGCTGCAGCGAAATCTTAATTCACTATTCATGACCACGGTCTGTTGGTCACAAAGGAAATTAGTCATGAGACAAGGAATAAGTTAATGCAAAGTCACCATCTATATTACTAAAGTAATTTTGAAAGTCAGGTATGTAAGTCTATTCATGATGGGTAACACATTATTAACATCATTACATGTAATTTAGATTCATAGCCTTTAAAACATACTAAAAAACTAGAAAATACTAGTAAGCATCATCGGCTTTTAGCTTCTAAGTATGCATTATAATAAGAGTAATAAAAATCTATTTTTCCTCAGAAGCTGAATCCTGTGATGTATAAAATAAATTAAGATCATGCCATACACAAGTTTTCACTGATCTTATACAGCAACCTTCAGTTTTCTGGTAGGTGACCATGTGCAGTAATTTGTCATAAACTAACAGTCTCACATGCTGAGAGTGCTGCTAGACTGCTGTAGGGGAAGTTAGTTTGATGAAATACAAATGAAAACTGTAATAGAAAATTCATCCCAGAACAAATGACTTCTACTGTGCCCAGCCATAAACTCCATGAGGACAGAAGCTCCCCTGCTCATACTACATATTTCTTCATCAGGATTTAAATTGGTCTTTCCCAGAATAAGAGTGATTACCAGAAATAAATTTTATCTGAATGGTCCTTTAATCCTATCTTTAAAATCCTTTGTACTAAACGGGTAATTTAGTGAGTAAACGAATTTCCTGAGGTCTGTGAGTCACTTTAACAAATTAATCAGACCCAAGGAGGGGACCATGGGAACCTCTGAAGCATAGGTAACAACCTGGGTTTGCAATTGTCCTCTGAAGTAGAGGGCAGTCTTGTGGGACTGAGCCCCTTACTTATCAGTGGGATCTGATACTATCTCTGGGTAGATAGAATTGAGTTGTATTGTCGGACACAGAATTGAGTTGTATTGTCAGACACACAGCTAGTGTCCAGAACATTGGTTGGTGGTATGGGGACACCACCTCCCTCCACACATTAGAATTGAGTCCAGAACCCAAAGAATGAGTAAACATTATTTTACTATGTTTTTGGAGTGTATGAGTTGTATGCTTGTTTACTAGAATATATTATATAAAATGTATACTAGGGCTATAAAGATGCAGGAGACTCTGAACAAGGAAAGAGTTTAGTCTACTATCTTTTATCCTATTCCAGGCTGTGGTCCTCTAGGAGTTTTGTGGTATATGATCAATCACCAGCTCTCAAGGACTGCAGGTACCCACGGTGTCCTTAAGAAAGAAGGCCCTGGTGTGCCCCTCTTAGACTTTCTTAAGTGTACGGATGTATCAGGTTCAACGAAATTCTTAAATGTGCTCATTTGATTTAAATATATGAAACACCTGACTCTTCATCCCCAAGAGCTTCTAAATGAATGAAAAAGAAAAATTTTATGGGCCCTTGATTATACATCAGGGGATTTTTGTTCAATACAGTATGAATCTTTTATAGGGCTTTAATCCAGTTTGAGAGAAAAAAAAACCCAAAACCTAGGAGAGCATACAAAGACTAAAGATTCCCTCCTCTTCTCTCTCCCCTCTCCTCTCTCCCTCTCTCTCATATACACCATATTTCTCATTATAGCATTGGATTTTATATGTAGTCTATGGTCCATAGACTCTCACACACACAGGCGTAAAAGTTGATACATTATTATCTACTATAACCCATATTTTATTCAGATTTCCTTCATTTTTAACTAATCTTCGTTTTCCACTTTCTATTTCAGAATCCCATCCAGAATACTACATAAGTAGTGGTCTTATCTTTTTAGGCTCCTCTTGAAGTAACAGTTTCTCAGATTTTCCTTGTTTTTGATGACTGAGAGTTTTGAGGAGTATTGGTCAGGTATTTTTATAGAATGTGCCTCAGTTGGGATTTGTCTGATGTTTAATCGAGCATAGTAAAGGAATTTTGGGCAGAAGACCACAGTGATAAAATCTATAGACATTACATTCTAATCACATCATATCAAGGCTATATATTACCAGCGTAACTTATCACTGTTGATGTTGATCTGATCTTTTGGTTGAGGTAGTCTTTTTCAGGCTTGTTCACTGTAAAGTTATTCCTTTATTCCCCTTTCCATAAGGTATTCTTTAGAAAAAAGCCATTCTGTTCAGCACATCTTAAGGAGTAGGGAGTTTTGCTCCACTTCTTGAGGGCAAAATAGCTACATATATTATTTGGAATTCTTCTGCACAGAGGATTTTTCTGTTCTCATCATTTACTTATTCATTCAATCATTTATGTCAGTATGGACTCATGGATATTTATTTTATACTTTGGGTTCTATCCATTACTACTTTATTGTTTTGTTCCTCAAATTATTTCAACTTTGGCTATTTCAACCTTTCAGTTAGCTGTTGAATCCCTTTCACATATTCTATTAGTGTGTGTGTGTGTGTTTGTGTCTGTGTGTGTGGTATGTGTGTGGGGTGGGGGGGGAATGAGAATTACCTAACTTTCTGGCACTACACTACACAATGCTGCAAGCTCATGTTGCATATTCCCTGCCCAATTCTTAGAATTAGCCATTTTCCAAGGAAAATGGCTAATTGTTTTTATTAAAGAAGGGTATTAAAAACTGATATCTGAGTGCTGCATCTACTCATTGTAACTAGAGCGTCATTGCTTCTAGGCTCTCTTAGTTGATAGAGCAAGGAAATATATGTGTCTATAAACATATGTATAAATGTTTCCCTATTTAGCCATCTGTATCTATATTAACCTAAACAAAAGTTCATACTGATCCCTCCAACATTAATCCATTACCATATGGATTATGCGTAATTCTAACTTCTTTCTTATCTGTAACCTCCTACTCCAGCAATGAAAATCCTCGCTCTCACCATCCACCATCTATTTATTTAATACAATATATAGGTATAGTAGCTTCAGAATTATTAAATGTACCCCTGTGATAAACAACTTTATCAACTAGTATAGTGTTTATGTAGCCTTCCTTTAAGTAAGAATAAAATGACTTTATTCTTACAGAAGTCATTTTCAAAATTACTTAGTTCAGCATCATTTCCCCCATCCTCTTCTGTTAGGTTGCTTCATACATTTGTAATACAGTTAGATTCTCCTGTCACATTCTACATTCCATCCTGGGTTCTCTCGACCTCTCAAATGACATTTTAATTTTTTTGCACATATTAAAATTTACTTTCTGATGTGAAATTCTATGGATTTTGACAAATGCATAATGTCACTCACCATTATTGTCATCTTTCATTATAGATTCTACAAAATAGTTCCTCAAAACTTTCAAGGTCATCAAAAACAAGAAAACTCTCAGAAACTGTCACACCAAGAGGAGCCTAAGGAGATATGACTGCTAAATGTAATCTAGCATCCTGGCATAGAAAAAGTAGATTAGGTAAAAATGAAGGAAATCTGAATAAAAGATGGGTTACAGTGGATAATAATGTATCAATACTGATTCATTAATTCTGACAATGTACACATTAATGAAAGCTGTTAATATTGATAGTAGGGAAAAGTGGGTATGTGCTATATGGGAATTCTCTCTACTATCTTTGAAATTTTCTGTAAATATAAAATGATACTTAAATTAAAATTTTATTAAAATTAATTACATCAAAATAAATCTATCAATTCAAAGTAATTCATATCAAACTCCTCAAAGGATTTTTTTAATAGATAAGCTAATTCTTAAAATACTATCAAAGAGAAAATGTTCAAAATTAGCAAATAATTATAGAAGAACAGGGTCAGAGGACTGATTTTAATGATTTTAATGTGTTATTTTAATAACACAGTTATATTATATTTTAGTAATAATATAATTACTGGGAAACATGGTCTATTTAATAAATATGCTGAGATAAATTGTCATTCAATGAAAACAATTTGGGACTCCCCTGGTGGTCCAGTGATTGAGACTCTGCACTTCCACTGCAGGGGGAGCAGGTTCGATCCCCGCTTGGGGAACTAGGATCCTGCATGCTGAATGGTGTAGCCAAAAAAAAAAAAGAAAAAAGAAAACAATTAACTTGGATCTACACCTTACAGTAAAAATAAGTGTCATGGGCATTAAAACAGTAAATGTGAAAATATTAAATCCTCTAGAACAAAATATAAGAGAATAATTTAAAAAATACAGCATAGTGAGAGATTTTTTTAAACATATTTTTTAAACATATTTTTTAAAGATAGAAACCAAAATGGTGGCACTCAATTAATTCAACTATACTGAAAAATGAATCTCTGTTCATCACAAAGTAAGTGAAAAATCAAAGCACAGACAATAAGAAAATGATTTCTAACCAGGTGGATTCAGAAGGACAAGGACCAAGGTTATATAAAGAACTCCCACAATATAACATAAGAAAACAAACTGCAAATAGTTAAGAAAAATAGAGAGGTGGCAAAAACTCTGAATGGGCAGGTCACTGAAAAGGAAAATAAAAATAGGAATTTGAACAGATAATCTGTCTCATCATCTGTGAGGACAATCCAAATTAAAACTACGGGAAACAATCAAAAGCCTGAAAGCATCAGAGGATATGGAGCCACAAGACTTCTCCCTCATTGCTGGAGGAATTTAACTGACACCACCATTCTAGAGGAGAACTGGAATATCCATTACGTTAAAGATGCCAGTACCCTACTATCCAAGAATTCAATATCTATTCACATATATTAGAGTAGTACTTTAAAAAACACATTAACCATCATTCACAGTAAAAAAATCATTTTTATATTGCAATGCTGTACACACATAGTTAGAGGAAAAAAGAATTTTCATGAAACAATCTCCTTACATGTGTGATACCTTTGAATATTTTCTTTTATTCTCTTTTCCCTTGCCATTTCACTCCGTTCCTTTGTATTTCAATTTTTTAAGATCAAGGACACATGTACAAGCATATATATTGCTGAGTTTTTGTAATGAGAAAGTGAAATACTTAGCTATTTATCAAGAGAATAATGGATATAGAGCGAAATTAATGAAGTAGGGAAAATTGCATCAACATAAATAAAACTCAAAAATACATTGATACAATTTAACTACAGAATGATACTTTTATGTAAAATTTTAAAACATACAAAACAAAATTATATATTTTGGGGTACAAACATACTTGATAAAAATCCATAATATTCACAGCACTGATAAACTTTAAATTTGGGATAGTGGTTACCTCCAGGAAGTAAAGGAGATAGGACAATGGAATTGAGAAATTGTATAAAGGAGGTTTGAATTATATTTGTAGTATTATTTCTTAAGCTAGAAGGTGGGCACTTGGGCACACTATTTTTAGTGTGCTTAAAATATTTCATTATAAAAAAAAAGGAATACAATATATGGATGTAATTATAAAGAGAAATCTCTAAGACTATTGTAATCCTTATCTTTGCATTATAACTCTATTCAAGCTCAAATAATTCATTCAAACTTTGTTGCCCTTCTAGAGTTAAGATATGGCATATTTCCCACCATTTCATTGAGAGAATTCTTCATATTTCTATCTGGATTTGAACCTTCATTAAGCTATCATAAACTGCTCAGTTTTCCTTGCTACTGAACACCCTGAACTGAACTGATCATTTTTTAATACAGAAGAAAATGATTTTGCACAAACACAGTATCTCACCAAATTTCTACTTGTAAATCTGGACTGAGTTGCATGTGGATATTACTCAAGCTGAATCTGTTTAAATATTAAGTTTAACTCAAGCAGATAGACGCTTCCGTTTTTAGGTATTTGAACAAAAAATGAAGTATCTTTGAAAATGAAATCAGGAAGCTGAGGAGTGTGAGCTGAGTCATTTAATTTAGAGGAATAGTACATCTAGACAGCATTGTAATGGCCCAGTCACACAGAATTTAATGTGTAGATCTTTGCTATATTTTTATAAGTTCACAGGCAGATCTGATTTATTTAAATCAATGCTTAGTTTTCAAGGTACACTCAATCTATTTAAAATCATAAATCAAATTGATGACAAACATTATCAATGACCTTACAGTATATCTGTGTCTTGGTTAACTGATGTCCACTTGGAAAAGACAGATGACAGAACAGTAGGGGCTATTTGATATAATGAAGACTGATAGCTTCTGCCTTGGTAGAGTGAAGCACATTTGCCATCAATCTAGATTCCAGCAGTTCATTTCAGGCAGAACCAGACAAAATAAGAAAGTACAACGAAAGGAGATGTACTCTCAAAAAAATCTTAATACAGTAACTTAAAATGTCAGCAAGTGGAATTTTTATGTTAAATACATCTAAGTGAGGAAGGACAAAAAAAGAAAGCATGAGTAGTATTTTCCTCTAATTCGATTGATAGATATTGATTCACCACATGCTTTTTTAAAATTTCTAAAATATGTTATATTTTGGTGTACAAAAATGTTTCTATATGTAAAATTCACCATTCAATATCAAAAATAGAACATTACTCATATCATTGCAAATATTAGTACGTTTCTCATCAATTTCATCCATTGCCTATAGCATGACCTCTATAATCCAGAAGAAAAAATAAAAAACTGGTGAACTGGCAAACAACAACAAAAAAGGAAAACATGAATAATAATGTAAATTTAAAGATAATACAGGGAGCTCCCTGGTGGCTAGTGGTTAGGGTTCTGGGCTTTCACTGCCATGGTCGGGTCTTAATCTTTGGTGGGGAAACTGAGATCCTACAAGGCGCACAGTGTAGCCATAAAAACAAAAACCACAAAGTAAAAAGAAAATACAATGCTCTTCCTTAGAAAATGAAACCCTAAAACTTAATAACATCATCAATGAATTATGAAAACTTTTAAGAAAGGAATAATTCTAATCATACACAATATCTTCCAAATGAGAGAAAAAGAAAGATCACCACTCTGAACAAGTAAATACTGACATTGATATCAGCAAAGTATTTGCTTTAGGATAGCAAATACTGACATTGATATCAAATTTGGTTGAGCATAGTATGAAAATAGAAAATACAAGATTGATTTAGGATTTGAATATCAGTGCAATTATTACATTAACACAGTGAGATCATCTGAACTGATGCAAAATAAAAATACATTTAGTAAAAGTCACTATTCATTCTTGATAAAACAACTTTTAGCAAATAGTTACAGAAGGTGATTTTTTTAATCTAAAAAGGATAATTCAATAAAATAAACGTCATAAAAATCATCACACATGTTGGTGACATGTTTAAAGTTTTGTCTCTGATGATAGGAACAAAAGATGGATACTCTTATCATCTCTTTATGCAACTTTGTACCTAACGGTTACCTATAAACTATAAACTGTACCTATAAGCTAACGGTTATAGGTTATACTGTTATTTAAGAAGAAAATCTAAAAGTATCTGCAGATAAGTTATTACACTAATAAGCAATCTAGCATATTGCTAAATATAAACTCAATATTAAAAACCTGCATTTCTGGGCTTCCCTGGTGGCACAGTGGTTGAGAGTCCACCTGCCGATGCAGGGGACGCGGGTTCGCGCACCAGTCTGGGAAGATCCCACATGCCGCGGAGCGGCTGGGCCCGTGAGCCATGGCTGCTGAGCCTGCACGTCCGGAGCCTGTGCTCCGCTAAGGGAGAGGCCACAACAGTGAGAGGCCTGCATACTGCAAAAAAACAAAAAACAAAAAACAAAAATACCCCTGCATTTCTATATACTAGCTAAAAGAATTAGGAAATGAAATTTTAAATAAAGGTGCTCATTCTAGTTAGTAATGAAGGAATGTAAGTTAAACCTAAAATGAAATATCACTACATAGTTACCAAAATGGCTAAAATTAAAAGTACTGACTACAAAATAGAGTGGAGGAGGAACAAATTTGCATGGTTTGGGAAACGGTATGCCAGTACCTTTCACAGTTTGTCATATAAATGTCAGATGACCTAAAAATCCAATTCCCAGGTATATACCAAACAGAACTGCATGTGTTATGCACCATAAGACATTTACAAGTGTGCCCACAGTAGCATTTTTAAAGGCATGAATGAAAAACAACCGAATTATCCATTAACAGTAGAATGGATTCATATATTTTGGTATATACATATAATAGACTACTACAAGGGACTTCCCTGGTGGTGCAGTGGTTAAGAATCCACCTGCCAATGCAAGGGACATGGGTTCGAACCCTGGTCTGGAAAGATCCCACATACCACAGAGCAACTAAGCCCATCGTGCCACAACTACTAAGCCTGCACTCTAGAGCCCATGAGCCACAACTACTGAAGCCTGCACATCTAGAGCCAGTGCTCTGCAACAAGAGAAGACACCATAACGAGAAGCCCATGCACAGCAATAAAGATTAGCCCCCGCTTGCTGCAACTAGAGAAAGCCCATACACAGCAACGAAGACCCAATGCAGCTACAAATAAATAAATTAATTAATTAATTAAAAAAAATAATGGACTACCACAGCTATGCAACAACATAGTAATAATAGAAAATGGTAATAGGAACATACATATCGATAACTACCTTAAATGTAAATGGATTAAATGTTCCAACCAAAAGACAGAGACAAGCTGAATGCATACAAAAACGACATCCATATATATGCTGTCTACAAGAGACCCACTTCAGACCTAGGGACACATACAGACTGAAAGTGAGGGGATGGAAAAAGCTATTCCATGCAAGTGGAAATCAAAAGAAAGCTGCAGTAGCTATTCTCAAACCAGACAAACTAGACTTTAAAATAAAGACTATTACAAGAGACAAAGAAGTACACTACATAATGATCAAGAGATCAATCCAAGAAGATATAACAATTGTAAATATTTATGCACCCAACATAAGAGCACCTCAATACATAAGGTAAATGTTAACAGCCATAAAAGGGGAAATCAACAGCAACACAATAATTGTAGGGGACTTTAACACCCCACTTTCACCAATGGACAGATCAACCAAAATGAAAATAAATAAGGAAACACATGCTTTAAATGACACATTAAACAAAATGGACTTAATTGATATTTATAGGCCATTCCATCCAAAAAAACCAGAATACACTTTCTTCTCAAGTGCACATGGAATCATCTCCAAGATAGATCACATCCTGGGTCACAAATCAAGCCTTGGTAAATTTAAGAAAATTGAAACTCTATCAAGTATCTTTTCTGATCACAACTCTATGAGACTAGATATCAATTAGAGGAAAAAAATCTGTAAAAAATACAAACACATGAAGGCTAAACAATACGATACTAAATACCCAAGAGATCACTGAAGAAATCAAAGAGGAAATCAAAAAATACCTAGAAACAAATGACAATGAAAACACGACGGCCAAAAACCTATGGGATGCAGCAAAAGCAGATCTAAGAGGGAAGTTAATAGCAATAAAATCCTACCTCAAGAAACAAGAAAAATCTCAAATAAACAACCTAACTTAACACCTAAAGCAATTAGAGAAAGAAGAACAAAAGTCAACCTGAAGTTAGCAGAAGGAAAGAAATCATAAAGATCAGATCAGAAATAAATGAAAAACAAATCAAGGAAACAGTAGCAAAGATCAATAAAACTAAAAGCTGGTTCTTTGAGAACATAAAAAAAGTTGATAAACCATTACCCAGACTCATCAAGAAAAAAAGGGAGAAGACTCAAATCAATAGAATTAGAAATGAAAAAGGGGAAGTAATAACTGACACAGCAGAAATACAAAGGATCATGAGAGATTACTACAAGCAACTCTATGCCAATAAAATGGACAACCTGGAAGAAACGGACAAATTCTTAGAAAAGCACAACCTTCCAAGATTGAACCAGGAAGAAATAGAAAATATAAACAGACCAATCACAAGCCCTGAAATTGAGACTGTGATTAAAAATCTTCCAACAGACAAAAGCCCAGGACCAGATGGCTTCACAGGCGAATTCTATCAAACATTTAGAAAAGAGCTAACACCTATCCTTCTCAAACTCTTCCAAAATATAGCAGAGAGAGGAACACTCCCAAACTCATTCTACAAGGCAACCACCACTCTGATACAAAAACCAAACAAAGATGTCACAAAGAAAGAAAACTACAGGCCAATATCACTGAGGAACATAGATGCAAAAATCCTCAACAAAATACTAGCAAACAGAATCCAGCAGCACATTAAAAGGATCATACACCATGATCAAGTGGGTTTTACCCCAAGAATGCAAGGATTCTTCAATATATGCAAATCAATCAATGTGATACATCATATTAACAAATTGAAGGACAAAAACCATATGATCCTCTCAATAGATGCAGAAAAAGCTTTCGACAAAATTCAACACCGATTTATGACAAAAACCCTCCAGAAAGTGGCCATAGAGGGAACTTACCTCAACACAATCAAGGCCATATATGACAAACCCACAGCCAACATCGTTTTCAATGCTGAAAAACTGAAACCATTTCCACCAGGATCAGGAACAAGACAAGGTTGCCCACTCTCACCACTATTATTCAACATAGTTTTGGAAGTTTTAGCCACAACAATTAGAGAAGAAAAAGAAATAAAAGGAATCCATATTGGAAAAGAAGAAGGATAACTGTCACGGTTTAGAGATAACATGATACTATACAGAGAGAATCCTAAAGATGCTACCAGAAAACTACTAGAGCTAAACAGTGAATTTGGTAAACTAGCAGGATACAAAATTAATGCACAGAAATCTCTTGCATGCCTCTACACTAATGATGAAAAATCTGAAAGAGAAATTAAGGAAATACTCCCATTTACCATTGTGAAAAAAAAAAGAATAAAATACCTAGGAATACACCTACCTTAGGAGACAAAAGACCTGTATGCAGAAAACTATAAGACACTGATGAAAGAAATTAAAGTTGATACAAACAGATGGAGAGATATACCATGTTCTTGGATTGGAAGAATCAACATTGTGAAAATGACTATACTACCCAAAGCAATCTACAGATTCAGTACAATCCCTATCAAACTACCAATGGCATTTTTCACAGAAGTAGAACAAAAAATTTCACAATTTGTATGGAAACACAAAAGACCCTTCATAGCCAAAGCAATCTTGAGAAAGAAAAACTGAGCTGGAGGAATCAGGTTCCCGGACTTCAGACTATACTACAAAGCTACAGTAATCAAGACAGTATGGTACTGGCACAAAAACAGAACTATAGATCAATGGAACAGGATAGAAAGCCCAGAGATAAACCCAATCACATATGGTCACCTTATTTTTGATAAAGGAGGCAAGAATATACACTGGAGCAAAGACAGCCTCTTCAATAAGTGGTGCTGGGAAAACTGGACAGCTACATGTAAAAGAATGAAATTAGAACACTCCCTAAAACACCATACAAAAAAATAAACTCAAAATAGATTAAAGACCTAAATGTTAGACCAGATACTATAAAACTCTTAGAAGAAAACATAGGCAGAACACTCTATGACATAAATCACAGCAAGATCCTTTTTCACCCACATCCCAGAGAAATGGAAATAAAAACAAAAATAAACAAATGGGACCTAATGAAACTTCAAAGCTTTTGCACAGCAAAGAAAACCATAAACAAGATGAAAAGACAACCCTCAGAATGGGATAAAATATTTGCAAATGAAGTAACTGACAAAAGATTCATCTTCAAAATATACAAGCAGCTCTTGCAGCTCAATATCACATAAACAAACAACCCAATCCAAAAATGGGCAGAAGACCTAAGTAGACATTTCTCCAAATAAGGTATACAGATTGCCAACAAACACATGAAAGGATGCTCAACATGACTAATCATTAGAGAAATGCAAATCAAAACTACAATGAGGTATCACCTCACACCAGTCATAATGGCCCTCTACAAACAATAAATGCTGGAAAGGGTGTGGAGAAAAGGGGACCCTCTTGCACTGTTGGTGGGAATGTAAATTGTTAACAGTCACTATGGAGAACAGTATGGAAGTTCCTTAAAAAACTAAAAATAGAACTATCATATGACCCAGCATTCCCACTACTGGGCATATACCCTGAGAAAACCATAATTCAAAAAGAGTCATGTACCACAATGTTCACTGCAGCACTATTTACAATAGCCAGGACATGGAAGCATCCTAAGTGTCCATCGACAGATGAATGGATAAAGATGTGGCACATATACACAATGGAATATTACTCAGCCATAAAAAGAAAGTAAGTTATTTGTAGTGAGATGGATGGACCTAGAGTCTGTCACACAGAGTGAAGTAAGTCAGAAAGTGAAATACAAATACCGTATGCTAACACATATATATGGAATCTAAAAAAAAAATGTTAAAAAAAAGTGGTTTTGAAGAACCTAGGGTCAGAACAATAATAAACACGCAGATGAAGCGAATGGACTTGAGGACATGGGGAGGGGAAAGGGTAAGCTGGGACGAAGTGAGAGAGTGGCATGGACATATGTACACTACCAAATGTAAAATAGATAGCTAGTGGGAAGCAGCTGCATAGCACAGGGAGATCAGCTCAGTGCTTTGTGACCACGTAGAGGGGTGGGATAGGGAGGGTGGTAGGGAGACGCAAGAAGGAGGTGATATGGGGATACATGTATATGTATTACTGATTCACTTTGTTATAAATCAGAAACTAACACACCATTGTAAAGCAATTATACTCTAATAAAGGTATTTAAAAAAAAAAAGAATTGTTTTACATAGTATCTATTAAAAGACTCATTTAATAGAACAGGATATGGTTGCTAGTGTCTTCCCTGCATTAAAATATAAAAGTAAGTTAAATTAAATAGAATTTATATATTTCATTAGAACAATAATTTCACATAAATTCTTAATAATGAGAAATCTCTATTAATACAGGTCTTTTCATTCTTTTGAGACAGGTTGCATGAGTCTATAGCCATACCACCCTGAACACACCCAATCTCGTCCATTCATGTCTGATCACGGAAGCTAAGTAGGTTCAGGCCAGGTTGGTACTTAGATGGGATATGGGTTGCATGAGAGGAAAAATCAGATTTGCAGATTATTATTTCATTTTTTTGAAAGTTAAATAATAAATGGATCTTCATGATAAATAGTATGGCTACACAACTCTCTAGTCTAAGAACATAAACCTTCATTTGATGACCTTGAGCTTGTGATCTACAGAGTGGCTGGCAGTATATCAAACTTGTGATAACAATGTCAGGTTCAGCATTGCTATCCATTCAAATAATGGGCACTTTATTCATAAAGATTGATAGAGTACTGAGTCATTTCCTAGAAAAGTTCATTCCACTTGGTCTGTTCTTCATTTATATGATGTGGTACCAAGATGCCATAATATAATAATAGGACATTTTTCCAAGGGAGTACAGGTTATTTTTTAAAAATATATCTCAAGGGATATCTCAAAGCTATCCATAGGTAAATATAATGTCCTAATTCCCTTGACATTTCATGTACGAAATATTTCTTCACCAAGCAGTTCCTCATATCTACCATCTCTTCACATCTTTACCCTTTACTTTCAATTTTTTTTCCTGTCCTGTCAACTTCTTTCCTCACCTGATGCTTCTATGTCATAAACACAGGACCACAAGGCCAAGTTACCGGCTCCCAGAGACTCACAAATATAAACCAAAGGACTTATTCCTAAATTGAGTACAGGATTATGTATTTGAAAACTACTGAAAAACCAGGGAAAGAGGAGACCAGACGTTTATGAACATAAAGTGATTGACTTCCCTGCAAATTTAAGCTGCAAATAACTATAATATGATACTATCCTAGAAAAGTGAAAACTGCCTGATACTTATTGTATTGAATCTTATTTAATCCTCTTTACAGTTTTTACCTAATTCAAGTATTATGAAGCCGCACTCTTTGACCATTACAGGAAAATATTTCCATTTTTCTACTTCTATTTTATGTAGTCATCCCAGCTATTGGTAAAAGAAACTACACCAGAATAATAAAACACAAATATTTATTTTCATGGTCTGTCACAGTGCTTTGACTATTAATTAATAAAATAATATTTGCATAAATATGTTCTTTAGATGTCTTTTCTTTTTAAATTTTTTTCAGTTTCTTATAGAATAGAGATACTAAAATATCTCCTACTCAGTAGTAAATAAATTTGTTCCATTAAACTTATTAGATCTTTCACATCAAGAAATAATCTGAGAGGCATTTTTAAAATCTGTTTATCTTGTTTTGGCTCTCCTATCTATACTGTATGGATCAGTCAACTCTGGCAGCTTGGACCAACTTTTTGTTTTTTGGAGAAGCTGTCAAATCACACCATCTAGCTGACAAATCACTTATTACTATATTTTTTAAAACTCTTATGGTTAGTTATAGTAAAATATTATGAATATTTTATTATTTGCATAATTCCTATATTTAGATTCCCAGATAAATGATCATAAGCTTTATTGTCTTTAGTTTTTTAATAAGCCCATCCCAATACAGGATATAGTCATTTATATCTGGATTATTTCAATATGCTCCTAAACTGTTCCTCCACCTCCATTCTAACATTGGTTCAATTGATACTACAGCCTTGAAACACTCTTCTAAGTTAATTACTAGAAACTAATGTAGTAGGATAAAAATCCAACCTTCATCAACTCCACATTACTGGCAAACTACTTGCTCAGCTTGACAGGCAAGTCCCTACACCATCACATACGTCACCCTGACATCCGCACTACCAATCACCACAGTGTGAAACCTGAGAGTATGATGTCTCAACTTACGCATCATGTCCAAAAAAGAGAGAATAAATGAGGAGGTGAGTCGAATTTATTGAAAAAAAAATATATTGCAGCGAAATATATTTAAGACACTCTCTTTGTCCCAGAGTCATGAAAAAATAAGGTATATTTGGGAAGCAGTAAATAATCCATGGCCAAGAAAAAATATCAAACTGTTAAGAAACTTCTTGTCAGTTTAAAGGACTTCTATTTTATTCAATATGCAATGGGAAATCATTGAAGAATTTTAAGCAGAACAGTAACTCAGTTAGATTTGTAATTTAGAAAACTATTCTTGACAGCTTGTGGATGATTGATTGAATGGGGAGAGAGACTAGGGAAGTTAGTCTACAAGTCCAAATGAAAGATGACGGTGACCAAAATAAGAAAATGGCACTGGAAAGGAATTCTTTGAGAAAAGGGTCTATTTCTTATTCCTTTCTCATGTTCTCAACACGTAGCATAGTGTCTGTCACATATCCAAACTCAACTTCAAACTGACTCTCTGGGAAAGAAAAATGACTAGTATCAACATGTGACAAAAATATAAATTACTGTCACATCTTCTAGTTTATTAAATCATTTACCATAACATTGTTATATGTCTCAAAGGGCATTGTTATAATCAATCTGTTAGCAGAGTCTTCACAGACCACCTCCTTACCACAAGACTCTTCATTCTGGTTTCTTTGTTTTTATAGCACAAATACCTAAAAGAGGAAAAATTAACCTTTCACTTTCCTAATGTTCTCTATTCTTACTTCAACCCAAAATAACAAGCTGAAACATTCCCATCAAAATTTGTCCCTGTCTAATAATTCCAAACATGCTTAACTTCCCTACCCAATATCACATATTTTGTTGTGAACAATTCTCTATTTAATTCACTTTGCTTTCTCAACCTTATTGTCAATTTCTTCAGAGTAAGGATTTGTCTTATTTATCAACTTCTTAGAAATGTAGAAGGCATAGCATATGTGCTTTAAAATAATGTTGGTTGATTAGTTCCTAAAATTTAAGCATATTTAATTCACTAATACTTTCTTATATTAAAATGCAGTTAGAATTGGGGAACCATGCTTTCATATCATTGTGATATGCAGGTGTCCCAGACTGCTTTGCAAAGTTGAAATTTTGCAGGTTTTACTGAGTATCTAAGATGTCATATTCTACTATTGTAATGTGCACAAAGAAAGGAACTGTGGCTGTGACTAAAGAATTTAGCAGGATGAGACAGTCAGCTCTGAAGAGGCTTTTTTCTGTAAAATCCTAGCAGTTACAAATGTTATCAAGATTAAAACCATAAGGTATGATATAAAAAATTGTATCAATCCAATTTCACTGATAGAATTAATTGGAATTGATTTTGTTCTCTTTACATCATACAGTTTGTAATTTCATTTTTAATAATATTTATCCCAATTTTTTACCCTTTAGATTCAAAGTTATTTGTTAAAAGAGTTTATGACTTTTATAACCACACACAAAAAAAGTGAATTCGCTAACCCGTATTTGGACTCATGAATGCTTGTGCATATCAGCTATGGCATAGGCCTCAAAAACCTTGATTAAGGTAAACTTCAGTGTAAAGTGGGATTAAAAAAGGGGAGGCTCACCAATCTGATACTACAGAAGTTCTGTTTGCCTGGCTTCTCGGTCTTACCTCATACCTCATCATGGGAAGAGAGGAGGTCATAACAAAGTACAAGGAATAAACATTTACTGAGTATCAGTTATAAGTTGGGCAACTAAACGCTGAAGATATGCAGTTGAGCTACCTCTGGGTGATGACAATCTGCAAGGATCAGTACTGGCCCCTTTCAAATTCAAAAGTCCAGTCCAGACCACTTATGTATTTGGGCTTACTTAGGTATATCTAGTTCCCCACTAGATATCTTTAGTTATCCAACTAAATAATTTATTTGGCTCTTGGGCCTTAATGTGTCCAATTCTGAGTTAACCAATTTTGTCCCTCCAATTTGGCATACTATTTGCCTCTCTGTACAAGTCAGAAACAATAACTATGTAGAGATAACTAATAGTTAAAAGAACAAACTTCAAATGAAAAATAACATACAAAAAGTCTACAGGAATGTCTGAACCCATTGGAATGTTAATAATAATCATGATAATAATACTAATGACAATCACCACCTCTTAACTGACTCAATACTAAACACTATACTAAGTCCTTACAATACTTATTTAATTTTCACGGTAACACAGAGGGATAGGTACTGTAATCTTCATTTGGGTCAGTGAAAAAAATTGAGAGTCTGAAAATTCATGAGGAAAAGCCAGAATTTGAATTCTGATTTTCTCATATTTACAATTACAAAACATCTATTCTCATATTGAATTTCAATGAAACATTTGAGTTTATTTGAATGAAAATATTGCCATAGGAAGTACACAACATCTCAACAACTTTTATTTCAATGTATTCTTCTGTAATTACCATAGTTGTATTTTCTAAAACTGAGCAAAAGGAAAGGTGGAATCTATGTTTCACCATACCATGCATCAATATAATGAATCCATTAGTACAAAATACCTAGCTATCATTACCTCATTTGGTGTACTCAATATATTGTAAAGTTGTCATAGAACATTCTTTATTTCATGCTTTAATGTCATGATATTTAGGAATGGCCATTTTCTTGGAGCAAAGTTGCCATATAGTACCCCATTAAACTAAGTGTTACACTTAAGAGAATTTCAATTAAAAAAGATTTTAGACACTGGGGCTTTCAAAATGCTTTCTGTTCTTTTGCAAAAGATTACTGTATTGGCAAAAGATTGAAAAATCTTTGTGTTTGATAGAATATTCTCCCCTCAAACTACAGTCTTTATTAACATCATTGAAAACTGAAACGCATTCTTCAAAATTAATACAAATTAACTGCTCAGCAATTTAGTCCATTATTTTTGATAGACATACAAATAAATTGTGAAAATAAAATACCTCTAAGTGGCGGAGATTCTAATACTGGTGTTGAAATGGAGACTCTATGGCACAAAGCAGCTACAAAAGAAGGAAGTCAAGCAAGTCCTTCAAACGACATAAAACTTGGGGGAAAACCACAGCAATAACCTCATTTTGGAAGAAGACAACTTGTTCTATATTTACTGTTGCTATATTTTATAATAATATAAAGAGGAATCTCACCCACCCACATGATGGATGGCAGCTCAATGTCTTCTTGCACAAATCCTCTCACCCAGCTTTCAGAAACTCACATTCCCCGAAGGTCTTCTGTTCCTTAGCTTGCAGATACCCGACACACCACAGAAGAAACACATTTCACCTCAGCATATACTCATTGAGCTAAGCCTCCCAAGGAGCCAATTCAACTCTAGCATGATGAAACAATTCTTACAAAATGATCATTGAAATTTCAGTCTCTCTATAATAGCCAAGAAACAAGGAAACCAGACTGTGACCACAAATAATGGTTTATAGATTAATATTGTGAGGAGATAGGAGTGTCCCAGCTTTAAGAATTTAAGATTTTTCAAGCAAGAGGAATTCTTGTTCTGTGAAAGCAAACAAACCAAGTGTGAAGCCTATGAATGTAAATGTGAACGACAAAGATGGATAAAAAGTCTTTGTTCTCTCTACTCAACGACTTATCTGGAAGAGGACATTTATGCTGGTGAGTGGGGAGGTGGGGTGGGGGGAGGGTGATGTCATTCAGGAGTCAGCTGATCTGCTCTCTCCACCTTATACTAAGCACACACCACATTTTCAGCTGTATCATTTCACCCTTAGGTCTTAGCTCATACTATTCCTCTCTCTCTGCTGGAGTTTCCTTCATATGCTCAGCCTGTGCAGACCTCCAATGTCTCTTCCTTTCACAATTACTGTTAACCACAGGATTAAAGGTTTATTCTAAACAGCCTTATTCTCTGGTAGTTTCTAGGATATAATTTAAGCATTTAGATAGTTGAATGATCTGTGGACATCTGGAACATCCTGAAGTCTAAAGGAATGTCACATGAAGAGAGTGAAATAAATTTAAACACACACACAAATTTCCATTTGGAATTTGAACTCAAATTCAAACAAGTTCTCCAGTTTTTGTGATCATCCTGTCCCAGGATATCTTAATAAAAATGACTCAAATTACTCTTCCCTTAGTTGTGGGAAACACATCACCCTCATTCATACCCAGATCAATATTACCAGGGAATATTAGTAATGCTATATATTTTTTTAAAAACAATTGCTCATTTCCTGCTTATACTGAATTATTGATCTTTGTCATATCTCACCTCATATAGATGTGTGAGTTTCTCTGTCCCATGGTGATTAAAATGGAAAACAAAGCAGTTTTTATTTCATGTCACCAATACCTACATCTAGATCTAAACAGATAATTCTTTAAATACTGTAATTTAAAAATAAAACATACATTTAAACTAATTTTAAAACAATTACTTCTATGAAGTAAAATGTGACAATCTTTTATACCTTACCTCTTAATTCATTCTCCAACCAACTATATATATATATATATATACACACACATATATATGTGTTATATGTGTGTGTGTGTGTGTGTGTGTGTGTATAATACTATATTGACTGGACCTAGACATTACAGCAACCAAAATTCTCTGCTTTTCCTCAACTCAATATAAGCAGCTCTTTTGCCCCTTTCCTGTTTGCCCATTTCAGTCCCCCTCTAACCTTGAAAGAACCTAATTATAGGAATTAGATCACTAGGCAATTTAAACTAACTCCTGATGTTTGCTCTCCTGAATGCATACCATGCCTTGCTTAACCTGTTGATTCTTTTCCTAGATAAAAAGAATAAATAATTAAGTAGTTAAAGAATGACTAGCTCTCTAGCCCCAACAACCTCCTTAGCAATCCTGCAGGCAGATCTGCAGGCAAGATAACATCTGAAGAGAGAGTCAGCCAGTCTGCACACGATGGAGAATGATGCCAAACCCAACCTTCTGCCCCAGTGATTCACTGAGATTCTCAACACCTCCCCCTTTTTTTCCCTTTAAAAACTGTCATGGCTGAGCAGAATCTTTGGAGCTGGTCTCAGGACATGAGTCCACCTTCTCCCCAGATTGCCAGCTTTTCTGATTAAAGCCTCTTTCCCTTTGACTGACACTTTCCTCTTGATTATCGTCTTTTGAGTGGCAAGCAGCTGAACCTGAGTTCAGTAACATCAAGACCGATATAGACTAGAGAACCTGCAGTGGGGAGATGGGTGTGTCTCTTTTCTTCTCTTCTTTTTTCCTTTTCTTTCCTCTCAGTTTGGGCTGCTATAACAAAAGTATCATAGACTAGGTAGCTTATAAACAATAGAAATTTATTTTTCACAGTCCAAGAGGCTGGAAGTCCAAGGTCAAAGTGCCAGCATGGTCAGTTGAGGAACCTCTTCTGGTTGCAGACTTCTTGTTGTATCCTCCCACAGTAGAAGGAGCAAGGGACCTTTCTGGGGCCTCTTTTATAAGGGCACTAATCCCATTTATGACCTTATTGCCTCCCAAAGGCCCCCACCTCCAAATACCACCACACTGGGGATTAGGTTTTAACATATGAATTTGTGGTGGGAATACAAACATTCAGACTGATAGCAAGCAGGACCCTGTGGGGCTCTCTCAGGTACAAATCCTTTCCGCATCCCCCATTTCTTGTTTGTAGGAACTAGGCTTCATTCAGCCTCCTTGGCCTTCCCTGAGTTCCAAAGGGCAGATTCAAACAGTTGCTAATCAGGGAAGGGAAGGAAGGCAGAAACAAAGGAAGAGCAGTCACGAAAACAATAGTGCAGCAATAAAGCAGGGTCCTGGTTCCTCCCCAAGGAATATCTTTGAGCTCCTCTGTAGGAACTAAGGCCCTCACCCAGGCAGAGGATGGTAACTTCAGGCTGAGTCTAAGATACTTCAAATGCCACCCTGTTACCTCACCACCAACCAATCAGAAAAAAGTCTGCACCCAGTAGATGATAACAAAGACTCTGACCCCCTCCCAAATGATTCTCCCTTTAAAAACTTTCATGGTTGAGCAGGATTTTGGGAGTTGGCACAAGAGTCTCATTTCTCCCCAGGTTGCTGGCCTCCTGAATAAAGCAAACTTTCCTTTCCAACCAACACTTGTCTCTTGAGTACTGAGTAGCCAAACTTGAGTTTGGTAACAAGACCATAACACTTTCTTCTGTTTGTTTTGTTCTTGTTTTTCTTTGCTGTTGTTGTTCAATCTTCTGCCCTGCTTCTGTTTCTGCCCCTCCCTTGCTCAGATCACACAGGGAGGAGGTATGGCAGGACACATACATGGCTTTCTTAACACCATGATTGTCACTTGAAGGCAGTATTTGCATTAGTTCCTATTGCTGCTGTAACAAATTGCCACACTTTTTTTTTTTTTGATTAAACAACATAAATGCATTATCATGCAGCTCTGGAAGTCAGAAATTCAAAATATATCTTATAGGACTAAAATCAAGGTGCTAACAGGGCTGCATTCCTTCTGGAGGCTCTAGTGAAGAATCCATTTCCTTGCCTTTTCCAGCTTCTAGAGACTGCCCGCACTTCTTGTCTTGTGGCCCCTTCCTCCATCTTCAAAGCACATCACTCCAACCTCTGCTTCCACTGTCACATCTCCTTCTCTCACTCTGACACTCCTGTCTCTCTCTTATAAGGATCCTTGTTATTTCTCCAGGATAATCTCCCCATTCAAGATCCTTAAACATATCTGCAAAGTCCCTTTTGTCATGTAAATTTCCAGGGTTTAGGATGTAGTCATCTTTTGGAGAAGGGAGCGTTATCCTGCCAATCACAGTAGCCTCCCAGGGAAACTTTTATAGGTTCTTCACTCAAGCAAAAGGACATAGTGTTTCCCCAAATCCAGGAGACACTGGTCACATTCTCCCAAGACCTCTCTGGATCATCATACTCCCAAGGCAGCAGAATGTTCCAAAGAGTCCCCTCACTTGTCTTAATTTATGTATAGGGGAAGGCTTTGCTCATTCCCTAGAGGGGGAAGGGAGAGTGCACAGCACTCCCGTTTTGGACCAAAAAAATTTATTTATAGACATTGCCCTGTTAAATGCTGCTTGATTTTTTTCAACTCTGTATAGCCTGTATTGGGTATGGGCCAAAGGCCACAAGCCTTGTTATGCTATGTATTTTTAACCTCTGTTTTCTAACATCCTGCTGTAGGATATTTGGAACCTTATCAGTCATTGTGCTCAACATGGGGGCCTTAGCCAAAATCCCAAAAGAAGGGAAAGTATAAATTAAATTTCTTATTGTATATAAATAAAAAAATTAATTCATCTTTAATTATCTGAGTAATAAATTAACAAGTTTTACTTTTAAGACCTGGGGCTAAAATCTCTCCCCTCTGCCAGGGACAGCCTGATTATTATTATTATTTGAAAATACATCCTAATTCTTCATATCTGAAGAAACGTATCATTTTGTTCAATGTGGCTTTTACTTAATAAATAACATCATATCACATGATGTGATCTACTTCGTTCTTTTAACCGTATTGCATTATTCTATATGAATATAGCACACTTTATTTAACCAATTCACCAAAAGCCAATTCATTGAGAACCATTTCACCAAATGATCAATATGTCAAATAAAAAAATTGTAATATGTACTTTCTAAATTTTAACTATTTATAGAACACAACAATGTGAAGAGGTAAGCTTTATCAGCTTTTATAGATTTCTGCAAAATTTAAGTTGATACATTTAGAATCTAAAAATATTTCATTTTTTCAGAAGCTGGGAATAATATTCTGAAAATGTGCCCTTCAAACTCCTCTTATCTCTGCCCCATACTCACCAGATCACTGGTGTCATCATTCTGGGCTTCTGTTTTGTTTACTGACTGTTTTTTGGTCCCTGGCAGCATCTTCTCTCACTGCTACAGCTGCAAGTTGATGAAGCACAATTGGACATTTCTTAAAATGCTGCCAAGAAAAAAAAAAAATTGTTAACTATCCAATTGTTTGAAAAGTCCCAAATCATACATATTGTTGTAAATTTTAAAATTAAAGAATTTTAACTTTGGCAAATTGATTATTCTGTGCATTGACTTTTGGCAATTTGACTGTATAGTAAAGAAGCTTTTCATAATTGCCTTGAATGAATTAACTTCCACAATTGTTCTTCTCACATTAATGGAAATCTAGTCTGTTTTTCATTTTCCTTTGGCAAAAATAAAATAATAATAAATATATATATATATATATACACACACTGCCACATATTTCTTCAAAGTGGCTTTTAAAATTGCATACTCAAAGGAGTATAGAAGGTTCCAACTTCACCACATCTTCACATACACTAGTTGTTATAAAACTTAGTGTTTTGTTATTATCGCTGTCTTTCTCTATTAGAGAGATTGATATTTACATTTTTTAATGGCCACTGGAATTTCCTCTTCTGTGCTTTTCTCTTTGTATCCTTTGCCATATGTCAATTTCAATACTATGGCTTTTCTAAAAATTAATCTATAGGAAACTTTGCACATTCTGCTCTCATTCCTTTGTTTGCTATGTGTGTTACAAATAAAATTTCCAGTCTGTAGCTTGTATTTTTGTTGTTCAGTTTCCCTTTTTTCTTTTCTTTTCCTTAAATTTGTTTATTATGTCATTTATCTTATAGAAATTTACTTTCAAATGTCAATTTAAAAATATTTTATTTCATGTCTCTTGCTCATTTTGGAACTTAAGATGGTCATCCCTGTCTTAAAATCATAAATATTTTCTTTTATAATCTGCCAATATTTTTTTCCTTTTACGTGTTTAATATACATGGAAATCATTGTTCTAAAAGATGTGAGACACAGATCTAATTTTAATATTGGAGGCATTCAAATCTCACTTTTCTTTTTTTTTTTAATTAATTAATTTATTTATTTATTTAGGGCTGTGTTGGGTCTTCGTTTCCGTGCGAGGGCTTTCTCTAGTTGCGGCGAGCGGGGGCCACTCTTCATCGCGGTGCGCGGGCCTCCCACTGTCGCGGCCTCTCTTGCTGCGAAGCACAGGCTCCAGACGCGCAGGCTCAGTAGCTGTGGCGCACGGGCTTAGTTGCTCCGCGGCATGTGGGATCTTCCCAGACCAGGGCTAAACCCGTGTGCCCTGCATTGGCAGGCAGATTCTCAACCACTGCGTCACCAGGGAAGCCCCCCAAATCTCACTTTTAAACTTCCCGGATTTAAAAGAATCTTTGGTATTTGATAGAACAAGTTTCTATCTTTCTTTGTTAACTTAGCTGATCTCGCTAAACTGACATGAATTTTAGAATAAGTTTGCCAAGTTCCATGAAAAATTTCTAGAACAATTTTAATTGAAATTGTATTGATAGTAAATCTATAGACTGATTGAAGAACTGATATTTTTACCATATTCATTCATAGCAACTATTCATTGCCGTGAATAGAAGATTTTTCTAGTTTTTCCTTTAATGTCTTTAGTACCTCTTTTATAATTTTCTTAATACACGGTTTGTCCATTTCTGATTCAGTGTGTACATACTTTATAGATTTTATTGCCATTTTTAAGGAATTTATATGCTTTGTTTGCATTTTAGAATTAGTTATTGTTGTTTTTTAGGAGAGTTTCAGTTTTATATATTAATTTTGTACCCTGCCACCTTGTGGTAAACTTCTAAATGGCCCTGAATTTATTGGAAATAATTTTAATGTTTCACAACAATTTATTTGCCTACTGAAAGTTTTAGATACAATCACTAATCACATTTTATTCCTTCCTATGTTTTATTTATGAAATATCTTCATCAGAAATGAGAGGTAAATTTTGTAAAACACTTTACTACTTGATCTGTTGAGATGACAGTGGTGTCCTCTTTAACCTTTTATAAAGTTACATTAATAGAGCTTCTAAATGTGGTACCATTCATGCATTCCTATGGCCACATATTTTCAAATGTTTACTAGATATTTCTGTTTCTTTTTCTGTGACTTACTTATTCTTTACCCATTTTTCTAACAGCTGTATTATTTTATTTGTAATTGTACTTTATGATGGAAATTAACTTTTTGTCATCATGTGTTTGCAAATATCCTCAATTCTCTTTTTTGGTTTATTTGCTTGTGGCTTTGGTTCTATATAATATCTAGTTTTTAGTTTCTTGTGACAGATTATATATTTTCTGGGGTTGCCATTCTTTCTTCCTTCTTTCTTTCCTCTTTGCATCTTCAAAGCCTTCTTCAGAAAGGCTTGCTAGTTATCCCAAAACATTTTTAAAAGAGTCCATTTTTTACCACTAACTTGAAATGTCACCTTTATCACGTACCAAATTCTCATACATATGAGGATATATTTCCCAATGTATCAATAGTATACTTAACACTAGTTTTTTGGTCCTACACTCTTCCATTGACATGTATATACTATTTTAGTCGCCTCATCTTTAACATGCTAGATTTTGCCCCCAGCCATTGCAGTTTCTGCGTGTGTGCTCTTCTTGGTGAGCTATCAGTCACTTCATAAATTTCTAAATGTTGTTTTCATAGTTTAAGTCAAAAGAATTGTCATTTTGACTATTACCTCTATTAAAAAGGCATTTTAATCTATTTATTCAAGCCTTTTCTTTTGTTGTTCCTTGACAGAGTTTTAAAGTTTTATCCATATAGTTTCTGAAAGTTTCTTGTAAAGCGTATTCCTTGTTATTTAATTCTTGTGCCCCTATCTAATGTTTTTCTTTTCCATTATATTTTCTAACTGGTTACTTTTTTGCATACAGGCAAATTATTATTTTTGAAATATTGTTTTTAAACAAATCACATTACTGAAAATCTGTATTGTTTCCAATATATTTTTACCTGCTCTTTGCCTAGAAGTCACACTTTGATGGTTGGGAGAAATAATAAAAATTTACAGTGCAACTTCTTCCAGTATACAATATAAAATTTAAATTTAGCTATTCTTGTTCTTAAAATCCCTGAGTCATAGCTGCCCTGGGAATCTCTCACTGAAGATTTCCTCTCTCAGGTTCACAGGCTTTTGCCATCTTGCTGGGTCTATCTCTCTTTTCCTGCTCTCATCTTCTCTCATTTCCCTTCGCACCATTGCATTCTTATCACTGCCTCTGTAGGTATGCTCCCCAAAATAATAAATTCTTAATTTCAAAACAATTATCTTCCTGTCATTTTTATACCAACCTAATCATGCCCTAAAAACTATATTTCCACAACCAAGTCTCTTCCCAAGCAGTTTTATTAATAAAAGATTATGTCTTTTCTCTGAGAAATTGTCATATGCTTTGAACTAGCAATGGAATAGCATGTGTGTGTGTGTGTGTGTGTGTGTGTGTAGTAGACATGTATTTTTCAGAACTCTTTCAGATAACAAATTTGTATGCAAACTACCTGAAGGCCCAAGAGGAACTAATTGGCACAATTAACTGTGACACTGGTCTCAGTCACACTTGGAACCAGGGCCATTAGTGATATCATAGCATTCTATCACTCCAAATTTTAGACCAAGAGTATCTATGTGTCAGCCCTTAACTTGTATACTCTGAAAAAAAAATCTTTCCCCTTAGTTCCTACAGAAAAATTATCAGGGAGGACTTGATGGGCTCAACCAGAGACCTGCACTCATTCCTGAACTTGTTGCTATGTCCAATGTGGAAATGGATACTCCAATTATCCAAGACTTGGGTAATGTGTCCAATACTAGATGACAGGGGGAGAGCAAGGGCATTACAACGCAAATCCGATGAAATGAATTTCCCACGGGAAATAGGGGCCTATTAACCAAAGCAGAAAAAGGGTGTTGGACTGGCCCAATCAACAAATGTGCGCTGCAACAGAAGTGTTAGAGATATAAAACAAGGTATGATATCGAGGGTTATTCCAGAGTATAAAAATTGGAAGAATTAAAATAAATCACACTTTTATAGACACATAAAACCATTAAAGGTAAACAGTACAGATATGGGATATTATCTATTCATTAAACAGATAGTTAATAGGCACTTTTTGAGAGCTAATTTGCACCAGAAACTGTTTTAGCTGTTGTGATTAGAGCACCAAGCAAGACATAAAAGAATTCTGCCTTCACAAAGTCTACAGTGTTTTAGAGTATATTAATATTGTTTTGGTTGCAAATACTAGAAACTCAATTTGAACTAGCTCAGGAGAAAAGAAGAGAACTTTGTCAACAAAGTGGGATTCTCCATAGGCTCTAGGACAAGGATGCAGCAACTTAAGAATGGAACCAAGGCCTAGATTAGTATTATGAAACCAAAAATCCTTCTCTATTTTCTTCAATCCTGCTTTTCTTTGTGAGTATCCATTGCATTTGCAATCTTCTATTGCAAACTGACTTATGCTTCCAGGATCTCACAGCAGAAAATGGATACCATAAACAGTTCCCCAGGTTATATGTGATAGTCTAGGTATCTGAACTCTCTGTAAGTTCCAAAATTTCCAAAGAAGAGACCCTACAATCTGAATGAGATGCTTACCACTGGACCAATCCTCTACGGCCAGAGAAAGGGGCATAAATTGTGGTGACTGCTACAAACATGCAGATGGGAATGCAAAGAAATTACCAGACAAGGGTGATAGGACTACTATTCAATAGGTGTCCACTACACAGGAAAGATAGACAACAATTTCTTGTGGTGTGTTTTATGATAAGGAAAATACAGGGTCTTCAGAAGTACACAGGGCAGCGCAAAAGAAAGGAGAAAAGCTCTTGCTTTTGTTTAGGGAAAAGTGAAGACCTCCCAGGTGAAGTATTGTTTTCACTAAGTTTTTCAAGAAATAAGTAGCATTTCCAGATGACCTAGACTGGGATCAGCCTGGAGTCTCATCATGAAATCTCTAATTTCACTGAAATGAAATTTTAAAATTTATTGATAGAACTCTAGAATAATTATTCTCTAGTACAATGCTCATCAAATTTTAATATGTGTATAATCATCTGGGGAAGACTTGCTAAAATTCAGACTCCATTGTCTAATGCCTGGGGATGACAGGATTCTGCATTTCTGCAAGCTACTAGGTGATGTTGAAAATATTGATGCACAGAGTACACTCTGAGTTACAATGTCTAGTGTATTTTAAAGAAAGACTTACATTTTGGAGACTAATATGCTACTTAATGCCTTAAATCATGAAGAATATTTCACCATGTCATGAATGTTGTTGAATGAATCAGTGATAACAGAAGGGAATATAATCATTTTTTTAAAGTCAAAAGTCAAGTATATTAAGGCTTGGATATTGGATAATTGCAGTCAATGCAGCGGCATATAAAACAAATTTTCTTTGACATCTGGGGGACCCACCGCAGATAAAGCAATTTTTTCACACCATGTTATTTTTACAGCTAATTTATGGCCATTTGGTTCTTTGCAATTATCTTCAGTGTCTTCTGGTGATCTGATGAAAAAATATACTTTCCTCTGGAGTTTACACAAACACCTGATGCAATGTCCCTACAATTTCTTCACTGAATTATTGAGGATGTGAAACTAATTTGGTAAGAGAAACTTAAATATATATTACCATGAAATATTACCATAATATACCATGAAAATACTCAATGGTCAATGTTTGACAAATTGGGAAATAATGTCATAATATCTTCTTATATACTATGAAGTCCCTTGTGTAAAATTAAGACTAGTAATTGAGTAATAACATTAAGCTGTTTTAAACTAATATATCAAAATTAATTTATAATTAATACATAATGTAGTAGGTCTGGTTCCCAGGAAAGACTCCAAGCAGAAGATTTGTATGGAAATTTTTTTATTGGAGAATACTTCCAGAAAACTACACCCACAAAGAAGTGAGGGAAGGATAAGTAAGCAGAAAAAGAAGTTGAACTGTGCTAGTTACAAAAGAGGCCTCAGCAGAGCCCATGGTAATTCTGAAGCCAGCCCTCAGAAAATTTTTTTGTCCTGTCTTGAATTGAAGCAAGGAAGTGGACACTTATTTTCTTGCCCATTTGAGCCCCATGAACAAAATTCAGCATTTTTCCTCTTCTGTCACCCAGTCATGAAGTGAATATAAGGCCATAGATGTGAGCTGGGGTAGATGTACCAGTGTAATTAGGGTGGATGACATGGGTGTCAGCTTTCTTATATCTAATTTTCTGCGTATTTTCTCAACTTAGTGCAGATATATTAAAACAGTCAAATTCTATATTGATGAATATTTCAACCTACAAATCACATAGCATGAATATCCAAAGATAACTTGATTAACAATTAGCTTCAATTTACAGAAAAAAATGCATTCAGTGAAGATGAATTCCCCTAATTCCTTTTAAAATGATAAAGAGAATTTATAAATATCTTAAAGTAAATGTAAACAACAGCAACTTTTTAAAACATAACCTTTAGTAGTGTGAATTTTCCTGAAGTTCCTTTCACTGAAGTTTGATTTGAGGACAAATTGAAGCTTTTGAATAGCACCACCTGGTCATCTATTAGACAGTGATACACAACAGAACAGTTTCAAAATGAAAAAGAAATGAAGCAATGTTTAAAAGTAAAGGCAAAATGGTTTCAATTTCCCAGATTTCTGAATTGACAGAAGACTGATTTAGTAACTGTACAATTGGGATCATCACATTCTAGACCAGAACCATAATAAAACTAAAAATCATGTTTTCAGTGGCAGAAGTGAAAGGTACACTGCACAGTAATTCCAAGAGCCTGAAAACAATACATCAGAGTCTAACAGTCTACCAGGAGTCATTTTACACTATTAAAACTGTTTCTAAAAATATATAGATGCCCACAACTAAACCAATAAGCTAATTGTCAACTGTTAAATTAACTTATAAGTGTATGTGTATGGGTGGGGATTTAGCAGAGGTGATAGTAACAAGGGATTTTAATGACAGCCATCTAAAATCTCTTCATGCTGATATGTATGAATTAACAGTGAAAACTAAAGGGGCAATGTAACTTGGCTGACAGAAAAAGAAACACCATCTAAGACACCACCAGGTCTACTCACTGAAGCATAAATGGATCAGTAATTGCTCCTCCCTAAAGAATGGAAATTCCTGTAATAAATTAACTAAACTCTTCTCAGGGATTATCTTTTTTTAAATGTTCCTATGGAAAGCATCAAACATATTCAAATGTAGGAATAATAGTATAGTGAAACTCCATTTATCCATTATCCAGTATCAACATTTATGAACTCCTGAACCATCCGGTTTTACTTCCTTAGCCTCCCTCTTCTCATGATCTGATTTAAAGTGATATCATATTACTCCAAATTAATATCTGAAAGACAATCAATAAGCATTCTACTTTTCATATAATTTCCTTATTCTGTCTCAATGTTTAATAATTGCACAACATACACTGTTAGAATGTATAGCCACTATATACAATACTTATTTTCTTATAATCCATCATTTAATCAGAGATCTACAGGTAAATATATTCAGTATCAGCACTGGTCCTTATGTTGATGGCTTTTCAATCATTTAGATTGTCTGAATTCATTATCTAATAGATGCCTCAGGAACAATATTTGCTAAATTACTGAACGTCCATAGAAGATTGTCTGTGGGCTTTATATTTGAAGTTTATTGGGTTGAATTTACAATCTTTGACTAATATTTTCTTTTCTTAAATTTCTTACTATATTCTATTTTTGTCTAACAAATAAAAGGTGTTGCTTTCAAAGGGGTTGATGATGGTCTGATTTTTAACTTTGCAATTAGTCTTCTTGTCTAGATGGCCAAAAGATTTTCTTTCTTTCTTTCTTTTTTTTCCCCCAAGTCCAGTACTTTTAAGAGGATATACCTCAGTGTTGGAAACTCCAGCTTGATTTTCCCAGATATGTAGATATGTACACCACTTCATATGTAGCTTAAATTCTCTTTTAATATCAAACATATTCTTGAATTATAGTTTTTAATACTTACTCTGTTCCATTACTTTATTTTTCTTCCACAGGGAATTCTACTATTCATACGTCGTACCTTCTTTGCATAAATCTTACATATTTAACTTTCTGTCATATCTTCTTTATCTCATTCTTTCTTTTTGAATTTTAAAATGTTTATTCTTTCTTCAATTTTCTCAAGATTTTATTTAGATTGTTTCTATATTCCTGTGTCTCATAGTTATTTTCTAATTTTTGAAATGCTTTTTCTGTTAATTTTAATTCTTACTTGACTTTCACCTTTCTTTCAAAATTTTGTTATTCTAATAATCTAACTTATGACTTTAAAATTTCTGATTTGTACTGCTTTTTCATAGCTTTTACTCTTTTCTTAATATCTTTAGTTCATTTTTGAAATATTAGTCTATACTTTTTCTGCAAGATGTTATTCTACTTCTTTTTTCTTTTGCTCTTAAAATAATCTGTATATTTGTATGAAATTTGACCAAGATACTTTCCCATTCCTCTTTTTCTTTATAGTAAAGTGAAATTTTCTGTATTTGTAGGAGGGAGAGGCAGACTAGAATAATTTTCTAGTTTTAAGGCTCTATGAGTCCATTATCTTTACTGAAGCAATAAATATATGCCTTGGTACTTGCTGACTTCTGTGTCTTAACTTTCCTTCTCTCACTTTTACTTTATATAGTCTCTTTCTTTGCTTCTCTTATCCCTGTTCTCCCGAATGTGTTTCCTACTCCCAACACTTTTTCATCATATGGGACTTTCTACTAGAACAGAGCTTTGGTGTGTTCAAAAGTTCAATGCCTTAAACTACTTCCAGAAGTTTTAGACTTTCTGATAATCCTCTTGAGGCCACCTGAAAACTGGAATCTACAAATCCCTTACCAGTTTTCCTGCTATTCTCAGAATAATCTGTTCTCATGTCACCAAATTCCTGATGACAATTTTGGGGTTCTTCTGTTCTCAGGACCTCCACTTCTACATTGGTACCACATGGATCTTGTAGATGCTGGTGCTTTATTCCCACTTGCTTAGATTTTGAGGTCATTTAGTTTTGTTGCCCATATTTTTCCTAGGATTTTAGATTTATAATCCTGGTTGCTTTATGTGTTTTATGTGGAAATCTAGAGAGATTAAAACACTTCACCATTATCTCCCTCAAATCCAGCAGAAACAACAGAATCAATGTTATTAAAATCTAAAAATAATAATTTCCCAAGACATATAGAGCAAAAATTGGCAAAGGAAGGGATTAGATGGAAATCAGTAGCAATAGGACATTTATATCTTTTCAAATGACAGCTTTGGTCCTGGGAAATAATTATATGGGTGCATTATTTTGCATATGCACACACAAACACACACAATTTTCCTTGATAAATGAGCAATAGTAGCAAAACAGTAAGTTTTAAATACCAAAATAAATAGGTAAGTAAATAAATAAGTAAATGAAATAAGTAGGCCGGTAACTGCCTACAGTATTTAAAGAGAAAAATAAATGGCTATTGGAAATGAAAGACTAAAAGATTATACAGTTTGTAGTGATATAGTTTTATACATAGTTAGATAGTTATAAAAGATTATATAGATTATACAAAACCTGAGCTATTCCAGAAATGATACATTTAAGAGTTAGGATCCTATGAGATCTAATTTACAATTCCCTTTATGCTTAACTGATATTCTTAAATTCACCCAGTAAGTTATGAAATATTAAGTACATCCTTATTCCCTCCTTTAGCATTATTGTACATTATAATCAAACACAAAATTAAAATTTGTCATTAATGATTCAGGATAGCCAAAAGTGTCTTTATCAAACCATACTCCAAAGAAATAGTAACAAAATGTTATGATTAATTTCATATAATAACAATGCAATATATTTCCGTTTCTTTTGAAATTAATACCTCACTGTTACTTTTTCCTTGTCTGTTACTTTCAATTGCAAAATACTGGTGACCCAAATGTAAGTCAAAATGAGTTGATGCATTGATTGGCAAATAGTAGAAGCAGGACTGGAGAAAAATGGACTACATGAATGAAGGAAGAACTGTAAAATGGCACAACTTTTTTCTGGCCCTCAAAACCCTCAAACTGGGACTTCCCTGGTGGTCCAGTGGTAAGGAATCTGCCTTCCAATGCAGGGGATGTGGGTTTGATCCCTGGCCAGGGAACTAAGATCCACATGCCCCGTATCAACTAAGCCCACACGCCACAACTATTGAGCTTGCGCACCTCAATGGAGGAGCCCGCGTGTTGCAAACTGCAGAGCCCATGTGCTCTGGAGCCCGCGTGCCACAACTGGAGAGAGAGGGCCCACACGCCACAACTAGAGAGAAGCCCAAGCACTGCAACGAAGTATCCCGTGTGCCTCAACGAAGATCCCGCATGCTGCAACTAAGACCCGATGCAGCCAAAAAAAATAAAGAAAATAAATAAATATTTTTAAAACCCCTCAAATATTCACAACTACTTTGCAAAAACAGTTGATAAAGCTTATTTTCCTAACAGATAGATTCAAAAACTGAGGAGGTGAATGCTTCAAAACAAAATATCAAAAATTATCATTATTGTAGTAATAATGAAGGTAAATAATATTTATTCAACACTGTCTATGGGAAGACACTGTGCTCAGTACATTTTATGTATCTGTCCTAACTAATTATTATAAATATTCTAGGAGGCATATATTGACATTTTGTAAATAGTCATTAAACATTTTAATCTTTAAAAACACAATATTTAGAGTCGAGAGAAACCTCGGTCAGAATTCTAGCTCTGCCACATACTAAGTGTGGGACAAAAAAAATTATTAAATCTCTTTGAATTTAGAATTCCTACTCTAATAATCAGGATAATCTTACTTATCTTGCAAGGTTATTGTAAGAACAAGAAATTATGTATGAAGGAACCTGGCCACTAGGAGGCACTACACATATCAGAACTAATATTATACTGCTTTACTACTTGTGTAACTATTGCTTACTACTCTAACTGTTGTTATACTACTTTATGCTGTTCCCATGTGTATCGTCAACAATACTTTGATTTTTACTGTTTCAATTTTATTTTTTCCATGACTAAAATGGCAAAAAATTCAGTAATCATAATTGTAAGAGTTCACCATAAGCTACTTGTTCAGAGATGACATTTCAAAAGTGACCTTATTTCCAAATGAGTCCAATCTCTTGAGGAATTAGTAGAATGTATAAGACATTCTACACTGCAGAGATTAACAGCCTCTGGCCATTTCTAAAAATGTAGGAGACACTGAAACAAATTACTATCTATTTATTTTCCTGAAACTGATATTCTCTGTAACTAGCTGATAATCAGTGGTTAATTCAAAAGATAATCATTTTCCATAATTGGCCCATTTTTAATAATCTTGGTAGAACCTTCAGTAAAAGGTCACTCACTATCACTCCAAGGAAAGGTTTCTAAGAGTCTAATAGTTCTCTCCCTGGAGTGAGATTATTTCCCCCATTAACCTTTTAAATACAATTACATGAGTTTATTAACAAGAAAAAATCTGTTTGTTAAACTCAAGAGGATTTTTATGACATATGACTTGTCATTTTAAAACATATTAATCTCACTCACCCTACATAACAAATCCAAAACCATCTTAGGCAGTTTATCTCATGTGCCACAGTAAACATAGAACAAACGTTTATAATTACCATATAATAATTTTAATGATTTTTTTTAATGTCAGTAAACCCTTGTCTAATCAGTTTGTTTTCTCTAACCCTATTTATTATTATTAGCAAAGGTAATAACATTTTGAATATTTGCCTATCAAACACAAGCATAATTTAACTCAGAATCAATCATTTCTTAATATTTTTCTGAAGCAGTAAAAGTCTACTAGATATTTCTTACAAACTACCCAGAAATTTATATGAATTAAATTTTACTTGGGAGAATTAAATCAATAAATGGATCTTGGTGATAATTCATGTTGGTAAATCTTCTTGGACATGGAATAATACAAAGTTGTTATTTTTTAAAAAGTGCTTCAGTTTCTGTTCATTCTAACAAATGCTTATTAAATGTCCAATTATATTGTCTTACTTATTTAGCTTTACATTATATTGAGTAGTCTGCTTCCAGTTTGCTAAACTGCAATTTATAGTCATCAAAATAATTTCCTCCTTTTCTAAACTCCTTGCTACTGCCACATTAATAAACCAATTTTCTTCCATCTCCCAATATTTTTCATATTCAAACAGCATGCTATCTATCTACTCAGGAAGAGGAAGTTACCAACTTGTCTCTAACTGGTGGAATATTAGGTATTCCTCAAAGACACTGTTTAAATGCAGTCCAAAAGTCTATCTTCCTACAGCAAATTGCTGAAATTAAGATAAAGAATACCTATATACAGGGACTTCCCTGGTGTAGCAGTGGTTAAGAATCCACCTGCCAATGCAGGGGAGACGGGTTCGAACCCTGGTCCGGGAAGATCGCACATGCTGTGGAGCAACTAAGCCCATGTGCCACAACTACTGACCCTGTGTGCCTCGAGCCCATGCTCCGCAACAAGAGAAGCCACTGCAATGAGAAGCCCGTTCACTGCAACAAAGAGTAGCCCCCGCTCGCTGCAACTAGAGAAAGCCCACACGCAGCAACGAAGACCCAATGCAGCCAGAAATAAATAATAAAATAAAATAAATAAATTTTAAAAATAAATAAAATTTTAAAATTAAAAAAAGAATACCCGTACACATAAATGAATAAGTATCATTCCACTTATTGTAAGAAACTCCATTAGAAGAGTTACAAATTATACAGAAGAAAAAGGATACCAATGGATGCTTTCTTTTTTTTTTTTTTTTTTGGGAAATGTGCTTTCTTTTACCTCAGAGTGATTGCACATTTTAAGGGCACACGCCTATATTAAATGAATACAAATTTAGTGCCTACTATGTGCCAACACACTTCTGGAGATTTAATGGTGAATAAGATAAGCAAACTTACATTCTAGATAGAAGGGAAAGAAAATACAAAAGTAAACAAATAAATGAACATGACAATATCAGATGACACTAAGCCCTAGGAAATAAAAAAATATATAATAAAGTTCTGGGGTGTCATGGCTACTTTAGATAAGGGAGTCAGGGAAGGAGGTTCAAAGAAGTTGACATTTAAATTAATAAATGTAAAACTTTACAAGAGCAAAGTAGCTGGATAGCAGGAAAAAAATTGATTTGCTGAGTGTGAACTCTTCTTAAAATATCCAACCTCTTCAAGAAGGTATGTTCTCTAGTCACTAGGACTCCAAGCTTGGATAAAGATTGAAAGTCAGAAGAGGAACATCAAGGACTCATACATACATGATCCAGGGAGTTCAAGACATAAGTGATAAATTGAATATTGACTGCCATATCAGTAAACAAATGATGTCACAGTTCATCAGCGACTGCAGCCACAGCCGATGGTGATGGTGAGCAGGAAGGAAAGAATACCTGCCATCTAGCAGCCATCAGACTGCAGCCACTCCCCACGGTGAGCCCTGAGGAAACTCAGGGTGTGAAAAACAGGATACTGGCCCCAGAGAGCTGAGGTGCATATCAAAGGAATGATTTCAGTGAGCGCAGACCCTTGCATCTTCCCATACACAGAAAAGCGCTACATTCCTTACCTTGACATATATGGTTTTCCCTAGTTAACAGTAATCTTTTGACTTTCAGACTACCTACCCTTTGTTACAAGAGTCCTATGTATCCTGCCCCCACAACTCACCTCCTCATCGGAGGAGTTCTCTCAGGGTTACCTGAGATGCTTGCCTCCTGGGCTTGAAGTCCTAAAAAATCCTGCTGAGTAAAACAACTCTCAATATTTAGGTGGTGCATATTTTCGACATGAATCAACCCTGAATTGGTCACTGCAGGACAGAGAATTTTTTTTTAATTTGTTAAATCGTGAAACAGATATTTAGTGCTACTTATTATGTACAAAGTACTATTTTATGCATTTTCTTATCAAGAGATAATTCATTTACCAGCCACAGGACTGGGTTAAGACAACACAGATTACGTTTACAGGCTAATACATTCAGCAGAGATTTATTGAATTTCATGTACCTGGCTAGCATTAACAGAATTTTAAAATTAACCTACTCTTCCTGGTGTTTAAAAAAAAAAAAAAACTGCTTTAACTACTTTTGACATCCTTACTTTGACATGTTAAATAAAGCAAAAGGTTAAATTTCAGATTGCTAATGCTCTTGACTTTCCTCTCCCAAATTCAACACGGCTCATTCCCTTTAGTGCATATAATACCTTAGCTATTTCACTGACTTTGACAATGTTCACAACTATGCCATAACTTTTTCGCAAATGCTTGCCTAAGTACAGAGAGCAGGTTTCATCATTGGTTATTCAAACAAAACCCTCTTTGAAGGACCATTATGTTAATTTTCTAAATGGAAATTTTTCCAACTTGCTAAATCTTTTCAAAATGAGAACACAATATTTATAAAAACAGATCAAAAGTGGTTCAGAAAGATTATTATAGGATTGTGAGTCAATAAATAATAAAAGCCTGTTTCAGGAATACAGCACATTTCAGCCAAAGTGCTTTATGTATGGAGATAGCTTCAATCACTCTTTCCAAAGCAGAATGCATTTTATATTGTAGCCATTTATGATAGGAAAAATAAAATGACTGTACCTCACTTAAAACACAAAAAGTGTGTAGAGGACAAATTGTGATAACTAAAATGCATCTAGTTTAGGACGGCAATATTTGAGTCAAAAGTTTCATGAAAATTAATTTCATCCTCAAATCAATTATGAGAAATGAAGTCCAAATTGTACAGTCATCATAACTGAAAGTCATGAGGACAGACAAAAATCTTGCATAAGATAGAGGCCAATATGCAGCACAATGACTTAAACATTTTGTTGTCATAAGCCTTTGTGAATACGAAGCAGCCAAGGTTTTATCAGAAGAAGCAAAAACCAAACAAAATAACATCAAAATACACGATGACTTAGGTCTTACAAGGTGCCAAAGCCCAAAGTAACAGGTAAATAAATACACACTAAAGTACTGAAAATTCTTTTAGTATAGTAAAATCAAGCCAAAAAGTGAATTTGGCTGCATCTCAATTAAACTTAATCAAATACAGTATAATTGTTGTAAAAAGGAGGACGTTGTTTAGAACGCCTTTACTTATGACGTGGTTGGTTTTTATGTCTGCTCAGGAGCTATGGTTGCTTTTATGTCTCAATTCCTGTGCCTTAAATTCTCCACTTCCTCTGTTTTGCTGTTGCTATTGCACATTCTCATTGTGCATACAACTTTTAAATTGAGAGGCTGATTTGCCAATATTACTTGAAGGGTTTTAAAGCTGATTTAACCACCTCTTTTAGAGACACGAGAGCCCAGTACAGTAGAATCAGATTCTGTGGCAATTCAAGAAAATTGTAAGTTGTTTTGTTTTTTTTTTTTTTGGTACGCGGGCCTCTCACTGCTGTGGCCTCTCCCGTTGCGGAGCACAGGCTCCGGACGCGCAGGCTCAGCGGCCATGGCTCACAGGCCCAGCCGCTCCGCGGCATGTGGGATCTTCCCGGACCGAAGCACGAACCCGTGTCCACTGCATCAGCAGGCGGACTCTCAACCACTGCGCCACCAGGGAAGCCCGAAAATTGTACGTTTTGCTATCCTGTTTCATTTTGTTACCGGATAAAATTGTATACTGGATTTATGTGGTTGGCTTGGGTTTTTAATCAAACATTTTAATACACCTTATTTAATCCCATAAATTCTATTAAGATTTTCCTACACAAATAAAGAGTTAAATTTCAAGCCCAGAGATGATGTCTGGAAATAATACCATTTTCTTACCTCGTGCCCTATTAATACAAGAGAAAAATTCAGCACTGCACTGTTAAGTATCTCTATGATGCCATTTTGCACATTTTATAGATTACATTTTCATGATTATAGATTAATTCTTTTGTAATGCTAACTAACCCCAATAGTTTACTACTAGGTTCAGATGTTTGTGGAAATATGATTCAAATATTCCATTATTCTAAATATTTATCTATTTTATATATGGATAGAGGATAAATTTAATCTTTCTTTAGAAATAATTTGGTTAAATAGAACTGAAAATCACCATAACTACAGGACGTTTTGGATTACTACTTGAGTTAATTCTACGAATTCTGTGAATCAATTTTCTTTTCTTGGTTTACTTTCAATGGTTCATTTCTTATCTTACTCTAAACCCTCTGACTTTCATTGTCTGCATCATAAATATTGTTCTCTCCTCCTCCTCCTTTAGGATTCAATTCTAAATACTCTTTTTACACACTGAGTATTTCTATCTTCTCCTATGACTTCAGAACCATCTATACATTAGCAAAAAACACTTATATTTTATATATCCATTCTTAAACTCTTTCTTCAGATCTAGTTGTACATTTCCTTATTTCATATTTCCAGCCCTTTGCTGATCATTAACTTCTGCTCATCCAAAAGTTCTTCAAACTTAATATTTTAAATAAAATAAGCATCTGTTTCCAGTAATATGGTTGGCTAGAAAATTGGACCAATTCTTCCACTAGGGAAAAAGGTCAAAACAAAAGAAAATAAAGCAAAACCAAAACAAACTTTTAATAAGCATTGTTGAGCTAGCAAGAAAGTAATACACTTTTAGGCAAGGAAGAAGTGAAGACAGGAATGAGAAAGAAGCAGAGCACAGCAGCAGCTGGTCATCTGCATACATTTGGTCAAATGGGGGAAGCCATTGGTACACAAGACCTGCTAGGAGAAGGTAAAAGGGATCTAAAAGCAGGACATGGCCAAGGTAGTGCTTAAAGAGATAATTACTATCTAAGTCCAGACTCTTATCCAGAGGATCCTAAATGTAAAGTTTGAGGGCACAGTCTTCCAGGAGACCACCCTTACTTCTCACAGCAACTGTAATTTCCTGGGGTTCCAAACTCACCTTCAGGTTCAATGATGTATTAGAAGGACTGACAGAACTCCCTGAAAGTTATTATACTCACAGAGTTTATTACAGGGAAAAGTGCAGATTAAAACTGGCTAAAGGGAGAAGCTTATAGGAAGAAATCCGGGAGGGTTCTAAACATGGAATTTCTTGTGTCCTTGCCTCATGGAGTCAGAACACATTATTTTTGCCAGCAGCAATTGTGACAATAGACATGGACTACTGCCAGCCAGGAAGCTCAACTGAGTTTCTGTACTCAGAGTTTTTACTGGGGTTCCAGTGCATAGGCTTAATTGATTGACTGGACATGTGGTTGACCTTAGACTCCAGGCTGATTGATACCACATGATCAAAGTCCCAGCCTTTAAGTCACATAGTTGGTCTTTCTAGCATGGCCAGCCCACATCCTAGGACAATTGGCTGTGTCCAGCTGTAACCGAGCAGGACCATAGGGGGCCTTCCCAGGACAGGCCTTTCTTCCATATCCTCGGCTTTAGCTCCTCTCTGAAGTACCTAGATAACAGTATTTGATGCACATTTCCTGAGTTGTTTTACAGAGATGTGAAAACCCCCCACTAAATGGAAGATGTTAACTACTTGATGAGCATGAGCACACAGGCCCAGGGCTCCTGGAGCCTAAGGACTGATAACATTAACCCCTGTGACACCACTTTGTTCCATCAGCAAAGCAGAGACTTGTGCACGAGCTGATCACATACCCTGCAACCTCCCTCTCTCACCTGGCTTTTAAAAATGCTTTGCCAAAATCCTTGGGGGAGCTTCGGGCTTTTTTTAGGGAATGAGACACCCGTCTCCTTTCATGGCCCTGCAATAAACCTTTCCCTGCTCCAAATTCCAACGTTTTGGCGTGTTTGGCCTCACTGTGCTTCGGGCACACAAACTTGCACTAACACAGCCTCATCCCTAAAATCAAGTGTAGCTGGGCCCTGCCCTAGAAAGTCTAGGGCAAGGAACAGACCTCTTTTGAGGACAGACCTCAATTTCTTTACAATACAGCCTTCAAAAGGCTATACAGCTAGTGTAGAAGTGAATTATAAATAAACTCAGGGAATAAATAAATAAATTAGGGAATAAAGAAATGCCAGCTGTCTTAGATCTTGGTGCTTACCAGAGGGTAGAAAATAATAGTCATTAAAAATTTGGAACCATAGCTGACCTTCACAGTTTTGTAGCCCAATTTCACAAGAAATGAGAAGTCCAGGAAAATCTCAAGCCAAAAATATGCAAAAATATGCAAAAGCAAATACAGATTCTCTCTCGTGTAAGCCACCTTCCAGTTTGGGCCTCAAACAATTTCAATGGATAAAATCCCAAGCAAAGGTAATATTTATCAGTCAAACACAGTCTAGCTACTCATAAACAAGAACAAGCAGAAATAATAGAGAGCAAATCAGGCTCACAAAATCTTCAAATAATGAAGTTATTAGGTATGGACAATAAAATTACCACATTTAATATACTTGAAGAAAAAAAGTCAAGCATGAAAATACACACAAGTAATCAGAAACCAAATTTAGAATCAAACAGATTTGAATAAAATTCAAAAATCAGTGTACTTCTAGAAGTAATACAAAATAATATTTTTTTAATCAATAAATGATATTTTTAATTCCATTCAGATAGTTGCAAGGGGGTGGGGAATGGACAGGGGTGTCTACAAAGAGGCATGAGAGATTTTTTTTTGGAGTGATGGAATTGTTTACTTCTTGATAATTTGGTGTTTAGGTGTTTATATACATTTTTAAAACTTCTTAAGATGATAAACCCAAAAGTGTGAATTTTAACATTGGTAAATTATGCCTCAATATTTTAAAAAGATTGGTGGTTTAAATAGCAGATTAGACAAATGAAGAGAAATTTTTTAACTGGATGATGATGCAAAGAAACATTTCATAGTTCAAAAGAGGAAGCTAACTGTAAATATTATAAATAAATAATGATGAATAGAAGATTAAAATATACACTGAAAATAACAGGATGGAAAATATACAAACAAACAATACTTCAAGAAGTTCACTACCAGGTCAAATATATATATATACAGAAACAGAGGAGAGAAAGAATAAATAAAAGATGGAATTTGGAGTCAATGATAGAATATTCTACTCTTCATAAAATTCTTCATCCACAGATTAAGAAGTCCTGAATGTCTCAATAAAAACACAAAGAAATACACTTTGACATATCATGGTGAAACCAAAAAATTACCAAAGACAAAGGCAGAAATAAAAATATTTTTTAAAAACCCAGATTATCATCAGAGGATATATACATAGATAGTAGACAAATAACAGCAATATGAAAGTCAAAGGCAGGGGAATGATATAAAGTTCTGTGAGAAAACATCTGTCAACTTACAATACTAGATCTAATGAAACTATCGTTCAGGAACAATGGTCAAATAAAGATATCTTCAGACCAAAACAAGCTGGAAAAACTTAAAGGGGCTTACTGAAGCTGACTTTTATTAAAGAAAAATATAAAAGAACATTTTTTAAACAGAAAAGGAAAGGCCTGAGATGCAGGAAAGAAAAGAAGAATAAAGAAAGTGGAAATCTTATGGTTAATTGAAAAACACATAGTTTGAAACAATTTTAAAAAATCAATACTAGCAATATGATACAATGTAACAGAATTAAAATATATCATAAGATGGAAGTGGATGAATGCAATTAGAGTATTGTTATTGTATTATTCAAAAGAAGGGTAAAGATACTCATTAACTCTAGATTTTGGCAAGTACTCACTCATGTTATTATTACCCAGGGACTTGTTAAAAAATTAGAACACCATATGAATCTTTTAAACTAGTAAAAGGAAAAATTTGGGTTGAGTGGAAAAATAATAAAAGAAGATAAGAAAAGAAAGAGAGAGAGGATAAATGGAGGATAATTAAAAAGCAGAAAATTAAAAATTTAGATACAAAACCATGTATGTCACTCATTACCAGAAATACAAATGGACTAAATACTCCAGTTAATTGAAAATGTTTAGACTGGATAAAAAATAATTTTTAAAACCTCTATGCTATTTGCAAGAGACATAACTAAAACAAACAAACAAAAACATAGAAAGCTTGAAAATAAACAATGGAATAAAGATATATATACACACACACATCAACAAACTTCAAAACAAAACTTTAATAGAGAGGATCAAAAGGCCAAGGGTTTGTTCATTGAACAGACTAATACAATTGATGGGTCTCCAGTGAAATTGATCCAAAAAAATAAAGGTACAAATAAACAATTTCAATAATGAAAAGGGAGACAGAAATGCAGTCAGATATTGTAAGGATAATCAGAACATATTATAAACTATTATATGCCAATAAATGTAAAAATTTCAAAGGAAATAGACAAATTCCTACGAAAATAAGACTGATCAAACCTAATTCAAGAAGAAATAGAAAACGTGAATAGTCCTATAACCATTAAAGAAATCAAAATAGTTCTCAAAATTTTTCCTACAATGGAAACTCCAGGTTGAAATGGCTTCATCAGATTGCTCTACCAAACAATCAAAGCAAAATTAATTCCAATCTTAAACTATTAAAAAAAGGAGAAAAGAAGGAATACTCAGCAATGTAGTTTATGATGCTATCATACTGTTAATACCAAGGCTCCAGAAGAATAGAATGAAAAAGGAAAATTATGAGGTAATGTTACTAATAAACTTAAGAACAAAAATTCTACGCAGACAATAGCAAATCTTAATCTAGTAATTTAAAAGAAAAGTGTTGTTGGAAACAATGAAGACGTGCACATCCCTTCTTAACATAGAGTAATTTTTTTGAGATTACTAGGTGACTCATAAGTTTGAAAAGTTGCCCATCACAAGTCAAGCTAATATTAGCATATTAACCATATGCTAATATACCTTTGCCCACATCCTTAGTAGTTCATATAAAATAACATCTGACATAGAGGTGGTTCTATTTGAAATAGATGATACATCATAATTCTTTTGGCCTTTCCTAGGAATTTTTTTCAAAATCAGTTAATATAGTACATCATAAAACTGATTCAAGGAGAAAAATCAAGTAATAACAATGAGTAGAGACATATTAGATTTATCAAGGGGGAAAGCTAATCAATGTCTAAGCACATTTTGAATAAACATAGTATAATTCTATATAGGTAGGGATGTTATATTTGGACAGTTCAAAATAGGGAATATATATAAAGGACTTTAAAATCTAGAATACTTTCATAATGTCTTCCTTTGTGAAGTTCCAGGATAAAATATTAGATAGATTATAATTAAGAGAGAAAGAGATGGGTTGACAGCAACACCTCTGTATTTGTACCATTGAAAGAATATTGATACATAGAGTTTTTGTAATCCTTTCCGTCCACTCTTACTGAAGGTTCTTTTTGAACTTCACTGTTTTTGCTCATTTTGAAATTATGAGGTGAAAATAACTAACATGTTTATGGAACATTATAGGTTACAAAGCTATGTAAAATACATTGTTTTATTTAATCCATAAAATGATTCTGAGAAGATCTTATCATTATCCCTATTTTACAGCCAAGGCGAAAAGAGTGAGAAAAGTGTAGTATATGAAATACTACAGACAAGTCAAGAAAGATGAGGAATGAGAATTAATAGTGAATTAAACAACCTGAAAATCACTGGTGACCTTGACCAGAGAGTTTCTGAAGGGTGGTGGGTTTACAAAAGAATGGGAAGAGAGAGATTGGAAGTGGACAGAATAGGAATCCCTCAAGGAGCTTTGCTGCAAAGGGGAGCAAAGAAATGCTGTGGCAGTTAATGGAAGATGTGGAATCAAGAGCAGAGTTTTACTTTTTTAAAATTGGAGAAGTAATGGCATGCTTGCATGACGACAATGGAATCAATGGAGCAGGAATCAAAACATTGATAAAGTAGGAGGGATGAGAGCATTAAGGGCCCACTTGAGGATTACTGCCCTGAATTAAAGTCTGGCCAGTCAGCAATGTTGTGTATGTTTCCCTCATTCAGCTGCACAAGCCTAGCCTAGAATGGGCAGTGTTGGGTTTAAATGAGGTGTGGCTTTGCCAAGTCTTTAGTACAAAGTGGCTAAGTCTTATAGATCCTTTGCCCTGTCCTTGTAAGTAAGAATACATCATTTACAATAATAACTAATGATAATAACAATACAATACTAACAATGACAATAATAAAGTCACCACCACTACCATCACCATTAAGCACCGCTTCCAAATACTGTTCCAGCACCAAATTACATTATCAGTAGTCCTTGCAAATATTCTATAAAATGAGTGTTATCCACATCAGTCTACAGAAGAGGAAACTGAAGCTCAGAGCTAGTAAACAGTAACTCCAAGTCTTTTAGACTCCCACATCCATGATGTAAATTGCCTGCCATAGTATTTGGAACATAGTAGGTTTTCAGAAAAAGCCAGCTCTTATTATTTAGTTATATCTGCTACATCATTTTCCTAGAGGGCATCAGGAAGAATGCAAAGAATTCTGCCCAATAAATGCTTTAAAATGTCAAGATACTGTAGAGTTGGGCACTGTTTATACTGGGCACGATCAAGTTGTTAATTGATAGCATCAGGCTGGGTGACCAGGGCTCGCTGGTCTTCTTTGCTTCCACTCCAGATCCAAACTGAAGAAGCCCTATCTTTGTGTATGACTGGCTCTCTATTTTCATTGACCTTCTATGTTTCTCTTTACCTACTGCACCAAGACTTTAGCAATTCCAATTAAGTGACGTGACATAAAGAAATGGCAGGGCTTCCCTGGTGGTGCAGTGGTTGAGAGTCCGCCTGCCGATGCAGGGGACGCGGGTTCGTGCCCCGGTCCGGGAAGATCCCACGTGCCGCGGAGCGGCTGGGCTCTGCGCATCCGGAACCTGTGCTCCGCAACAGGAGAGGCCACAGCAGTGAGAGGCCCACATACCGCAAAAATTAAAAAAAAAAAAAAAAAAAAAAAAGAAATGGCACAGGTCCCTTTTTCAACTCCTTCCAGGAAGGGGCTACTCCATACAGAACTCAAATGTATGGAAATCCATATCCACTACCTGAGAGGCTCCTGCTTCCATTTTACCACCTCAGCAAAATGACCTCTTTATAGGCAGAGATTCCTCAAACAGATGTATGAAACTCACCACTCTTTCTAAGGAGGGAGGGCAAGTAAGTCACTTAGAGTTTAAATTAGGGCTGTTTCAAAAGACAAATAATCCTGTTGAAAAACAAAAAACTTACCCTTGAAATAATTTCTTCCAGAATGGAAGGGAGAGGAGGGGTGGTGAGTGGAGACAGAGGCCTGGTGCCCCGGCTGCAGTGGAAGCCTCTGGAAGACCAGGCGGAGTGAGGCCGCACAGAGTGAAGCCCAGGGTCACAGAGCTGTCGGGGCTGCTGTTTGTTACTTCAAGTCCTGCTCTGTGTCAGCTCTGACCAACAGGGCTCCGCATGCAGAGGCCTCACACCTGGCACTTCAGACCCGATTTCCTAGTGCAAAATGGCTGCGCTGACACCTCAGCTCGCGGGGCCCGGCGCGGAGTCCACGACACAAAGCCTGAGGTGCAGCCAACCCGCCCCTCGAGAGCTCCGCCCCTCCCTCCCGCTGACGCTGACGGGATCCCTATACAGCAGCCCCGCCCACAGCCCGCGAGGGAGCGCACGCTGTCGCCTCTCCATTCTCTGATCAAAATATAAAGTTTTCCTTTGCTTCTGAACCAAACTCAGTCTCGATCTGTTGGTTCCAATGACACTGGGCAGGGGGACCCAGGTTGGGGCTCACTCTGGAGGATCGCTAACAGAATTTGAGAACATTGTAACTTCAATGAACAGTTGTGTGAACCAAATAAAGAAAACTTTTCTTCCCCTTTCTTCTTAAGGGAAGAAAAGATTACTTTTAGATGGTTTCTGAAAACGTCAGTAAATTTCCTGTAGAAAAACGGACAAGATGTTAATAAATTGGGAAAGAATTTTTGAGCACATGCTGTTCTTAACACAGTTCTAAAAGCAAAAATATTCAACGGGATCCGGTGCTGGGAGTATGGGGAGAAGATAAACCTTGGAATTACTTTGAACTGTTCTGTAATTAGCGTATAAATGACCAAAAATATTAAATATCATTATAACAGCTTCCAAATATTCAGTTCACTCATTTAATTTTTTTCTACTTGATTATATTCTACCATAACAAAAACTCCATTCCTGGATCTTGTTTGAGAACTCCAGATTCTTAAAAAATATAAAAATTTATTGAAATAATTTCTTCATTGATAGCAGATTTCTAAAAATGTTTACTTTTCATATTTATTCAAATAAAGTAAGATTTAATGTTAATAAATTTTATGAAATATGTGACTCTTCATATCTTATTGTTTTATAACTCTAGAAAACATACAAGAAATCTTTTAAGAGAAAGTAACAGCTTTCATTTTAAAAACAACAACACACACACACAGGATAATAAAAACATTATTTTCCATGCTATTAAATTAAAAAATGGAAATGTTCACAGGAATTTTCTTTCACTATTATGAGATGAGCATATGTGTTAATGGACATTTAGAAGCAAAAATAAGAAAGTAGACAGTGCTATTTCTAGAGAATGTAGCTTTTCCATTTGTATATTAAGGATGTATTTAAGTTTCAAATCAAAGACATGAGATCACTAATCAAAATATTTTACAAAGTAAGTGTCAACTGAATTCTATCTTTTTTTTATTAATTACAAAAACTGCTTAAAATGGACATAAGAAAATAAAGACAGTTATGATGTCTTAGTATAGCATTTTTTTCAGGAAGCAAAGAGGTGGGGAAATAAAAGACTTTCTTTTAACGTAAGTCTCAAAAAAAAGAAAAATGCTCATTGATATCAAAAGCCAAAGAGTGAATTTTAAAATGGTCTCATCTCAGTAAGAATTGATAAAGAAGAGGTGAATTTCATTTGCAGTTGATATGATTATATATCTGGAAAATTCCAAAAAGTAAATGGAAAACTACCACAATAAGTGAATTTCGTGAAGTAGTAAGTTATAAAATTAATATATGTAAATCAATAGTCTTCTTATATTAAACCAGAAAATGTGTGTGTGTATTATAAACTCTATATAAAGAGGCAAAATCTTGCTTATAATTAGAAAAATGCAAATTAACCCTTCATTAAATACCATTTTTCACCTATGGATAAAAAAAAGTGAAAGTTTGAAAACATAACATCACTGATGAGCCTCTGAGACAAAGGCACATTGCAAATAGGAAATTAAAATAGATTTTAACACTTAACAGACGTCAAAAAAGCCAGTAAAATCCCTTTGACATTAGCAATCACACTTCTGGGGATCCATTCCAAAAGCACACTGAGACAAATGTAGAAGTATACGTCAGGGCAATTCACTGTAAGAAGCCACTTTTAGATGGCAACATGTATCAGTCAACTATTGTCACAATAATTTTGTGTAACAAACCACAACAAATCTCAGTGGCTTACAAAACACTCATTTATTTCCTGCTCCTGTTTTTGCTAGCTAGCTGGGAGTTTCATAGACACATGTGGCCTTGGCTCCTGATCACAGGTGAGTTAGAGGTAGGTTGCCCAAGCTGTTGTTGGACTACTGGGCTACATGGGGCAGATGTACAAAAGAGCAAGCCCAGAACACGTTAACTTTTCTCAAGCCTCAGCTTGCATCAGGTCCACCAATATACTCTTTACCAAAGCAAATCACCAAGACAAAGCCAAAATCACTGTTTGGTCAGTATACATTATATACCATGAGGAAAGGATATGGACTTAATATTACTATGGGGGAGTAAAGAATCAGCACTATAAGTTGTTCTATTACTCAACCCAAATTTTCATCAACACGGAACTTGTTGAACAAACTATGGCATATCTGAAAACTAGGTAACTATGAGGCTATAACAAGGAATAACACAGTTCTACGAAAAAATATCAAGTAATGAGAAATTTTATATATTGCACTTCCCATCATGTCTAATTACCAAGCTGTATTACAGCTATAACGCAAAAAATGTAAATATGACTCAGGTTACCTCAGGTCTCAATTTATATTTACAACATAAAACTATGCTTACTCTTGTTTAGTTTATAGCTCAGTGTTTACACAGCACAAGAAGAGAAAAGAAAGAATAGTGTGGGTGGGAAGGAGGGAGAACATGTTTCAGGAAACTTGGACCATAATTCTGAAAGGAATTGAGCCTAAATTGCTGGCTGACCTTAGACAAACTTCTGAGAGCTCTCAAGGCTGAGCATTGTTTTAGGTACAGTAAAGTTTGGTTTGGTCTGGTTAAAAGATCTTATCAGCCATACTTCCCTAGTTATGCACATTATTCAAATTCAGGATATCCTCTGCTATCCTCTGGGACCTCTTGATGACTTAACTGTCAGCCACTGCCACTATTTACCTTCCATCCTTAGGCCATTCTTTCTTCTTATTCAGAACAGCAACACAAAGAAAAGTACCATAAAAACTCTTTTCCTTACTAGGTGCTTCAGCCTTGTCCATCTCTATGTTGACTTCTTAGTTTTCTCCCCATCTTTCTGTAATTCTTATATTGAGACACTTGGATTCTCTCTCTTCCTTTGTTTCTATATCTCCACCAGTGACACCTGCTCAGCTCATCAACAATCCCAGTAACAGCATAAACTACACTCTTTGCAAGACAGAGAAAGTGGAAGGGATTAGAGATTGCACTAACTGCAAGTTCCCTAGATCAGGGTTTCCTGTAAGAAGCTGTGCACCGAAACTATTGATACCAGGGAAACTTTCAGAAAGTTTCAATTCTGGTCTTTAACTCCAAAGTTTCGGCATTAAAATTTAGTGTAAAAGAGTAACATTTGGTCTTACAGAGTTGAGAACCACGGCTTTAAATAAAAAGAATGGTTGAGTATCTGCCAATAGGTTTTAGAACACTGTAGGACAGGGAACATTCTATTTAGAGAACCAAAAATAAACTTGGCAAGAGTAAAAGGACAAGAACTGACACTATTTTTTAATATCTCCAAAGAAGTGTGTTCAATGCAACAGTAATTAATCAAGTGTTTAATATGCTGCTCTGGGGCTTCCCTGGTAGCGCAGTGGTTGAGAGTCCGCCTGTCGATGCAGGGGACATGGGTTCGTGCCCCGGTCCGGGAAGATCCCACATGCCGCGGAGCGGCTGGGCCCGTGAGCCATGGCCGCTGAGCCTGCGCGCCCGGAGCCTGTGCTCCGCAACGGGAGAGGCCACAACAGTGAGAGGCCCGCGTACAGCAAAAAAAAAAAAAAAAAAAATATGCTGCTCTGTTCTTATTTGTACCACCGAAATTGTTTTGTGACAGTTCTGACTCATTTTCTTTTGTCTTATCCTGTGGTTCCTGGAGACAGGATGAGAATAAAGGTATCTCTTGGGTAGCTTAAAACAAAAAAAATCTCCTCACATGAACATATCTGATAGGCCTAATTTTCTAACCCATTGCTTTCCTATAAACCCTGCAAATCCAAAATTCAAGCCAATAGAAGCACAATGTTTGAAATTCAGATTAGTACTATCTTTCATTTCTTTATTTCTTCTAAAGTGTCCTTCCAACCCCATCAGTATCATAATTCACATAATCTTTGATGTATATTTCAACACTCTCTGTTTCCTCTTGCCTACAAAAGTGGTTCAGCATTAGGTTATGCTCTGCAGCCAATGTCAAACACAGTTACGCCAGCTGGCTTAATCTATTAAATACTACTCAAAAAAGGGAAAAACTGAATAAATTCCATCTTCGCCTACATGTAATTGAAAGTTTTGTGAAGTGTTAAAAGAGTGCCACTCACTTTTGTTTCTTGATGGTAGTCAAATGCTTTATACAAAATAACAACTAGGAAAAAAATCTGCTGTCACTGCTCCATTGCTTACCCCAAGTTGACACATACATAGTTACTCTATTTCCTTCAAGAAAAACAGATTTTGTGTTTTTTTGTGTGTGTATGACTACTATTCAGTAAATAATATCTAAGGCTTTTAGACCAACTAAGTGCCAGGTTCATAATTTTATCATTTATCTTGTCTTTTCTTCAGCAAATCTTTGCCATACTTCAGAGGCTTCAGTGACTACCTTGAAGTGGATGACTCCCAACATATACCCTCTGCTCACACCTCTTTTCCTGAATTTCAGGGCTAATATTTACCAGGCATATCTACCTGTCCATTAAAAACTCAAAGCACACACAGTTAAATAAGAAGTCAGCCTAGATTACCCCCTCAACCTCACCTCCTATCTCCATTTAATTACAAAGCTATCATTTCCTCCTAAGATTAAAAAAAGAAGAAAAAAAGAACTTTCCCACTTCTCAATCTCCATCTTGTACCAACTACTGCCAATTCTTCCTTTAACTAGTGAAATAGCCTCCTTGTTAATTTCTGTGTTCCTAGTCTCATTTATCTTTTTCTAACATCTAAATCTGATCATATCAGTTTCTTGTTGATATTTCTTCAATGACCCCCACTGTTAAATAAAGGATAAAATTAACAATCTAAACAAGTTATTTGCATGGCCTGTAAGATCCCTTAGATTCTTGCCCACTGGTACAATAACATCCTCATCCACCAAGCTCCTCATTTCTGGCACTCCAGCAATGCTAATATGCCTGACTTTATCTCAACACTTCTGGCTCTCTCGTGCCTCCATGCCTTATATCTTTGTTCCTTCTCCTTTATATGTCATTCAACATATTTTATTGAAAGCAATAAAAACTGATTCTGGGTCATTCAAGCAGAAAGGGAATTTTTGAAAAGTACATCTAAAACCACAGAAAATCACTGAGAAGTCTGGATAATCAAATTCAAAAAAAAGGCAGGAACAGAAGGAGGTGAGGCCAGAGATTACAATTCAGAATACAGTTCCTTCATTGGACCAAGGATGGCACCACTGGAACCACTATTCCTGGAATTGGATATTAGCTGCACTGCTACCGCTACTATCAGGAGGATTTTCTCATTGGTCTGGCGTGTGGGGAAGGGTCTGAATGACCAAGACTAGCCATCTGGCTCATGCTTTGTTTGCCAGAAAACTAGCAATGTGAGTCTCTCCAGTGGCATTATTTGCTCCTATGTCAAACAGTACAGAATTACCAAAATATAGAAAGAGTATTCAGATGTTACTGAAACAAACAAAACCCACAATGCGTTAGTTTCCTATTGCTGCTGTAATAAATTACCACAGGCTTAGTGGCTTAAAACAACACCAATTTATTATCCTGTAATTTGTGAAGGTTAAAAGTTCAAACTGAGTGTAACTGGTCAAAAGAGTATTACTGGTCAAGGAGTCAGTAGGACTGTGTTCCTTCTGGAGGTTCTAGGGGAGACTGTATTTCCTTCCCATCTCCAGTTTCTAGAGGCTGCCTGATTCCGTGGTTCATGGCTCCACATTACTTCAGCCTCTGCTTTTATCATCACATCTCCTTCTCTGGCCCTTTCCTTTCTCTTCTACTTATGAGAACTAAGTAATCCTACCTACCTCAAGATCCTTACCTTAATCATATATGCAAAGTTCCTTTTACTGTACAAGGTAACATTCACCGGTGTCAGGGGTTAGGAAGTGGACATTTGCGGGGCGGGGGTGGGTGGGGACATTAATTTGCCTACCATGAACCAAAACAAAAATAAACATGATTTTTCCTCCATGAAAAGGAGAATTCCTTTCCTCTAGAGGAGGAAATCCTCTAGATTTCCTCAGACAAACTAAGGCATCTTCCTTATAGGCTAAGAGTATATTTTGTACATTTCTATCACTGGTACTTGTAGGATCTCCCAGCTTAGATTACTAACCTGTGAGTGCCATGAGGGCAATGGCTGTGCCATCTTCAGCTCTGTGTCTCCAATAATAATCACATTATTTGACACTTAGTAGATATTTTTGAAAATATTAGCTAATTAACAAAGTATTAACCATAGTTAGGACTAAACGTGTTTGTAAATTGAGACCTTTTGTTTCCTGTTAGAAATGTATTTAACTATATATGGTTTCTAGAGATTGTTGTATCATGGTAAAAAGAGATCAGTGAATTAATCTGCTCCAAAACTAGTCTTTTTCAAGATGGACAAATATTAATGTTAAATCATATATTCTCCCTCCTTGGGTATTAGCTGAAGATTTATTCCTATCTGCTTTTTCCCTATAGGCACCAAAAATTTCAATGTATCTATAGTAATTAAACATCTTGTGAAGTAATCTAACTTTTCATCTTTGGAAAATAGAGAACAGTCTACAAAGTACTATATATTATAAGAAATCCAAGATCTATGATGCTGGAAAAGAATACGAGTTCTCTTACACTATATTTATTTATAAATACTGTGTTTAAAAAAGAATTGGGTCATGACGTTAAGCAAAAGTCTTAACTTATGACAACTAGATTTCAAAATGTGCTTTTAGGGTTTTTTCCCAACTGCAGGAAAATTTCTCATTTGTATATTACTGGATGCAAAGAAAAAAAAAATCCTTACAGATTGCTCTAGGTAAGGCTTATTTCATTCAGAGGTTAACAATATTGATATTATAATGATCTCAATATTTATTAATAAATATCTCCATGACATAGTTTTCTGTGACAAAAATCATAGTTTTTCAATCAAATATTTTGTTAGGTATGTAGCATATTGCATAGACTGCAGAATAATTGAAAGGAATGGCACACACTTGCTCAATACCATGAAAATAAAGGAAGTCTGGATAATTCACAGCTAACTAACCATTATTTTTCTGTGCATGTAACTCATCAGCAGCATCAGTGGAAAATAACAGGTATTAACGACTACAGAGCCAGGTACCTACCATCTTATTTCAATAACAAGATTAGATTTTGTAGTTTAGGTTTGCCTCATCATTTCACTTCTTTGCCAGCCTCGTAAGAACAGCCATAAAATGAAAGTGTACTGTTCCCATTAGATGTTTCTGGTAGCAAATAACAGAGTGAGTCACCACGTGAGACATATGGAAAATTTTAAACTCAGCCCCTCCTTGTCTAAACAGCCTATAGATTACAATTGCCTAGTAGGCCAGCAAACAAGCATTATACTTCTACAAATGTAAATTCATAACAAAGTCAATAGATGTTAGTGATTGTAACTGAAGAGAAAAAGCAATATAATTACTTTAATTGTAATGGAATACATTTAATAACCACTAATTTTTGAGAGACAAAACATTTGCAAAAGTCATTTTATTTCGTACATGTAAGTAGGAGATGAAAGACTACCCTCCTAGGCTGTATATCTGGGTCTTTGAAATAAACTGATTACAGGCAGATTAACAAGAGAAAAAGGTATACAAATTTATTAATTTTCAATATTACATGCACAGGGGCATCATGGGGGAAAAAACTGAATACCCAAGAAAAGGTAAGATTTGAAAGCTTACACAGTTGGTCCTTTCTATCTGCAGGTTTCACATCCGCTCTTGGTTGAATCCATGTATTTGAGCCTGGGGATACGGACCCATGGATAAGGAGGGGAAACTGTGCATTTTACATAAGGGACTTGAGCATTCGTGGAATTTGGTATCTGCAGTGGTCCTGGAGCCAATCCCCCACAATACTGAAACTGAGCAGGACCCTGTGGGGACTTCCTGGGTACACAAGCTCCTCCGTGTCCCCTGTTTCTTCTTTGTTAAATAAAAGGCTTTAGTCTCCTAGGCCTTACCTGAGTTCCAATGAGCAGGCTCAAGTATTTAATTATTTTAACAATAGAATCACAGGACCCCTAGGTCCTCCTGAACGATACAGATAACAGTCTGATGCATATCTTTGAGTTGTTCTGCAGAAACTAAGAACCCTCACCCAGGTGGAGGATGATGACTACAAGCTGGAGACCCCAGACTGGTTGGAACCAGAGGTTGATGACTGAGATTCCGGAAACATCACCCTGTTACCTCACCACCAACCAATCAGAAGAAGGTCCATGAGCTATCACTCCTCCTAAGACTCTATCCCCTAATACCGTCTTTAAAAACCCTTGCCTGAAAACCATTGAGGAGTTCAGGTCTTTTGAGAATGAACTGCCCATTCTCTTGCTTGGCCCTGCAATAAATTTTTCGCTGCTCCAAACTCCAACGTTTCAGTTTGTTTGGCCTCACTGTGCATTAGGCCCAGGGACTTGGGTTTGACAACAATACCAAGGGACTGTTTGTCATCTTAATAGGGGAACGAGAGGGGAGATGCAGGTCACTTAGGGGAGAGTAAATGATTTTTAGGAAAGATGAATGGGTCTTTTAAAGAATAGATGGGAGGTATAATAGTTTTTTACAAAGTTTTTTGACTTCTAGTCTCCTTTTCTGTGATAAGAATCAATCTACCCCGGTTGATGAAACTCCTGGTGGGAGGATTTATGGCGCTTGAGTTCCTTTTGGAGGATCAGAGAAGGGAGTTCAGAGAAAGTCTCTCCCTGTATTTGCTGTTTTTCAAGTACCCTCAGCACAAAATAACCAATATACCAAAGCCCCATGTTCTGGAGTGGCATGTCCTGAACTCCTTCATTTATCAGTACTTCATTAAATTAGCCCCAAAATTCAGAGTGTTAATAAATCTAGAAAAACTCTGGCTATGCAGATTAGAAATAGGATTCTCCTATAAACGAAATGATAAATGTTCTTGAAATTTTTGAATTTGGAAGTTAAATTCTTTAGGAACTCTATTAATAGCTTAGAGAGAGATTACATCTCTTTCATTACCTTTATATCCTCCATAAATCTAACTGAGCTGTTTTCATTTTCCTTTATCTCTTCATGCTATCTTAAAAGTGTGTGCTTTTGAATGCCAATATCCTCAAGATGAGATTCATATGTCCTCACCGAGGGGGAAAAAAAAGACAGAAATCAAGACACACTTTGTAAAATTGGTAATGTAGTCATTTTTTGACTGGCATTATATAGTACAACAGAGCCATTGTTATGTTCTAAGTTGTGCTTTGTCAGTGATATGACTCACCCGAGTTGCTTTTCTGTCATTCCTGTTATTTTCCTTATGGATAGTCCATCTAAATCACAAGGAGCACGTTACTAATCTACCTTTGCAAGGGCACTTGATAGAGAAAACAGCAGCCTTCTCAAGAGAGCACAATTGTACTCACATGAAGTTAATCTGAAAAGGGTCGAACTTTTCGAAATGAATTATCTGCAGTTAATGGTCCTAAGAGAGCAGAAAATTATCATTTTAGAGAAATCCAGCAAAATGGGTTTTCTTATATCTTCAAAGAAGATGGGAAGAAAAATTTTACCTGAATGTGGGTGTCTAAAGATCCTAATAGTGTGTGTGTGCGTGTGTGTGTCTGTGTGTGTTTCTAAGTCCAAAGTGCAAATAAATATTTGGCAAAAACTAACTTACTTCCCTTTAGTTTGGGGTGAATTTGTTAACTAACAGTCAGGATACATAGGCATTCAAACTTCACAAACTGCTTCCACAGGCATTATTTTAATTAAATCTCACAAACTTCCTGTGAAATGATATTATAATTTCACTTTTACAACAGAGAATCTGATGCTCAAAGATCTTATGGTATCTGGCCAAAAGATGAATCTTCTAATGCCATTTCCTTTGTTCTTTTTACGAAAGCTCAGCGAGTCTTACTTGTATTGAGCATATGACACAATGATCTAAATATGAAAGCCTTGGGATTTCTATTAGATGTTTATCACTTTTTACTAATAAGCATGTGCAGGACAAAAGAACATTCTTTAATTTGAAACAGATGTCAAATTGTGGGTTAAGAAAATTTAGAAGCCTGGTGTCAAATATTCTAAATGCAACAGAAAGAAAAACTTTATTAAAAAGATATTCCCAACTGAAAATGTAAACAATTTAGCATAATTTTAGGACAAATATAGTTTTGAGTTCCTAATCTAATAAAGAAAGTAAGGTAGACACTATGGGTTAGCTACACAAAAGCCATTCATAACCAAATTTCCCCTTTTCTTCCTCTAATAAACAGGTTGGAATGGTAAAATGTTCACTTTCCCTGAGTGCCTTAGAGGACATAACATGAGAATCAGTTTTGCCCAGGAAATGTGAACAGAAGTTGCTGAGTAGGAATTCTGGCAAAGTTTTTAAAGGAAAAGATTAAGTCAGTCTCCTTGCCTTTAGCTTTTTGCTTTCCCCTTTCTTCCACCTGGAATGTGATGCAATATCTAGGAGAACAGGATCATTTTATGACCAGTGACAAAAGACACATGTACAGAATGGAAATCAGGGAAATGAAAGGATTTGTCTTTGAATAACTACCCCAGGCTCCTTATTCAGTGGAACAGAAAAAGCTCATAGTTGTTGAGCCTGACTTTATTTGCAGCCAAACAGAATTTTAACAAATACAAAATGTGTGCCTGAAAATTGGGGTGCTGAACAAACAAAAATGAAAATATTGACTTTGCTAAGTGTAAAAGTAGTAGGACCCTGAGAGGTAAAGTCCTAACAATTTCTGGGAAGCAGGGTATTGATTCTTGCTATACAAAGAAAAACATTTGGTGTAACTACAGCCTGCTGTAGTCAACATGCTGACTCAGGTTTCAACTTTAAGGGAAATAATAAGAAAAATCAGAATCCTGACCAGTGCCAATTTCAGCAAATTCCCACAAGAAAGGATGGGTCTTCCAGATTTGGTCTACCAAATTTGCAAATCAAAGAGAGACGCTCTTTGTAGCTGCAATCCGTATTGACTAAGATTACCATAATGTGGAATCTTGTTAAGTGTTGAAAGGACAAATTCAGGTTCAGGATGGGGAAATCAGGAATACAGGGGAGTCTGTGTATTTGAAAAGGTTAAATGTTGCAGCCTTACAGGAAACTCAATTGGACCTCTAGTTTTCTCAAGCCTGTAAAAATGGTCTGCCGTTCAAAGGTTTGTAAGTGGCCGAAAAAATGGAATTAAAGATTTACCTCAAAAAAAAAAAAAAGAAAAAGATTTACGTCACTAAAGTCCCCATTTTTAAATTTCGTCAAAGAAATTGCATTAAACTAAGGGCTAGGAAGATGGAAAGAGTAGAAAGGCTAACACGTAAAAACCGAAACTTTTGAGGTTTAAGGATTAAAAATACATAATATCTGTAATTACTTTGTCATAGATATGACCAAACACAAATTAACTGAGCACTTGCTAATTTTAAAGAGAATTAAGGGGCTTCCATGGTGGCGCAGTGGTTAAGAATCCATCTGCCAATGCAGTGGACATGGGTTCGAGCCCTGGTCTGGGAAGATCCCACATGCCATGAGCAACTAAGTCTGTGCACCACAACTACTGAGCCCGTGTGCCTAGAGCCCGTGCTCCTCAACAAGAGAAGCCACTGAAATGAGAAGCCCTCGCGCTGCAAGAAAGAGTAGCCCCCACTTGCCGCAACTGGAGAAAGCCCGTGAGCAGCAATGAAGACCCAATGCAGCCAAAAATAAATAAATAAAATGAATTTTTAAAAATGTAAAAAAAAAGAGAACAGAGAGAATTAAATTGCCAATTAATTTCTGACTATAACCTCAAGAGCCAGTGAATGTCCAAAGCTAAGACAAATTCCAGGCCCCTAAACTCAGACCAAGAGAAGAGAACTTGAGAAATCTCTGCAGCCCCTAGTAAGGGCATCATCCCCCATGTCCACGTCAGACATCACCAAGGAAGATGAGAGATAAAGCAGATCTTCTCAAGAACAGAAGCAAAGATAAACTGAGGAATTTTCTCTATCATGAGAGAAAGTTGTCCCGTTTCCTAAAGAGCAGGATAAGTTGTTTTTTTATTTATCATTCTCCCTTTCTCCAAATGACATGTTTATTGCAGATATCTCACAGTTCTCTGCCACTGTAAACTGGATGCGTGAAAGCAAATAACTTGTTATTTAAGCTTATACGCTATCAGGTCACATCCACATTAGAAAAACTGCATGTCACCCCAATATCCTAAACTTGAAACTAGATGTAATAAGTGAATTACACTTTTAGATTGTGTTTCTCATGGAGGAGGTCAGTACTTTAACCATGAAATAAGAAATAATATATTGAGTCACTAAAAGATTGTGGCAGACAAGGCAGGTTAGTTCTCCAAAGGCATTCATAATACATGTTTGCTTTGCCTTTCCTTACTATAGCAGATACAGCTGCAATCCATGTTGACTCAGCTTCCCCTAATTTGGAATCTTTTAAGTGTTGAAAGGACAAACTCAGGTTCAGCATGGGGAAATCAGGAAAACAGAGGGTTTCCCTACTATCCTACCTTGAGAAAAAGAGTAGTCATGAGATCCCATTCTAGACAATGAGATGTTTGTTGAAGCTAAAGAAGGACTTATTGGAGAGATTTTTTTTATAGTATTATTTTTTTAATTTAATTTATTTATTTTTGGCTGCATTGGCTCTTTGTCGCTGCGTGCGGGCTTTCTCTAGTTGCCGAAAGTGGGGGCTGCTCTTCGTTGCGGTGCGCAGGCTTCTCATTGCGGTTGTTTCTCTTGTGGAGCACGGGCTGTAGGTGCACGGGCTTCAGTAGTTGTGGCACGTGGGCTCAGTAGATGTAGTTTGTGGGCTCTAGAGTGCAGGCTTAGTAGTTGTGGCTCACGGGCTTAGTTACTCCGCAGCATGTGGGATCTTCCTGGACCAGGGCTCGAACCCATGTCCCCTGCATTGGCAGGCGGATTCTTAACCACTGCGCCACCAGGGAAGCCTGGGAGATTTTTTTTTTAAGGGACAGATCTGAAAGTCTTCTTGACTTCTTGACCCTAGCCTTTTCCCTTTGTTTTTTTTTCCCCTACCTAGAACATGCATTTGATGTCTATAAGTGCAGCAACCATTTCCTGACCACAAGGATGAAAGAGCCATAAGATAAATTTTTTTTTTTTTTTTTCTGTACGCGGGCCTCTCACTGTTGTGGCCTCTCCCGTTGTGGAGCACAGGCTCCGGATGCGCAGGCTCAGCGGCCATGGCTCACGGGCCCAGCCACTCCGCGGCACGTGGGATCTTCCCAGACCGGGGCACGAACCCGTGTCCCCTGCATCAGCAGGCGGACTCTCAACCACTGCGCCACCAGGGAAGCCCAATAAGATAAATTTTGATGGAACAGGAATATAGAATAATTTGGGTCTATGATAATATACTTGAAAGATTATACTAGTCCAGGATTTCCTTCTCCAGAATTCTTGTTTTATAAGTAAACCCTAGAAATACATTGGTTAACTATTATTTAATAGTAAAACTCTTCAAAATTCAATGGCTTATTACTCTTATCTCCATGGGTAAGTCTATATAAGATAGGCTTAGCTGGGGTGGTTTGTCAGGGTGGCTCTGCTCCACATGTCTTTCATTCTTTTTCTGGGACTAGCAGAATAGCCCAAACAAATTCTTACGATGATGGTAGAAGCACAAGAAAGCAAATGATAATCCAAAAGGTCTCTTAAGGTCCAGACTTAAAACTGGCATGTTCCTTCTAATGGCTATAGCAAGTCACATGGCTGAATCCTAGTCAAAAGGGGGAAATATGTAATAGGGAAGACGTTCTGTATTATATTACAAGTTAATCACTAAAGTGATGTAGCTTATAAGCTTAAATTATACATAATAGCCCATCTCTGGGAACCCTGCCTCCCAGGTAATGAGCATTAAGCTAAAATACCTCTGTTTAGCTTAAAGCAAACATCCTGGCCAGGCCCACGTGTGAATGACTGCAGGCAGGAAGAAATTAACACATCCCCCGCCAGAGGTTGACTGGAACCAGGAAATGTTTGACTTTACCCCTCCTCTTCTGGTATAAAAGAAGCCAGCATTCTATCTCAGGCAAGATGGTTTTTTGGAACACAAGTCCACCATCTTCTCTGTTTTCTGGCTTTCCAAATAAAGTCACTATTCCTTGACCCAATAACTCATTTCTCAACTTATTGGCCTGTCATGCAGTGAGCAGTATGAGCGTGGACTCAGTAACAAATGGGCTCTACCCCATTTAGAGTAAAAAACTGCAAAGTCAAAAAAAAAAAAAACAGAAAAAAAAAACCCATGGGCTTCCCTGGTGGCGCAGTGGTTGAGAGTCCGCCTGCCGATGCAGCAGACACGGGTTCGTGCCCCGGTCCGGGAAGATCCCACATGCCGCGGAGCAGCTGGGCCCGTTAGCCATGGCCGCTGAGCCTGCGCGTCCGGAGCCTGTGCTCCGCAATGCAAGAGGCCACAACAGTGAGAGGCCCGCGAACCACAAAAAAAAAAAAGAAAAAAAAAAAACCCTGCAAAGTCACATAACAAAGGACAATGGATCCAGGAAAGGGTGAGTGAATATTTGCAACAAATAATGCAAGCTACCACAGTTGATATTATTCACATTTTCTATTAGTTGCACACAAATACAAATTTAACTATATCACCTATATGACTGTTGTAAGGGTTAAATTAGCAATGTAGAGCAACCAGTACAATGTTAGGAACAAAATATGCAGTGAGTAGTTATTATTATTACCCAGTTGTATCCTCCAACATAATCCAAATTGAAGTCAACAAAGGAATTATCCTAAAATACTAAAACACAACAATCATAACATGAGTGATTTTTTACTTTTTGTAAATTATATTTTATGACATAATTTAATGTATTTTAATTTTAGCAAAGCCAGTACTATAAAACTAAAATAAGACTAGAGAACAAAAATACTGTTGGGCTGCACCCCTCAGGCCTACAAGCCCAGTGCCTGCCCAGCTTCAAGACCGAAGAAAGAGCCCAGAGTCAACGACAGAGACATTAATGGCTAATGGATAGGGGGAGCTTACACGTCTGAAGAAGGTCCTGGAGCCATACCCCACCATGTGCGGAGGGCAGTGGGGGAGGACATGGTGGCAGTATTCGCTCCTAGGGAAAGGGGAGATTGCCAGTTATAGGGGGAATTGATGTCAGGTTGGCTCATCGGTTATCAGGGAAACTAACAGATGGGCACACCCCTCACAGCCTTTTTGATAAGAACAATCACTAGCTGGGGCCTGGGGCAAGTACATAGGAAGGTCAGTCATGTGAGTAGGGTATAGGTGGAGCAGGCACTGGTTGAGCAGGGGATGTCCAGAGAGCAAGAGAACAGCTATCTTAAGTGGTCTGACCATACAAATATTTCTGGTGATTTTGAGTTCTTTTGTTATCTGCCTATTTAAACAATAGTTATAAAAACAATAGAATACATTACCGTTCATAGAAAATAAATATTGTGTTGATAACCAAACTTACTAACATGTAAACACTGCATTCATGTTTGGAGTTGAATGGTTTACTGACTACTTTTTAAGCCTTCATTAAAAAGAAATTAATTTTTAAAACTGTGAAATAATATAAATAAATAAGATGGGGTTTTAAAATAAAACATTAAAAATTTGCAAAAATTCTTAGTAAGACTTTTTCAATATTTGCTAGCTGATATTTCTAAAATTGCAAGTAAAGATTGTATACATGTAATACTAAGCACATATTCCCTGCATTAAGGAACAGATGATAAGAATAGCAGCCATCCAGAAAATAGAATAGTTGCACATAAACTGTCTGACTCTCAGACAATCATTATCCTATTAAATGAATCCAGACTTCCTGAAAACATGATAAATAGTTCATAGAGCAAAGAGTCAGCTGGGTCCTATTTCATCGGAGAAAATCCGGTCAGGTGACTAACAGATAGCTGTCTAGGCCCTTTTACTAAATTAAACCTAGTTGGATTAGTCTAGAGATGGGCGCTATCTCAGTGTCAGTCATCAACACCAAGGCCTCTGCACGTTCTGGGATCCACTTAGGCTGAACTCAGGTTTGTCATTAACACACATTCTCATGACTATAGGAAAACACCTTGTTAGGCCTGAGCAAGAGGGGCCTCTGGCTTGGGTCCTATGTTTTAGAGGGTCCTCTCCTCTCCTCCCCACACTTCCCCTTTCTCCTCTCCTCTCTTGACTCACACACATACACACAGAGACACACATACACACACACAAACACACAAACTTAAAATTTAATTTAAAAAACACATGAACCAGTCTATCATTTGGGATCCAATGTGCAGCCCTGGCACACAGCCAGTAGCTCTAAAAAACTGCTCTCCTAAACTCCTAATTTAACATATACACAGTACCTTATATAAAATAGGTAAACAACAAGGACCTACTGTATAGCACAGGGAATTATACTCAATACCTCTAATAACCTATAAAAGAAAAGAATCTGGAAAAGAATATATATATTATATATATATATAAAACTGAATCACTTTGCTGTACACTTGAAACTAACACAACATTGTAAATTAACTATACTTCAATAAAAAATTATATATATATATAATGGCAAATTACCCTTCCAAAAAACAAACAAAAAACCCTGCTCTCCTGATAAATGCAAATACCAAGGAAAAGGAAACACTTCTCCACATCTCCTGCCCTATATCCAGAAACAGAGGTCAACTGTGTCCAAATGAAGGCTTGTGGTTTGGATTGTTGCTGACATTGAAGAGGGGCACTGTTTCAGAGTTCTAGAAGAATTTTATTGGTGGGATACATAGGTTTGAGGAAAGACAAACAAATAAACATACTTCTTCCTGTCAAATAGCATAAAACAATAGTTTTTGCATAGTGAAATATAATTTCATAGTGGTGCCAAACACCCGTTTTCTTTTTCTCTTTGCATCCAAAGCTTGGTTCAGGAAGTACTCAAGAATTATAATGTTTGCAAAACTATACAGAGCAAGAGGAGAAATATTTTGCAAAATTAAACTATTCATATTATTCTCAAATTTATATATCTGTAGATCATGATTAACATAGATGAAGTATGTAACAATTGTTGACATTAACAAATATACCCTAGATATTACTTTAAGGGAGAGCAGAAATCATGTAAGTGAGGTGAACTTTATGATAAAACTTTAACTTCTCTGTAATAGTTATTCTGTAATTATAATTTATCATGCATGTGATTCTTTTACAATTTTTGAGTACCACAGGTAAAATTCATGGATAATTTCTGAATCTGTTTTACTTTAAAAAATGTATTAGTAATTCCAATTTAGTGACAACTTCAGCAAAGCAAACTGTCTATAAATTAATATAAATAAAACACTACCTAAGAAATATGACTCGAAAATTAATTTGGCGTTACTATCATAAAAACACAATTTGTGTAAAAGTCATTATTTTAACAACCTAATTTTGCTTGAAATAAAAGCTATGAAATAAATGCCAAATAATTTACATATTACGTGTCTTGATATTTAGCCAAGTCTGAATCATATGGCTATATATATATATATATATATATATGTAATTTTCTTATTAGAAAAGGGACACTTTCCAGGGTAGGGGAAAGAATATATTTTAGGAATTCTATGATTTATCGCTTTGCAGTACATAGACACTTACTATGTGGACCTCCTTTTTTTTTTTTTTTGCAGTATGCGGGCCTCTCACTGCTGTGGCCTCTCCCGTTGCAGAGCACAGGCTCCAGACACACAGGCTCAGTGGCCATGGCCCATGGGCCCAGCTGTTCCGCGGCATGTGGGATCCTCCCGGACCAGGACATGAACCCGTGTGCCCTGCATTGGCAGGCAGACTCTCAACCCCTGTGCCACCAGGGAAGCCCGGACCTCCTTTTGTATCTTTGCCTTAGATCCAACAGAATTTAGAGATGGACAGGCCACAGGAGATTTAAATTTGAAAAAGTGGTTTGAAAGTCTTATGAGGAAAATTAATTGTATTTATGGTTTGCAAATGACAACACATTGGGGAAAGAAAAGTCAGTGTTTTATAAAAAAGAGGATTATCTTCAATTCTTAGCCAATGGCACCTGAGAAGTCTTCTGCTGGTTTGCTTTTCTAAAATAACCAATTATTTCAACATAAGATATTTTAATTATTAGCCCATATTTAAAATTTTTTATTATGGAGTCTGTTATTATTATTTTTTATTTTTTACAAGTGACTGATTCTCAAGAAGGGATATTTCCCTTAGGGTGAATTAATGTTGTATCAGGTCACATATTTCCTTTTTCCAGTAACCAACAGATAGGATGTAGTAGGTACTCCCATCCAAAGCACAATTCTTCATTCATCAGTTGGGTTTTTTTTTTTTAATCTAAATTTCTGTTAGCTTTCGTAGCGCACTGAATCTAGCCTAGCAAGACTATTTTAACGGTCTCTTTTCCATTTCACATAAAATTTAGTGATAGTACTAAGTGGACAATTATGGACTTCCTCATAGGCCTCTCAAAGTAAAAGATATTTTCAGGTTTAGGTCTAACCACTGTATCAGGAGAGTGTAAATAGAGAAGAGCAGGGATCCAAAACCCAGCAATGAATGGTGTTAAAAATCACATGTGACCAAAAGATCCATTCAAAATGTCAATTAGGCCAAGATCTTTAACTTAACAAAGTATGAAACATTTGTTGATTTTCTATTAAATTATATATGGCAAGCAACTTTTAAGAAACTACCATTTGAGTTTTGTTTGGTAGTGAAACTATCAATAAAACAATATGACATTTACCTGAAAAGACTAAAAAAAAGTCTTACTTTTTGCAACTACATATCTGAGAGGGTCTCTTACAATAATTTAACCAAAACATCACATGACAACAGAATGAACACAGAAGTAGATAGGAAATATCAGCTTTCTTAGTATGTATAAAAATCTAGTTATTTAGACAGACATTAATAAGATTTTCAAAAATTTAAATAGTGACATTCTTATCTATTTTTTTTTGGAAAATAGATACATTTCTCAAAAATATGTTAAACACAGCAAGTTAAAAAGAGTTTCAAGTAGAACCGAAAATTGAGAAACAGAAAATATCAAAGTAGTAATAAATTTCTACTCAATAAATTGAGAGATATTGAGGTTTCCACTCAAAATGATCTTGAGTTCACACTTTTAAGTATACCTATTCATCACAAATGATAGCAACAGAACATTTTTGGAAATTAAATTAAAGACGTATAGCCATTATCAAAACAAATGATAAATCACTGTAGGTTAGAAATTATAAAATAAGCATAAAATCTCAGATCTTTTTGGCATTAAATTCAGAAACAGATAGATGCTGCCAGTTCTCTTGCCCCTTCCAGAGTAACTGGGACCCAAACACTCCCTACACATGATTTGGAGAAGAAAGAGCCAGGCTTACAACATGAAATCAAGGTCTGGAATAAATTCTCTTCATCCACAGAAAGATGCTGAGCATAAATGTAATTATTCCCTGTAACTATGACCCATGGACTTAGTTTGGCAAATGACATAGAGACAGCCACCCGATTAGGACTTATGCCAACTTAATTGCTACCTCCATGAGTGGATATGAGATATCTCCAGTGTCACCATGGGACAGATGCCAAGAATCTTATATATGACCTGCTTCTTGACTGAGCTGGAGAAGAGACAAGCAGAGAAAAATACAATGAGAGGACAAGAGAGAGAAAAACAAACAGAATGAACCAGAATTGGGCCTCAGTGAGCCAGCACATGAACACTACGAAACACCTGAAAAACAAAACAAAACAACACTAAACACTAAAAACTAGAGCCAACAAACTTAATAATTACTCAATGTGAAAATAATAGCTTTGAAATAGCTTTAAGATACATACTTTTAAATAATTAAAAAGACAATAGAAAGAATGACATCTATAAATGAGTCATTATGAGAAAACTGAGGCAGAAATTAGTCAAAGATAGATGTCTACAGAAGAGATATAATTAGAAACATAGCATATAAACATTTTTTGTAATCAAGTTTAAAGAATTAACATAGGGAATACTCTCTAGACTTGTCCAATAGAACTTTCTATTATGATAGGAAGATTCTGTATCTGCATTGTCCAATATGGTAACTACACTCTAGCTATTTAGCAATTCACCTATAGCTACTAAAACTGAGGAATTGAACTTTAAATTTTATTTAATTATAATTAATTTCAATTTGTTTAAATGAACATACATGGCTAGTACTACTTTATAAGACAACAAAGTAAGATAGAACATAATCAAAGAAAGAAATAGAAGTTTTTGAAATGTAGCACTCAAGAATTTGTCCAGAAAGTGACATAGAGATAAATACAAACATATAAAAGCACAAATAATAAAGAATGAAGATAGATTGAGACTCTAAAATACATGTCTAAATGAATTTTCAGCTGTAGAAAATAGAGGGAACATTGATGAATCAATATGTGAAGAGATAATGGCTAAAAATTGCACAGAAATAGAGAAGAGATTTCAGATTGAAAACATGTTCTGTGATTAAGAAAATAAAGACACTTCTAAATATAACCCAGTGAAACTGCAGAATAACAATGATAAAGAAAAAAAATAATCCCTACAAACTACAAAAGGGAAAGAGTATCTATAATTGAATAACAGCTAGACTTACAGAAAACTTTTCATCAGAAACAGTATTGGCCAGAAGAAAAGAGTAATATTTTCAGAATGAACTGATAATCTATAATTCAATGGTCACATGAACTTTTGTTTATGAGGGCAAAATAATTACTTTCTAAAGAAATAATACAAATAAAAGTATTTATTTTATAGATTTTGTAAATCTTTCATGAAGGAAACATTAAAAGAAATATTTCAACATGAAGAAATGTTTACTCATGAGTGGGATGCAAGAAAAGAAGGAACAAAAAATTTGCAAAGAAACAGTAGTAAATCTGCCTATTAGGTTGCGAATAAAAGACTGGTAACAGAGCAAACTCTTTCATAAATAAAAAGGGAATTTTCTGTGTAAAATAAGTGTAAAGTCTTGAGGAAGTTAAACTGGGCAGATTGATCCAGTGGCTCTCAACAGATCCAATCAAAGACCCAATTTCCTTTTATTTCTCAATTCTACCACCCACAGCTTCATTCTACAGGTAAGTCCTTTGTAAGTGTGACTTCCAATACATTTACTTTAATTATTGGCTATAATGAATGAACTATTGAATTTCTATGCTTGGCAGATGATATAATAGAATTAAAATTGTATATACAAGAAGGAAGATAGGTGGGGTACTTCAGTGGGTATTTTTAAAATGCAACATTTCTTGTTTTGTTTCGATTTTCTATGAGAATGATTTAGAATCGTTAAAGAAGTATAAAAGTGTGATACGTGTGTTAAAAATTTAAGAATACACATTGAAGACTAAAATAAAATTTATAGTTTGCAATAAAGGAAATGTTTAAATTCATCAGAATGAAAAAAATAAAGTAAAAATAACACGATAAATTGAAAACTCAAAAATACATGACTGAAATATATTCAAATATATTAATAACAAAATAAACATATTTAATTCACCTATTAAAAGACAAAGACCATAAGGCTTAAAAAAAACTCTAGCTATATACTTTACATGAAAAAACACATTGAAAAAAATTACACAGAATGATTGAAAAAGCTATACTTCACAAATATTACCCAACAGAAATTGTGTTATAATTTTAATGTCAGAAAAAAATAGAATTTAAGGTAAAATATTAATAAAGAGAAAGAGAGAAACTATCAGATAGTAAAAACGGAAAAACTTGCTCAAGAGATCTCTCAACCACAACCATGTACAACCTTTGTAACACTTCTCACAATCATGCATGACAAAACTGACAGAATTAGAGGGAGAGACTGAACAATCTACGTTCTTGCTGGGGAATTTTATACCCAGCTGGCTCAGAAAACTATGGATCAGAAAACCCCCCAAATTAAGTGAAGGCACAGAAGATTTAAATTGCACAGTTAATCATCTGTGCTACAAAAAATATAGATTTTTTTCTGGCACACATGAAGATTGTGGAACAATTGACTACATAAAAATTATAAATATGAAAGGATATATAAATATATATCACTTTCTCTAAGTGAAATGCAGCTTACCTTAGAAAGCCCTTGGGATCAATTGTTAGTTAGAACTCAGGAAAAGGGAAGAAGTGAGGAAAATGCTCTTCATTAGGAGAGTCTGTGTTCCAGTAGTCTGGTTTCAGGACTAGATCATAGGCTGAAATGGCTAGGAATGTCTTCCCATGGAGCAGATGGTTGAAGATCAATAGGAAAATAGAGTCTGATCAAATTAAATTATTTCATATTTTGTTCTACAACTCTCTTACATTTACACTAGTGAATGTAACAAACATTGTACAGTGGTGCTTTGGAAAATAAAGTGGAGTTGGACATATTCACTTTGGGTGAATTTCACTGTGGGTGAAACCAAGCAGACTCTAGCAGTATGTAGAAGGAAAGAAGACATGAAACAAGGTGAGCCCAGATGGAGCAACTTGACAGATTACCATAACCCTGTGGTTTCAGGAATACGGGGTTAGGTATGACAGACTTTGAACAGCTGTGGGGATGAATGCTTAAGTGATTAAGGCTTAGAATAATAAATGAAAGAGTAACCCCTTGATGGGGACATTCAGATTAACATTCATAAAATATTTTATTTGATTGAAGAATACAGCTTAGTAAACTCAAGGGAAGCCTATTTTTCTGTAAAAACAGATTTTTCAGTCTGGCAGGCCTGAAATAAATTTGCCACTGTGTCTTTACTGCACTGTGTCTTTACTCTCTACTTTGGCGAACAATGAAGCCAAGAACTTTGTATTTCCTTTAAGAAAGAAATGTAGATTTCCTATTAAAAGGCAAAGCCATCATTTCAAAAGGATGAATTAGAGAGTACTCTAAAAAGAATTCCTGTTGGATAAGGTATTTAAAATAAGTCCATAAAGCAATTATCCTCCAATAAAGATGTTAAATAAAATAAAATAAGTCTAAGAACATTTTTTAACACTAGGCCTATAGAATTTTAATTTGATTGTGAAGAGTGTACACTTTTTTCACTATAAACCTCTGCTTCATCAGATTTTATTTTTGTAGGCATGCAAGAGTAAGTAACAGTGTCTCAAGGTCTTTTAAACTTAAGGAAAAAAATCTCAATTTTCATCAACTCATGGTGACCTTGAATTGCTGATATGTTGAACGTTCAATAATAACTGTTGAGGGACTTCCCTGGTGATACAGTGGTTAAGAATCTGCCTGCCAGTGCAGGGGACACGGGTTCGACCCCTGGTCCAGGAAGATCCCACATGCCGCGGAGCAACTAAGCCCATGCGCCCCAACTACTGAGCCTGCGCTCTAGAGACCACAAGCCACAACTACTGAGCCCGCATGCCACAACTACTGAAGCCTGTGCGCCTAGAGCCTGTACTCCACAACAAGAGAAGCCACCACAATGAGAAGCCCATGCACCACAACGAAGAGTAGCCCCCGCTCGCTGCAACTAGAGAAAAGCCTGCACGCAGCAATAAAGACCCAATGCAGCCAAAAATTTTTTTAAAAAATTAAAAAAAAGAATAACTGTAGATATATTGATATGTTGATATATTCATCAATTAATTGAAACTTCATCTTTTAAGACTTTGAAGTTCATTGGCAAAACAGAGATCAACACTAATTCACTCTTGCATTAGAGCTTGATATGAGTGCCTTAAAAATGCCTTATCTATACAAACATTTGGTGTTTTGGGAGTTGTAGAATTGATAGAACATGGACTTACTACATGGATCTTAATAGCACACTTGTTGCTGCCTCCCTTCCCAATCTAAAAAAATACACTAAGCAAGCACCTAAGCAGTTTCAAATTTTCAATGGAAGACTGTACAATACCTGAGCAATACTTAATCAATCCTTCTGTCTAAGATGGTAGCCATTATGAAATATTATGTTATCTGAACTGAAAAGTTCCAGTTTAACACACTTAATATTTCAAAGCTTCTCTGCACATTCTTGAACGTGTCAACTGACAACATTCTAAGCCAAAAACGGAGACAGCCATCTCACAAGCTACTGAAGAGAGGATATGGAAGAATCAGTCTACCTCATCATCGTTACAGATAAACAATTTATAGAGCATTTTCTACTAAGTGCATTATCTTTGATCCATAGTCAGAGTATCATCACATCTGAAACTGTTATATAGTTTTAATGACAAAAACACTGTTTCCATTTAAAATATATTATTTTTTCTTCTATATTGGCTTTAAACAAGTCATAGCAGACAAAAAATGTGATGCTACAGTCCACGGCCCATCATAAGCTCCAGCTGATAAAGGACTGTATTCCCAATTGTAACAGCACCTAAAGCAGACTGGCCCAAAGAGCCAACCAATAACTACAAGTGAATCAAGAAATGCATGTTTCCACAAAAGCCTCTCAAGAAATAGAGCAACACATGCCGTAAATTCAAGGGACTACTGCATTATGCATTCATTCATTTAAATTTATCCTATTGTAGCATGATAGGATAGCCGAATCTGAGTCCATGCTTTAAATATTAATATTTGAATTAGTGATTTAGACAAGTTATTTGACCTCTCGATTCTTAGCTTCCTCACATACAAAAAGGGATTAATGATAATATGCAACTTATATACCTAACCACTTTATTATAAGGATACAGAAAAAGACACTATGAAATCCTTTTGTAAATTAATATGGGAATATGCACACTTAATTTAAAGTAAATTCTACCATCAAAATAAGTTAAAGACTATTTCTGTCAACAGAGTAGATTTTAATATTTGTCCTAACTTTCTCAATAGCTATGTGTAAATCTCTACCTAACCTAATTATAGTTATTGTTTTATAGTAAAATAGAAAACCTTGGGGATTTTCTTCCTCAAGAGCTATTATTTTCTGATTCAGTTTATATACCTAGAGTGAGATTTAAAAAAATACTTATTTGATACACTAAATACCATTCAGACTCTGGAAGTATAACTTTACCCTTCAGGTCCTGGAAAACACTCTTTTTTAACCATGAAAAGGGGTATGAAGACAAAAAAGAAATTGGGCTAATTAAACTTACTGAGGTACTGAACATTAAGTTCAAGGACTTGCAGAGTACTAGAATACGTCACAGAAGTTCTTTACTCCCGAATTGTATATAATAGGTTGTGTATAAGTGCATAAGTTTTGTTCTTCTCAGAATATCTTTTATCAGAATTTCCTAATCCCTGAAAGATTAAGAACTGCTTCCTGAAAGAAAATCAGACAATGGGTATACAAGGTAAATCATGAAGAAGGTTGTCATTTCAGCTACTGAATTGTTAAATATGTTCATGGAACTAAGACGATTGTACAAAAAATGCAGAAATACTCTATTTTACTTCATTAATTTGCCCTTTATTACTTTACTCTCTTTAAATTATTTTACTCTTTTTATTATTTTACTCTTCACCTAGTAGAGAATATTTAAGTAATATAGTCTATGACTATACACAGTGTTCAATGGGATTAATTCTATAAAACTATGAGCGGATTTTTGTCAAGATTTCTTACAGTGTCCACAACTAAAAAATGATTTTAATGACTATCCCAATAGCCCTTCTCAAAGTGATATAAAGTTTAAATATTGCCTAAAAAGTACTTGGAGTACTGAAGGGATAATAAAAATGCAAGAAATTACTGTATTAATATTTTTTGCTGTGCACCTTTTTGTTTCTTACGTTCTCCTTTATAGTTTTTGCTTCAGGAGTTTAGAAAAACCAATAAAAATTGAACACTAAAATATTAAGCTTATTCATTTTAGAAATTGTCACATTTTGGAACTTAGAGAAGTTGCCTCATAAAGCCAATTGATTTTTAAATTTTCAGTCTTAAGTCATTGTATTCTCAGGTCAAAACTTCTCAATTTTGTCTTTAGAGTTTAATAGGAAGTCATAAATTGCAAAACTTTTTAAAGTTAGCTTCTGAATTTGTGCCTCACCATTATTGCAAAAGCACTGAATAAAAACCTCAAACTTCTCTCTTTCTTTGTAAGACAGGCATGTAAATGGAATGAAGATACTGATTTTTCTTTATAACTGACTTGCTAAACGTAATAGAAGTTGGTGAAGATTCCTTGTAATTTCATTAAAAATATTTGTAAAAGTAAGATGTACCTTCTTCATTTCTCCATGCATGACAAAGAGTAGTGGGGAGAAGAAGTTGGCAGGAGGGGTGTTTTTTTAAGGGACTTATTGAACAAAATACTTTATAATAACTGAAGAGTCATAAAGAGACACCATGCATATTTATCAAAAATAAGATTTAAGACAATGTAGAAGACTATGTGATCATTTCATTCTATGTTTTGTACTTTTTGGTACTTAGTTAAATTTAGGAACGATTTAAAATAATTTACACTTAACATGTATTCTGTTTAAAACTAACTAATAGTAAATGTCTCCCTTGTTCTGTAATACTTTATTTCAACAGATAGAAATCTGCTTCAATTCATATAGGTTAGTTGAAGGCTCCAGGGGGAATCCAGCATATATATTTACAAAAGTTATATGCAGCGATTACATGAACTAAAAATTTATCAGATATATTTGTTCTCTTTTCTTTCTTTATATCTTTCTCTCTCCATCTTTCTCTTAAAAGTACACTGAATTTTTGCTCTTAATACTTACCCTTTCTATATTACATCAAGGATTTTGTCACATGTCTTGGTACCCCCTTGCATCAGTGTGGGCAGAGTAGATTTTGTCATCCCATTAATGTTGGATTTGGCCATATGCCTTGCTTTAGCCAATGAAATGTTATCAAACAGACATGGTTTTCATGGTTTGGATAATATCATGGTATTATTTGGCTTGGCCTCTTGTGCTACTATAATCTGCCATGAGAAAAGCACATTTCAGGGAGCTGCTGCCCTATTAACCTGGACCCCGGCATAAAAACTCATGGAGAAACATGGCACTGAACCAGAAGCCTGGAGCCCAGCCTAGGCTGGCCCTGCCTGGCTTATGTCAGCTGAACCACTGGCCACAGGCAAACTGGCGTGCAAGAAAGATATAATTATTATAAGTCACTGAGATTTTGCAGTCCCAAGCCCTACATGACCTTATAGCTACACTACATGTCCCAGTACCATCCGACTTTCTATAGTCTCAATTTCTTAACTCAGAATTTGAAAGAGAATCTTGTGGTTAGCCAAAAACTAGGTTAGCTGACAATGAGTCAACTGGACTTATGGTACCATCTTGGCTGCTGATTCTTGGCTATAGGCAGAACAAGTTTTCTTAAAATTCTCATTAAAATGGGTGTGAAGAGGAGATAGGTGAAGGATTTTTCAAATACGATGTCTAAAGTAATAATGTTTATTTTCATCTCTTCACCTGGAGGTTGACATGGCACTTGTCTAGCAGTACTTGCTTCAGTGTGTCCAAAATTTCCATAAAAATACATATTACAACAGGGAAAAAAAATCATAAACACAAAATATTGGATCTTGTAGCCAACCCAGGCTTAAACTCTAAGAGATATTTCCACTAATATAAAACTTATAGCAAGTTGAATTAGAGATCAAGATCAATAGCATGACATCAGCAAGATGGCAGAAGAGGAAGTCCTATACCTTGTTCCCCCACAGACACTGACTTAGCAATAATGACCCAAAAAAGATTTATAAGAACTTGAGAAACCAGTTAGGAAGTCTCAATACCCAGACAAACTAAAAGCCAAGAACAGCTTTGAACTGTATTGAAATGGGTAAGAAAAACCATTTCATTTCAACTGCATCAGGCTTTCCCCCAAGCTGGCACAACTCATGTTGGGGAGGAAAAACCCAAACCATCATTTCATCCTTGAGAAAGAAAGTTCTGGCTTTTTAGCGGTCTGTCCTAGGGACTGGCTTCTGTCTTGCCTGACTCAGAGTGCAAATAGAACTGGCCTGGGGACCACAGAGAACAAAAGAAAGCTTAGCAGCCTGTGGTAGTACCAGATAATTTATAATATTGCAGACAGAAACTGGCACAGCTCACGGTGATTGGGAGAAAATGTCCAACTCTTGGCTTCTCACTTGAGAGAGAAAGGAGAAGAGTGGAATGTACATCAAATATTCAAGCTTTCAGAGGACTAATTTGTACCTCAGCTGATTTTGAGTGCTCATGTACTAGAACAGCTTGTATTCCTGGACTACGCAGAGAACAAAAAAACTCAGTAGTTTGTGGAAGCCCTAGAATCTGCAGTAACATAACAAAAACACCAGAGGGAGCAAGACTACAGGATCCTGAAGAAGAAACCAGCAAACCAATCTAATTGAGAAATTACACACCCAAACCCCGACAAGACACATCCCCATAAAAGGTTTCAGGGCCCCTAAAAGCTCTAGCCAGGCTGATTGGGAAGGTCTTTTCCTGCACAAAGGCCAATCTGTAAAGACTGGGAGAGGTGGCTGTTTTTTCAAATGCATAAATCACAACAATAATAAAAATAACAAGGCATATGAAGAAAAAGGGAAACATGGCCCAATCAAAGGAACAAAATAAATTGCCACAAACTGACACTAAAAGAAGTGGAAGTCTATGAATTACCTAACAAAGAATTCAAAATATTAAGCTCAGTGCACTACAAGAGAACACAGATAGACAACTAAATGAAATCAGAAAAATCAGCGTATGAAAAATATTAGAATACCAGCAAAGATATATTCAAAGTGATGAGAGAAAACAACAGACAACCAAGAGTACTATATCTGACGAAAATGTTCTTCAATAATGAAAGAGAAATTAAAGCCTTCCCAGAGAGACAAAAGCTGACAGAGTTCCTCACCACTAGAACTGCTTTAAAAGAATCGCAAAAGTTAGTCCTTCAAGTTGAAACAAAAGGACACTAGGCAACAACAAAAAAGTGTACAAAAATATAAAACTTTCTGGCAAAGGTAAATATATAGGCAAATACAGATTCCTGTAATGCTGCAATGGTGGTGAGTAAATAACCTTTAATTCAGTTGTAAAATTAAGATAAAAGCATGAAAATAACTATAACTATAAAGCTATGTTAATGAATACAAAATATTTTTTTAAATGCAATTAGTGACATTGATAACATAAAGCAAGGGGGATGTAAAGGAGTAGAGTTTTTATGCAATTGAAGTCATTATCAGTTTAAAATAGATTGTTATAAGGGTTTTATATAATCCCCATGATAACCACAAAAAATATACCTATAAAAGATGTACAAAAGAAAATGAGAAGTCAATCAAAGCATAAAATAAAAAATGAACAAAATACAGAGGAAGACAGCAAGAAAGGGAAAGAGAAAAAATAACTATACCACATACAGAAAACAATTAATAAAATGGTAATAGTAAGTCTTCCTTATCAGAAATTACTTTAAATGTAAATATATTAAATTCTATAATCAAAAGACATAGAGTGACGGAGTGGATTAAAAAAAAACGAACAGGGGCTTCACTGGTGGCGCAGTGGTTGAGAGTCCGCCTGCCGATGTAGGGGACACGGGTTCGTGCCCCGGTCCGGGAAGATCCCACATCCTGCGGAGTGGCTGGGCCCATGAGCCATGGCCGCTGAGCCTGCGTGTCTGGAGCCTGTGCTCCACAACGGGAGAGGCCACAATAGTGAGAGACCCGCATACTGCAAACAAACAAACAAAAAAGAACAAGATCCAACTATAAACTGTCTACAAGAGACTCATTTTAGATATAAGAAAATACATAGGCTAAAAATGAAAGGATGGTATAGACATTCAATGCAAATGGTAACCAAAAGAGAGCAGGGGTGATACTTATATCAGGTAAAATAGACTTTAAGTAAAAAACTGTCACAAGAGACAAAGAAGGATATAATATAATGATAAAAAAGTCAATTCACCAGGAAGATATAACAATTATAAATATATATATATATACACCCAACATCAGAGCACAAATTAGAATTGAAGAGAGTAAGAGCATCACAATAATAGGAAATTTCAATACCTCACTTTCAATATTGGATAAATCAACTAGACAAAAGACCAATAAGGAAGCAGAGGACTTCAACAACACTATAGATTGAATAGACCTAATAGACATATACAAAACTCTTTATCCAAAAGAGGCAGAATACACATTCTTCTCAAGTATACATAGAACATTCTCAAAAATAGGTCACATTTTAGGTTAAAAAACCCAAGTCTTAACAAATATAAGAAGACTGAGATCATACCAAGTGTATTTCTGACTACAGTAGAATGAAACTAGAAATCAGTAGTAAAGATAAAACATGAAAATTTACAAACATGTGGAAATTAAACAATACACTCTTGAATAACCAATGGGTCAAAGAAGAAGTCACAAGGGAAATTAGAAAATATCTTTGACAAATGAAAATGACAACACAAATTGTGGGATGAACTAAAAGCAGTACTAAGAGAGAAGTTTATATCTGTAAATACCTATATTAAAAAATAAGAAAGATCTTAAGTCACCAACCTAACTTGACACCTCAAGAAACCAGAAAAAGAAGAACAAACTAAACCCAAAGTTAGCAGAAGGAATGACATAATAAACTTAGAGCAGAAATAAACAAAATTGAGATAGAAAACCAATAGAAAAAAATCAACAAAACAAAGAGATGATTTTTTTAAAAGGTCAACAAAATTGACAAATCCTTAGCTGGACTAAATGAGAAAAAAAGAGAAAAGACTATGTCTTAGTAGTTCAGGCTACTATGAAAAAAATTACCACAGGTAGGGTGGCTTAATAAACATTTATTTCTCATAGTCCTGGAGGCTGGGGATTCCAAAATGAAGGTGCCAGAAGATCTAGTGTCTGATGAGACCCCACTTCCAGGTTTGCAGATGGCCATGTATCCTCACATGGTGGGAAGTCAGAAGAGAAAGCGAGCTCTCTCATGTCTTTTCTTGTGTGAGCACAAATTCCATTCATGAGGGATCTACCCTCATTACCTAGTTACCTCCCACAGCCCCCCCCCCACTTCCTAATATCATCATACTGGGAGTTAGGATTTTAACATATGAATTTTGGATGGACACACACATTCAGTCCCTAACAGACTGAAACAACAAAAATCAAATGAAAGAGGAGACATTAAAACTGATGGCACAGAAATAAAAAGGGTCATAGAGACTACTATGAATAAGCACACATCAACAAACTGGATGACATAGGTTAGAAATTCTAGATAAATTTCTATAAATGTACTACCTACCAAAACTGAATCATGAAAAAATTAAAAAATCTGAGCAGACCAATAACTAGTAAGGAAACTTAATCATTAATCAAAAATCTCCCAACAAACAAAAGCTCAGGACCAGATGGTTTCACTGGTGAATTTTAGTAAATATTTAAAGGAGAATTAATACCAATTTTTCTTAAACTTTTCCAAACAATTTAAGAGGAAGGAACACTTCCAAACTCATTGTATAAGGCCAGCATTACCCTGATACCAAAATCAAACAAAAATACCACAAGGGAAAAAACTACAGATCAATATCCCTGATAAATACTGATATAAAAATCCTCAACACAATACTAGCAAACCAAATTCAGCAACACATTAAAAGAACTGAACATCATGATAAAGTGGGATTTATTCCTAGAATGTAAGGATGAGTCAATATAAAAATAAATCCACGTAATATGCCACATTAACAGAATGAAGGATAAAAACCACATTACCATCTCAATTGATGTAGAAAAAGCATTTGGCAAAATTCAACACCCTTTCATGATAAAAATATTAAAAATCTAGGAATAGACAGGAATTACTTCGACATAATAAAGGTCGTATTTTAAAAGCTCACAGCTAACATCATACTCAACAGTAAAGACTGAAAGTCTTCCCTCTAAAATCAGAAACAAGGCAAAGATGCTCACTCTCTTTACTTCTGTTCAGCACAGTACTGAAAGTCCTAGCCAGAGCAATCAAGAAAGAAAAAGAAATTAAAGGGATCCAAACAGGAAAGGAAAAAGTAAAATTATCACTGTTCACAAATGATATGATTTTGTATGCAGAAAACCTTAAAGATTCCACAAAAAATCTGTTAGAACTAATAACAAACTAAAGTTGCAGGATACAAAATCAACACATGAAAATCAGTTGCATTTCTATAAACTAAGAATGAAGAATCAGAAAAGGAAATTAAGAAAACAATCGCATTTACTGTATCATCAAAAAAAGAATAAAATACTTAACAATAAACTTAACTAAGGAAGCAAAGGCTTGTACACTGAAAATTATAGAACGCTGTGGAAATAAATTAAAGAAAACAAAAATAAATGGAAAGACATCCTATATTCACGGATTGGAAGACTTAATATTGTTAAAATTTCCATAGTACCCAAAGCAATCTATAGATTCAATACAACCCTTATCAAAATCCCAAAGGCATTTTCTTCTGCAGAAATAGAAAAAGCCATCCTAAAAATCATATGGGATCCCAAAGGACCCTGAATAGTTAAAACAATCTTGAGAAAGAAAAAAACAAAAACAAAAACTAGAGACCTGGTACTTCTTGATTTCAAAACGTATTACCGAGCTACAGTAATCAAAATATTATGGTTCTGGCATAAAGACAGACATAATAGACCAATGAAACAATATAGAGCCTAGGAATAAATCCTCATGTATATGGTCAAATGATCTTTGACAAAGGTGTCAAGGCTACACAACGGAGACATCATAGTCTGTTCAAAAAATGGTTTTGGGAAAACTGGATACCCACATGCAAAAGAATGAAGTTGGACTCTTGCTTAACAGTGGCAAAAATTAACTCAAAATGGATTACAATCCATTTTGTAATGGATTGTAACTACAAAACTATAAAACTTTTTCCTATTTCTTAATTTTTTTTACAATAAACATGTAACACTGTTATAATCAAGATTTTTCAATGTCAGTAGTCAGAACCTTTCATAATTCTGACCTGTGTGTATTGTCTTAACAGCAGTTTTATAAAAGCACATACATAATGATTTTTCCATCTTAATTCATACTATACCAAAAAAACCTTACTTTTCAGATGTAACTAAGTTTGAATATATAAAAAGGCAAAAAATTGCACATACACATATGCATATTTCTTTAGACATAACATACATAGTTTGACCTCCCCCAAAATAAAAAGTCTTTCCCTGTGTAGTATTTTCTTGCCCTAAATGAATATCTTTAATGCTTGCATGAAAATCAGATAGATATCTTTCCTTGGTTTACATAAACAAAATAAAAGTAAGCAAATAAAAGGACATTTTAAATTACTTTGCTATTTTTTCCTAAGCCATAAAATATTTTACTAGTTGTTTTGCATTGTTTGTTCTTTGTAAATGCAAATATATAGTGGCTTTTAGGAAATTTAAGATTCCATTCATCATCTCACCATATTAATTTAATGATAGCATTACTTTAATACTGGGGACTAAGTAGTTTTATCACTGATTTAAATGTTGTGATTTTTACCAAAAATTATAGATAAGAATAATAGATCAATTCTCATAATAACTTGGAAAATATCATTTCTTCTTTTAGTGATAGTCTTGAAATGATTATAAGAAGCTCTTTTTACTTTTTATCTACTTTTGCAGGATTCAATCATTTGGTCAGATTTTGTTTTTAATGTTAACCAGAAATACTTGTGTTCTTTGTTTTGTAATGCCAGTTGAATGTTATTCCTCAGAAACATAACAGTTTCAAATTTTTTTCTGGATGATTTTGTACTAAAGTCATTAGAACGATTTTCCTCTGAAAGCATTCAATAGCAATGTTGATTCCAAGTATTTGTTAAAACAGAAAGATGAAAATCCAATGGTATTTTACTACTCTGAATAATTTCTTGGAATATCCAATGTGAATTTGCTAGTAGCAATTGTAATAATCTCTTTCTTGTTGGTTAAAGCAGTGGTGTGCCCTCTGCTCTCTGCCTCTGGATATTTCTATTTTGTCTGATAACTGTGTAAAGCCATCCTGCTGCAGGATTTATGAATCTCTTGAATGAAAGTGATGGAAAAAGTAACGGCATGCATTTGGGTATTACCTTAATTATGCAACTCATGGAGTCTGTCTCATCCAGTTTAACCTTTTCTTTCACCACTAGTTTATCTTCATGTCAGTGTTCTGTTGGCCTGTTTTTATTTAACTTGTCCCACTGCATATCTGAGAACAAAGTGATCAGAAGGTATATGCTGATTTTCACTGAAATTCAAGTTAAGCTGGTTAAGTTAGCTTCCATTGCTGTATGGTTTAGTCCTGCTTTAAGAACACTTAATTCATTCCCTTCAATAGCATTTGTTATTTCTGGCATGGAGTTTTGACACACAGGGGTGCTTGGATAACTCCAAGAGGTCAATTGAAAAGAGTATTTCAATCAAATTCCATAACAAAGAATTGACCCCTGGATGCTTATGGTGAGGATTTTGAATTCTTTTAACCTTATAATTCTATTGAAAAGATATTTTATTCCATATGCACTATTTCAAAGCTATTGTTCTTTGTAACTTTTTATCCTTTACCATCTTTGACCTGAAAAAACGAGATCAGATATAACAAACTTCTGACCCAAGTTACCAAGTTTGCTGATTAAATATCTCATTAGCTTCACTTTATGTGTCAAATCCTTTAGCCTGATTTAAAGTACTTAATTTGAGTTGAAAATATCTGCATTTTTGGTGAGGTTTTACTGTGTTATGCTGATTTTCCCATACTACATTTCGTTTTGAACTTTTAATGAGCTTATGGGAGTGGGTTCCCAAGAGTTCAAATGGATATGTCACCACCTCCAGTCTCTTCATTTGTCTTTTTGTTAGCTCTGCTAGCTTTGACTGCTCCTTGAGTCATGCATGCAAGGCCCTTGGAATTGTCTCTAACCCTGACTATGACACTCAGTGAGTGTCTAGACCACAATTTGGTGTGGGAGCCTTGCCAGTACTAAGTCACTGTGAAACGTTTTGCTCAACCTCTGGTTTTGGCATAATCTCTTTCAGCCTTGAAGGTACATAGAGTTACATAATATATTTGCAATTTATAAATAATACCAAATTCATAACGTATTTTATCTTTTACAATGTAAACAAGTTTAATTCTTTTTGATTCTTTATATAACATTTCTTCTTATAACTGGAAATCAGTTTCCCAAATACTGTTGGTTTTTTTAATTTAAAAAGTAATCTACTAAGTAATATAGGCAATAGGGTAAATCTATTTTCAATTTATTTATTTATTTTAATAAATTTAATTTATTTATTTTTGGCTGCATTGGTTCATTGCTGTGCATAGGCTTTCTCTAGTTGTGGCAAGTGGGGGCTACTCTTTTTGTTGCAGTGCGCAGGCTTCTCACTGCAGTGGCTTCTCTTGTTGCAGAGTGCGGGCTCTAATCATGCGGCTTTCGTAGTTGTGGCACACGGGCTCAGTAGTTGTGGCTCGCGGGCTCTAGAGTGCAGGCTCAGTAGTTGTGGTGCACAGGCTTAGTTGCTCCGCGGCGTATGGGATCTTCCCGGACCAGGGCTCGAACCCATATCCCCTGCACTGGCAGGCGGATTCTCAATCACTGCGCCACCAGGAAAACCCTATTTTCAATTTAAAAATGCCCTCCCATTAAACTTCAGAACTTTAAATTGTTGCATATGTATTGATTACAGAATGTAATATAAAACAATTTGACTTACTTGTTAAATTTAAATTCAGTGATAAAGACTAATATACATACATGTTGTATATACATATTTGGTTATAAAATTTCACAAGACTTGGGTGTACAAATATTCAACATTCTCCACTGAATTTAACCTCGTCTCAAGCCATTAAAAAAAAATCTCCTAAATTCTTATTGCCAGTTCATAATTATTTTCAGCTTGAAAGTCAATTCTATTAATTAATTTCTCAGTCCACACTATCCACTTTGATTAAAAAATATCTCAATTCAATATTATCATGATACCGTTCATCTGCATTCCAGATTGGCCTCTAAATTCCTGGCGAGAGATTAGGAGTGTTCTGGTGTCAGATTTGGGGAGCATCAGACCTTACCCTCTTACTGTGCTGACCTTTTCCTTCTTGGATGGGTAACTGAATATCTATTACATTTCAAACTCACACTCTCATTGATCCAGTAATATTCTTACTGGGAATTAATCTTATTAAAAGAAAACAAATCAAATAAGTATGCCAAGATGTAAGTACAAGGATGTTCAGTTTTGGCATGGTTTTATAATAACAAAAGCCAAAATAGAAAGGTCCCTAAATATTCAACAAATAAGAAACAATAGAATATAACATAACCATTAAGCAAACATGTAGACTTAAAGGTGCTAATAACTTGTTATGTTGGCGGGGAAAAACAAGTAGGATAGTACTACCCTCTTTGTGTAAACATGAGGTATAAATGGATTGAATATTTCTGGATGAATATCCAAAGAACTGAATATGGTGGAAGGATGAGTCACCTTTTTTGCCTAACTTTTTACTTAAAAAAGTAAAGTCAGAGAAAAGTTTAAAAAATGAGCAATATCTTTTATCCAATATTTTGCCACATTTCTCAGTCACTTTATCTCTTGCTAATCTTTTTCTATATTTATTTCTATATGAATAACAGATGACTTTCCCCTTCATTTTATTGGTACTCATTTTTCTCTGTACCTTTTGTAATAAAAAAGGAGCAAGATTTATCTTTTCTGTTTTGTTTTAACAGACGTACAAGTCACATCAAGCTTTTCAAACAATACATCATTTTGATCTTAATTCCTGCTGGTCTTGCTCCAAAGTCCCAAATATCTTTATACATTTAGTTCTCTACCACCATTTTTGGCACTTACAGATTGCACTATAGTTTTATTTAACTTTTCATAGATACGGTTCTTTGCACATAATAAGAGTTTGCTACATATTTGTTGAAACACATGGATGTAATGTATATGTCAAAAGTTCTCCTGTCCAGGAAGAAAAAAAGCTACCTCTTAAATATCTAATTTTTATGCTCGATTATGCCATTCAGTACTTAACTCTGGTCTAGAGCACAATAAGTATCAACTAATAGTCTTTTATCGTTAATTAACAAATAAACTTTCTCCAATAGGTGTTATTAAATTTTGAAAGTTTGTTTCTACCACTCAAACTTTAAACTCAGCACAAAACACATTTTAAAAAAATTAGGTATATTAAGAACATGCTTCACAGTCACTGATTTTTTAAAAATTAATTAATTAATTTTTGGCCGCATTGGGTCTTCGTTGCCATGTGCGGGATTTCTCTAGTTGCGGTGAGCAGGGACTACTCTTTGTTGCAGAGCATGGGCTGTAGGCGTGCTGGCTTCAGTAGTTGTGGCACGTGGGCTCAGTAGTTGTGGCTCATGGGCTTCAGAGCACAGGCTCACTAGTTGCGGCTCTCGGGCTTAGTTGCTCCATGGTATGTGGTACCTTCCCAGACCAGGGCTCAAACCCATGCCCCCTGCATTGGCAGGTGGATTCTTAACCACTGCACCACCAGGGAAGTCCCTACAGTCATTGATTTTTAACCAGCTGTTTGCATATGCCTGCAATAATTCCTCGAAAAATGACTGAAATAATCTTAATATTGATAGAGAAAAGTTGTCCCGTATTTATAATTACACTCTCTACTTGACAAAGGTCAGAAGACATTTTGAAAACATGGCAAAATAAAATTGATATGAGCAGAATTTACTAAATAAATTCTATTATGTTAGGATATCTAAAGTTTCATACCCTGTGGTATGTCTTAGTTTCACTAAAGTCAATAGAAGAAGAGAACAGGGAAAGAAGTAAAATATTAATTTTCATTTTGATATACAATGTGTCTAAAATTTAACATCCTGATAATCCTAGGGCTTTCCATGACCTCAAATTCAATAGACAGAATGCAGAGTGAGAATTTAATTGTTCCATACAGATTTCATTCAATCAAGGGAACAATGAAACAAAAATGTTCTTCAGAAAAATGCCAAACTGCTTATTGACCAGTGGGATAGAAAATAATGGAGCAAATAGAATTTTGGACCTGTGTGACTTATGGAGGTCTCTTTATAAGAATCAAGGCCAGGATTTTAAGAGAATGGAAAGAGATGCGATTATATCATGTTCTCAGCTTATTTTAAAATAATGTTTATTGAGCAAAGAAAAGGCTAATATATATCAAAATCAAATCAAATTTGACAGGTCAAATTTCTAATTCTATTAGTTTTAAATTAAAACATTTATCATAAGATTAAAAGTTAGATTTTTCTCAAGCAGAGGTTAAACATGTTAGTTTTTCCAAAACTGGTGCAGTATTCATCTACAATGATTCCAAGTTTTTAAAAAAGGAAAGAATTCAGTTTTTAAATTTGTTATCCTTATAGTATCTAAAAACAAAGCTAAAAGTTGGCACATGCTCATTTTACTAGAGGATAAATTATCTGCCTTTGAAAAGCCTCTTGATAATCAAGTTAACTTTGAAACCTTTGAATAATAACTCACAAGTAAAGAATTCTAGCTGAAATAATACAGCATATATTTCATGGGCAATATGAGCAAACTGAATAGTCCTATTAATAAAAATGAGGCATCAAATGGAAGGAAAGCTAACCATAAGTTCATTTTCTGTATCTGTGAGTCTATTTCTGTTTTGTAAATAAGTTCATTTGTATCATTTTTTTTAGTTTCCACACATAAGGGATATCATAGGGGGAGGGATAAATTAGGAGTTTGGGATTAAAATATTCAAACTACTATACATAAAATAACCAACAGGGACCTATTACATAGCACAGGGAAATATACTCGATATCTTATAATAACCTATAATCAAAAAGATCTAAAAAAGAATTGCGATATATATATAACTGAATCACTTTGCTATACACCTGAAAATAATACATTGTAAATCAACCATATTTCAATAATTTTTTTTAAAGTAAAACAACAGCAAAAAAAAAAAATAGAAGGAAAGCTAGAGACAGCAAAGCTATACTTTTCTTCCTCATTTCCATTCCACTTGTTGATAATGTCTTCTCTCCTTTTGTTCTGGAAAAAAATTCTTGCTAATGATCCCATTTGCCCAATCTCTTTTCTCACATCTTCTTTCCTCCTTCTTCCCCTCTGTTATCCACTACTTCCTTCTCTTCCCTTCTCCTCACTCTGTTCTTCTGCTCCTCTACCCTCTACTCTGCTCTGTCCTCACTCCTCCCTTCCCACTCTCTTTCCACTCTCTTTCTCTAGCAGTTTTTCAAGATAATTCTTCTCAAGGATCTTTCTTCATGCAGACCCACACAGTCATCAGTGCTATCTGTCTATGAGAACAGTTTTGATAATGCTATTACAAATTTTAAATAGCAACTATAGTTAAAATTTAAAACTCAAAACAACTAAAGTTCACAGATTTAAAAGCCCCTATTAATGTGTTCCTAACCTATCTTTTCAGTCCGATCTCCAGCCCCCTTTGTCTCATGTATTCCTTAGCCACCCTAGAATGACCACTCTCAGTTTTCTGAATATGCCCCTTGGTGCTCAGTCTTTGCTTATGTGGGTTCCTCTATACCAACCAATCCACTCAACTAGTACCCAAAGATGTAAGTTTTATCTCAGTTCACTGCTGCTTTCAGGAAATAAGTGCCACAATCAAATATGGAATAACTCAGCTTTGTTCAATTAGCACAACAGTTGAAATGGGAAACTAATCTCCAAACTTGCCAAAAAAAGATACATTAAATCCGTCAGTGTGCCTGCTATGTGCCAGTCACATAAATGTGATGGATTTGATCCTATCTCTAACAGATTTGTACTTTAGCAGAAAATAAGAAAATTAAGTAAGAATTTCCATAAACTTCCTTGGTGAAATCACAAAGTAGAACCAACTAACATCTGCTATATTGATCAAGAAATGATCTCTTAAAAATAAGTTACTGTAACTGAAACCAAAAGGGATGAAGAAGAGTTTGTCAGCTGACAAAGAGAGGGTAGAGTGTTCTACCCACACATGTGAAAGCCTGGGGGTAAAAAAGATCCGGACTTCTTTAGTATAGCTGGAGTCTGGTGTGAAATGGCAGATATTCCGAGAAATGAGTCAGGGCCTGGGGATATGTTAAAGGGTTTAAATTTTATCCTAGAGACATTGAGAAGATAATGAAGGATTTAAGTATGTGAGTGAGATGATCAATTTTATGTTTGAGGAATATTACTTTGTCTGCTCTGTGGAAACCTATCTATTCACCAGAAGATCTACAGATTTTAAATGACAAAATGAATGACCTATACTTTGAGCTTCAGATGTGGACACATTCTTTGCAATGTCCCTAGAGTCTGAAGGACAGACTTAGCATCATCTCAAGACTGTTTTTTAAATTTATTTTTGAAAGGTAGGACTTAGAAGTCAAAGGATATATTTTGGATTAACATAGATAGGAAATTAAAATAACCTGGTGTGTCTTAACCAATAATTAATAAACTTTAATAAATTATGTTTATAGTTAAATGAGTTATTATAAGATTAATAACAATTATGGATCATTAATAAGGATTCTCAATATTGAACATGCAATAATATGCTTATAAGTGTGATATAATTTATTAGATGAAATAAATTTTGAAATTTATTTATATAAATAGGATATAATTTATCCTTGAAAATATTACCTTTGGTGTGCATTTTTATGTACAAAGAGTATATTTAGAATCTACTGAAAGAATATTTAGGGAATATTTAGAATAAACTGCTTTACTAATTAACTTACAAGATGTCATCGAGCTCTGTTTTCCAGATAGTCATTAGTAGTGATAGGTTCTCTCTTACACATAGGCATCTTACTTCTTGAGAATTAATGAGTATAATTGATCATGGCAGATTGTTGGTATTTTCTTTTTTTTTTGTTGTTGTTGTTTTTACTTCTGACAGCTTTTTTTTTCTTTTTTTTAACATCTTTATTGGGGTATAATTGCTTTACAATGGTGTGTTAGTTTCTGCTTTATAACAAAGTGGTATTTTCTAATGATAAGTAAGCTGTGTCTTCCAAGAAATGGTTCCAGTCATGCCATCAGTTTAAGAAGGTTTAGTTAAGGACAAATGAGGTAAGCCATTGGAAACCTGTTAGTGTTCCTTCTCTCCTTCACTGGAAAAGATAATTACTCAGAAAACAACCTTGGTTCAAGGGCAGATTTAAGTTTTGTGGAGATACTTCAAGAAAAAGAAGACAATATTATGAACATAATATTTGATAGGAAAGTAAATTTTACACTGAGAAATCACATATAAAAATTAACTGAAATGTAACAAATACCACAAAAATTACAAAATCAAGGAGAAAAAAGAATTGATTAATCAGCTTCCTGACACATCCCTAGTATATTGTTTGGTTGCCTTCTCTTTGATCACCTATTCATGTGATGCTGATTTCATAATACCATTTTCCATCATGTGAATAGGAAAGATAATTATTCCGCCTACTAGGGTAGTTAATAGAAAATATTGATAATTGGGATTTGTAAAACATGTATCACAATGTTAGCTAGAGTCACTTGTATCATTGCTTACAGTTAGGTGCTCTACAAACACAGGGACACTGGTAAATTATGTTTTGTACAATTTCCATCATAAAAGAAAAAATAGATGGTAGTTTTTTGGGTTTTGTTTTCTGTTTTTTGCGGTATGCGGGCCTCTCACTGTTGTGGGCCTCTCCCGTTGCGGAGCACAGGCTCCGGACGCGCAGGCTCAGCGGCCATGGCTCACGGGCCCAGCCGCTCCACGGCATGTGGGATCTTCCCGGACTGGGGCACGAACCCGTGCCCCCTGCATCGGCAGGTGGACTCTCAACCACTGCGCCACCAGGGAAGCCCAGATGGTTGTTTTTAACTTTACCCTCTGCATATTCAGTATGTTCCTCATGGGAATTTTCATTTTGACAAAGCATCAAAGAGACCTATTCTGCTTGAAATTTTGACATGTTTGAATGTTGAAAGAGTTTTCCACAGACTAGCTTCTCAGGCAGATGGGTCAGCAAGCAGGCAGTAGACGTTCTCCTGAACATCATTCTACATAAATAGCTAGAAATAATGTAACTTCTATGCAAGTGATTACAAACCGTACAGCCCACGAAAACCAAATATTTCAATCGTTTCAAATTCACTTTAGCTGGATCTCCAAGATGGCCATTGTTACCCAATACAACAGAGGGGAAGTCAGAGAGGAAAGTGACTGATTGTAGTTAAAATATATCAGTTTTTCCATACGACCCAGCAATCCCACTACTGGGCAAATACTCTGAGAAAACCATAATCCAAAAAGAGTCATGTACCACAATGTTCATTGCAGCTCTGTTTACAATAGCCAGGACCTGGAAGCAACCTAAGTGTCCATCGACAAATGAATGGATAAAGAAGATGTGGCAGGGCTTCCCTGGTGGCGCAGTGGTTGAGAGTCCGCCTGCCGATGCAGGGGACATGGGTTCGTGCCCTGGTCCGGGAAGATCCCACATGCCGTGGAGCGGCTGGGCCCGTGAGCCATGGCCGCTGAGCCTGCGCGTCCGGAGCCTGTGCTCCGCAACAGGGAAGGCCACAACAGTGAGAGGCCCGCGTACCGCAAAAAAAAAAAAAAAAAAAAAAGAAGATGTAGCAAATATATATACAATGGAATTTTACTCAGCCATAAAAGGAAACGAAATTGAGTTATTTGTAGTGAGGTGGATGGACCTAGAGTCTGTCATACAGAGTGAAGTAAGTCAAAGAGAAAAACAAATGCCGTATGCTAACACATATGTATGGAATCTAAAAAAAAAAAAAGGTTATGAAGAACCTAGGGGCAGGACAGGAATAAAAATGTGGATGTAGAGAATGGACTTGAGGACACGGGGAGGGGGAAGGGTAAGCTGGGACGAAGTGAGAGAGTAACACTGACATATACACACTACCAAATGTAGAATAGATAGCTAGTGGGAAGCAGCTGCATAGCACAGGGAGATCAGCTCGGTGCTTTGTGACCACCTAGAGTGGTGGGATAGGGAGGGTGGGAGGGAGACGCAAGAGGGAGGAGTCATGGAGATATATGTATATGTATAGCTGATTCACTTTGTTATAAAGCAGAAACTAACACACGATACTCCAATAAAGGTGTTAAAAAATGCACAGACACACAAATATATCAGTTTTTCAAATTTTACAAAAACATCTGGTAATGTGAAAACATAGTAAATGACCTTTTCAGGTTGCATCCTTCTACAGTATGTACAAAAGTTTTATGTGTTCCTCTTCATCCAGATTCCAGAATAATTGCTCCTTTTCCTTTGCCTTCAAGAGGTGGCAAGCCCTCCACTCCTCCTTCTGCCCCAAACACAGTATTAGTAGATCTGAAGTGCTGTTCTGCTCCTTAAGGCTTTCCTATACCATACCCATTCCTCTTAAATCGTTCCTATACTTGTAAATGCTTACTAATTAATCACTCAGATTGTACTATCTGTTTGCTGCAAGGAATCTGATTGATATACCCTCTCATCTTTCAGTTCTTATCTTAACTATAACTTCCCCTTCAATCTCTTTCCCAACCAATCTGTTAGTATCTTTTTTTTTTCTATCACAGTACTTCATTAACTTCTGTTACAATCCTTATCCAAATTAATAATTATATATTTATTTGTTCATTTACCAATAATCCCCTGGTTCCAAATACTGTTCCTGCCATATAATAGGTACTAAATAAGTATTTACAGTAAAACCCCAGGGTAAGGTAAATTCATCCAGTCTACATTCCTAAAAAGGTGAGGTTAAGTTTTTACCTTTGGAGGGAGGTATGGAAATGGAAGAGAGGGTGAGATGTAAGGCCAGACACAGGGAATTGACAGGCAACCCTAATTTACAAAAGGTGCCTCTTGACCTTCCCAGTGTGTTTCCCAGCCTGTTCTCCTTGGACCAGCCAAAATAATGGGCACCAAACAACAACAAGATTACTAAAATCATAGCTACTGTCCCAGGTATTCCATCACAGCCACAAGAACAGGGGTTAATTCCATTGATATCTAAGCCAATGTGCACAATCTGATACCAGCTAATGCCAAACCACATTTGGGATCAAAACTCTTGGTAGGTTTGCTAGATTGTAACCACTCTTGGTCATATTATTAAATTTGCAATATTGCCATCCTGCATTTGTAAGCTGGGCTGTCTGGATCCCAATCACTGCATTAGAGAGGGGTTTTATTGTATTGCATGAATGGGTGAATGAACTCAAATTTATCAGTATTTCTCCTATTTTAAGGATAAAAAATATTTACAGTTAAAATAATGAATGGGATATAATGAAAAGAATTTTTCAAAGACTGAGTTTAAACTAATACTATCTTGAGGGAAACAAATCATTTAACTTTGTAAATAGAAATTGACAACTGTTATCAAAATGTTTTAAATTTTCTATTTTCTTCTTAGAAGAAATCCATGTGCAACATACTGGAAATTAGATGTTCTGGGAAATCAAATAAGTGTTTCTATTTTTGCACGTGTCTTTTTATAAAGTTTAAAAAGCAAGTTTACATACATTAAATCATTTGAGTATAAAGACCTTATGAGATGACTACTTATATGTTAAGTAGACTCAATCAACATTTATTCTAGCCCTGTTTTCTTTCATTTCTTATATTTAATTTAATTTATTTATTTATTTGGCGGTACGCGGGTCTCTCACTGTTGTGGCCTCTCCCATTGCAGAGCACGGGCTCCGGACACGCAGGCTCAGCGGCCATGGCTCACGGGCCCAGCCGCTCCGCGGCATGTGGGATCCTCCCGGACCAGGACACGAACCCGCGTCCCCTGCAACGGCAGGCGGACTCTCAACCACTGTGCCACCAGGGAAGCCCCATGTCTTATATTTTAAAGCTAAAATCTAATCTTTCTAGGCCACCTTGCGTCTAGCAGAGACCATGTGGCACTCTAGCCAAGGAAACTATTTAGAAGTGTTGGGTATTTCAGGAAAGTGTTTGTTTCATGATACAGCAACCTCCTCGTTCTCCTTCATTATTTTTTCTTCCTGACTGGGGTGTAGTCATAAAGAGTGGAGATACCAAAGCAGTGATATTTAAACAATTGAGAAAATCTCAGAACATCAAAAGACTAGCCCTGAAATCCTTGAGATTTTGAACCAAGGCCAACAACTGCCTCCTTCCTGGCATCTTGTTGCATGGTAGTAAAATACATTTCAAGTTTATTTAAGCCTCAATTCAACAGAATATCATTTTCTATCAAGAAAACAGAAAGATGATTTATTTTGTCTTCTATGATATTTAGAGCCAAACACAATCAACAAATAATAGAGTGACATAGGAATATTATTATTTAGCCAATGGGTAAACTGAAGTTCAGCATTATTTGTACAAGTTTACACCCAGAACATGGGGTACAGCCTGGGCCTAAATCAGGGGAAGAAGTACCCTCATTCACTAGAAGTTTACAATCAGGAAAGTGTTTACACTTTACACAAAGTTTACAATCAGAAGTGAAACAATACTTGCCTTAAAACTAATGTATTGAAATATGTGATAATTTGTTAGGCTGGGTGGCTTAATAGTACAAATAGCTAACCCTTTTTGAGTAGTTATTATGTGTCAGTCACTTTTCTAGCCAATTTATATACATTAACTCTTTTTATTCTCAGCATAACCCTATGACAAATGTGCTATATTACGCACATTTTACAGGGGAGAAACCCGAGGTATAAGAAGTTTTCAGTTTTTAAGTAACCTGTCATAAGTGACACAGCCAATAAGTGACAGAACTGGCAGTTGGACTCAGGCAGTCTGGCTCTAGCAATTGTGCTCTTAGCCATTACCTCACACTATTTCTCACCGGTCTGTTCATGTCGGTCTTAATGAAGTAGATATTTCATTTTAATTTTAGGATAACAATTAAAACTTAAAGAGTTTTAAAAAACACAGTTTTCAGATGCAATAAATAGAGAAAAATTTCTAACACTTATATAGCACTTAGTATGTGGCAGGAACTGTTCCAAGTAATTTTCACGTATTAACCCATTTAATCCTCATAACGAAAAAACAATTTGATGGAGCTGGACGTATTTATCATCTCTATTTTATAGAAGAGAAAATTGAATCCCAGAAAAGGTAAGACACTTGCCCAAAGTTGGCAGAACCAGTAAGTGGTGCAGTTGGGATTCCAACCCAGGAAATCTGACTCCAGCATCTGGCGCTTAAGCACTTCAATAACAAAGCACATGAACTTCTGTTCAGTGCACAGATTGTAAAGGCTAGTAAAATCTATAGACGAGATGGAGAATACCTACTAAACAGGGACAATTTCATGGAAGGAGAAATTTGATCCGAAATAACTTTGAAGGGAGAAGAAAGTAAGTTGGCTTAAGCAATGAAATTGAGATTCAGAACGTATTATGAAAAATGAAGAAATATCTGGGCAAAATTCCAGAAAATCAGAGTCAAGTAGAAATCTGATGGCATCCAATGAGATCAGTTTATTTTTAAAAGCAACAGATTAACTCTAATTTCTAAAGTTGAGAAACTTTTAAAAACCCAAAGTTAACTTGTCCTACTTTCACCTACCGACTGGTACTTGTTCACTTCACTTGTTGACTGTTATCAGTTTATTCCACAACAATTTATGTTCTGACTAGCAGCTCTTATGAAAATAAAATTCAAAAGCTATGGTTCCGGGCTTCCCTGGTGGCGCAGTGGTTGAGAGTCCGCCTGCCGATGCAGGGGACATGGGTTTGTACCCCGGTCCGGGAAGATCCCACATGCCGTGGAGCGGCTGGGCCCGTGAGCCATGGCTGCTGAGCCTGAGCGTCCGGAGCCTGTGCTCCGCAACGGGAGAGGCCACAACAGTGAGAGGCCTGCGTACCGCAAAAAAAAAAAAAGCTATGGTTCCTGCCTTAAAGGAAATTATAATCTTCCAAATTCCAAACTGTCACCAGGTGTCATGTTCACCATCTCTTTTTCAATTTTTTGATCTGATTTTAATACATTACTAAATAATTCAATAAATCAGTTCAATAAACATTTATTCAGCAACTACTGTCTCCCAGACATTGTGCCAGGAGCTGGGACTATAGAAGCTTGTTAGGAGAGAAGACACATAAGGAAATAATTACATTACAATGTGATGAGTGTAATGAAGCAGCAGGGTCCATGTGCTCTGGATTCAGTAAAAAGAGGGTCATGCTAGAAGGGATGAGGTATGAATTGGACATTTAGAAAAAACTTCAAAAGCTTTCATTTAAGAAATATTAGTGCATGCTTACTACATACCAGGTACTGGGTTAAGTGGTGGTGATACAGTATTGAAAAATTCAAACCTCATCTTTATACTTGAAAAGCTTGTAGACCAACAGAATTAATGCAGTCCTTTTAGCAAAGTGCTGAAGAATAAAAAAAAAAAGAAAAAGGAGGATGAAAGGAAGAAGGGAATGAAGAAACAGGGGAGGGACCACGGACAGGAATTTTAGAACCAACTGAAAGTTTGTTCACTGTCTGAATCTCCAACTTCTAAAAACGGAGAGGCACACAAGAAGGTGCCAGATGAGAAAGGAAAGGGGGGGATCAATCACAACACTTGAATCCAATAAGTTTCATAGTTTGAGAAAGGTCAGGTATCCAGATAAATCTGGAAACAGCAAGAATCAGAGCATACAAGAGATGACAAAAAAAGCACACTACATTGATGATTCAGAGGTATTAATTTTCTTTGGAAGTTACAGGCTAGGTCTTCCAGCTATGCCCTATCCAGTTAAAGTAGATTTTTTCTTAGCACCCATGGAACAAAATGTCAGAATCCACGGAAATGATAGTGTATTTCACGTTACAAAGTTTTCTGTGAATAAAAGCTATGCAGATTGAATCACATTTGTACTGCACTTATGGAATTTTCAAGGCAGACATACCTTGTTGTGAATCCAACAAAAAACAAATAACCATTTCTAATGAGAATGATTTGTTTCTGCTTCTTTCTTTTTAGTAAATTTAAAATTCATGTAGATGTCTTTTACTGATACTTCAATAAACATGTTTTGTTTTTTTACAAGTACACTTTTAGACCCAGCGTGGGACACTATGGTGATAAAATATAGTTTGAAATTTCTTGCCAAGATGGCTTTGTAAGTTCAGGCGTTAAGGAGTCCCCTTTACTCCAAGTATACAGCAATGAAAGATAAAGTACAAAACGAGTGAACCAAACATATACAACAAGATCCAAAAAAGGTAAACATCTCCATAAATAAACACAAAACTAAAATATCAGCTTAAATTGCAGATCTTCTGAGCTATCAGTCAGAAGCCAGTAGAGGTGGTGGGGAAGTCCATTCCTTCTTTAACGGAGAGTAAAAGTATCCTCTAGGAGACAGAAGATAGAAGAAATTACCTAGGCTCAATGAATGATACTAGGATCTCAGGCTAGAGGGCTCTCCCACTAACTCACTGGGAAGAAAGCTGAAAAGTGCTGCTAATCAGATCTGCTTCAAGCTCTGATTTATATAAAGCTATATACCTAAGTAGGGAAAGAACATAGGTAAACCTTCTTAATAGCAACCTAGCCAAACAATCCAATGGCTCAGTATCTGGATGTGTATGCTTCCAGGATAGGTATGTATGCCCATACAGAGCAACTCTCCAGTTGGTACCCTGGGCAAAATACAAAAACAACTGCCAGAGGATACTGAGTAATAAACAAAATCAGGCAGAATATGGAGGAGTCAAAACTTTGAGAGGTGACTAACATGAAAATGATTCCCATTTTCTTAAGGCCTTTCCCTGCTAGTGGGGACTTCAAAGAGAGTTTCTTGGGAGACAGCATGACCTGCTCAGTGTAGAAGAGGCAGCCTAGAGCCAGATGGGATCAGGGGAAAGGTGATCCCAACAGGTTGCAATGGGGGAGATAAAAATTCTAGAAGCTGAGGCTGTGCACCTGCATCCCCAGTGACAAAGCATTAGCTGGTCTACAGTGTCCTACTGGATTTCAAAGTAACAATCAAAAAGTAGGATCAGCACATCATCATGGGTTAAAATTATGATAATACAGAGGAAAGTTTCTGAGTTAATCAGGAAAATTCAAGATAAGAAAAAAATAGTATTATGTAAAGAAAATAAGATAAAATGGCTTAAAAAGGAAAAAAAAATTGGAAGTGAACTTTAAATAAGAAACAGTAAATTAATATATTTAAGTATGATGCAGGAAAAAAATTAAAAAGGCAAAGAAAAATTAAATAATAGATAAAAAACATATGGAAGATAGAGAACTAGAATCCAAACCATGAAAACTAGGTATTCTCAAAGTCAGGTCAGAACATTTAATGATTGCTGTCCATACCCTACCCAGTTTCATCCAGCATGAGTACAGACAACCTACAGAAACCTGAAGTAACTGTCTTCAGATCAAGGAATCCTGTTCTCATTCTCATATACCATGGCAGCCTATCACATTGTTCTACTGTAAGAGCAGCACAAATGCAGATCATAACCCATTCTCAGTTATCTCAGTTGATGAGTAATTGAGGCAATTCAGGGCTCTACCACCAAGAAAACTGTAGTTCTGTCTTCCCCATTAAAAATTAAGCATTCAAATTGAGCATATGTAATAATTAAAATAATCTGTCATGTATATTTTGTTGCCATGACAATGAAGTTGTGCACCATCACCGTCACGTTAGAATGACAAAATATTTTTTCCCATAAAATGTCTTCTATAAAATATCTTCTATAAATCTCATTTCACAATGAAAAATGTAATCAGCAGCCATCTTGAAGATTTTGTAGATTATACTGAAATTATACAGAAGACTCAAATAAGTAATATGGAAATTGGGAGGCACTAGGCCAGGCAGCTAACATGAACATGGGTAAGAAACAGTCTGTCCTCTAAAATGTTAATGTCATACTCTTTTCTACACAAATTGAGGTTTGCTTTGTGTATGAAATAACACAAGTTATAAATGTATCCAATGTGTTTGGTTTCTTTAAAAATGCATTAAGGAAAGGTACACTCACTCTGGTTCTCTTTAATGAGCAAGTGTACTATTCTTAATGATCATAGTATCTAAGACTGTCCAAACCCACAACAAATTTTTTGAAAGAAATTAATGTAGAAATTGAGATTGTAAAGATTATGACAAAAATTTTCCTCTTTAAACATTATGGGGCTTCACATGTACTAATTAATAAAGTTACACAAGCACATTATTTGATAGTGAGCTTGATTCTTGGGCAAAGCAAAAAATTATAATAATTAAGATACAAAAGCATTCTAAAAGAATTCTCACTCTATATGCCTTAGTGTAAATTTCTATTAGATGCATGCTATAACTCTAACAGGAACTTTTCAGAAGATACAGATGCACCTACTGATAATGTTCCAATGAAGTATACAATATAGGAGATATGTGACTCAAAGCTGAATATCATTCCATCAGAAATCAGTCACTCCAAAAAAAAACAATTAAGAATAGAAAATATAAGGCGATGCTGAAATAAATTACAATTAATTTAATTTTAAAAGTTTATTCCAGGATGTAAAATTTCAGCAAGCTATAAAAGAAGCTTGGAAAAGAAGATCTAAATTAGGAACAGAAAAGAGGGAGGCAAGTCATAGACTCCAACAGCTATGCCAGAATATTTCCAGAGGTCAAGCCAATATTGGTGACCAGCAGAAGTTTCAGTATTATCAAGTCATGACTGGTCTCTCCATTTTGTGACTGTATAAATGTTGTCATCATTATTATTACAACTACAAAGCACTGAAATCAGTGTTCTATGTCAGGTACCAAAAGGCCTCATCTGGTACAATATCACATGGTATACCTGTGGCAGGTGGAGCGCTCTTCCCCCAGTTATTCAATCAGTGAACTCCTGTTTTCCAAATATCAACTCTCAGAAGATTATAAGATAAGAAAAATAACAATAAGGGGCATAATTTCATGGTGATTAAACCAAGAGGGATACAGTCAAAACTGTAGCAGGCTTCTTTTGTAGAATTTGACAAGTTGATTTTTAATTTTACATGGAAATGCAAAGAACCTAAAATATCTACAGCAATTTTTTAAAGGAATAAAGTAAAAGGCCTTGCTATATCTGATTTCAAGACATATTCTAAAAGTATACTAACCGAGACAGTGTGGAACTTGAGAAACGTGACATACATATCCATGGAATAGTGCCTTCTAGGCAATTCAAAATGTTGTTCTATCAGTATGGAAAAAATAGAGGGTGACCCTTATCAGGCTCTATATGCAAAAATTTATTCAAAATGGATCACAGACCTAAATGTGAAAACTACGGCTGTAATTCTCCTAGAGGAAAACATAAAGGAAAATCTTTGCAAACTTCAAGTGATCAAAGATCTCAGACAGAACACAAAAACAATGAACCATAAATTTATTAAAAATGATAAATTAAAATTCATTAAAATTTAAAACTCACTCTTCTAAAGATACAATTAAGAAAATGAAATGGCAAACCACAAACTGAGAGAAAATATTCACAACACATAAATCAAAGATAAAAAGAATGCTTACAGTTCAATAATAATAAGATAAACAATGAAATTTAAAAAAAAATAAGCAGAAGAGTTTAGTAGTTATTTCAAAAGAGAAAATATGCAGATGGCCTGTAGACACATAATGTACAGCATCATTAGTCTTTAGGGGTAAGAATTCAAACCACATTGAGATACAACACCACACCCATCAGAATGGGAAAATTAAACAAAATTAAAACAGAAAAGGGAAGGATATGGGCAACTAGGACTCTCATACATAGCTGGTGGGAATATAAAATCGTATAACTACTTTGTAAAAGAGTTGGAAGTTTCTCAAAAATTTAAACATACACTTAACGATTCAGACATTCTACTCCTAGGTATTTACCCAAGAGAAACAAAAATATACAACCACACAAAGGCTAGGTCACAAATGCTCTTAACGGCTTTATTTTAAGTAGACAAAAACCATAAATAATCCAAATGTCTAACATACATAAATGGGTAAACAAACTGTGATATACCCATTTAATGAAATACTGGTTAGCAATAATAAGGAGCTACTAATTCATGCTGTTGAATAAATCAAAAAATCATTATGTTAGATGAAAGAAGCCAGGCCAAAAAAAAAAAAAAAGTAAGAAAATAATACAAATTTTATAATTCCATTCATATAAAATTCTAAAGAATAAATTAATCTATAGTGACAGAAATCAGGTCAGATATGGGAGTGCGGGAGAGATGGGTTACAAAGTGGTACAAGGAAATGTTTGTTATCCTATTTTGATGGTTTCTCAGATTTGTATACATATGTCCAAACTGATCAAATTGTACACTTTAAAAATGTGACGTTTAGTGAAATTTAATTATACTTCAGTGAAGTTGAAAGAAATCAAAACCAAAAAATAAAAACGAATGATATTAAATCCATTTTAGGGGAGAGGTTTATAATAAAAAAGACGTTTTTAGAATAGGTTGCCTAAAGCTCATTTATTTGAGATCATTTTTCCTATAGCTTCTATCTAATAACATTTCTCCTAAAATTTATCACCTGTTAAATAATTAAATGTCTGTTCAGATATTTTTAAGGGATTGGGGAGATACCTTTTGCCATTTTAAGAAATTGTAATCAGTCTCTCTTTTTTTTTTTTTTTTCCGTTGCGGAGCACAGGATCTGGACGCACAGGCTCAGCGGCCATGGCTCACGGGCCTAGCCACTCCGCAGCATGTGGGATCTTTCCAGACTGGGGCACGAACCTGTGTCCCCTGCATCAGCAGGCAGACTCTCAACCACTGCGCCACCAGGGAAGCGCTGTAATCAGTTTCTTTAATTTAAATTTAAACCTACTTAAATTTTAGCTTTTCTAGTAAAAAATTATTAAATTTGCAGCAGTTTAGGAATGATGCAAATTTTTCTATCTTTTTAAGTTCATCTACTTATAAAATACTTTTTCAAAATTATGGTTGAGTATACCAAAAACCAATGAATTGTATACTTTAAATGAGAGAAGAGCAAAACTTTTGTTAATACATATTTATATGAATGAGAAAACTGAGGAAGTATTCTGGAAAAAAAGACAGTAAACTTTTAAGGGCCCTGAATACCAGTCACTGTTTGTTAACATGGAAGTCATGTTTCACCCTTGAAGGTTCTTGAACAGGATAGTATCTTGATGTGGTCTTTGAGAAAATTGATCTGACAGTGGTGTGTGGAGTAGATTTGTGTTAGAAGAGATGAAAATCCTGTTAGAATGTTACTAAAATAAACTGAATGTCAAAACACAGAGTTTTAAAGTAATTAGAAGTAGCAGTAATGATAATTTTTATAAAAAGTGAGGGGAGGATAATACGAGTTTAAAACTTTGCCACTCACTGAGGAAGGGGAGTAATGAGAAATGAGGAATCAAAGAGAACTCTAACTTCTTTTCAGTATCTGGGAGGATAAAGCCTCCATTATAGAAGTTAGGGGAGAATTCAGGAATCTTACTGGTTGGAGGGCTTCAGTATTGAGTATCATAAAATTCAGGTTCAGGCAGGATACCTAGTTATCCATCTGGCCCTACAGAAAGTGTATTCAAAGCTTTGTGGAGAGACTGTAGGTAATATTTGTCATTTTATGGCTGCTGAGCATTTGAACTCCCTGTCTATATTTAGGGAAGTAGACATTGTTTTTGTTTTACATAAAAGGCCAGGTACTTGTTTCCCCCAGGTTCTTGACTCTAGACCTCAAAGACATGTCTTAAATTTGAGCAATCAGATGCTCCCACTCAGAGTGTGAGTCTGAATGGCTTACACAAAGAAGCTAGGAGCGTTGGTCTCATGTCATCAGTGTAAGCACCCAGTATCTGTTCCCACTGGTGGCAGAGTGACAGGACCAGTGGCAGCATGAAAACTTGATTGGTCCTGTGGCTAGAGCTGGCTATGTCTTATTCTGGCTGGCTTTCCATGGTCCCTGATTAACTTTTTAAAAACAGCTTTACTGAAATACAATGCACACAATATAGTAATTCACCCATTTAAAGTATACAGTTCAGTAGGTTTTAATATATTCAGAGTTTGTAAACACCATGAGCTAATTTTGCAACATTTTCATCACCCCAAAAGAAACCTTGTACCCATTAGCAGTCAATCCACCTCCCTCCAGGCAACCACCTATCCACTTTCTGTCTCTATAAATTTTCCTATTTTGGACATTCATATAAATGGAATCACATAACATGCAGTCTTATGTGAGCAGCTTGTTTCACTTAGTATAGTGTTTTCAAAGTTCATCCATATTATAGTATGTATCAGTACTTCACTCCTTTTTATTGCTGAAAAATTTTATGGATATACCACATTTTGTTTATTCATTTATCAGTTAATGGACATTTGGATTGTTTCTACTTTTTGGATATTACAAATACCATTGCTATGAATATTTATGCATACACTTTGGTGTGGACATATTATTTCACTTCTCTTGGCTATATACCTAAAACTGGAATTGCTGAGACATATTGTAACTCCATGTTTCACATTTTGAGGAACTGTCAAACTATTTTCCAAAGTAGTTGCACCATTTTACCTTCTCACTAACAGTATACGAACATTCCAATTTCAACACATTCTTACTAGCGCTTGTTATTATGTATCATTTTTATTACAGCTATCCTAGTGCATACAAAGAAGTTTCTTCAGGATTTTGCTTTACATTTCTAATGACTAATGATGTTGAGAAGCTGTTCATTTGGTTATTCATATATATTCTTTGGAGAAATGCCTTTTCAAATTATTTGCCCATCTTTTTAATTGGGTTAGTTGTCTTATTTTTATTAAGTTAAAAACATTCATTCCTGCTTGATTTTTGAATCATGTTCGTAGTCATACTCTTTCCTTTGTCTGACCCAATATTCTCACATTAAATTGCATTTTTTGCTTAAATTGAGCCCAATGGCTATCTGCTCCTTGCAACCAAGAACCAGAGATCAAATCTACATATACATATTTAGAGTTTTTCCAAACAAAGTGGATATTTGGTTTTTTTTAACATCTTTATTAGAGTATAGTTGCTTTACAACGGTGTGTTAGTTTCTGCTTTATAACTAAGTGAATCAGCTATACATATACATATATCCCCACATCTCCTCCCTCTTGCGTCTCCCTCCCACCCTCCCTATCCCACCCCTCGACAAAGCACTGAGCTGATCTCCCTGTGCTATGTGGCTGCTTCCCACTAGCTATCTATTTTACTATTTTACGTTTGGTAGTGTATATACGTCCATGCCACTCTCTCACTTCGTCCCAGCTTACCCTTCCCACTCCCTGTGTCCTCAAGTCCATTCTCTACGTCTGCATCTTTACAAAATGGATATCTGATTTAATAAAAGTACATGAGATAAATGAGGGAGATATATAAAATTTAAAGTATTAAAAAGTTAGTGGTCAGTGAGTGAATAATCAGTGACTAAAATTTTTTACTATTATTCATTTTGATGATGGAGGAAAAAGGAGAAGCAGGGTAGTAGCTTGAATCATCTTTACTCAGGGGAAAAATTTAAAGAGAAGATATTACACATGAATATATGGGAGTACATAATTAGTGAAGGAAATTCCTTAAGGAGGTAGCAGAGAGATGTGGAAGAATTAGGTTTAGAAAGGAGGAGTATTCTTTAGAGATAAAGAAAAATAATAATAACTTAGTGGAGGAAAGTAAAGAGATTCTGAAGTGGAGATGGTGCCCTGAGACAGTCTTCAGCAGGTGGCTGTGACATCCTCTAGAGATAGGAGTAATATTATGCTAACACCAACATACAGAGGTTGGATGGGGATGTCGAGGAGAGTAGAGAGTTGCTGAGGTAGGAATGAGGTCGCAAGTCAGAGGGAGTTAAGTTGAGAAGAATTTTCCAGCAAAAATGATATTCTAGCAGTAGTGAATTCAAGAATATTTTCTATCCTTCCACCCAAATCTCTGAATTCTTCCTTTCTTTCTCTCTTGTACCTTACTTAATAAAAACGTGTCATAAGGGAATAACACCAACAAACACTCAAACATGTAGAATGTTAAATATATATGAATCATTGCTCTGGCTCATTCTTTTGAAGTTGTTCCTTCGTGTGTTTCCCCTTTCTTCTAGTTTCAGAGTACCCATTGCAAAATGTAAATACTATGAGCAAACTAGGTATATTCCCTTTTTGGTTTGAAATGTAGTTTCTAAAAATGTCCATTTTAGTCTTAGTTTTCAGAGATGCTTTCTTTCTTTTGTCAAGTGTCTCTGACTTAAACAAAAAAGTCTAAAAGTGATTTCTATAGTGATTTATAGTGTTCTTCTCTGAGCTTCTTTCAAAATAGGTATCTCAACTCCTTACCATTGATGAACTGTAGTCTTGTACTAATAATTTCTTCATATTACAATGTTAATGAAACAAAAATCTCTAGACTACAGTAAGTCAGGTTATTTACTTTTTCTTTTGCATAATCTGTTTGCCCTTTTAAAAAATCAAAGACAACCCTTTGTCATTCTCTTTTTTTTTTTTTTTTTTTTTTTTTTTGCGGTACGTGGGCCTCTCACCGTTGTGGCCTTTCCCATTGCGGAGCACAGGCTCCGGACGCGCAGGCTCAGTGGCCATGGCGCACAGGCCCAGCCACTCGGCATGTGGGATCTTCCCAGACCGGGGCACGAACCCATGTCCCCTGCATCGGCAGGCGGACTCTCAACCACTGCGCCACCAGGGAAGCCCTGTCATTCTTTTAAATAGCAAAAGATATGCCTGCATTTCCAACAGACTCTCTTTGTTCTTTATTTGTTTATATATTTGCCTTAAGGTACAAAATTAAAAGCATACCTAAATGAAAATATCACGGATAGAAAGAGAACACATGAGATTTAAAAGACAGTGATCAAATTACTTTTCAAGGTAGAAAAGTGTTACACTTCACATTTCTGTGAAGTTGGGGGTTTTACATCCTACTGAACTCTTCAGCTGAAGTTAGCACTCCAGGGGATTTCAAATCAGTTCAAAGTTACATAGTAAAGAGAAAAAGAAAAAGAAATGAGTGAAATTCCTTCAGTTCAATTTCATTGTTTAGCATTTTAAAGTTTCCATCTATTCTCTTCATTAAAGCCCTGGTTTCATTGGGTTTATGGATTTGTCTGAAGCCAGGAATGTGTCCAAATTCACAGGAAGCATTTATGTATCCAATTAAATCAAGAAGCTTAATTGAGAAATTTTCTTTCAATTCAGAAACAACCTAAAGCCTATCCAAAAGTAGACATAATCTATGTATAACCAATAACATTTTATTTGGCACATGGAAATGAAGAACAAACTGGGGGCTGGGAGTTTGTGGACCTGGGGCTCTCATCTCAGCTCTTCCATTAGCCAGTATTTGGCCTTCCATAATCATTTTACCTTTCTGAATCTTAATGTCATCTGCTATAAAATAAGAACACTTAATGATATTGGATATTTATTCTATTTCTAAAATTTTATTGATCTACTCAGAAAAAATTTTTAATGTATACTTCTTTGGGATATTTATATGAAATATGGTATTTACTGTGTATAAAGTCTGTTAAGTGCCTATAATGATAGCATATAATGTTTATTACATATATATATAAGGCATATATAATACATATATACATATATAAAGAATATTTCCATTTTTTAGAATTATACAAATTAATTACCACCTCAAAATCTAGCTATTTTACCAGAAGATAGTAATGCTTCATAACTGATACCTTGTTAGTAACCAAAAAGTAAAATCATCACTACTATTTTTTATATGAAGAAGCAATTTTTCACACTGTAATTTTTTTAGAGTGCATCAGTTGAACTTAAAATTGTGCCTCTTTGCTTGCTAGTAGGTCATTGTTCTAATATGTACTACAAAATTCCTGAGTTTTTAAATAATATGACTTTCATTTGCCCATTACCACATGTCCAGTTAATGTCTACCCACACTCTAATTTATCAGTGAGTAGGGAAGTAATGCTATTTTTAATAATTTGTCCTATTCTTCCCTGAAACAATAATTCTAGAAATACAAAAGATAAGTTAATACTGGGAAGTTGTATATAATGTGAAGGTCCAAGCTGGAAATTAGGAAGAAATTTCAAACAAAGTATTTAGCAGGATTTTTGCTCTTCTTAAATCTCCTGTTCCCTAATATTGAGTGAATATTTACTCTAATATTATTTACTCTAATTTTTAAACATATGACTGAGATTGTTCTTAAGAAAAAGCAGAATGGGAATTAGCCTGTGAAGTATTATAAAGAATTCTAAAAGCCCTTAGCTGAATATTGTTCTACCATATTAAAAGACTTTTATTGATGTCTTAAATTCTACCACTGAATCTTCAATTTAGGGCAAAATTAAAAGTATTTTTCTAAAATGGGCAGAAGACCTAAATAGACATTTCTCCAAAGAACAAATACAAATGGCCAATAGGCACATGAAAAGATGCTCAATATCACTAATTATTAGAGAAATGCAAATCAAAACTACAATGAGGTATCACCTCACACTGGTCAGAATGGACATCATTAAAACCTCTACAGGGCTTCCCTGGTGGTGCAGTGGTTAAGAATCCGCCTGCCAGTGCAGGGGACACGGGTTCGATCTCTGGTCCGGGAAGATCCCATATGCCGCGGAGCAACTAAGCCTGTGCGCCACAGCTACTGAGCCTGCGCTCTAGAGCCCGTGAGCCACAACTACTGAGCCCGTGTGCCACAACTACTGAAGCACAGGTGCCTAGAGCCCATGCTCCATAACAAGAGAAGCCATTGCAACGATAAGCCTGTGCACCTCAATGAAGAGTAGCCCCCACTCGCCGCAACTAGAGAAAGCCCACGTGCAGCAACGAAGACCCAATGCAGCGAAAAATAATAAATAAAATAAATAAATTAAAAAAAAACCCTCTACAAATAACAAATGCTGGAGAGGATGTGGAAAAAAGGGAACCCTCCTACACCGTTGGTGGGAATGTAAGTTGGTACAGCCACTATGGAAAACAGTATGGAGGTTCCTCAGAAAACTAAAAATAGAATTACCATATGATCCAGCATTCCCACTCCTGGGCATATATCCAGACAAAACTCTAATCCAAAAAGATACATGCACCCTGTATTTATAGCAGCGCTATTCACAATAGCCAAGACATGGAAACAACCTAAATGTCCATTGATAAATGAATGGATCAAGAAGATGTGGTACATATATACAATGGAATACTACCGAGCCATAAAAAAGAAGGAAATAATTCCATTTGCACCAACGTGGATGCAACTAGAGATTATCATACTAAGTGAAGTAAGTCAGAAAGAGAAAGACAAATACCATATGATATCACTTATAATGTGGAATCTAAAATATGACACAAATGAACCTATCTACAAAACAGAAACAGACTCATAGACATAGAGAACAGACTTGTGGTTGCCAAGGGAGAGGAAGTTGGGTGAGGGATGGAGTGGGAGGTTGGGGTTAGCAGATGTAAGCTTTTATGTATAGAATGGATAAACAACATGGTCCTACTATAGAGCACAGAGAACTATATTCAGTATCCTGTGATAAGCCGCAATGGAAAAGAATATTAAAAAAAGAATGTATAGATATGTATAACTTAATCACTTTGCTGTACAGCAGAAATTAACACAATCTAAATCAACTGTACTTCAATAAAAATATTTTTCTATTCAAAAGCATATATCACAGAGGAAATAATACTTCAAAATGTAGCATTTATGCCAACCTAATGTAAATGACATTGTGACATTCTTTCTCAAATGTCAACTAGTTAGCAATAGCTAAATGTGGTATCCCAGAGAAGTAATTTTTAAGTGCTCCTTCATGGGAAGTTAAAAGTTCCAAAATGTGTCTCAGGACCTCAAAAAAGACATCTCTACCTATATTTCTTCTAAAACTTTTGTTTGGACATTTGAAAAGCCATTGGATTAGAAGATGGAATATAAGTTTTGAAATTGGTATAATACTAACGGAGGAAAAAGCACCCATGGGAATGGGTATAGGAAGGGAAGGATAGGGGAGAAAAGGCCTCAACAAATAAGGAAACAATGTGATAAAATGATGAATGGAACAAAGGTCAGTAGAGCAAGGAGTTGGAGAAAGGATATTAAAATTGATCTTGGAAATCTAAAATGTACTTTACAAATTTGCTTATGTTTGCACATACAAAAGTATCAAATAATGTTGCACTGTCACTCTCCCAATGATAATTATGCTCACTAAAGACTAAGAACAACTGTTCTAGTCTGTGTTACAAAATCGTATAACATGAAAATTGCTTCACAATCACAAACTGGCCATTTAAAATTAGTTTAGAGATGGACAGTACTTCAGCGTACTTTTCAATTAGCCTCAAGTCTAACCCAGCTCACATGTATGGTAGGGTCTCCACATTTTATTAAGTCTTACTGAAATATAGGATTTCTATTTACATAACTAAATCACTGTCAATATCACTAGATCACTAAATCACTAAGTCAGTAGAAATTTTTACTGTGCTTTTACTTATCTAGTGTGTAAGAAAAATAAATACATTAAAATTTATGCTTTTAATTGTTTTACTGTTTCATTCAAGAGCATTTACTGAGCACTTAATATTGGTTATAAATAAGGCAAGTTTTAATCTCTAGGAACAAAGATGAGTGAGTGTGGGGGCTTTTTCCTGTTTGTTTTTGGTTTTTTGCCCCAAGAAGTTTTCAGTCCAATTGACATAAACAGGCAAATAAATAATCACAATGTGGTGTATGATTTACATTTCTATTACATCCTCTAAATCTCAGTCAAAAGACAGCAATGCTTAATTAATATGCCATTGATAACATGGTGAGTGCTAAAAGACATGGCTTATTCTACCACATTTGGTTTCATAACTGAGAATTTAAAGCACATGATTACAGGCTGTGTTTTTCTGTCGTACCAGGAGAACTGATTTGAATGTCTAAGTGTGAGAAGAAAGATGAATTGTCTCTTTTACAAGATAAAGAGGCATTGTAAAACCTAGATTTTTGCTTTTGTCTTTCAATTTTTCAATTTAAGTCAGTAAGAAATGTGCATCTTATATTCAGTAGTGTGCATAATAATAAGGCAATGTACAGTTTTAGTTCTGTGGTTCTCAATCAGGATGGTTCAGCCCCAGAGGAGATATATGGCAATGCCTGGGGACATTTTTGGTTATCACACTAGGTGGAAAATTACAAGAATCTAGTGAGTATAGAGAAGGGATAAGGCTAAACATCCTACAATGCACATGGTCTCCCAACAATAAGAATTATCTTCCAAAATGTTAATAGTGCTGCCATTAAGAAACCTTGCTCTAGTTAAACTTACCTAGCACTAAGGTTTCAGGGGCTGGACCTAATATCAGTGGAAAACAAAAAACACGAGTAAAAACACAAAACAAAAACAAGAACAAAAACCTACAATTATAGAGTTTATAATCTATTTAAAGGAGACAGAAAATTAAATAAGTAAAATAAATGCCACGATGTTGATTATTATAAGGCTCAGAGCTATGTCTGGCTCATCCATAGTGACTATTGGTTTTTTATGGAATACATTTTTTGTATTAGCCTCATTTGTAACTCAAGTTTTCTATCTCTACTGGGTTTTTTTCCCCTCTTTCTCATCACTTTTAAGTTTATGAACTTGTTTCTAAGCTGAAAGTCAAAGAATAGATAAATCAATCAATTAAAAATGCAACACAATGTTGAAATTGGACTGTTTCTAATTAGTTTCAATTAAGTCCCAAAGGCTGAGGATGTAGCAAGCACCCCCAGGTTTCCAAGTGAGAGAGTAGACCATTATGCAAAAAAATGCCAAGGAGGTATCTCAGAAACCAGTGTTGTGAGCATCAGCCTAGCATTCATCTCAAAAGTATAAAGTGGTTGAGGTTGAAGAAGTGGCCTAAGGATCACTTAAAATCATTCCCAATAAAGGAAAGCTTCCTAACAGAGGCCAGGCTACCTCAGCAGAAAGATATTTTAGGCACCAAGCAAAGGAGTTATTTTGAGAAATAATTTGGAGTGCTTAAGCATTTTCTCTCCCCTATTATGGGGAGGGAGCTCTTCCCTCACACCTCATGCCAAGGAAGAGAGGCTGTATGGCATCGCTCTGACAGCTTGATATATATCCCATGGAGTGTGATGGGGCATAGGGGCTTGTTTTCAATTCAGTGTTGGAGAGCAATGAAAATGAAAGGCTCTGACTGGACTACCTGCGTAGCAAGAGAATTCACAGAAGTGACCCTGACAGATCAAGCCACTACCCTACTGTAGGCTCCTCAGAATTGTGTATTTCCTGTGGACCGAATGTGGTCCTTGTATCAGGGAGCTAGCATAGGAGCCACTTTAAAAGACCCTTAAAAATGCTGGCAACTTGTAAAACTGGCCAGCTGGAAGAGACATAAGGTATACAGATGGTTTTACTTGCTAGAACAGTCATATTCTAAAGTTAGTATACCCTGGCAGGTATTCAAAACTGACTGTTTGTATCATGTTGTGCTTTCATAGGTTTCTCAAAGACCCTCCTACTGAGAACAAGTAACTGCTACTCCCTAAATGAGGGCAAAGCCATTCTACCAGCCAGCTGCTACCTGCCCCCCCTCAGCTCCTGCGTCCTGTAGCACTCTGCAGGCCTCCCTCCATTCGAAGTCCACCAGGATAGGGTCCATTTTAAATTGACACCAGAACCACCACTTCCAAATCGGCCCTTTTATATCCTCTTATATGATTAAAACTAGTGCTTGAACCATCTCCACTGAAAATCCTGCATAATTGTCCTTGTAACTCAGTTAAGAATACGAGTGAAGATACCACCTATAGGTTTGTTTTTAGCCTTTGGACCTCAGCTGAAGCTGAGGCAGAAAGAATTCCATTTTTAAATTGTGTTAATAAACAAACAAATCAGGATATTCAAAGTATCAGTGGAGAAGTGACTTAACACCATAGAGACACTATGAAAGAAAAAGTCGACAAAGCTTGGATATGGGGAAAAAAGGATAATTAAGAGTCAAGCATGAATTTAAGGAATAAGTTTGTGTGTTAAAGGAAATGACGGTGAGATTTCTCCCCAAGATTACCACTAAAATGCAGCGAAGAATTTAAAAGTTGATAATATATAAAGACAAAGAGGGTGGGACAGAAGACAGTAGTAAATGTTATGATCATTCTGCAAAAGCAGGAGGTTCCCTACCCAAGGTTTGGTTTGGATGTTGAGACTGATGACACTACATACTCACCAAGAAGGAATGAAAAGATTTACTACTTACATAACTGAAGTCTCTGGGGAGATCAGGGTAGGCCTCTCAAGCACGGCTGAAATGGCTTGAGAGAGTAAGGAAAGGAGACTGGCCTGGGTTTTTACCGGGGTTAGGATGTGGAAACAGATGGAGAGTTCTCACACACATGGGCAGAGACTTGCGAGGTGTGAATCATCTGCTGATACCAGAAGAGGGAGCACCCAGGCTTTCTTTCAGTTTGCCGAGATATGTGATACAAGAGGTATAGGAAGGGATGAGGTTTAAAAGCTGTCCGCAGTCAATAATCAAACAATGAAGTCTGTCTACTCATTACAATAAACATATTTCAACAAGTTTTTGAAACAGAGAGAATAGTTGGAAGAATAGCAAATAGCTGAGGAGGGAAAGTAGAGCCATCTTCAAGCAGAGGCAGGAAATTCTAATTAAAAGTGAGGGTATTTGTAATACAGAAATCCTGAGAGGCACAGAGCTAGGACTACTGAGCTGGAGTGAGATTTATACTTTTTAGTTATCAACTTAATGGGAGCCAAGGATCAGTGAGGTAAAGTTTTCAAAATACAGAAGGGAAATGATTTCTCAATTATTAATTATGTGTGAGAGCAGAATAAAGGTCATTTTCAGACATTCAAGGTAAAACAATTTATTTGCCACGATGACTTTTAGGAAATGACTAGAAGATGTGCTACAGTTGATCTAATCGAAAAACAAAGAGCGGTCAATGGCAAAATTGGTTTTCTGGCTCAGAAAAGCAACAAATTCTTTTTTTTTTTTTAAACATCTTTATTGGAGTATAATTGCTTTACAATGGTGTGTTAGTTTCTGCTTTACAACAAAGTGAATCAGCTATACATATATCTCCATATCTCCTCCCTCTTGCGTCTCCCTCCCACCCTCCCTATCCCACACCTCTAGGGGGTCACAAAGGACTGAGCTGATCTCCCTGTGCTATGCAGCTGCTTCCCACTAGCTATGTATTTTACATTTGGTAGTGTGTATGTCCATGCTCCTCTCTCACTTCGTCTGAGCTTCCCCTTCCCCCTCCCCGTGTCCTCAAGTCCAATCTCTACATCTGCATCTTTATTCCTGTCCTGCTCCTAGTTTCTTCAGAACCTTTTTTTTTCTTTTTAGATTCCATATATATGTGTTAGCATACGGTATTTGTTTTTCTCTTTCTGACTTACTTCACTCTGTATGACAGACTCTTGGTCCATCCACCTCACTACAAATAACTCAATTTCGTTTAATATTCCATTGTATATATGTGACACATCTTTATCCATTCATCTGTCGAGGGACACTTAGGTTGCTTCCATGTCCTGGCTATTGTAAATAGAACTGCAATGAACATTGTGGTATATGACTCTTTTTGAATTACGGTTTTCTCAGGGTATATGCCCAGCAGTGGGACTGCTGGGTTGTATGGTAGTTCTAATTTTAGTTTTTTAAGGAACCTCCATACTGTTCTGCATAGTGGCTGTATCAATTTACATTCCCAACAACAGTGCAAGAGGGTTCCCTTTTTCTGCATACCCTCTCTAGCATTTATTGTTTGTAGATTTTTTGATGATGGCCATTTTGACTGGTGTGAGGTGATAGCTCATTGTAGTTTTGATTTGCATTTCTCTAATGATTAGTGATGTTGAGCATCCTTTCATGTGTTTGTTGGCAATCTGCATATCTTCTTTGGAGAAATGTCTACTTAGGTCTTCTGCTCATTTTTGGATTGGGTTGGGTTTCTTTTTGGATATTGAGCTGCATGTGCTGCTTGTAAATTTTGGAGATTAATCCTTTGTCAATAAGCAACAAATTCTGATTTGAGCTGAAAGAAGTACTCCAAGAAATAAAAGGAGGAGGAAGAAGAAAGAGGGAAAAGAGAGAGGAGGAGGAGAAAAACAGAAGGCAGGAAGGCAGGAAGGCAGGAAGGCAGGAAGGAAACAAGGAAGGGGGAGGGAGGGAGAAAGGGAAGGAAGGAAGGAAGGGAGGGTAAAACCAAGACTGATGTGCTTGTGCATTTTCCAGTTATTTAATGTATATACTGGAACATATGGGGAAATAGTGATATTACATAGAAAACTAAGAAAAAAAAATCTTAAGAAATTATCATCAACAGGAAAAAGTTCCATGAGACAGAAAATGGAATTATAGTACACTGTCTGATTCAATAGTGAATAACACAGTCTCATAGCAATATAAACATTGACTGTTGAGTTAACCTAAATTATAATGTAATTATAAAGGAAATATGGAAGGAGAAGAAATAGGAGTATGGTGTGTAAGTATGGCAAATCCTCAGCTACCATATTAGAGTGTCAGTCGATATAAAAATGCATCACTGAAACAGCCTAACAGTTAGAAATATGAATGCAAATGATAAGACATATAAAAATATTAGAAAGTGGTTCTGTGAGAGCAGAAAGACCCTTAAAAATTTAATCTCTTTAGTATTCTTTGACACTTCAATCATAGACGTGTATTACTTTGAAGAAAATGACTTTAACAATTAGAAATATAAAGTCAAATGAACATGAAAGGAAAAGATGGGCTGAGTTTTAAACATGTGGAGTGTGAGATGATGGCATTCTATAGCTTTCAAATTATTACTTGTTGATTTAGTATTCAGGCTGGATGGAATCAGAGTGGAGATCAAATACTTGAGTCTTAGATTAGAGACAATATCTCAATCAGAGAAGCCAATTGTTCAAGGAACAGTTTCATCTTATGTACAAAGAAACCAGTAACACATATAGAAAAAAAAAAAACAGAATATGCCATTAAATTATAGAGAGTTTGAATTCCTCTACAAATATAAATTTCTATATTCCTTTTATTCACATGCTTCTCTGTTTTTCTGGAATTTCAATAATTTCCTACCTCCTTTTACTATGAAAAGACTATTCATGAAAAAAATCAAATAAAAACTTCTCATCCCAAGAAGAAACCATTAGCAAGAATATTTTAAACAAGCAAAAGCAAATGCCTGGGAAGCGTGTAGGTGTTACACCTGTCATAACTCCAGTGTGAGTGGGGTAGATATTGTTTTGTTCCTATTAAAGTAGCCATATGTTATAGCTAAATTTAAGTAGTGAAAGTTAAACTATTTAACGATTATATCTATTTTTTCATTGGCTAACACAAGGGATTGAAATGACACATTATAAGTTTTCCTTAAGATTAAAAACAGAAATGCCATGTTCTTCCACAGGAGTTGAACATTAACATAAATCATAATAACAAATAAACACTTTTTAATGGCTTCTATTTCCTTTCATAAGCTTATAAAACACTAATCAAAGAAACTCTACAACAGTGAACTCAAAACAGAAGCAATGACCCCATTGAAGTCCTTGTGAGGATTTCAGAATGAGGAGAAATTCACATCCCTTCCATTCTCCCACTATCCAGGAAAACTGTTTCATAATAAATAATCTCACAAGAATTTCATAATTATGAACATATGCTTGGCGTCTTCAAACTCTATAGGCCTTTCAATGTTTAAATTAAAGAGAGACAAAAATGCAGGGAATGCCCATCTTCTAGTCACAGAAAGAAAAATTGTGAAGAATACCTATGTAAACATATGAAGAAAGACTTTTTAAAGCATACTTCTAATTACTCCCTTAGAGTAAATGCTGCAAATTGAAACTGGATTTTAGAAAAAGATACCTTCAAGACAAAATCTTTAGAAATAAGTTGCTGAATTATACTCCACCAACAGTTTCTCTTCCCAAACTTGAAGAATTTTTTTAATTTATGTTTGCAAGTTTATTAGGAAAAATATGATGTTGCCCATTTATTTAATCTTTTATTATTAAAGTTGACTATTTTTATATATGTATTTCTTTTTTTATTTATTCTTTTTGAATTCCACATTCATACCCAATTTTATTTATTAGTAATAGTTTTCTATATTGATGATAATAACACTTTGTAACATGTTACAAATATTTTCACATTTTCAATCTTGATTTACTTTTAATTGATCAAGTTACAGTGGTAATAATCCTGTCACCTGCATATATTTATTAAAAGATGAAAAGAAAATCCAAAGTTCAAATAAAAGCCCATACAATGTTATTTAGTTTTCTTTTTGAGCTGTGTTCTATGTCACAAATGTATTAAAGAAGAAACTCTAAGCTAAGAATTCTATTAAAAGACAGAGAACTGGAAATGACATCACTCTTTTCAATCAATTAGCTAGAGTCTCATCTTTTAATTTTTTTAGCACTACTTTTGATTAAATTGGTTAAACCATTTGAGTCCAATTCATCTGCTTTGGGATGTGATAATTTTTCTCAGAGTACTATAAATATGACAAAAATAACTTTTATTTTTTACAAATTTTTCCAAATTATCCTAAGTATGATATTTAATAATTCACAAGTTAACAGTGCCACTGTTCGTGAATTATGTTGCTTAGTTAATTGGAATTCTTTAGAGGAATGTTAATCATTTTCATGCTTGTAGTCACAGATTAGAAACTTTATATATCTATGTGCCACAAAGCAATATCCTAGACTTCCAGGCAACTAGAATTCTGGGAATAAATAAGTTAACTACAAAATCAGAACCTTAAAATGGAGGAGTTTCAAACATTAGACAAATACAATTGTGCTAGCTGAATATTCATATTGGCTTGCTTATTTCTTTAATTTGGATGAGAATCTCTTTGCCAGTGCTATGATTTTATTCACTAACATTTTTACAATGGGTAGGGGATGCTAGCAATAGGTAGTGAAACACATACAAGGACTAAATATCTGGTCTAAGGTCACACAGAACTGTAGCTTCGAGATTTGAACCCAAGTGTCTTAACACCATTCTGAATTTTAGGCCCTCTATGCTGATCTCCCATGTTCCCATTCAGAGTATTATTAAAAAACACATTATCCACTATTATTGCTCCATCTATCATTTTATATAGATATTAAATGGAAAATGTTTTTCTTTGGAAAGAGGAGGTATCAGAATTCACAGTACTACTGTTACCAAGGCTGTGGCCCCAGAATCATACCCCTGCCCCTCACTCAAATAGAAACCAATTACTCTTATCTAAGTTTCAGCAGGAAGCTGCAAAGAGAAGAAAACAGGAACCGGTTAGAACCAACTAGGCCCAAGGTGGCAGAGGATTTGACTTCCAGTAGAACTTGAGCCTCATTATAGGCTCATTATAAAGCATCAGCATGCTGACACTCCCACTAGCAACCTGACAGTTGACAATTGCCATGACAACAACCAGAGAAGCCTAAACAAGGACTGAAAAGGAGAGTGCATCAGTTCAGGGTCCAAACCACACCCCTGGTTTCAGAAAACTCATGAATATCCTCCCACTCTTTCTAGTTCCCTCCCTTTTACCTTGACCCTCCTCTACATTTGGTGTCTCCACCCAAATGGGGTTGAGAAGTCGATCTGGGAACTAGGTTCCTGCTTCTCCATTCTTCAGCCACTAAATAAAGCTTGTGCTCTTCCAGTCTCAGCATCGGTTTCGTTACTGGCTGAGTGAATTTGATCAGAAAAAGAACCTTCCTGGCCAAGACTGGGGTCTCGCCCCAGGCTAGGACCCTGCCATGGGTTCAGCTGACCAATTCAGTAACACAATCATAGAATTATTGCATGAATTTCTGATGTATTTCCTATTCTTCAATATAATTAGTTTATAGTCTTAATTTTCTGTGTCAATGCTAAAAAACGATGCTAGCGTTGTGTCCCAATAAAATGTCACATCTGTGGAAGTTAAATTTAAGAAATGGATGATAAAAGTCTGATATCCTGGGCTTCCCTGGTGGCGCAGTGGTTGAGAGTCCGCCTGCCGATGCAGGGGACACGGGTTCGTGCCCCGGTCCGGGAGGATCCCTCATGCCGTGGAGCGGCTGGGCCCGTGAGCCATGGCCGCTGAGCCTGCGTGTCCGGAGTCTGTGCTCCGCAACGGGAGAGGCCACAGCAGTGAGAGGCCCACGTACCGCAAAAAAAAAAAAAAAAAAGTCTGATATCCTTTTCTCCTATTGCAGACACAAAGGAAAAATATATGGTGCTATACTATTTCTATTGTAGGAGAGAAAAGCAGAATATAGGTAATTGGAACAGACACTTTCAGGAAAACAGAAACAATAAATGCTCAGACTGCAGGCAACTTCAACCACCTTATCCCACTGTTTGAATTGCCATGAACATTAATGCTAAAAACAGGATGCCATCAGGATAACAACTCAAATAGAGAGGTGAAGTCAAATAAAGAGCAATGGCTTTACTTAAAAATTGTCTCCAAATTGATTTAAAAGTAAGAAAAAATGTTTTCTTCCTTCCTCCCTTTCTTCCTTCCTTAATTTGTTTTTTTCTTATTTGCAATAATACCAGATCATCAATATCTCCATTGTAAGGCTGTAGATTTTGGAGGTGTTTTCCAACAGGGGGAAAAACTAATTCAGAAAATAGTAAATAGGGCAAAGAAAAAGAGGTAGCCAATCACCAAAGTACAGTAGGCTCTTAGGTTTAAGAAGAAATGCTTTACTGAATGGTACATTTTGCTGGAGTTACTAAATTCCCAGTAAAGGAAAGCATAAACCACATTATCTGATATGCAAGTTTTGTTACATATTTTTTTCCTTTATAAGGGTGATATAAACATGTCTCATAGTATTAGAAATTGAGAAAAACAAGAATAATATCATAATGTCCTGAGCTGAAATAACTACTTTTTCATTTCCTTGTGTTAATCTTTATGCCTTTGCTATTTTGTAATTGCTGTAATCACAGAATATGTCCAATTTGCTATTCAACCTTTGTATATTCTAGGACAAGAATTATCCATTATATTTTCTTCAGAGTCAACATTTGGGATATGTAATATTTCTTCTAATTAATATCTGACACTTTATATCTTGCCATTTGATTTAAGTTGTTAGAATAATACTTCATTAAATATCTGCAAGGCATATAACTTTCTACATAGCTTAGATTATATTCTGAAAAATAGATTTACTAGGTCTAAAAAAATATAAATATATTATGACTTTTGATGAATACTGACAAATTGCTTCCTGAAAATATGATGTTGATTTTGAGTGCCAATAGCAGTGACTAGAATTTATTACACTTTTTCCAGCATTGATATAATTTTTGTTTTGTTTTTTATTATTTATTTTTAATTGATTAATTAATGAGACTCTACTTTTTAGAGCAATATAATTTTTATATTGATTATTTAGTAAACTACATTTTCTTCTGTCACTCTGAGCAGGATTGAATTTATTTATATCTGACTTTCTAATATTGATGGAATTTGCTCACATTTTTTCTTTTGTACTTCTGTTTTCTTTTTGTACTTTTATTCTTCTTATCTACTCATATTTCATCATCCGTCTATTGCAGATGCATTATATTTTCTTATACATTTGAGTGGAACAGACATAAGCACATACACACACACACATCCCTTATCTCATATATTTTGTAATATTTCCCAGAATCTTGTTTCCTCTTTTATTCTCATTACTCAAATTCTTCTACCTTTCCTTGACTATTTCTTCCAAGATTTGCCAAACTGCATTGTTTCACAGATTTCTAGCACAGGGTCTGACTAGTAGAAAATATACATAATAAGTGAATGGAGCTTGGAAATCTCTTCACTGGTTGTGGCCCACAGTTTACCCAGTGACTGGTAGGAAATGAGATAAAGTTATTGAGCAGCTTCTGAGGCTTTGGGGCAAGTTGCCCACACTATCACTTCCAATAATTTCAATAATCAACCAAACAAAAGTTTTGTAAAGATGTGACAGATCAGTTACAGACAGACTTTTAGATTAAGTATAAATGTAATTCCTAGAATATTAGGAAAGACATCCTCATCCAAAAATGCATCTGATATCCTAGTTAAATTAGCTTCATTAAAGATAAACTCCTTTATTTCATAGATATACAGATACATATACATATAGATAGATATATAATCTTAAAAGTATATGTATATGCCTCTGCAAGTGGTAGCATTCATCCTATTTCTAACTGTCAAAGTCAATTTATCCTCTAAGATCAGATCAAGCATACATAGATGATCAAAACTATAAATGTTCTTCTACTTTATTTATTTATTTTTTTGAATTCAAGAAATGGTAACTCTATTAAAGAAGGCTTTTCTCACTTAACTTATGACTGGGTTTTAATCTAATAATTTTATAGTTTTAAAATATTACTTTAAACATTTAATTCATATTTTTATTCATTTATTAATTACATTTTCTATTTGCCAGTCCCTATCAACTTATTTCTATAAAGTAATATACAGTACAGACTGGTATTGTAATATAATGTGATTTTTCTCTTGTTAATGTGCTAAAAGGATTAATAGTTATTGAGGATTGAATTATCCTTATTTTCTTTAAATAAAGCCTACTTGGTCATGGTATTATTTTAATAAACTGTTAGATTTAATTTGCAAGTTATTTTTTAGTTTTTTTGCATTGATATTTTTTCATATATTGATAGATATCAAGCAATCGTGCTTCACATAAAATCAAGCTATTTATTGAATAATCCACTTTTTCTGACTGGTTTAAAATGCACTCTCCATCATATGTGCATTTCCATATATACATGAATTTGTTTTGAACTCTACTCTCTTTCATTTATCTACTCTCTAACAAAGCTTTAGAGAATGTATTGATCTCACCGAGTAGGACATTTCTCTTGTTCTTTTCATTTTCAAGATATATCTATTCTTTGGCACTTTCCTCTTCCATTTGAACTGTGAAATTAGATTGCCAAATTTCAATATCCTAGTGTGACTTAAACTGATACTGAATTGAATTTAACGTGTGAAGAGAATTTGTGTCTTTACAATATTGACTCTCCTCATTTAAGAATATAGCAGGTATGTATTTACTGAGATCTTGTTTGTCCTCTTCAGTTTTCCTGGAATCTTTTTTTTAATTGATGTATAGTTGATTTATAATATTGTGTCAGTTTCAGGTGTACAGCAAAGTGATTCTGTTTTATATATATATATATATATATTTTTTTTAATTTTAGATTATTTTACTTAGGTTATTACAAAATATAAATTATAGTTCCATGTGTTATATACATATATCCTTGTTGCTTATCTATTTCATGTCCTCTATAGTAGTTTGTGTCTGTTAATCCCATACTCCTAATTTATCTCTCCTCCCACCTTTCCCCTTTGGTAACCATAAATTTGTTTCCTATGTCTGAGTCTGTTTCTGTTTTGTATATAGATTCATTTATATTACTTTTTTAGATTCCACATATAAATGATATCCTATAATATTGTCTTTCTCTGTCTGACTTACTTCACTTAGTATGACCTCTCCTGGTCCTTCCATGTTGCGGCAAATGGCAATATTTCATTCTTTTTATGGCTGAGTAATTAATATGCCATTTTGTATATAGACCACCTCTTAAACAAAATCATCTGTTGATGGGCACTTGGGTTGTTCCCATTTGTCTATCGTAAAAAGTACTGCTATGAACATTAGGGTGCATGTACCTTTTCTAATTAGAGTTTTCATCTTTTCAAGACATATGCCCAGAAGTGGGATTGCTGGATCATATGGTAACTCGAATTTTAGTTTTTTAAGGAACCTCCATACTGTTTTCCATAGTGGCTGCACCAATTTACATTCCCACCAATAATGTAGGAGGGTTCCCTTTTCTCCACACCCTCTCCAGCTTTTATTATTTGTAGACCTTTGGATGATAGCCATTCTGACTGGTGTGAAGTGATATCTCATTGTGATTTTGATTTGCATTTCTCTAATAATTAATGATGTTGAGCAGCTTTTCATGTGCCTGTTGACAATCTGTGTGTTTTCTTTGGAGACATGTCTATTTAGGTCTTCTGTCCATTTTTCAGTTGGGTACTTTGTTTTATTGAGTTGTACGAGCTGTTTGTATAGTTTGGATATTAATCCCTTGTTGGTTGCATTGTTTGCAAATGTTTTCTTCCAGTCAGCAGGTTGTCTTTCATTTTGCTGATGGTTTCCTTTGCTGTGCAAAAGCTTTTAAGTTTGACTAGGTCCCATTTGCTTATTTTTGTTTTTATTTCTTTTGTCTTGGGAGGCTAATCTAAGAAAATCTTGCTACGATTTATGTCAGAGAATGTTTTACCTATGCTCTCTCCTAGGAGTTTTATGGTATCATTTCTTGTATTTTGGTCTCAAACCATTCTGAGTTTATTTTTGTTTATGGTGTTGGGGAGTGTTCTAACTTCATTGATTTATGTAGGTGTCCAGTTTTCCCAAGAGCATTTGTTGAAGAAACTGTCTTTTCTCCATTGTATATTCTTGCCTCCTTTGTCATAGATTAATTGATCGTAGGTATATGGGTTTATTTCTGCACTTTCTTTTCTGCTCCACTGATCTGTATGTCTGTTTTTGTGCCAATACCACGCTGTTTTGATTACTGTAGCTTTGTAGTATTGTCTGAAGTCTGCAAGGGTTATGCTTCCAGCTTTGTTCTTCTTCCTCACGGTTGCTCTGGCAATTTGGGGTCTTTTGTGGTTCTACATAAATTTTGGTATTATTTGTTCTAATTTTGAGAAAAATATCATGGGTATTTTGATAGGGATTGCATTAAGTCTGTAGATTGCTTTGGGTAGCATGGCCATTTTAACAATATTAATTCTTCCAATCCAAGAGCATGGGATATCTTTCAATTTCTTTGAATCATCTTCAATCTCCTTTTATAGTTGTCAGCATATAGGTCTTTCACCTCCTTGGTTAAGTTCATTCCTAGGTGGTTTGTTTTTTTGGTTTTTTGTTTGGATGCAATTTAAGTGGGATTTTTTTTTTTTAGCTTTCTTTTTGATATTTCATTGTTAATGTAAAGAAATACAACAGATTTCTGTATATTAATCTTGTGTCCTGCTGCCTTTCTGAATTCATTTATTAGTTCTACTAGTTTTTGTGTGGAGACTTTACAGTTCTCTATATTGAATATCATGTTATCTGAAAATAGTGACAGTTCTACTTCTTCCCTTCCAATTTGAATACCTTTTCTTTCTCTTTTTGTCTGGTGTCTGTGGCTAGGACTTCCAATACTATGTTGAATAGAAGTGGTGATGGGGGCATCCTGTCTTGTTCCTGAATTCAGCAAGAAGGCTTTCAGCTTTGCACCACTGAGTATTATGTTGGCTGTGGGTTTGTTGTAAATGGCTTTTATTATGTTGAGATATGTTTCCTCTATACCCACTTTGGTGAGAGTTTTTATCATATATGGATGTTGAATTTTGTCAAATGCTTTTTGTGCATCTATTGAGATGATCATATGGTTTTTTTCTTTCCTTTAGGTAATGTGGTGTATCACACTTATTGATTTGCATATGCTGAGCCATCCTTGTGACCCTGGAATAAATCCAGTTTGATCATGGTGTTCATCCTTCTTATATATTGGATGTGATATGCTAATATTTTGTTGAGGATTTTTGCATCTACACTCATCAAAGATGAGTAATTTTCTTTTTTTTTGTAGTGTCTTTGTCTAGTTTTGGTATCAGGGTGATGGTAACTTCATAGAATGAATTTGGGAGTGTTCGCTCCTGTTCAATCTTTTGGAATAGTTTGAGAAGGATAGGTATAACTTCTTTGTATGTTTGGTGAATTCCAGTTTGGGGGGAATCTTGTGCATTGTTCAAGAGGCTTGCAACAAATTTCATTGTCTTATTGAGTATTTTGAAGGGTATCTTTCTATATGAAATTTTCGAATTAGCTATTGCTGAAGTAAAGACAGCTATATTTTTAATAATATTGAATTCATGTCCATTCATCTTAAAAACTCTCCTAGTAGTTCATATAGCTTTTCAATAGAATCTCATAGGTATCCTTCGTAGATAAACATATTGATTGTGAATAGTGACTTTTGTCATTTCCTTTCCAATGTCTTATACATAATATTGATTTTTCTTCTCTTATTCAATTGCTTGGATCACATTCTTGATTTTAATAAAGTTTTCCAAATTCATACTATTATGTTAGACATCATCTATAGGTTTCTGGGAAAGTTAGCAATATCCATTCTAATCCTAGTTTCATATGAATTTCATTAGGAGTAGCTTTGAATTTTATTAAATACTTTCTTTTTTTTTCAAACAGAAAGTCACAAAAATTATAATCATCCTCATCAGTTCACTCAGTCCCATGTAATTAACTTTTTTTCATCTTGATCTTTTCTTAGCACTTTTGTGAATTCATCAGTCTTCCATTAGAGTTCTGAAAATGCTTATTCATTCAGTTCAGCAGTATAGTCAATTACCAGAAACCTGTACTTCTCAGAGTCTTTTCCATGAATTCCTTGAAGATGAAACCCTTTTATAGGAACATTTTTGCAAAAGCATCAGAGCACACCCAGAACTGTCTGTAAATGACAAAAGACTTGAAAATGACCATGGTTAAAGATTTGATGAAAGTTCATAATAATGTAATTGACAAGAAAATTTATTTATCTCTGATATACATTTTAAAGTAATAACTAGAATTATGACTTATAACATTTACCAGAACATATAAGATTTTTAGGAATTTCATGTAATGTCTGAAACACTTAAATTAACATATTTCCATACAAACTACCCAAAGAAAGTTTAGTATTAGGTTTTTTTTAATTTTTGAATTTAATTTTATTTATTTTTTTATACAGCAGGTTCTTATTAGTTTTCAATTTTATACACATCAGTGTATACATATCAATCCCAATTGCCCAATTCAGCACACCACCATCCCCACCCCGCCGTGACTTTCCCCCCTTGGTGTCCATACATTTGTTCTCTACATCTGTGTCTCAACTTCTGCCCTGCAAACCGTTCATCTGTACCATTTTTTAGGTTCCACATACATGCGTTAATATACGATATTTGTTTTTATCTTTCTGACTTGCTTCACTCTGTATGACAATCTCTAGATCCATCCACGTCTCAACAAATGATTCAATTTCCTTCCTTTTATGGCTGAGTAATATTCCATTGTATATATGTACCACATCTTCTTTATCCATTTGTCTGTCGATGGGCATTTGGTTGCTTCCATGAACTGGCTATTGTAAATAGTGCTGCAGTGAACATTGGGGTGCATGTGTCTTTTTGAATTATGGTTTCCTCTGGGTATATGCCCAGTAGTGGGATTCCTGGATCATATGGTAATTCTATTTTTAGTCTTTTTTTGTTGTTTTTTTTTTTTTGCAGTACGCGGGCCTCTCACTGTTGTGGTCTCTCCTGTTGCAGAGCACAGGCTCCAGATGCGCAGGCTCAGCGGCCATGGCTCACAGGCCTAGCCACTCCACGGCATGTGGGATCTTCCTGGACCGGGGCACAAACCCCTGTCCCCTGCATCGGCAGGCGGACTCTCAACCACTGCGCCACCAGGGAAGCCCTATTTTTAGATTTTTAAGGAACCTCCATACTGTTCTCCATAGTGGCTGTATCAATTTACATTCCCACCAACAGTGCAAGAGGGTTCCCTTTTCTCCACACCCTCTCCAGCATTTGTTGTTTGTAGATTTTCTGATGATGCCCATTCTAACTGGTGTGAGGTGATACCTCATTGTAGTTTTGATTTGCATTTCTATAATAATTACTGATGTTGAGCAGCTTTTCATGTGCTTCCTGGTCATCTGTATGTCTTCTTTGGAGAAATGTCTATTTAGGTCTTCTGCCCATTTTTGGATTGGTTTGTTGTTTCTTTAATATTGAGCGGCATGAGCTGTTTATATATTTTGGAGATTAATCCTTTGTCCGTTGATTAGTTTGCAAATATTTTCTCCCATTCTGAGGGTTGTCTTTCCCTCTTGTTTATGGTTTCCTTTGCTGTGTAAAAGCTTCGAAATTTCATTAGGTCCCATTTGTTTATTTTTGTTTTTCCTTCCATTACTCTAGGAGGTGGATCAAAAAACATCTTGCTGTGATTTATGTCAAAGAGTGTTCTTCCTATGTTTTCCTCTAGGAGTTTTATAATGTCTGGTCTTACATTTAGGTCTTGAATCCATTTTGAGTTTATTTTTGTGTATGGTGTTAGGGAGTGTTCTACTTTCATTCTTTTACATGTAGCTGTCCAGTTTAAGTGAGGTGTTAAAAGTCCCCCACTATTATTGTGTTACTGTTGATTTCCTCTTTTATAGCTGTTAGCAATTGCCTTATGTATTAAGGTGCTCCTATGTTGGGTGCATATATATTTATAATTGTTATATCTTCTTCTTGGATTGATCCCTTGATCATTATGTAGTGTCCTTCCTTCTCTCTTATAACATTCTTTATTTTAAAGTCTATTTTATCTGATATGAGTATTGCTACTCCATCTTTCTTTTGATTTCCATTTGCATGGAATACCTTTTTCCATTGCCTCACTTTCAGTCTGTATGTGTCCCTACGTCTGAAGTGGGTCTCTTGTAGACAGCATATATATGGGTCTTGTTTTTTTATCCATTCAGCAAGCCTGTGTCTTTTGGTTGGAGCATGTAATCCATTCATGTTTAAGGTAATTATCTATATGTATGTTCCTATGACCATTTTCTTAATTGTTTTGGGTTTGTTTTTGTAGGTCCTTTTCTTCTCTTGTGTTTCCCACTTAGAGAAGTTCCTTTAGCATTTGTTGTAGAGCTGGTTTCGTGGTGCTGAATTCTCTTAGCTTTTGCTTGCCTGTAAAGCTTTTGATTTCTCCATTGAATCTGAATGAGATCCTTGCCGGGTAGAGTAATCTTGGTTGCATGTTGTTCTCTTTCATCACTTTAAGTATATCATGCCACTCCCTTCTGGCTTGTAGAGTTTCTGCTGAGAAATCAGCTGTTAACCTTATGGGAGTTCCCTTGTATGTTATTTGTCATTTTTCCCTTGCTGCCTTCAATAATTTTTCTTTGTCTTTAATTTTTGCCAATTTGATTACTATGTGTCTCAGCGTGTTTCTCCTTGGGTTTATCCTGTATGGGACTCGCTGCACTTTCTGGACTTGGGTGGCTATTTCCTTTCCCATGTTAGGGAAGTTTTTGACTATAATCTCTTCAGATATTTTCTCTGGTCCTTTGTCTCTCTCGTCACCTTTTGGGACCCCCATAATGCGAAAGTTGTTGTGTTTAATGTCCCAGAGGTCTCCTAGGCTGTCATTTCTTTTTATTCCTTTTTCTTTATTCTGTTCCGCAGCAGTGAATTCCACCATTCTGTCTTCCAGGTCACTTATCCGTTCTTCTGCCTCAGTTATTCTGCTATTGATTCCTTCTAGTGTAGTTTTCATTTCAGTTATTGTATTGTTCATCTCTGTTTGTTTGTTCTTTAATTCTTCTAGGTCTTTGTTAAACATTTCTTGCATCTTCTTGATCTTTGCCTCCATTGTTTTTCCGAGGTCCTGGATCATCTTCACTATCATTATTCTGAATTCTTTTTCTGGAAGGTTGCCTATCTCCACTTCGTTTAAATGTTTTTCTGGGGTTTTATCTTGTTCCTTCATCTGGTACATAGCGCTCTGCCTTTTCACCTGTCTGTCTTTCTGTGAATGTGGTTTTCGTTCCACAGGCTGCAGGATTGTAGTTCTTCTTGCTTCTGCCATCTGCCCTCTGGTGGATGAGGCTATCTAAGAGGTTTGTGTATGTTTCCTGATGGGACGGACTAGTGGTCGGTAGAGCTGGCTGTTGCTCTGTTTAGAAGAGCTCAGTAAAACTTTAATTTGCTTGACTGTTGATGGGTGGGGCTGGGTTCCCTCCCTGTTGGTTGTTTGGCCTGATGCAACCCAACACTGGAGCCTACCTGGGCTCTTTGGTGAGACTAATGACAGACTCTGGGAAGGCTCATCGAAAGGAGTACTTCCCAGAACTTCTGCTGCCAGTGTCCTTGTCCCCACGGTGAGCCACAGCCACCCCCCGCCTCTGCAGGAGACCCTCCAACATTAGCACGTAGGTCTGGTTCAGTCTCGCCTGTGGTCACTGCTCCTTCCCCTGGGTCCCGATGCTCACACTACTTTGTGTGTGCCCTCCAAGACTGGAGTCTCTGTTTTCCCCAGTTCTGTGGAAGTCCTGCAATCAAATCCCACTAGGCTTCAAAGTCTGTTTCTCTAGGAATTCCTCCTCCCATTGCCAGACCCCCAGGTTGGGAAGCCTGACGTGGGGCTCAGAACATTCCCTCCAGTGGGTGGACTTCTGTGGTATACGTGTTCTCCAGTCTGTGGGTCACCCATCCAGCAGTTATGGGATTTGATTTTACTGTGATTGCGCCCCTCCTACCGTCTCATTGTGGCTTCTCCTTTGTCTTTGAATGTGGGGTATCTTTTTTGGTGAGTTCCAGTGTCTTCCTGTCGATGACTGTCCAGCAGCTACTTGTGATTCTGGCGTTCTCACAAGAAGGAGTGAGAGCATGTCCTTCTTCTCCGCCATCTTGGTTCCTCTCTCTGACTAGGGTGGTGCAGTTGTTTGCTAGGGCTACCATAACAAAGTGCCACAGACTGGGTGGCTTAAACAACACAAATTTACTGTTGCACAATTCTAGAGGCTAGAGGTCTGAGATCAAGGTGTCTGGCAGGGTTGTTTTCTTCTGAGGCCTCTCTCTTTGGCTGGTGGATGTTGTCTTTATTAAATACTTTCTATACAGTAATGCATAGAGTAGTGTAATGCAATTTTTCCTTTGTTAATATGATAAAATGTTAATACTTATATTTTTTAGATAAAGTGTACTTGGCCATGTTATTCTTTTAATAAATTGCTAGATTTCATTTTCTTTAAATTTTTACTATCAAGTTTACGCTAATCTTAAAAAAATAATTGGGAAACTTCTAATTTCTCATATATTATGGTATTTCTCATATATTATATGAAATAAATTTTGTAATTATTACTTTTTGATGTTAACAGTAATGTGTGCTCAAAACTATTTAGACCTACTATCTTTGTTTTGGGGTGTACCTATGGTGTACTTAAAATAATTCTAGTATAATTAATGCTAATACAAGTTTTCTTCTTATTTTGGGGTTAATATTTAACATTAAACTTTTCCTACAGTATCTACTTCATCTAAATTTTCAAAAATTTTAATATATATTTGAACTTGAATTATTTTCTCCAAACAATTCATATCTTTAGTTATTACTTCTTTTGTATGCTACTCTTAATGAGATTTGCAAAAGCTTTGTCACTTTATTGGTCATTTTAATGAAACATCTTTTGATTTTTATTGACTTTTACTGTTATTATCGCATTTTTCTATTCAACTGATTTCTAATTTTATTGATATTAATACTTTCTTTTAATTTACAGGTTTATTTTGTTGTTCATTTGGTAAGCAGTTTATCGGCAGGGTATGCATCTTTTTTTTTTTTTTTTCCTACTCCTTCTCTTACATTCATAATCAAGCTAGAAACCTGGATGTACACTAGAGTATTACCTATGCTAGGGCAGGGGCAGTGTCTTTTCAGTTTTGTATCCACTGTTCACTGTAGACAGTCATAGCATAGTGCCTAGTGCCTATTTTACTTAGTAAATGCATATTTAATAGTCTTTTGTTGCTCACAATGTCATATATAGTATGTTTAAAAATTATGGAAGTAATGAGCAAGCAAATATAAATGGTTGATTTGTTTTACATCATCTTCAATATAATTGTTTATTTCATAAACATGAATCTTCTTATGCTCCTCCCTTTCTCACTTCTTTCATTCAGAAGATAGAGTGCTGTCAATTCAATCTAATAATAATAATTAGTTAACATTTTTATACAGAATTATAAGTTCCAAACATTGTATTATCATAAATGCATTACCTTATATCACACTTACTACCATCCTGTGAAGAAGACTTATAACATTTACATTATACGTGTGAGAAAAATAAGATTTACAAGAGAGACATTATGTAAATCACCCAGAGACCCACAGGTATTAGGTGACCAAAGTGGAAAATAGTCCAGCCTGTTTAATTCCAAGGGCTGTATACTCAGTCTCTATTCACATTTGCTTCCTGTCTTGTGTACTTCCCAACTCCATCTTTCCCTGCATTTTTTTGCCAGGAGATGCACGCCTCCATTATTTATCCTCTAGATCACTATCATCAATTGTTAAAAGACATTTCCAAAACTGTAAAATGATCACAATACTTTCATTATTAATATACATCAATGGGTCATCCACAAAATAGAATAAAATGAACATTTCCACCCTGGCAAACAAGCTAATTTATTATCTATATCTAGCATACTTCTCTAGACTCATTTCTTGTACATCCTACACTTCTATGTGGCCCTAAAAATCCCCAATATGCTCTATTCTCATTTTAGCTCTCTAATGTGTATATTATTATTACCATTTCATAAATATAGAAACTAAGGTGTCAGTGAGTTAAATATATACACAAGTTCAGTTAAATATATATACAAGTTACAATTTAGTGACAGAACCAGAATTTTAACTGAGGAAAATTTTGTTATGTGCCACGCTAGCATATCAGAATGCAAACATTTTATAACTAAAGCAAAGATTTGTATTTTCCTTTAACTTATCCAGTTGCTATCCCATAACCTAGAATGCCAGGCTCAATGTCCATATATTTATCAATAAGGAAGACAAAGTAATTTATCAGATTACCACAACTTAAGAACGATGTTTCTGTGATAAGAATTTTTGTAGCAAAGTTTATTGAATGCCCATGTGTTTGCATAAATAAATGAAAACAATGTCACATTAAAACAAAGGCTAGGGGCTTCCCTGGTGGCGCAGTGGTTGAGAGTCCGCCTGTCAATGCAGGGGACACGGGTTCGTGCCCCGGTCCGGGAGGGTCCCACGTGCCGTGGAGAGGCTGGGCCCGTGAGCCATGGCCGCTGAGCCTGCGCGTCCGGAGCCTGTGCTCCGCGGCGGGAGAGGCCACAGCAGTGAGAGGCCCCCCGTACCGCAAAAAAAAAAACACACAAAAAAACCCAAAGGCTATATATATCTACTTCAATTAGTTTTCTATTAACCAAGAATAAATTCACAAAACAAATCTAATTAGACTATACTCTAAGAAGATACAAGAACACAATACTAGGACAAAGTAGACCCTTTATTCAACTAAACTTACAATCAAGAATATTATCTCTTTGGAAGAAATCAAAAAAATTTCTTGATATTGTCTACATTTTCAAACCTTAATACAAACTGAAGCTGAAAGCACACTAGATGTTTTTACAAACCACAACTTATGCTAATGTTTATTATCCAGCTTCTCTGAGCAGTCCAACCCAACAAAATATATTTGCCCCATTACTATTTCTGCATTATCTTTTCTATGTACTGTTTACAACCTAATTCTGATGTATTTGTGAACACTCAGCCAAAAGATACTGTGTAAATAAAAGCAGTTATAATTATAGTTATTTTGGGTGATGGGTTTAAAACATTGATGCATTCTCTTTCATTGTAATAACATAATAAGAGAAAATGTCCAAGAAATTATGTTAGCAATGGACATAATCCAAGTTATCATTTCCAAGAGAAATTCATTAACTCTGTATTATGCCTCTTCCAGTAATAAATGAAGGCAACACAGGTAATTATACTATAGAAATGACGTAATGATTCATGGGTTGAAAGCAACAGGAGAATGTGACTCATCAATGAAGATACATTTTAAGGAAAGAGCAAAGGGTAGATTGAATTATGGGTTGTAATTTAATAGTTGTCATTTCTGAAGCTTACAAGAAAACTTTACTATAAAACATAATAAAATTGTAAAAATGGTTGCTGATGAGGTCAGAGGGCTAAAGTTTAAAAAACTTTTTTAAAGAGAGAGTGAGAGAGTTCTTGTATGATAGAATTCTTATTCAAAATAATTTTGGGAAAGTTCTCTTCTTACTGTATTTTTCCAAATATGAAATTTGAAATTTGCCTGTGATCTGTGAAGCATGGTGATAACGCAACTCTATTCACCTAAATACTATTTGCTGCAACGCTAGTCACAATCATTTTATTGAGAATTGATCATATTGAAGGGAATTGAAAAGGAAGTTCACCACAGATGTGAAAGGAGAATATGGAACCAGTCGGTACCTAAGAACTGCTCACATTATGATTTGAAAGATAACGTATGTCCCATTTATAATTTAACAAAAGTTCTAGTCTCCATCACAATATTATGTATTTTATAATTCAAGTAAAATTTTCCTATATTCTTCATCTAAAAATACCTGACTTTATTAGCATTTTGCCAAAAGTTTGCAAGGCTTAGCATAGTCATTCAGCAACTAAAAGTACACCAGCAGTATACTATGTAAATTTGCTATAAATTGTTTTTGTTGACTACTCTAAAATTAATGCTATTCACTTCCTTTTCTTTTATGATAAAGTTCCCCTTTATTATGGTAAGACTTTGTGGTAAACAAAGACAATTAAAAAATGAAAATTTCATAATGACTTAAAAGTAGATAAAATGCATGTTGAGAGTGGAAGAACATAACAACTGGAGAGCTGAGTCAAGGACACATTGAGGTTGTAGACCCTCCATTCAACACAGCCCCAGCTCTTCCACTGGCTTGCTTGACTCCCTCTCATTAATTTATTTGTCTCTACAGTGCATATGGACTTCCAATATACTACATGATTTATTTATTGACATTTCTATAATCTGTTGACCTCTTCAAAACCAACTATAGAATTCTGAGAGGGACGTATTTGTACAACAAGTGAATACTTTTATAGAGTGAATGAACAAAGTATAATTGAACAAGCCCATTTCTATTGTTCTTACATTTTTGGCCATAAGTCCCAAAATGGTACAACCAGTATGTACTTGATGAAAATTATGCATGATGTTGAATAATATTCTAATCTTGGAATGAATTGTTTTTGTATTTATTTATATTCAGATAAAAATGCAGTCCCTGATTTAATATCTATTCATGTTTTTTGATAAAGTCATTTTTGAAAGTTTTTTTTTCAAGAACATGATGGCATTATTTTCCTAATGTTCATATATTATTAGAAAACAATTATTTTTATTCATTGACTTTAAAAATGTATTAATAAAAAAGAAAATAACTGTTTAATATATATTCCAAAATAATCTTCTAGATTTTGTTTATGTAGAAATAAATTTAGTGTATAAATACTTTAAGATTTGCATCTAAATATGAAAATTGAAACATAGGAAGCTGCCTTTTTTTCCCTAGAATAAAAAAAGAACCTTTATTTTATTTTTTCCAAACTCTTTTCCCATTTAAGTTATTACAGAATATTAGGCAGAGTTCCCTGTGCTATACAGTAGGTTCTTGTTGGTTATCTATTTTAAATATAGTAGTATGTACATGTCAATCTCAAACTCCCAATCTATCCCTCCCCCCATCCTTCCCCCCTGGTAACCATAAGTTCGTTCCCTAAGTCTGTGAGTCTGGGAAACTGCCTTTTTAATCCATATTATACGTTGGATATAAGCATCAAAATAATATCTCTTAATTTGCTAATGGTCACATAACATAAACATAGTTTTAAATATAAAACCACTTCCTTGAGTGGCAAACTTGAATACTTCATATGTTATGTCACATAACATAAACATAGTTTTAAATATAAAACCACTCCCTTGAGTGGCAAACTTGAATACTTCATAGATGAGTAGTTCTTTCTTTTATTTATGTTTTGGTTTTATAAATAATTTGGGGGATAGAATTCATCATCAAAATATTTTCCAAAAGGGATGCCAGGTAGAAGCTGAGATTAAATATGCAGTATCGTTAAGATTTGTCTTGTTACCGTGGTATTATCTACCCTGGTTTAAGGTCTGTAGTAGGTATTGATGTTTTTCAGGGGTATTTCTGGTTTCTCTCCTTCTGATCCATGGTAGGATTTCATTTCCTGGTTCCCATAAAATTAGATGTGGCCTTGTGACTTTCTCTGGCCAAAGAAACTTGGGCGGAATTGTTGTGGGTCACTACACCATAGAATGTAGTGCCTGCTAATTTTCCACCATGTTCCTTTTTCATTTCCTAAGTGACTAGTAACATTACAGGTGATGGATTCTCCATTATCCTGCATTCCTGTGTGAAGATGACACAAAGCTGAGCCTTCAGCTAACCCATAACAGGCAAATAGAATGTGAAAGAAATGAATCTTTGTTATATGAAGCCAGTGATATTTGGGGGTTGTGTGTTACCACAACACATTCTAACCTACCTTGAGTAATACAGAAATTGTTAGTTTACAGTGTATACCGTGATTTTAAAAATTATAGTATACAACCTTAGCTTAACGGTTAGCTGTCTGGAAGCAAGGAAAACTGTCATAGTGTGGCGCCCATCAAATTCTTTCACTTAAACAAATGGCTCAGGGAAAAGAAACACTAGAAAGTCCAGAATTTTTCTTACATCAAGAAGATGAAGGGACATTCAGAAAAAAAAATGTTTAAAATGGAGGATTTTGAGGTTGGCTTTCAAGAGTTACAGAGTAATCAATAGAAGATTTTCAGGAAATGGGAGGAATAGTATATGGAGTCAGAAAAAGCAAAATACAGAGCTAAATGGAGATTAGAGCCTAAGGAATAAGGGATAGTAAGAGTCCTAGCTTTTTGTGGGATGTAAAATGAAAAAGGACATGGGGCATTAGGAGAAAATTCCAATGGTCTCAAGGAAGATAGTTTTGGCAAGGCTGTGAGTGTTGAAGTGAGGGAAGGGTTGAGGTGTTCTAGGGTATACAGAATTCTGAGACTCACATTTGACTTCTGCTGATGGAGAAATCATGGATGCAGAAAAAGAGCCTTACCCTTGCTATGCAGGCATTCTCTAGACATCCAGAAATGGATGTATTCACAGGAGTGATTCTACTCTAAGCACAACAGCTCTCTCTTGACTTGTGCTGTAAAAGTGTCCTAAGCTCCTAGAGAGACAGTATTCCTCCAAGCATACTGACACTCTTTTGATCACTGTCAGTTATTAGTCTCTCCTTGTGACACTTCTTTCTACCTTGTATTACTAACATTTATGTACAAGTTTTATCTCTCACAATAGATAATAGGCTTCTTGAAGGAATATCTGAGTCTGATTTATTTTTAAATTAATTATTACATAGTGTCTGAAATGTGTTAGACAGTATACCCATTCTTTTACTCAATCAGTGTTAAATACCCATTTTGTTCCAAGTGCTGTGAAAAACAGTGAGAATGCAAAAATGAACAAGGCATACTACCCGATTATATTACTTAGGGTTCTACAGAAATACAGAACCTGTGTGTGTGTGTGTGTGCGTGTGTGTGTGTGTGAGTGTGTGCATGCGTGTGTGTGTGTGTACAGAGAGAAAGAGAGAGAGATTCAGGAACTTGTTCACATGATTGTAGAGGCTTGGTAAATCCAAAATTTGTGAGGTACGTTGGCAGGCTGGAGACCCAGGGAAAAGTTGCAGTTTGAGTCCAAAGGCAGTCTACTAGCAGAATTCCTTCTTGCTCATGAGAGGTCAGTCTTGGTTCTACTAAGGCCTTCAACTGATTGAATAAGGCCCACCCACACTATGGAGAATAATCAGCTTAACTCTAGGTCCACCAATTTAAATGTTAATCTCATCCAAAAAACATCTTCACAGAAACATCCAGAATCACTTTGGCCAAATATCTGGGCATTTTGGCCCAAACAAGTTGACTCATAAAATTAATCATTCACACTCATTACAAAAATCACTAAAAAGAAATCTAGTAAGGAAAAGAGATGCATAAAAGGGCATTTCCAATATAATGAAAAAGTTGTGAACAGGGTACAATGGGAACACATTTGGAGTGTGAAGTCCAACCCAAACTGAGAGGTCAGGAAAGATTTCTAAGAGAAGATGCCCAATCATTAATAAAAATGAGGATTTATCCTGATAGAGTATATGTGCATGTATGTTTGTGTGTATATCGCAGTAGTGGTAGTAGTAGTAGTAGCAGCAATGGTGATGGGGTAAGTTTGGGCAGGATAGCCTAACAAGCTTGGAACTTTTCTTGGAAAGTTGGTGAAGAATTTTGAGATGAAAGTGACAGGATCAGATTTGAATTTAAGGACAATCATTTTACATCAGGTAGTGGATTGGAACAGGGAAAGGCCAAATACTCCAATTTATATTTATCAGCTAAAAGACATGTAGATTCAGATGAATCACCTTAAACTTTATTACTGTTTTACTCCTAGGGCTATTTCTTCTGTTTAGATTTTGTTGAAATTAAATTATATGGGGTCCAAAATGGTGTAATTAATAATTGATATTAAATATATAACACTGATAGAAGATATATCGAACATATCTAGCGAGCTTGGAATAACTTCTAACATAAGCATGCTGACGTGACAGATTTTTAGAAAAACAACTGCCCTCACTCAACACCAGCATTCCAACTCTGAACCTCATCCACACTCTCCTTACTGCATGGTTTACTCCCTTGAATTGCTTTTGTGAGTGTATTTCTCTCCTACCAAATTTTAATGTATTTTGAGAGCAGTCCAATTTTAATGTGGGAAATCAATATCTGAACATAGTAGGTTCTAAATAAATGTTGTTTAAATATATAGATAAATAAAAGCAGAGCATTTTCAACCTCTGAAATTTTTTTAATGACTCAAGCCTCAGGAGTAATTAAATGTCCTTCTGAGTAATGGTAGTAAATAACCACTACAAAAGGGAAAACCCATCATTTGTTAAATTGTGAATTGTTCTACATGAAAAATAAAATAGTTGTAAATTGATTTCTGAGAGCATGCTGTCTTTGATAGACCCATATGAGACAAAGAAAGAATCATTAGATAATTGGTTTGTCTTAAATAATTGTTTGTGGATAGTTGTCTGGAATTATTGCCTAGTTCAAATGCGCATGTTAATTGTGCTAATTTGAAGTGGTACTATGAATTTTAAATAATAAAATACTATAAGGCCTTGATAAGCTAAAATTGGAATATTCTCAACCATTTGTGATCAAAATGAATGCCTATTTTGTATTTTAATACATATTATTTATTTAAATACTATAGGAATTTTTTCATTGAGTAGTGGTGAATGAGATTTGAAGTCACAGTCCTCTGCTTGTGCAACCATTATTTTAGGTTAAGCCCATATCAATGGGATGTAACATGGAGCTATAAGAACAAAATACTGTCATTGAATCATAGCACCATTAAAATGCATTACACCGTATTAAACCATTCTCTGGTTTTATGAAATGTAAACTAAAAGTAATGAACTGAGATGAAACCAGACAAAAAGAAAACAATTTCTGTGTAAGTCCAAAAGCAGAAGAACAGACTGCTTAGAACACCTCAGGGATAAAATGGATATTACTTGTAAAAAGCTTCTATGATCAACACAATTATTTTTCCTCAGGATCAAAACATGCACATTGACCTCTATTTAAGGAAGACTCTACATATCATATCCATCCCTAAATGAGCCATACCTCCTCTTGAAAAGCCCTTGTAGACATAGTTATTGGTCTAAGAATAAACTTTAAATTCTGCAGTATTTATACAGGAAATTTTCTCCTGGCATCACTATATCCCCTTGCTCTCTGCCTGCATCCACACGACTGGACAGAACTGATGAAAAATGCAGAATCTCACTGGCTTCACTTGAATTTATGACCATTAAATGAAGGAGTTCCTCACTGCTGCTCATAAGCAAACTATACAATTCCCAGATCATGCAGGCTTCCACACTATAGTTAGCTATACTTGCTGTTACAATTTTTTCTTCTCCAATTCTCCCCTGAACTCAGTCCAATCAGGTTTTTGGATAACTTAGCATGTATAAAATGAACACCTAACACTCCTGATATCCCCACCCTCTCCACAGCATATGTTGTGCTTAAAATCTTTCCCATCTCATTCCTCCAGTTGCTCATCCCAAAACTCTTCGATCCACCTTTAATCCTCTTTTCTCCACCCCACAAACAATCCATTGACAAATTCTGCCAATTCTACCTTCAAAAAATATTGTAAAAACAGACCAGTTCTTATATCTGCACTCCTGCCAGCTTGTTCCAAGCCACTGTGATATCTTGCCTGAGTCAATGCCCTACTTATTGGTCCCCTTGCTTTTGCTTTTGCTCTGTGTCAATCTATTTTTCACACAGTAGCCAAAATAGGTCACTCCTCTGCTCAAAATCATGCAATGGTTTCCCCTAGTCACTCAGTAAAAAGAAAAATTTTTCCTATGACATACAAGGCCTTAGGTGAAACACCTTTTTACATTTCTAACCTTATCTTCAACACTCTGTTGGCTCTCTCTCTGTTCCAGCTGTAATGTCATCCTCACTGTACTGTCTTTCTGGGGAAATAGACAGCCCTAATTTGCAGTATTTGGTAACTTCCATGGTATTCCTGGAGTGGAATTGTGTTTATGTCTTCACATTCTGCATTCAGTGACATTATATTGGTAGCCTGAAATTGATCATGGTTAGCATACAACATATGACAATAATTGCTGAATGAATGAATGAATGGATTAGTAGGTCAGGAAAATTCAAAGAAAAGTGTTCTCTTCCAACTGGAGGAAACAAATGCAATGTAGCAAATGGCACATAACCATAAAAATCAAGTGGATTTTGGACATATGAAACACAATGGGAAGGAAACTGTTGGAAGAGAGATTCCACAAAGAGGACACAGTTAAGAATATGGTGAATAAATGGTGAAAAAACCTGCAGCTTGAAATAACTCTCTCTGAACTATCACTATCCAAATATTTACTATAATAACTTGAAAATTTTATTCAGAATTTGACAGCTGAATAGGAAACCCTGCTATAATGAATTTGCAAATACAATGAAGCAGTTATGTCTAAACTATTTCTTAGCTAGGATCACTTTTGATGATCCTATTGATTAAATCATGATGCATCATCATATCATCTTCCCCACATTGTTGAGTGAAAATGTCTTCCAATAAAGTGAAAAAGTCTCTGAAGAAAGTAGATAAGTGTGTGAGACCTAAAAAAGCCTTTAGAAAAAAATTTGGAAGTGATAAAGAACACTGAAAGAGATACATATTTGAAAGTTATAGGCTTAGCCATGGACATCTATTTGTCCATGTTATTTTGCCATGTCTGAAAAAAAAACCCAAACTGTCATAGTGTTGTTTCCATAAATATTCACAATCTTTCTCAAGCATAACATAACATATTTGAAAAATTAAAAATTAGAGAAATACCTTGTGCAGTGAATTCGTAGATACAATCACTGTAGGATTCCATGAAGCACTGTGTTGCTACAGCAGAAGTATTGGACATCTTTGAAGATCTGCAGAAGGTGACAGAGAGAGGATTTGATGAAGGCATTGAGTTTCAAGTCAGGGGAAGGACAGTTCAAGAAAGGTAAGGCATGTAAACCTCCAAGATGTGAACAACTTGGAAAAAGCAGCTTCAACTGATAGTGGAGCTGCACTTTCCCAAAGAACTGAAGAGACCTAATGCAAAGGTGATTATATTATACCAGAAAATAACAATCATAGTGAAATTCAGGTTATTTTTGTTTTTTAATGAATGACATATATTTATCTCAGAAGATGAGAACTAATATGCCAGGACTTGTTACAGGTGGGTTGAGATTAACCCAAATTATGTTAAAAAAAAATCAAAGCCAGCCTTAAGCTTGGGGAAGGTCATTCTGCTGTTCCCTAAACCACATGAGGCATTTACAATTGCAGAGAGATGGAAAGAATAATAGACAATCTCTAGGTCCCTTGGTAAAAAAGATTGAGACCACATTACAGAGATCTCTGAATGCAAAGTGGATTAAACTTTATTCTGTAGAGACTAAAGAGGCTTAAAAGTATCCATGTAAGGAAGTGATATGTAAATTCTGTGCTTATGGAATAATTTATCTAGCCAAAGTGCTTAGAAGAGATTGAGAAAGAGATTGAAAATGGGGAAAACATAAAACTAATTCTTTAGTATAAGAGAAGCCATGGAATCTTGAACTAGTGAACTAGCAGTGGGAATGGATAAAAAGTTATATTTGAAAGATATTGCTCATTTGGAATCTACACAATTTAGGAACTGATTGAATTTAGGAGGCAAAGATTGCAAAGAGTTTTGAAGCCTGAAAGAGTGACAGTACATTAAACTTAATTTACCAATCCAGGAGAAGAGTCAGGTTTATTCATTCAGTGATGCTTATTGAGCCCTTACTATGTACTAGGCCCTGAGCTAGACAACATGGATAAAAAGATAAATAGGGCATAGTCTTTTCCCTTAAGTAGCTTGAAGGTTATTGAGGAATGAATGAAGTAAGATGAAAAATGAGATATTAGAGTGAATTTGAGTGGCCAGGAGAGCCCCTAGGAATAAATGTTTAACAGGCAGTAGAAATGGAATCCAAAAATATTTTTAGGTTGATTATCCAATTGGTGTTTTTATTTTAGTATAAAAAGAAGTTTTCCCTCCATATTTGCAGCTGCACGATGAGATCACAACCAGTACAAAGCTTATGGAATCAAACTTTAGGTTTTTCTTGTTGTTCTTGTTGCTGTTATATAAAATGTCTTGTTTGAGAAAAAGAGAAATGAAGTAGTTTCAACATAATTTATTATATTAATGCTATCTTTGGTCCAAATTTGTTTATAAATTTAATTATGGAAGGTATGACTTTGAAAAAGAAATCTGCAAATGAAGGGAAAAAAATTGTATACGTGAACAAAGAAAAAGAAACTGCTTGCAGTTTTAACCAAACCAGCCTGAATTCTGTTCTGTAAAACTGATGGTACCTATCTCTGTTATTTATCTGACTAATACTGGTCAGCCTTTACAGGGAAAACAAAATGGAAAACTGCCCATTTTTAAGAGGGCATACCTGCTGTAGATGTCAGAATCTTCATCAGCAAAATGGCAAATCTCAATTTGTCACCATAGTCTTAGTATCCCATTTTTGCCACTGAAAATAGATCACTGACTTCAATCTGCCATTGTATATTAAAACTGCCATACATATGAAAACACTGGATGTAGTTTCAAATATCTAAACCAATGTTAGATTCACATATACTGTCCTAAGTGCAAATGTTTCTCTGTGACTTTGAATATGATAATTTCTTGAAAAACAGAAAAACTCAGAAGTGGGGGAAAGTAAAAATAGTCTTGCACTACAATGAAGAAAAATTATTCTCATAACATTGAAACATTTTTTGTCACATATTTTAGTAAAGGCCCCAACTAATTCAGACATGGAAAACTAATTCAAACATCAAAAACACAATGATAAAGGCAAAAGTTATGATCAACAAGTAGGTTATATAAAATCCATCTTAAAGACTATAATTTTATGTTTTTTACAGTTTTCAATTTTATCTTTTCACTTCATGTTATCACTTGAGATTTTTATGATTCAGCATTCTTTTTAAAAGACCATAACTTTTTATGAAAAGATGCATGAAAGGAATCAAGAGCCATGAAGCATCACAAATCCACTGGGATAATAACTACATTGAGCCCAGCTCCAAAACCCAAACAGTAAGGAAAAAAAGGATATATAGTGTAACTGAATATTCCTGCTTTCTCACTCGATTCTCCTTCAATATCACTCAGAATTTGTTATACAGAGCGATACTGAAAACCTCTAAACTAAAGGAATAGCTGAGGAAAACTTTTTGAAATAGACCACAATATTAACATACACGTAAATTAGTTCCTTGCTCTAAGATAATTTTATTTAGAGAAGAAAACCCACGAAATGCGAATCAGGGCCATGCACTCTGTTGTTTACTTTGGTATGCACACTCCTCAGCATGCCATTGCAAGTGACATGCTGCTCATCTTGTCCCACATGTACATTGGTCCCTTGGAATGCAAGGATTCCTGTTCTGGGGATCTGCTGATTTAGCAAATGACATTAAGGAGGATACTTAATTAAAATTTTTGTTTAGAGAACAGCAATGTACAAAGCATTTCACACATTTGCAAAGTATTTTAAAAAATACTTCAGTGAGATGTGGCTCTTAGTTTACTCAATAAAGGTTTAAATACATATTTTGTGTGTATATACATCAGGTATATATATCTGAGGAGATTGAGTCAAAGAGTTAATTTCCAATAAAACTTAAAGTACAGTTTGGTAAGAGGCTTTAGGCAAACCTTAATAGCTCATTGATTTCTATCATTATAAACAAGTAATGGAATTTTCAAGTTATAGTGATTGCAGTTATAATAATTCAAACTCTTCCAACTTTCTATTAAAATAACCTATAAAAATTCATAAAAAGAGAGCAGTTGAGAGCCACAATTTGGACTGAAGATACTAAAGATCATGTGCCAAATATCATGTCCCTAATTGTGCTGAATGTTTGAAATGCATTCTGGAATTGCACATGTTCTACACTCTGAACTAGATTAATAGTAGCTCTAAGAAAGGTAGAGTAAGCCGTTGACTTAAACAACTGTCTGATCCTGCCTTCAGGGTCCAGGGAAAGTAAGGAATGTAAAGTAGCCAACCCTTACACCACAGCATGGAAACAGACTGGAATTCTACCCCTCCTTCTCTCTACTCCCTATCTCTTCATGTTGACTCCCCCCAAATTTAATTACTTTTAAAACATTCATACTGACAGTGCAAATACCAACAACACTAGAGAAGGAGAGTGGTGAGAAGTGGTGTATTTCACCATGAGATGGACTGTGGCACTAGGAACAGCATTGAAGTAAGAGAAAAATAGGAAGAGCTTGAGGTAGTATTCAGTTAATATGGTGCTGTGGCACGAGCCCATCAATTAAACGGAACCAAGTATATTCAGAAATGATGAAGACAGCATTTCAAATCAAGGGACAAATGAGGGAATAGTCAATACAGGTTGTTAAAACATTCAACTAACCGTTGGCAGACAGCCAAGAAAGGAAGGCGGAGAGGAAGGAGAGAGGAATAAAGGGAGGAAGGGAGAAAGAAAAAACTGGACATCTCTTCCATGTTAAGCTAAATTAAAGTCTGGATGATTTAAAATTAACATGTAAAACAAAGGAAATATGGAAATAGGGGAGAATGTATAGGCAAATAATAATACCTAATATTGTTTTAACGTTGCTTTGTGCCAGACTCTGTGGCAAATAATTTAAATATATTCTGTATTTCTCACATGTATTCAGAAGCATGTTAAAGTAATAATAAATGATGACTTGTTAAAGACTACATAACATATAAAAGAAGGGCTCAAAATTAGGAAATATGTTAACATTATGCATTCTCTTAGTAGATCTCAAGAAAAATCATATTAATTTCCATAGCTGTTGAAAATTTAGAATTTGGCAATATTGAATATTCAGTAAAATAAGAATGATAAAATGTATCTATTTCAATATCAAATCCAGCATTATGCTAAATGGAAAAACCTCTACCAAAGAGTTTAGAAATCTCTACTAAATATGCCAGAAGAATGTCTACTAAATTCAGGAACAACAGAAGGATGCCTATTATCACCACTAATATTTATCTTTGATTAAGCATAAAAACATTTAGAAGAATACATGGAAAACTAACAGCGGTTTCCTCATTTATTAGTTTGCATGGGGGGGCTGGCGGAACACAACCGCACAGATGGAGATGGGGGTGTGTGGTAGATTTTATGATTGTTTATAAATATTTGCTATTCTTCTCTGGGGTAGGATTATACCATCCTGCCCTGTTGACATCAAGCTTCATCATGTGATTTGCTTTGGCCAATAACTGTGATTGGAAGCAGTGTGTTTCACTTCCAGGCAGAAGATTTAAGCACCAACAAATGATTAGTTTAAAGGTTATATTGGTTGGCCAAAAAGTTAGTTCGGGTTTTTCCATAACATCTTATGGAAAAAGCCTAATGAACTTTTTGGCCAACCAAACATTTCAAATTCGGAGGAAAAAGGCATTCTTTTAAATAAGTGATAATGGAGTGACAAGACGGTTTTATAGAAAAATATAATTTTGGATCCATTCCTCATGCTAAAAATTAGGCTAAATTACAAATGGATCAGAGATATGAATGCAAAAATTGAAGTAATATAAGTATTTAAAATTGTCAATAGTTGAGTTGGGAGAGCTGAGCTGCCAGGTATTGAGCTAGTCAGCTGGCACAACAAGTCAAAATGAAAGAAACAAGGTATTTATCGAGATATTTTAAGCAAGAGGCTAAACAGGAAAAAGCACCACCTTCCCCAGTGTTTTATTTTCCCCTTAGCAACAGCGCAGGCGAGTATGCAGACGGGGCAAAATCTTCTCAGTGCTAAGGGAGCCCCAAACAAAAGGTACCTGTCTTTATAGAGACCTGGGGATCAGGGGAGGAAGATAAGGAAGGGCTAGGAGTGGAAAAATACTGAATATTGTGTCAGAATGGAGAAAAATGTCTTCAGGGCCCCCTGATATGGGTGACAGAGATACCTGAGAAACGCTTGGGCCTGGCCCCTCTTTCAGCCAAGGAGGTCTCCAAATGGAGGCTTTCGGGCTATAAATGCAGATATGCTTAAGAGCACTGGAGGCTGGAGGCATAGGGGTGCTAAAGCCTTAACTGCAAATCTCTCCAGGCTGTGCACCAAGTCTGGTGTGAGGGCAGCTTCCCCCCATATGACCTGCCAGGTAAACTTTTATAATTGCCTGTGTTTGGGACTGAAAGATCACACATAGGTTTTTAGCTTGGACTGGACTCCTCAAAAATCATCAAGTGTGAATTACCCTATAAACTGGAAGTGAGGAAATATTTTCTAACCAAAATCCAGAGGCAATATAGGAAAAGATAGGTGCATTTGATTACATAAAAATAAAATAAAACTTTGCATAGCAAAATGTACAACAAGCAAAGTTAAAGGACAGATGAAAAATTTTAAAAAGTATTGGTAATTTATGTTACAGACAGAGGGTTACTATCTATAATGTATACAGAACTTTTAAAAAACAAAAAGAGACACAGAAAGACCATCAACCCCATAGAAAAATGAGCTATAAATAGGGAGAGGCAGCTAACATTGCAAATGATTCTTAACCATATGAAAAGAAGTTCAGTATCATTCATAGTAAGAGAAATGCAAATTAACACTACATCGAGATACCATTTCTCACAAGTCAGATTGTAAAATCAGAAGTTTAACAGCACAGTCTGTTGGTGAGATTGTGAATAAATAGTCACCTTCATTACTCGCTGCTGGAGCTACAAAGTGGTAAAATGCCTATGAAAAGGATATTGGAAATATCTAGCAATATTGTATATATATTTACCCTTTGACTGGCTATCCAAAAGTTCTATGAGTCTATCCAAAAGTTACATACAAAAAGATATAAGCATAAGGCTATTAGGTTATTTGTAGTAGCACTACTTGTTAATACTTGAAGACTGAAATGTATACATTGAAAGAGAATGAATTGAATAAACCCTGGTATATGCATATAATGGTGTAGTATGCAACTTGAAAATGGAATGAGAAATATCTATGTATATCACTATGGAATAATATCCTTTATATGTTGCTAAATGAACTGCTAAGAGAGGGTCTGGCAGATAGCCCTCAGGTGTCAGTCCCACCAGCTAACTGAAGAAGGTCACCTCACCCAAGGTCACATACCTCCTTTCCAGGTGGAAAGGTTTTTCTCTACTACTCCAACTCAGAGCATCTCTGCACGGTCAACCCATCTTCACATCTCCCCCAGAGCCCCCAGAGAGGCAGCTGAGGCTTCACCTGAGACTGGATTCTGTTCAGCTTCTCCCTCTGCAAAATCCTGCTTCCTTCCCTTCCTCTTTAAGGTGTTTATATCAATAAACCTATAAACATATAAAAACCACTTGCATTCTAATCTCCATCACAGAGTCTGCTTCCCAGGGAATCTAGTCTGTGTCAGTGCTAGGAGTAGTTCAGAGAGCAAAACTTGGGTGGGAGTTTGAAGCTGGATAACTCCTCCTACCAGATGGCAAACTGTGAATGGACTACAGATAGCCCCTGGCACAACATGACAGGGCAATTGTTAAAACTGCAGTTGTTGCTAGCGTTGTACTGGCATGGCATACTGAAGGATGGGAAAGCAATAGCTGGTGCAGTGTATACACTGCTTAAGAAACATGGGAGAAACCACAACTATAAGAACAGTGCAATTGACTGACTTTGCCTAAATTTGATCATTCTGAATAAGAAAATGTATAGCTGAGGTGATTAATCAGGAATTAAAAGCTAAGCATGAAAGGCCAACTGCCTTCCTGGCAGCTTTCAAGGAGGTGTTATCTCTTGAAGCAATAGAGTGAGAAAACTGAGGACCAGCCCTAGAACTTAATCCTCAGATTAGCTAAACTCCAAAGGTTGAACTCCCAGCTAAGGCAAAACTGCTATGCCTAGGTCAGAACCATTGTGGGGAAAATAACAGGACCCTCACACATGGAATGGGTATGTCTGAATGATGTCCCTAAAAATTCTGTAATTCTCAAAGTCCTCCAGACTTGTTGAGCCTGAAGAAATGGCCCACATCTCTGTTAGGAAAAAAAAAAAAAAAAAAAGGATAACAAGTCTCTCTTGCTTAAAGAAGATGCAGAGGCTTCTTCCCCACAAAACCATTCCTTAAAATCTGTCCTGACCAAGAAGAACATACTGGGTCAAATAAAGAAGGAAAGGAACTGCACTTCAAAAGAGCCACAGGACCTAACCACCGTGTGGCAGGAGAAGCCAGTAGAGTATATTTGGATACTAGACCCTGAGGGATATTTATCAGGAGGGCCAGAACATAAAGTTGGATACAAAAAATTATCAACGTATCCTCTCCTGGGATACAGGATATAACTCTCTGTCAAAGAGATAGTACAAACATCCTACTAGGACGGCTCCTAGAAGCATGGAAAATACAATGGTCCATACTAAGTAAGTGGAAATATGCCTGAATTGCCATATCAAAATTGCAAAAGGTATTTAAAAGGTAACAGAAGTGGGTGTGCTAGAATGAATTTAACATATAGGGCCAGACAACTCACAATATTTACCAAAATTGTAAGCAATATGCTAGTGAGAGGGGTACCTGCATCATTTTTAAAGTTCGGTGTGTGTCTCCTCTGTAGGCTAGGGCTAATAATAGAAGATGACATTATAGAACAGGGTGAAATAATAGCAACAGTTATGATATAATCTCAAAATAATAGCGCCCAAGCAGCAAGAAAAAACAGAAGCCAGATGGATGCAATTATTATGAGTGGTGAGGTCAGAGGGATGGCAAGGGAAGCCTGACAAGCAGAGATTTATGGAAATGGTTAGAACACAGCTTTCCTAGGGGCAAATTAGATGGACAGTGAACAAGGATACAACACAGGCTATAAAATGGAAAGATTTTAAGAATAATCAGAAGTCTGAGGATAGGTGCCCCAATAAAAAGTCATGGTCCCTTGCTAGTTTTTGGACTCAGAATTCATTGATTAAAAGAAAGGTAGAGTCCCCAGGAGGAAGGACCCTTGAACGTCATGACAGGTATAAATGGTCAAAATCTCCCAGTCCTTTCCTAAAGGAACCTACAGCTACTTAATTTGGTAACTGTATACCAGGAAAGAAAAATACCCAAATATTTCAAAGACTATTGGAACAATACTCATGTCATGTCAAGAGATGACATGATTAGACATTTCATAGAACAGGATAAACAGATGGCAAATAAGCACTTGAAAAGCTGCTCAACATCATTAGCAGATTTCCATAATGATGGAAACGTAGATTAAACCAAAATGAAATATCACTGCAAACCTATCAGAATGGCTAAAATAAAAAATAGTGACAACACCAAAGGCTGACAAGGATGTGGACAATCTGGCATATAAAATGATACAGTTACTCTGGAAAACATTTTAGCAGTTTCTTTAAAAATCTAAACATGTAGGGCTTCCCTGGTGGCGCAGTGGTTGAGAGTCCGCCTGCCGATGCAGGGGACACAGGTTCGTGCCCCGGTCTGGGAAGATCCCACATGCCGCGGAGCGGCTGGGCCCGTGAGCCATGGCCGCTGAGCCTGTGCGTCCGGAGCCTGTGCTCTGCAACGGGAGAGGCCACAACAGTGAGAGGCCCGCGTACCGCAAAAAAAAAAAAAAAAAAAAAAAAAACTAAACATGTAACTATCATATGATACTTCAGTTGCACCCTTAAGCATTTATCCCAAAGAAATGAAAACTTATGTTCACAAAAACAAAAATGAAACCTGTATAAATGCTTATGGTACCTTATTCATAACATTCAAATTGGAAACAATCCAGATATCCTTCAACATAGTTAAACAAACTGTGGTATACCCATACCACGGAACACTACTCAGCGAAAAAGAACAAACTATTGATACACACAATCACCTGGATTAATTGCCAAGAAATTATGAAGAGTGAAAATAGCCTATTTTAAATGGTTTCATACTGTATATTTCCATTTATATATTATTGAAATAACAAAATTGTTGGGATGAGAATAGGATAGTGGTTTCCAGGGCTTAGGGAGATGGGACTGAGAGGGAAGTGGATGTGACTATAAGAGGGCAACATGAGAGATCCTTGTGGTGATGGAAGTGTTCTGTATTTTGACTGAATCAATGTCAATATCCTGATTGTTATACTTTACTAGAACTTTGCAAGAAGTTATCATTAGGAGAAACAATATGAAAGGTACACAGGATCTCTCCGTATTATTTGTTACTGCATGTGAATCTACAATTATATCAAAATAAATGATTATTTAAAAAGTTTCAGGCTGTGGTGCAAGCTTCCCTGTAGTCTCTGTGGTATTAGAGGTATCAGTGATGGGAAAAGACGCGACGTGGAGTTTATGACTAGTCCCAATGAGAGAGTCATAACTCAGATCAGGAGAGTCCTAGAGCAAGACCATGCTGTATGCAACAGAGAGTTATAGACCTTTTGAAAATCACTTTATGATGTACTACTAAGACCTGGTAGTGAGTACCTGACTATGGAGCACCAAGTGACTATGCATCCAACTTTGATATATTCATAAAATGTAATACTACTCAACAATAAAAAGAGGAATGAAAAAAAAAAAAAAAGAGGAATGATCTACCTGCATATAATGTGGTTGAATCTCAAAATTTTATACTGAGTGAAAAAAGACAGACTCAAAAGAGTATATCTTGTAAAATTCCATTATATGAATTTCTAGAACTGAAATCATATAAATAGTTGTGTGGGGAGCAGACAGACTGATTCCTAAGGGAATCAGTGCAAAAGGGAGCTTCCTGGGATGATAAAAATGTGCTATATCTTGCCTGGGGTAGTAGTTATATGGGTTTTTATAGTTGCCCAAACTCATCAAACTGGACAGGTAAAATGTAAGCATACTCTCCCATGCAAATAATGTCTCAATAAATTTGATCTTTAAATTGTTTTTTTTTTTTTCTTTTTTTTCCCAGTACGCGGAGCACAGGCTCTGGACGCGCAGGCTCAGCGGCCATGGCTCACGGGCCCAGCCGCTCCGCGGCATGTGGGATCTTCCCGGACTGGGGCACGAACCCCTGTCCCCTGCATCGGCAGGCGGACTCTCAACCACTGCGCCACCAGGGAAGCCCACTGCTCCTGTTTTTTTTATGTTTTGGTTTTTTGGCCTTGGGGCATGTGGGATCTTAGCTGCCGGACCAGGGATTGAACCCGCACCCCCTGTATTGGAAGGCAACATCTCAACCACTGGACCACCAGGGAAGTCCCTTAAATTGTTTTTAAAAGGACTCAGGAGCAAACTTAAATAAGCTTCTCCTGAGATAGGAGAATTTGGGCAACTTCCATCCTCAGGAGTTAACCTCTCTGTACCTCTCGCTCACTTTCCCATGGCTTCAGGGAAGGTCCTGACAGCAGGTGAAAAGGCATGCAGTGTGCCTGAGCTAAGATGCTATAAGAGCCAATAAGTTTGATTTCCCATTGAACTGCCCACTGCATCAGTGGCTGAAATGAAATGTGGGTTAAATCATGGTGATGCTGAGCAGTAGAAGCACCTTCTACAAGGTCGATGGATGGTAATATCACAACATCACACATAAAGAATTTTCCCCCAAAATTTGAACCTAAATATGATTAAATCTTTAAATTTCAAACCAATCTCTAGATAGAATTATCTGTTTCAGGGCCTAGCAGGCAACAAAGGAACATCTTAAGTCACCCAATGGATATAATCACTAAATTCCAATCTAGTAAATTCCACAGGCCAAATAGCCAATTTCTTCAATAAATACTTGTTTAATATTAGTATCGTGGCTATGTTTTTAAAGTTCTTTTTTTTTTTTTAGAGATATAAAAAACCAGTACCCGATTACATGGTACCATATCTGGAATTTACTTTAAAAAATGCACATGACTAGGGGAGAGCAGGGGTATAAATATAACAAGATTGGCCATGATCTGATAATTGTTGAAACTGGGTGACAGGTACATAGGGATTCCCTATACTATTCTCCCTATTTATGCATACATTTGAAATATCCTATGAGAAAATGTTTACAAATGTATTAAAGAAATTAGAGGATAAAAGCAAATACAAATAAGGAAAACTTTTTAAGAATATAATACTATTTAAAACACAATAAGAGAATATTTGGCAATACTAATCATTGTGGGTTGAATTGTATCCCCTCCAAATCATATGTTAGGAAATCCCCAGTATCTCAGAATGTGAACTTATTTGGAAATATGGTCTTTGCAGATGTAATTAGTTAAGATGAGGTCATACGGAGTATGCTTATAAATAGAATGCCACATGAAGAGAGGGAGACAGGAGGGACAACAATGTGAAAGGACACTGGGAGAAGACAGCCATTTATAAGTCAAGGAGAGAGACCTGAAACAGATCTTTCCCTTATGGTCCTCAGAAGGAACCAACACTGCTGACATCTTGATTTCAGACTTCTAACCTCCAGAACTGTGAGAAAAAATTTCTGTTGTTTAAGCCACTCAGTTTGTAGTACTTTGTTATGGCAGCGCAAGCACTAATACACTGATGAAATGCACTGTGTATTTTTTCTAAAAAAAAAAAAATTTAAATGGCCAAAATTGGTCTAAGAAAGAAGAACAGAGCTCAATAAACAACTATGGATAAAATTGGGGGGGGGAAAGGATTTCATCCCCCAAAGACTGTAATTTTTAGAACAGTTTTCCTGAAATGTTCGTTCAAATTTCCATGGAACCACAACTGTCATTCTAAATAAACTCTTCCAAAATGTAGAAAAGGTGACCCTAAGTCATTTACTTATAAATGCAGCTATTAAGGATCCATAGGTCAAAGGACAATTGCTCTTCTATGCCTGTATTTAAGGAAATATAAGAGCAAATACTGATAAAGCATTTCTATCATAAGTGCTTTTCAATCACTAATCCAAATAAACCTCAAAACAACCTCTGAGATATACAATTATTACCCCTGTTTTATGGATGTGAAAACTGAGATACATGCCTAAGACCACTTATCTGAGAAGTGACAGAATTGGGGGTAGAATGAAAATCTGGACAATGTATCTCTAGAGACTACATCTGTAAACACTATTTATATTGTCTCCCTAATGAGAAACTATTTTAATTGTAGTATTCACATATAGTACAAAATATGGGGTAAAAAGCATTTAAATGGACAAATATCCATTTATGTGTATGCAAGTTACCATAATAATTTTTAAACAATCTTCAGTGGTAGGGGAAATGATCTTAAGCAGAAAAGAAGAGCACAGAAAAATATTTTGATATTAACTTTTGTTGCATTTGATTCAATTAAACAGTAAAAGATAAAAAGAAAAATTTGATTAAACATTTCTAAATGTGCTGAAAAATATATGTTCATATAAGAAACTAATATTAAATGCAAGGCCAGAAACTATCAAACTCTTAGAGGAAAACATAGGCAGAACACTCTATGACATAAATCACAGCAAGATCTTCTTTGACCCACCTCCTAGAGAAATGGAAATAAAACCAAAAATAAACAAATGGGACCTAATGAAACTTCAAAGCTTTTGCACAGCAAAGGAAACCATAAACAAGACCAAAAGACAACCCTCAGAATGGGAGAAAATATTTGCAAATGAAGCAACTGACAAAGGATTAATCTCCAAAATTTATAGGCAGCTCATGCCGCTCAATAACAAAGAAACAAACAACCCAATCCAAAAATGGGCAGAAGACCTAGGTAGACATTTCTCCAAAGAAGATATACAGATTGCCAACAAACACATGAAAGAATGCTCAACATCATTAATCATTAGAGAATTGCAAATCAAAACCACAATGAGATATCATCTCACACCAGTCAGAATGGCCATCATCAAAAAATCTAGAAACAATAAATGCTGGAGAGGGTGTGGAGAAAAGGGAACACTCTTGCACTGTTGGTGGGAATGTGAATTGGTACAGCCACTATGGAGAACAGTATGGAGGTTCCTTAAAAAACTACAAATAGAACTACCATATGACCCAGCAATCCCACTACTGGGCATATACCCTGAGAAAACCATAATTCAAAAAGAGTCATGTACCAAAATGTTCATTGCAGCTCTATTTACAATAGCCTGGAGATGGAAACAACCTAAGTGTGCATCATTGGATGAACGGATAAAGAAGATGTGGCACATATATACAATGGAATATTACTCAGTCAAAAAAAGAAACGAAACTGAGCTATTGGTAGTGAGGTGGATGGACCTAGAGTCTGTCATACAGAGTGAAGTAAGTCAGAAAGAGAAAGACAAATACCGTATGCTAATACATATATATGGAATTTAAGAAAAAAAATGTCATGAAGAACCTAGGGGTAAGACAGGAATAAAGACACAGTCCTACTAGAGAACGGACTTGAGGATATGGGGAGGGGGAAGGGTAAGCTGTGACAAAGCGAGAGAGTGGCACGGACATATATACACTACCAAACGTAAAATAGATAGTGGGAAGCAGCCGCATAGCACAGGGAGATCAGCTCCGTGCTTTGTGACCACCTAGAGGGGTGGGATAGGGAGGGTGGGAGGGAGGGAGACGCAAGAGGGAAGAGATATGGGAACATATGTATAACGGATTCACTTTGTTATAAAGCAGAAACTAACACACCATTGTAAAGCAATTATACTCCAATAAAGATGTAAAAAAAAAAGAAACTAATATTAAAAAGGGTGATTTTCATAAGTAAGCTGAGTAAAATTTTCACAAATAAAAGCTTTTCGTCATAATCATTCTGCTTTTCCTTAAAATAAAAAAAGAAACATGAATGAACATGATTGTAATCCCTCCACTTAGTAATAATCCCTGAAGTGACAGTGCATTCTATTAATGCAGCATGGCGTCTCTTACCTCCCTTACCCCATCCTCTCTCTCTCCCCTAAAGGCTAGATGTAGTACGCAGGTACTACAAAATTCTTGATGCTCATTAATTGTAAATTTGTCATCTGTACTAAATCAACATTAAGGTAATGAATTTGACACAAAATCTATATGAAGCAAAAACTAAGATTAGTGAAGTAATATAGTTAGTGTATTCTTCCTGGAACTCTATATGACAGAACAGAATATTAGTAGTTAAAAATAACCATCTCCAAATACTATGTATGTTCACACTTAATGTATGTGGGGGGAAAACTTTTTTTTTTCTGTAAAGCCTTAAATATAATTCATGCATTTTAAACTACTAAATTTATCTCTTTATTTTTAACTTCTGTTACTGAAATTATTGTGTCAATATTATTATTCCCACAACTGAAAATGATAACATCCTTCTAGGAATTTTCCTTCCAAAAATCAAAAAGGAAACTTGGCTTCAAACAAATCTTTATCCTGACTTACCAGGTTAACATTTAACTTATTCAGAGAGTAAGAATTTTTCAATATACACATAAGTTAAAAGGAGCAATTTCTCTAAAATTCACTAGTTTCACAAATAAAACTATGGTTTGATTTTTGATTTTTATTTTTGTTATCCTCTCCCATTATAGACATGGGTGAGGAAAACAAAGAAACAAAGAAACTTGTGGTCTCAGGTGCTAAATAAATGTGAAAGTAAATTAACAGGAAGATCCTTTGACAAAGAGAGTTGATGCTTATTTTCTATGTCTGGGAAAGCATGCTTCCACAGAAAGCACATTTTACAATAAGTGGAACCATCTGGACGGACTGAACAATGTGGATGCCTCAATAAGAGACTAGTCCTACCTTTTACAAGGCCATCCAGAATGGTTTCTGCTTTTGTGAGTTGAAGATCCTTAGGCAGCTTGGACTGCCATAACAAAATACCACAGACTGGGTGATGTAGACAATAGAAATGTAGTGATATTTTCCCACGGTTCTAGAAACTAGAAGTCCCAGATCAAGGTGCTGGCTGATTTGGTCCCTAGTAAAAACCTTTCTTCCTGGTTTGTAGAGGGCCACCTTCTCACTGTGTCTTCACATGGCTGAGAGAAAGGGCATGCACAAGTGACCTCTCTTCCTGTCTTTTCTTCTAAGGACACTAATCCTATCAGGGTCCCACTCATATGACTTCATTTACCCTGAATTACCTACATAAAGCCCCTACTACAATCACATTAGGGGTTGAAGCTTCAACATATGAATTTGGGGGGCACAAACATTGTCCATAATAATCATCCTCGGCTAGAATTTCAGACAGTCTTCAGTTTCCAAATCTTCTAAACATCCACTTAACTTCCTTGGCATGCAAAGTATTTCCTTCTTTACCCATAGGCACTATTGTTTCTTGATGCATCTCTGTCCATTCTTTTCTTTTTATTGGAGAAGAAGAGGGATAAAGCAACTGACTTTGAGACAGGGAACTAAGGTTTCTTAAACCAGATTTGGCCTGTGAGGAGACCTCCTGTGAAACCATAAGACTTTTGGGAAACCATGGATAATGTCCTATTTAGTTTATGATTTTAAACTTCTTCCTACATTGTGATTTCATTTAATAAGCCACCAAGAAGTCAACAGTCACCATATAGCCTTTTGGTGATTCTGTGAGGAAAAGGGTAGTATAAGAACAATGAAGCCTTTTTAAAATTACCCCTCTGCGGACTCACTGTTCCGAGAGGCTGTGAGAAAGTAACAGTCCTGGAGATTCATAAGCGAAATATGCCCTCTTGCTCTTCCAACTCTCAACAATGCAAACAACAGCACATGATAATTTGTAGTAATGGAGTTCTCAGAATCTAAGTTACTAAGTGTGGAATAATACCATGATTGGGAACAAGTGGGCTTCAGAAGAACATTCTAGGGTCGGTATTGGCAAGCCAGTGTCTCAGTACATGCCTTCTCATTCTTCCTGGTCATCAAGTACTGTACCAAACACACACACACACACACACACACACACACACACACACACACACGCTACATTTGACTCACACACTCACACACCCATACATAGCCATCATCTGTGGACAAATATTAATCCTCAGTAATAATACACCCCACAGGCATATTAAGAAAGAAACATTTTCTCAAAACAATAATTTCCTCTGAATACTTCTTTCACAGTGGAGAAATGGCTTTACATTATGATGTGAATGGTGTCAGTACTCAATTAGTAGTACATCCTTCTGCTTCTAACCCCTTCTCAGGTTCTTTTCTGTGCCTAGGAAATGTGGAACTCATTACAACTACCCTTTCAAGCAATAGATCTGTCAGCCTTTAATGGCCATTTTTGGCAATAATGAGTACAAACAAAAGCTTAAGAATTGCTTTATCTTTTACTATAGGAGTGATATAATTCTTAAGTAAAACATTCCCACACCATTTACTGGATGTAGAATAGAGGATGAATGAGGATATTAATAGGACTAGAGAATGGAGACAAACTCATTATTCCTATAATAATACATATTTAGCAGTCTGACTTTATATTCTTAGTTGATTATGAGATCCTTGTAAACAAGGAATATGTCTTATCTGAGTTTCCTGAGAGTATTTTTCACAGTAACCTGAAAATGACCATGTTTTCTGAAATAAAAAATCTGTTCTCACCACCTAATTAAGGATCTTTTGATTAGTTAATATTTACATAAAAGTCTCAGGAATTTATAAAAATTATATTTACTTCTAAATTTAATAAAAACACTTTAAATAGCCATTAAGTGGTAATTTTCTTTCACTGGTACATAAGCATAACCCCAATTTCACTTTAATTAGGTATTGGGGATAAGTTTAGGTAAGAAAGTGAAGTACTTAAAAACAGCTTGCCTTAACTTGCGAATAGACTGATAGTAACAGAACAGAACTCAGTTTCCTGACTAATGTTGTATGAAATTTCAAATTATTCTGTGTGATAAAAGAGCACATTAATGTGGTCTGTGAGGTTTCTACAGCCGATCTATGAGTTTTTATGAAATATCAAACGGATGCCTCTCACTGTTTACCAACCATTCATTCCTTAACCCCTTCCAATGTGGTTTTTTCCCACTACACTGCATAAAACCACTTTATCAAAGTTATCTATGATTTTTCTCAGGGCCTAGCTCTCTTGAATGCTCAGAAAGAGAAAACTGTATATTCCATCACTACCTTTTGAAACACTGATCTTACTTATGGCATTAAAATATACTGGTAATTCTTTTATCCCTTTATTTCTCCTCTCCCCTTCACAAGGTCTTCCTCTTCTTCAATGCCACAAAATGTGGGTGTTCTTCAAGGCTGCATCCTTGACTTTCTTCTTATGCTCTGTGCACTTACCTCCACTTTCTGTTCACTACCTTCCCAAGTGACTAAGACAATTATGCAAACGAGTCTTAAAAACTTATTCTGACGTCTCTTACCTAATTCAATCCTGACATTACAAATGCCAGCTAAATGTTACTACTGGTGTAGGATGTAGTGATTGGGAGAGTAGGAAGTAAACAGATATAGCTTTTTATATGGCTTTTTATATATGGCTTCTATATATAGAGAGATAAGAAATTTAGAAAAACATATGAAACAGGGCAGGAAGTAATGAGTTCCATGAAAGAAGTTCTGTATACTCAAGAGTATTTTGCTGTTAGGTTCTGTGGTAAAAATGATTCCATTGGATCCATATAAATGGGCTTCTCAGTTTATAAGAACATGTCTTAGCTGGTGAGACACTAGAAGATTTCACACATTTATGAGATATAAGATATAAGGATGATAAGAGTTTTGTTTGTTAACCTTGAGAAGTCGAAAGGTATGTGAAATGTCAGAGAGTGAGAGCATATGAGGAAAGATTAAGTTTTTGGATTAAAAGGAATACATGCAACCTGGGAAGCTCAGCACATCTTGAGTACTACGAATGCCTGTCATTTCTCCTACTGCTATGATGGCAAATATAAGTAACCTCAAGCTATCCACCTAACATCCATCATCCTGTCAACAACAATTTGTCTAAACTCCTCTACATTATTCCAACACTTTTCTAGGCACATCCAATCCAGTTTCTCCTCTTACCAATGGTACAATTATGGTCGCATGTTAGGTTCTAATTGTATCACCTTTGACTTCTTCCTTATCCCTAACACCCACATTAAATACGTCAGTTTTTTTTTCCCTAATTCCTCTTCTTAGAAAACTTTTTTTGGCTAACATAGTCTTTTCCATTGTCACCAGTACTACCTGGGTATAGACCTTTTCACCTCATAATTAGACTACTGCCAAGTACCTCTTCACTGGTCTCACTCCATGGTAGGCCCTGCTCACAAACAATGTTCAAAAAGCACTCTGATTATGTCAGCCTGCTGGACCATGCTGGTTAAAAATCTACTGTGGTGCAGCAGGAAGCACAGAAAGTTACAGTGTCAGAATGGAGTTTGAGGTGTGGATTACTTTGGTGGCACTTTTATGTAGTTACTGAATGAAAAGATTGTATCATTTTGGACTAAATTTTCGTACAAAAGATCAATGCACTATGAAGCAAACAACAGACATGACAAAGCTGGATTGAGGGCTACAGAGACGAAGCAGAATCCCCTATTTATGAATAATCTTAGCTAAATATTACTCTTCAGGTGAACTCTTGCCTGAGTAGCTTTTATTAAGAAGAGTCTTTAATTTCTCTGAAATCAATTAATGTTATATACTTAATGAATGTAAAGGAGATCCTATCACCTCCTGTCCCTCACTACCTGGGAACTTTATTTTACTGTTTAAATCTCGAGGCTCATGTTCAGTTGATGAGGTCTTCTGTTTCCTCGTACACATATGTAATCAGTCATCCCTTGGTATCTGCGGGGTTCTGACTGTACATTTCAGCCTTGCGCACAGGTTGACAATCCTTTTAACCATACTTTGTTACCTCCCTATGCTGTTCCTCAGAGCAGCTATTTCAGAACTTTTCTCACTCTATAAATCCCTCCAGCCCTCTTCCCCAAATTTTCTGCCTTACTTGATCTCAGATCCCTGCCTTACAAGCCAAATGTGAAAATTGTAATTCAGTCTCATCATTGAGGAATTCAAATTTATGGGGCAAAGAATCAGAAAAACCATGAGTTAAGATGAAGTAGCCAGAATCAAGAAACTAGGAAGAGGCATAAATAACTGTGTTAACAACAGTGGGATAAAGTGGTGTGCCTACCTCTAATCCATAGTGCTTTATTTGTCATTCAAATTGATCATAAATACCATAAAAGCTCTTGTTGAGCCGTATGTTACTGGGTCTGCAGCATAGATCTCACTCATATCTAGAAAGGTTTCACACTGAAAATCTGTTGTGAAGATGAGATAGAGTACATCAGTACTTAAGTGGTATTATTTTTAATCCATTTATTGAGGCATTCATCTGCTTTTATCCCCTAAATTTTAAAACAGTAACAATTTAAATTTTTCTATTTTCCATAAATTTCATCTGTATTATTGATCTGGAAAAACTTTGTTAAGTCCAAATAAATTATAAATTATTTTCTCAGTTATATCATTTTTCTTCCTATTTGTAAAAGGGAGTGATCATAGAGGCTTTCTTTCATTTTATTCTAATACATTATTTTTCTCCTTTTCTCTGCTGTTTAGCCTAATAACTAGCAGAAATGAAGGGTCTTTTTAAATTCACATTTGCTAGCAGAGGCTTAATATAACTGCCAAGATGGTAGCAATGTTCAGAATCTGAAGTATGGAGTACTTAGAAGCTTCTCGCAAAATCTACCCCCCTCTAATATTCCTTATCTCAGCAATAGTCACACATCTGACCATTTGTACAATCCCCAAACCCACACTGTCCTTGATATTTACCTCAACCTGCATATATATCCCATCACCAAATCCTGCTGGTTTTATCATTTGAATATTTCTCAAACTTATTTCCCCCACATTGCCATGACCCTAGTGCCAGCCGTCATCCAAACTGCAGCCAGTATGGTATAAAGTAATTAAAAGTAAAGGTTTAGGAAGCAGTCAAGCCTGGCTTGATTCTCTGCTCTGCCTGGTCTTAGCTGTGGTCCATTGGAATATGTGTTTAATCTCAACTTTCTCAATCATATAATGGAAATAATATGAATAATATTAGTATTTATTTACTTCATAGGTTTACTGTGCATTAAATGAGATAATCCATATAATGTACTTCACACAGTGTTTAGCACATACTAGAAATTCCTAAATGTTGGTGTTTGCTTTCACCAGATTAGCATACTATATCCATTACATAAATCAATGCATCATAGTAATCAATGCAGTATGACCTGTGCTATCCAATGTGGTAGCCACTAGCCATATGAGGCTTTTGAGCACTGAACATGTGGATAATACAACCGAGATGGTCTTAAAAGGGTAAAATACACACTAAATTTTTAAAATTTTGCTATTAAAAATGTCAATTATCTCGATACTAATATTTTATATAGATTATGGGCTAAAATGCTAATCTTTTTATAGATTGGGTTAAAATGTATTATTTACATTAATTTTGTTTATTTATATTTTTAAATGTGCCTACTGGAAAATTTTAAATTACATATGTGCCTCACATTTAAGGTTAAGAATTGTAAGGCTAGAATTATATTTCCATTGGACACCAGTGATCTAGACTTTGCCAATTTTCTCTTATTTATAGCTTCTAGAATGGCCAGCTACATTCTTGGAAGACTCCAAGTGATACAGTTTTTGTTTAAAACTATATTTTAAATATTTGAAATTTGTTAGAGAAGAAGATCTGAAAAGTCCTGACCAGGGTAGGAGCATGGACTTTTAATATTTTGCAATGTTGATGTTTTAAATCCATAAATCAGCTTCAAGTAACTTTTTTTTCAAATAAGACATACCTATCATTCATTACTGTCCATTCAATAGTCTTCAAGTAGTCTTTCTTAATAAATCAATTTCCTCTGATTTCAAGATAATTATTCTTATAAACTCTGTTAGAAATGTATATGTGTGCCTGAATATGTGGTGATTGTGAGAAACAATAGTATGTGTTCTAAAAGAGTTTGTAGGAAAAATTCTGGATTAAGTTAATTGAAAATTTTTGTAGAACACACAGAGAGATTGAGATTATTGCTCCTTCAACTTTAAAATTTTAATGTAAAATAGATTGTTTCCAATTGTTTGCTCTAACATATAATGCTGTAATGAATTTTCTTGTAAATGTATACTTGTTATTTTAAAAAGGAATACGGAACAAACTTGACAAAATGATTGCACATTTCATTTCTGGGATGGTGGTCATATGGGGTGTTCCTTACATTATTCCTTCAGCCCTTAAATTAACTGAATTTTCATGTTAATCTTAAAATTTGCTTATAAATTATCTTGGGCATTCCATGAAGATATTCATATCATGACATTTTAACTTCTTCCTATTATCTTTATTTCTTATTATTTTTCTGTTTTTATCAATAATATCTTGTCCAGGACCTCCAGTCTGTGTTGAATAATGGCAGTGATAGCAACCATCCTTGTCTTGACACTTGTCTGAAGGGGAATGAATCTAAAATATCTCTATTAAATAAGATTCTTACTGTAGATATTCTGTATTCTTTTATTCTTTTTTTAAAAGAATTGTCTTTCTCTTTTCTCATTTGCTAAGAATTTCTATCTTATCCTGTACTATCATTACCCAGTTTGGGTATCCAGATTATATTAACCTCATAAAATAAATTGGTCAGCTTTCCTCTTTTTCTTTTTTTGATGGAAAAATTGTAGAAGATACATGTTCCTTAAAGACTTACAAAACTCTCATCTAAAAGCATCTTGCCCCGGCTTTTTTTTTTTTTTTTTTTTCTGGGCAAAGGGAGTTTTGATATGAATTTCATCTAAGTTTTCAAATTTTGATGTATAGTCATCCATTACACATGTGTAGAATTTTGCTTATATTTAGTTATTTCCTCACTTGCATTCTGCATATTATTTATTTGCATCTTCTCTCTCTCTTTTTTATCTTAATTCATATCACTAGAAGTTTCTTAGTCTTTTCACATTGTTTCATTTTAAATTGTTTCCTTCTTCATTACTTCATCTAGCCTTATTATTATGCACTCTACTCTCTGTCTCCCTCTTTCTCTCTCTCTCTTTTTAAAATTTATTCTGTTGCTCTTTTCCTAGCTTAGTTTTCCATCTTTCTTATATTATTATTAATGTTTATAAATTGATACATTTTCCTCTACATTTCAGCAGCAAACAGATACTGACTCTCAGTGCTTTCATTATCATTTAAATGCAAGAATTTCAAAGTTTACCATATAATTTCTGCTTTAAACCAAAGGGTAATTGGTAATATATTAATTTTTAGAAATAGCTATTTTTTCCCTAAACATTATTTTCTTGGTTTTTAACTTCATTGCATTGTGGTTATAGAATATAGATTGTAAGTTGTTAATTGAAATTTTTGGAAACTTCTTTTGGGGCTCAGTATACCATCATCATTGGCGAATGTTCCATGTGTCTGAAAATAATATGTATTCTATGTTCGTTTGATATGAGGTTCCAGACATATCTGTTAGATCAAATTATTAGTCATGCCACTGACATTGTCTCTACCTTTATCGCTCTCCATGCATCACAGTTCTGTAAAATACGTGTTTGTTTACCATGTTTCTTCATATCAGATATCAGCTATTGCTTATATACTTTGAGGCTATACTCTCAGCTGCATATTGATGATTACAATTTTCCTGTTTTACATTTATTTTCATACATATATAACATCCATCTCTGATGACAGTTCTCACTTTAATCTCTACTCTTTTTCTGATATTAAAATTTCTAGTTGATATTTTCCAGATATATATTTTCTATGATTGATAGAAATCAATTTTTCTGCATATTACTGTATATGTGTCTGTGTGTTTTAAATGAGTATCTTTTAGACAACATACCTAGCTCTAATTTTTATTACAATATGAGAGTCACTGTCTTCTGATTGTTGTTTTACCTACATTGATTATTGAATTTTACCATAAATTATTTTTATTACTATTTTTTGTGTACTCTTATTTTATGTTTTCCACCTACTGCAATTTATTTTATGTTTCCCATTTCCCTGATTTCAATTATATGTTACTTATGGATCAACTATATGTATTCTATTTTTACTATTTTGATGGTCATTATTAATTTAGTAAGATTCTTTCAACTAATTTTTTTTTTCATCACTGATTGTATCCTGGGCAATGCTCTAAGCAGCGGGGATAAAAAAGATTAATATTTTGTCTATGTTTCCCTGTCAATATCTATAATCTCATGAACAACTATGTTTCCCCACAATGAACAGGACAAAATGTCAACACAATTCCCTTTCTCACCTCCCTGTCTTCCCCCAACAACTTCCATAACACTAGTGTCATCTGAAGTTTTAGCTTTGGATTTTTGTGCTTACACAAACGATTAAATTCTTACTTATTTATACATCAATAAGTTCTGTTTTGTTTCTTACATGTTTTTCCATCCCATAGCAATTTCTTGCTTTTGGAATCAATTTCTTTCTTTCAAAAGCTAAATCTTTACACACTCTTTTAAAGAGATTCTTCATGTTGTTAGACTCTGATAATTAATATCTTATTTTTTTGCTCTAACACTGAAATAATATCTTAGCTGGATACAATATCAGATTCAAATCCTTTTTCTTGAAAACTTTCTTATATTCAGTGTTGCTGTAATCAGGGCTAAAAAGTATTGGATTTTAGTTCTGAAAGACAAGTTTTAGTTTCTCTCTGAAAATCATGTTTTCCTTTTTTTTAGTAATCTTAAAAATCACTATAATATATCTCAATGAGGAACTTTTTTTCCACTTATCTCTCCTATTCAGTTCTTTATGTGCCCTTTTAAACTGCAGTCTTACATCTTGCATTAGCTTTAACAAATTATCAACACTTTTTTCCCTCAAATATTGTCTTTCCTTCGTGATGGGTATTGCCATTACTATTATTAGTCTCCGTATCTTTAGACTTTTTTTCATTCCATCACTTTATTCCCCGCTAATGCCTTCTGAAAGAGTTCTTCAATCTTATCTTTCAGCTCAGTAAATCCTTCTTCAAGTATATTCAACAAAGACTCTTCATTGGCAATAAGTAACCAGAAGATAAAATGAAAAACAGATGCCATTTGTGATAACAACAAAAACTACCAATTGCCTAGAAAAAAATCTAGCAAAGATTGCCTGATAAATTTATGGAGATTTTTTTAAAATTCTATTAGAAGATATCAAAGTAGATCTGAATAAATGTAATGATATAATATACTCATGAATACAATGAATAAAATTTTAAAGATTTTAATTGTCCTGAAATTAATCTGTAAATTCATTGTTATTCAACACCAAAGCTAGATTTTGAAAAGAACTTGAAAGATTTATTCCAAAATTTATACAGAAAAATAAATTTCCATGAATTGCTAAAGCAATTTTTTAAAAAGTATAAAGAAAGAAACTTCCAGCACCAAAGGAAAACCATCGGTGTGGAACTGGTGCAGGGACAGACTAATTGACTGAAGGAATAGAAAAATAAGGATTTAAACAGATTATTTGTTTTATGATAGAGGACATAGTACATAACTTTGGAGAAATGACAGACATTTTTGTAAGAGATTAGAAACTTGATTTACTACTTAAAAATTTTATTTACAAAAATAAAATTGGACCTCTAGCACATACTATTATAAAACAAAAACAAACAAAAAATCCCAAACGGATAAAAGGCTTGAGAATGAAAGTATAACCAAGCTAACCATAGATTATGTTTACTGAAGCAAGATATAAAAGCCCAAATCACAAAAGAAAAGCAAACATAATTTGACTTTTGACTAATATGAGAATTGAGCAACATAAGTAAGAATTTCCGTTAATAATTGTCACTCACACAGGTTGTGTCCCTAGGAACCAGACCGTAAGAAAGAGATTACTGAGCAGGTTTATTATGGATTGTTCTTGAGGTCAACACCTGTGATAGGGAGGGAAGGGAAAAAAATAGAATTGGGTTAGAGGGAGAAATAGTGCTATGATGCAGTATCAATGAAGGCTTCTTCTCTGAAGCTGGAGAGAGGCTGGGGCCAAACTTCCCTGCATTCACCAGTCACTGGATGCAAACTGCCCTGGGAAGCATGTGTGAAATTGGGTGAGACAAATATCTCCACCCAAGGCAGTTCCTAATGAGGGATGATTATTATGGGATGCCTGCAAGAATCACTTTTCATCAATGAGGGAATAAACCCTCTGGTCCTGAACAAGGATCTGAGTGGTCAGTTACAGATTTCATTTCAATCACAGGACTGAGACTAAAGTGACAGCCTGGGGTTCAATACTTATGAATAAATAATAAGAATTAATATGTAAAATATTCAGTGACTTCCGTAGAACCCAGTAGAAAATAACCAAGGGAGAAAAAATAACAGAAGTAAAACTTGAATGATTCAATATATAGTTACCCTAATCTCATTAATAATGAGAAAAAGGAAGAGGTATTTATTAAGGATGTTGACCATAGCATTGTTTGCTGTAAAGAACTGGAGTAACTTAACTGTTGAATGCTAATGAAATAGATAGATAATACGTGACAATGTGTTCTAATAGAACAATGTACATTAGTAAAAAGAAACCAATTAGTTGTACATAAAAGAAAAAGAATAGATTTTTAAAATGTATAATGTTGACTATAAAAAGTAAGAAATAAGATTTGTAACGCTGATACCATCTTATAAATTTAACAAAACATATACAACAACTATCTATTCTTGCTTCTGAGGATAGCAGAGACAAATGACATGGAAGTCTGAGCCTTCTGTTTGTGTAATTTACTGGTACATTCTGGATGTGCTCAGGTTGAAATCCAAACGCTGTTTCTACACCTGCCCAATCTTATGTGATGGATCTGACAATATCCAGCTTAGGAAAGAAAACCTCAGTGGTATGGTCAGTTAGCAACCCATGGTCAGGCTATCAGTTTCTAGTAGGATCCATTATTGTGGCCAAAATGTTTGTTAAAATTGAGACTAGTTTTCTGACAGAGAAGGCATAATCTTCCTCCAAATCCTGGAAACATATTGGAGATTTTACTCAGCAAACTCTTCCTTGATAGATATATCATTTCTGTCAAATCTGGTGAATCATAAGGCCCAAGTGGCAAGGGACCTCAGGCTGGGTCTGTTTTCAGATTCTTCTCTTCCTCTAGGCCCCATTCAAAATGAACAGCTTCCAAGATACCAAGTACATGGGTCAGAGCAGCATTCTCAAGTTCAGGGTGTGCTACCTCCAAAATCAGAAGTTACCTATCAAACACTGTGCCTCAATCAGGGATGTCAGATGCAAAGTGAAAAAACTTGTCCTTAGTCTTAGAAGGAATGTTTTGGCATGTCACAGACCACTGGATCTCTACAACTGTGGCAGTCCCTTGAATCTTCATGAGACTTCTCTCCCACTCTCTGACACAGACGTCTTACTAGAATATCTAGTGTACTTTCCACTTCCTAGTCATCAAACCCTATTATCATGATGTCATCAATGTACTACTAGTCTAGTGTTATGTCAAGGTGATCAAGATACCTGAATTCTCTACTGTGACAGAAAGGAGGATAGGTAGCATATTCCTGGGCTAAGGAGTAAATATGAACTCCTGCTCTTACCATGTGAATAAAAACCAAATTTGATACTCATTAATGAAGGGAATTGGAAAGTACATATTTATCTGCAAGAATGTTAATCCTATAACAAGTGCCAAAGACTGTATTAATCTACTGTCATTTAACCAAGTGGTAGTCACAATAGCAGCTTCTGTGGCAGATGGTATCATACAGTAGCTGTGATTGGAGCTGCCACATGAATAAATTTATAGTTAATACATATACTTGTCAAGATCCATTTCATTTTTTTCAGGGTATATATAGGTGAATTGAATGAAACGCTATGAGGACCATAATCCCTATATCCTCTAGGTGTTTGATAGTGATATTAATCTCAGCAGTTCTTCCCATAATATAGTATTGCTTCTGATTTACGATTTTCCTCAGGATGGATGTGTGGTTTCTGGGGCTTCCACTTGGCTCTAGATGCCCTGATGACTACCATTCACAGGCTATAATGACTGGGTTCTGCTAGCTGCCAAGCATTTTTCTCTCAATCGTGCACATGCGGACCAAGGAAATAACCACAGATTAGATTCAAAGATACTTGGATACACTGAAATGAACTTGAGCCAAACTCCACCTGGCTTCCATAAGCTCCCATTTAACCAGAAAACCATGGTGGTGTTTCAGATTCCATGGCATCAGTGTCAGCTCAGACCTTACATCTAACAGTCCTAGAAATGTTTGGATTTTCTTCATTCCTCAATGTTCAGTTACCCTGGAAATGGCTCCAGGTCACTTTAAGAGAATAATTGAGGGAATAATTATTGTATAAATTTAATGTGGCATTGCAGGCTTCATTCTCAAGAGGATCTTGAGCTTCAATCAATGAGTTCTGGATTTCAGAACTGACTTAGATCTGGAAATTGGGTGAGGAACCACAATTTCCTGTTTTAGCAGCTGATGTCAGCCTCTGTCTCATCTTTTTTTTTCTTTCTCTCCATTTCTCATAGGCATCTACTCATCTATCTCATGTCTAAGAATGCCATGACCTATTAGCTATTACCACAGATCACTGAAGGTCAAGGCAACTTGATGGCAAGTCTGGTAATTACATCTCCTTTGCCTCTGGTAATTGAATGCTATTCCCTGGCCTGATTCCCAACGATATTAAAGAGCCCAGTTCAATAGCAACAACCAGACAACATCAACTACAGCCTGCAGAGTGCAACCACCACCAGCGATGCTTCTTAAAGATACTGGTGTCCACTCAGCAGTGCATTCCTTATGGAGTGTGTCTTCTGGGTCCACCCAGGGATCTTAATCAAGTTATGGGTGCTTAAGTCTTACATAGATAATCTATTCTAATACTCTCAACTCCCTGAGTCTTTTGACCCCTTCTCAATACCATATAAGGGAGTTCCAATTTTTCATCACATTTGTTCTAGTCAAGTTATAATGCCATTAAGAAAAGTCAGGCTACACAATCCTTATCATTATTGTTGACCCTATACTTTTAAAACACCATAACCATCATATATTCCAGTGCCTCTCCTTTCATCTGTACTTTATTCCAAAGCAAAAAAGGTGAAAGCCTTAGTAAACATGATGCTACTGCCAGTCAGAAATTTTCAGCCTCCTACCACCAATAGAACTGGAATCCTTATTGTTCTCAGACAGGTGAGTAATCCAACTTTAAAATCCCATCACTGTAGTCTATTTTCTAAGAATTTTCTTATTATCAATGGTCCTGCCCTGAGGTTTCCAGAAAACAAAGCCTAAGTCAGAGACATTTATATAACTATCTTTTAAGATAATGCATTCCCAGGGCATAGGAGTGAGGAAATAGAAAGTGACGGGAGGGTGGGGGGAAGCAAATACAAGGATAGGTTATCATACTGGCTACTGCTTAGTATGTAGTATGACTGCTTGCTTATCCATGTGGCACTATCTTTCAAGCGGCCACAGAAATGAGTGAATATTAGGGCCTTTTATCCAGCAAAGGAAGGGTAAAGAATTTATCCATTCTCTCTTGTCTCCCATTGGCCAAAATTATACCCCATGGAAAATTAATTCCCTTGCACACCTAACTTGCTCATGAATAAAGGGACTAAGAAGACACTATTGCAGCTAAGACCTCGGCACCAAGAGAATCTGAGACAGAAGGCAAGAAGTACATGGCATGGGCATGAGGCAAGGTACCACAGGTTATGCCTATAAGAAGTTGATGAGTGTCTATGCAAAGGAGCAGTTGGTTTGAAACAAGTGCCCAAATATCCAGAGACAGATGAAACCAAAAGATATGACATGGTACTTACATATGTAAGCTTAAAAAATTTTTTTTTAATTTCTGGAAGGAGCATATAATTGAATTTCTTTGTAATTAGTTCTGATGCACTTTGCCTGTTGATATCTAATTTATGCTTACTGTAATAACTGAATCCATGTCAACCTGTCATTGATTTGCATACTTTGTGCTATTTTACCGTTATATTTATGTTTAGTCTTTTGCAATGCACTATGCCTTGTTTGCTATTTTATTCAGTAGTAATTTTAAAAGAAGGAAGAATTTTAAAATTTTGCTTTGGGATTACTTTGTATTCTTTAATAAAGTTCATGATTATATAATTTTTTTAGCTTCAAATTTAACAAAGAAATGTAACTTTTGACCTCCCTCTTATGTAAGACACGAAATGTGCTTTTACTGACCCATCCCTACATTTACAGATCTTTGTTAATTTAATATGTGGTACAGATTACAAGTTAGAGGTATAGATTATTATGCTTATTTTTTCCAATTACATATCTTGTTTTTCAAGTGACAATTATTACCCTTGTGTCTACATTAATGTGTACATAAATTAATTGGATTCACTCATATCAATGCTCACGATAAGAACATTTATTCAAATTTTTCTATTTTTTACTTCTCAATTTTAATTTTAACTTTTGACCCCCTGACATGTGTTTGAGCAAACTTTTCAGAGATTTTATGTCAGTGCCAGAATTTATGAACACTTGCATATCAGAAAGTAAAAAGAATTCAGTCTTCTCCCAGGCCTATCACCTGGCAGAAAAGGAAAAAAAGAAAATAAGCCTTATGAACACCTCTCAATTATCTTTTAGTATTTTATGTTGCAAAGGTTTACTTTGAAAGCTTTCCTGGAATTTGCTTTAGGTTTCTTGTATTTTTTTTATGGTCTCTAGGTAACCTACATATCTTGGGACCTGGATTTTAATAAGACAATTTCTTTATCCTTAACATTGCACAAAGCTTATAAGGACATCTGTGTTGCTAAATATTTTGAAATAGACTGTTTGCTTCAGTTCTAGATATTTTTAAAATAATTTATTCTGCATGTTATAGTAAAATCACTTCAATAAGTATTTTAGAGTAATTCTCCCTTTGTTCTATGCTGAAGAATTTCTTTCATAAGTCAATTTGTGTCTGTTTACTTTATTTAGGGTAAGTGTTGTTTATTTGCTTGTTTAGTGTGCTATGTGCTCATCCTTAGATAAAGGTTGCTCAATCCTATATAATTGGTCTGGTTTAGCTTATTAAAAGGGGGCATAGGGACTTCCCTGGTGGCGCAGTGGTTAAGAATCCGCCTGCCAATGCAGGGGACTCAGGCTCGATCCCTGGTCCGGGAAGATCCCATATGCCACGGAGCAACTAAGCCCATGCACCATAACTACTGAGCCAGCGTGCCACAACTACTGAAGCCTGCATGCTCTAGGGCCTGTGTGCCACAACTACTGAGCCCGAGTGCTGCGTCTACTGAAGCCCGTGCCCCTAGAGCCCATGCTCCACAACAAGAGAAGACAACGCAATAAGAAGTCTGCACACAACAACAAAGAGTAGCCCCCGCTCACCACAACTAGACGAAGCCGGTGCACAGCAGCAAAGACCCAATGCAGACCCCCCAAAAAGGGCGGGGGCATAGATTCCTATAGCTCTCTCACTACCTACTTGAATGCTGATAGAAGCCTCCTTGTATTCTTAAAGTGAAAAGCAAATCAACATACGTGGTTTTCAGAATAATTTCTTTTAGCAAGCTTGTAGTGAGCTGGAATCTTACTCTATTGCCTGGTTCTCTGTCTTCTAGGATAAGAACTTATTTCTGGATTATTCTGGCTGTGTTTACTTAACTTTTTTTCTCTTGAAGTAGTATATGGAAATCCCATACCTCCCAAGCATTGCTCACAATCACTGTCCTCGCCTACAGTTACACCACATGGCAAGTTTCCATTCACCACTTTTTCCCCTAATCTCCCTCTTTTCCTCAGCTTTATTGAGGTATAACTGAAAAATAAAACTTGCATATATTTAAGTTATACAAATACACTGATGTTTTGATATACATAAACATATACATTGTAAAATAATCACCACAATCAAGCTAATTAACATATCTACCCTCTCATATACTTACTATTTTTTTAAGTTAAATTTTTTTGTGTGTGGTGAGAACACTTATGAAATATGCTCTTAGCAAATTCCACCCAGGTTCAATTCCTGGTCAGGGAAGATTTCTTTCTTCCTCTCTGCCTACCAACTTCCTCAGTATATCCCCACCACAGACTCCTTTTATTCATAGTGTTTTACTGGGAAGTGAATTTTCTGAGGGTTTGAAAACTATATGTACTTGGAGGGTAGTGAAGTCTATAGAGGCAATGGCCCTAGCTGCCACTGAAAGTTTGTTATATTTCAGTAAATAGATGGCTGTTCAAATTTGTGGTTGGCAAAATCCCTGCATCTCTGAACTAGGGATGGGTGGTAGGTGTAAACTGTAGTCTTGCTCAGCTTTCTTCCTCTTAGGTACTGCTCACCTTTGAGGGGCAAAGGATGCTATGGCCTCCAATTATTTTTCAGCTTAGCCATTGCCCGTGAAGTTACTGGAAACCTCTCCTAGACTCTGGTTGTTTTCCTTCTTTTCAAGATTGTTTTGACTTAGAAACTTTTCATCTTCTGTCAATGGGAGAAGATGGGAGGTTGAGAGAAGTTATTTCAGGGATGGTTTATGTGATGTTCAAAGTGACCATTTTTATTCTCAGAGCAAATAGCAAATAACATCTGTGACTTTGACCAAGGACATTTTAACTTGAGGGCTTAAGTTAATAATCAGTGAAATGGCTATATTTGTTTTTTCCCCCTAACTTAAAGACCTCTGTATATTAATTTGTGATATTGTGAGTTATAATAAGAAATATATATTTGGTCGTCATCCCAGGTTCCTGGCTCACAGATCTCCAAATCCTTGGAACTTCCTGAGCTATAAGAGCAATGGGAACATTTTTTGTAAGAATATTTGATCTCCTGTCTTCAGTTCTGAAATTAATAAAGGTGAACTGGGTGTGTTGTTATTCATAACAAGCCCCCTTCCACCACAACTGGGTTTATGTTATTGAGGTGACTTTTGGAAAGCAACTAAGGCTGGGGGCTTGTTGCCTGGGGAGCCAACATGAATAGAGGGTTGGAATATTCAGTCCCAGCCCTGCCTCCACACCTCCCTCACCCCTTGGGAGGGAGGGGAGAGGGACTGGAGGTTTAATCAATCCCCAATGGCCAATGATTTAATCAATCATGCCACTGTAATGAAACCTCCAAAAAACCCCAAAAGGACAAGGTCAAAGAGCTTCCAGGTTGAATGAGTGCAGATGCAGGTAGGGTGGTGTTCTCAGAGAGGGCATGGAATCTCTGTGCCCTTTCCCCATCCCTTGCCTTATGCAACTTTTCCATGGTATCCTAGTAAATAAACTTGTTTACTGAGTGCTATGAGCTGCTCCAGCAAATTAATAAAATCCAAGGAACTTACAATTTATATCTGCTTGGTAGAAGTACAGGTAACAATCTGTCGCACGCACACACACACAATCCTACTCACACTGAGAAAAATAACAGGATTCATTGGCATTATTCACAACATTATTTGAACGGTCAAATGTATTTAATAGTTTGATAACTAAAAGACTATGAAAGATCAATTTCAAAATTACAATGAATTAAAAAAACTAATTTTTTCTGAGATTTGATTGTGTAACGTATTGGTGGGTCCCTCAGATTAACCCTTTAAAGTGGATACTTTTACCAATTTAATGGACACTGTCTGAATTGTGACGTATTTAGTCGAATAAAATAGAGGCCCATTTCTGTAGCTTAACCTTATAATAGCATTTTATTTTCCTCACATATCAAGAAGTCTGAAGGAAGGGAGTCTGAGCCCCTTTTATCATTTTGCTCTATCATCCACACAGGGAAGCTTTTATCTTCATGTTTGTCCAGTCATGGAGGCAAGATGGCTTCTCCCTCTTCAGTTGTGCTGTACCCTGGAGAGAGAGAAAGGGACAAAAAGAATATCGGTATTAGAAAAACAAAAATATTCCCAGAAGTCTCCAGCAGAAACGTATTTGGACCTCATCACCTACACTTTTGTTACATTGCCACTCCTGGATACAAAAGAGTCTGAGAAGGTGAATGTTTTATCTGGGAACATTGCCAACCTGAGCAAAAAGGGGTTCTTTCTTATCAGTAAGGAGGTACTGAGGAATAGCTCTTAGGTAGGAAACTAAGACGGTCTAAAAGTCATTGAATTCAGAATGCTATATGATCACAACCAGTATTTTTAAGCAACATAAATTTTCAGAGCGATACTAAGTTTCAGTAACTATTCACTTTTGCTATATTTGAGGGTTTTATTTTTTCATGAATAGCCATTGTTAATGAAATAATATAAAGAAATGTTTTAAGTACTTTATTCTCTGCATTATACTTGTGAGAATGATGTCATTACAGACCATCAACATTTTTTGCATACTAGAATATTCTTTTTTTATATACCTTACTTTAGGGTGACATTAGGGTCCATGTTATAAACAGTACCAACCTCCTTTGGACAATATCTAAAATCTAAATAATAGTACCTAAATCCAAATTCCAAGGATTTTTCTGAGTTAATTACCAACATATTTCATATAACAATTTTAATGCCCACATACTGATAGCAGAATATTAAGTCCTAAATGGATTCTTTAAGCTAAATGTTGTACATTTATTCAAGAAACTGTTTTGTTTTGTATATATTTGCTAGCCTTAATATCTAAAACTCAGTATTTGATAGATAAGTTTTTTAAGGTATTAAAATTGTTACCTCTTAAGGACATTTTTCTGTACCTACAAAAAATTTTCTTAATTATATTCTATCTCCCACTAAAATGTAAATAGGTTCTCTGCATTCTTCAAAACCAGTCTTTAATGTCGATAATCAAGATGAACAGATTTTTCAATGACATTTAGGTGGTGGGGAGTGGGGAGAAGACAGTCAAGATAGGATATCTGTCCTAATATTCTGCCTAAATGACACTCAGAACTGAACATAGTACATTTTTCTAAGTGCAAATCTAATACTAATTCACATCTAATCCATATTACAGATTTACATCTCAAGTCCTCTGTGAATTCAATTAGAATTAATTCTACCTCAATTTATACATCTTATTGAATACACTTTTTCAAATCTAATTTTGATCCTGTTGATTTGAGATAATTTGTGTTTTATACATAGTCACACACTAGGTATGATATAGGATGTCAAATATGTCACATGACACATGGGGTTCAGATAAAATACCATTTTCTCCAATTATAAAGGAAAACATGTATAATCTTGCATATGACGACTTTACCCTTATTTGCTTATAGCTAAAGCATTTAGGAAGAAAGGATATATAAAAACACAATTGAGAGAATAACCAAACAAGAATTTTTAAAATATGAAATAAGTAACTTTGTTTTCTCTCAAAATATCCCTGGAAGTATGCTCTATAACGTAATGCTTCTCCCTCCCCTGGACAGAATTTTGATTCATCCCCCACTTCTCTCTTAAATAATAAAAGTCCTCCTGGTACTTTAATCACTTTCAGCTTAGAAACTGATAGGTACAGCTAGAGTAAATAATAAAAACTCCAAACTTCATTCAAAATTAAAGCTTCTGCACTCACCTAATCAACCATGCAACAGAAGGCAGCCCTGTAGTATACAGTATGACTTGGATAGATACTCTATTTTCCCAACTTGTCTTCTTCCTCTCCTCAGATGCTGATTGGCACTGTTTCTGACCACACCAGGTTTTAAGATGGTGGAGAGAGGAGATGTGAGGGTATAGCAAAGCTCCTGCATGCTTGTACTTTTGTGAGCTGCCATCATTGACTGCTGTCTGGTTTGGAAGGCGTCAAAGCTGACTCTTGGTCTTTCTCCCTTGCAGGGTGTTTCATTTCCTTGTAGGGTTCTTCAGACTATTTACTCCTCTCCCCATTCATTAGCAGGCATCTCTCAAGGGTACTTCACTGTGATTTGGGTCTCAGCAGGCCATCTCTTCACAGACTCTCTTGTTGGGATCCTGCGGTCTTTTAGGCATCTCTTTTGATAAAATCCATTTAAGATGACTGTGGGTCAGCTTTCAGCCACATACGTGTGGTCCACACCTTCTCTATGTACCTTTGGTTCATTTTTAATTATAATTTAAATTATTTTTCAAAACCAAGCTCTCTGTGCTATTGTCACGACTGGTATTTTTCAGATGTATACAGATGTGTTTTAATTAATAGCACTGAAATTAAGTTCAAAGCATAACTGAGTCATAGTTATTTTGCAATCACGAATACAGAACATTAAAAAAAATATTACGTGTGACGAATGCATTTATTGATTGTTAAAAACACTGAGGATGGCTAAGATAGGCCAACATCCTTCTTTTACAGACAAAAAAACAAAGCATCAATTTAGTAAAATTGTTATTGGCCAGAAGTAGTGTGATTTATATGGCATACTTCATGTGAAGGTTTATGTGATGCATGGGGTCTAAAATAAACATATGTGGGTTTGAGTCCTATTTCTATAATGTATTAATTATAAGTTACAAGAAGTTGACCAAGTTTAATAAGGTAGGTAATCTCAGTTTCTTCTTCTATAAAATGGGGATAATAATAGCTCTAGTAATTATATTGTTTTATAATTAAATAAAATGCAATACATATGGTGTGTACCACATAGTAACTTCTTAATAATTGTTAGTTAATTTTGCCTTCTAACACTGTCAAATTATATTTTTTTAATTACAGCTGTGGCTTCTTCAGGTATCTATTTTATTTTTTATGATTCCTGAAGTTAAAAATAACATATGTATTATATGAACATATACACATATATGTACACATATATTTTTACATTATTTTCAGGTCATTATTAAATTACTATAATGCAATAGTTAGCAAGTGTTTATTAAAATGAGAATCTTTGTTTATTATACTACATAAAATGAACTTTATCAGGCTATACTTAATTTTTCTGAAAAGGAAATAAATCAGTAAAGGTAAGCTCCTACCTTTAATGATTTAATCTTCGGAATTAGTAAGCCAAGTAGAGAAGCTCTGGTTTTCAATGTAATAGAAGAAACAGACTGTTAAAGCCCTCCATGACAGGCTGGGAGAAAACTCTGTAAGAATTTGCATACATAGTTTAGGATTTTATGATGCAAATCCTGATTATTCAGATGTTCACAACTCCTCATCATCTTCTCTTAACAAGTTATTCATGTTGGTGGCCAAATAATCATCAAGCTATTGCTAAGTGGAATGGTTAGTATTGCATCTATAGCGTAGTTATCCAAAGAGAGGACACTAGTATTGTTTCCATGTAGATAGTGTCACTACATCCTTGTTTGTTTATACCCCTCATAACTATACATTCATTTCAAGATTCTGAATGTAATGAATGCTCAATATCTTTTCTCCATGTGCTTAAAAGTTTTAGGAAGGATTAGGACAAGATTTTGTCCCCTGATCTTATTTTTCTCTTCCAACACAGATCCGAAACAACACTGCAAGGGTATACTGTATAACACCTAGATCACAGTTCTAGACAATGTCTCCTTCCAATAGCTGAGATTCTAAGATACATTATGTTTAACTGTTAATGAAACCTATTTGGGTGTACTTAGTTCAAGATTAATGTTATTACTTTCTAGGCCCATTCTATGTAGATAACAAATATTTTCCCTTCAAAAATGTTAATGTTTTGTTCATAATAAGATGACAATTTGAGTTATCTTTTCCTATACATTTAGTATATTTCATATAAATATATTTGAAATATCTCTATATACAATTCCTAGGTCTCTCCACTGAAAGGGCTTAGAAGAAATGGCCCAACAGTTGCAATAAACAAGACAAATCACCATATTCTGCTTTCTAAATATCATTCTCCACTAAAAATTATCACAGTTAATTGTGGGGAAAGGCAGATTCCAGAGCTGGGGAATAAAGAAACAAGATAAATTTCGAACATTTTGTTATATTAGGAAACAAGGAAATGTTCAAATAATCAGGGGGACACATCAAAAGGATAAGCAAACCATCTTAAAGGAACTCCTACAAGCCAAATCTGAAACAATTTGAGCATCAAAATAAAGAATATTAGTATTCTAATCCATTAGATTAAATAAGAATCTAGGAGTCCATACTAACACAAACTTTAAAAACAAATAAATAAAGGGACTAATATTAAAGGCTTAGACCTCTACTCATTAGCTTAGTTCATTCAGTAAATGTGTACCAGGTGACTGTACCACAACTTCAAGACAAACCTGCAGGTGGAAATTTCTCCATGACTATAGATAAAGCCTAGAACAAATGCCAATCATTTAGACACTTATCTCCTTAGACACTGGGCAAGTACCAATATATTGGAAACTTTCTGGGAACAAAAAGCTCCAAATGTGTATTTCCAATTCTGCCTGGTTACTTTAATGCCATTTCTCTGTCATCTCTTAAAGTATGATGCTGTAGTAGTTCCCTGACAGAAACTACCTTTGACTTGGCCTGCCAAAAGGTCTGTATCCTCCTTCCGTCTCTTGCTACATCTCCTATAATTTCTCCTTCCCAGCTCCTCATCCAGCTACTCCACACACTCAGGAATCGAAAAAGCCCTCAGCTTACAAATTAGGAACAGTGAGTTCTTTTAAATAAAACGTAATGAATGTCTCAAACATAATTCTATCACCCTAACTTAAAAAGAGGAACAAACAAATCACAAAAAACACACTATTAAATCATGATTTTCATTAAGTAGTACCTGGTTCTCAATGCTAACATATTTAAAAGGCTGAAAATCTACTAAAGTATGCTAAATGGAAAAATCGAAAACTGTGTGTTAAAAATTACTCAATCTTTCCACAATATTTCCATGAGCATAGTTTGCATTAAATATGAAGGATAATATTTAATTTAACATTTTATTGTTTTGAAATGACATAATGATAAACATTCTAGTGGTTATAGAATATGGCTATAGTCTAGAGTTAGTTTACAGCTATTAACTAGAATAAATATGTCATGGAAACTGTTCTGAAGATAAATGTTACATTAGTTAAATCACAACAGCAAAAAGATATCCCATTCATTCACTCATTGAACAATGATTTATTGAGTATCTACTATATACTACTAGTACCATGTACTATGCAGTACTACTAATATTATGGATCATAGGTACCCAAGGATGAATTAATAATGTCTCTGTCCTAAAGAAACTTACTAGTGATAAAAGCAGACACATAAATTAGTAATTGCAAAGCAGTGTCTCAAGTGCATAAGTCAATGGTAGCACAAAGACTGAGCAATTCTTTGGATGATGGGTGGGAGAGAGTGAGAGGTCTCCTCAAAGAGTGAAAGCTTGAGGTGGATTTTAAGAGATGAGCCACAGTTTATTAGGCAAGAATGAACGAATGAGCAGCTATTAAACAAAGTCACAGAGGCACAGACTAGCCTGGAACATGGTGAGAAGAGGTGAGGGAAGAATTAAATTTTCAGCAAGGTCCAACTTGTGGAAGGCCTTAGAGACTAACCTAAGTGGTAGCATAACTGAATGTATAAAATAATGAAAGTAGAAATTATTTAGTTTCTGACCTGTCCAGTTCCTTACCACCTCAGGACCTAGGTATTACCCCTTTCCCCTGTCTGAAAAGTCCCTCCCCTGGATTTTTACACAAGTGTATGCTGTGCCTCATTCAACTCTTGGCTTAACAATCACCTTTTAATACCACCGAACTGAATTAGTGCCACCCTACGACACCCACCTATTCATCTTCTATTTCCATTGTTTTTAAATCAATAGAGAATAGAAACACAGTTGTAAATATCAATTTTACAACTTTATGTAACATACCCATATACCCTTGATTTCTAATCTCTTTATTCTTGTAAACTAGACTGAGACAATTGTAGAAATTGCTAAGCAACGTTTGGTGTAGTACAGACTCTAGGGATTTGTTAGTTGGCAGTCTTCTCTTTATCCTGTAATGAACATATTTTGTTCACTAGTAGCCATATGAGTAGGACTAAAGCAGAAGAAACCCTTTCAGAGATATTTGCATTTTATTATCTCAAAAGGATAAATCTCTAATGCAAATTATCAGGCAATATGACAAAACATAGTGAAGTGTTTTGGAGACAGCAGAAAAGATGTTTCTAGCCCTTTAAATCATACCTCATATGCAAATCTTCCTATCCTTGAGGAGACCTACATTTGTCTCCAGAGAAAAGAGCTAGGAAGTAAATCTCCATTAGTACTGAGAAAACTTAGATTTCTTTTATTTAGCATCCTGCTAAAGTGGGAGCTTCAGGGAATGTTTATACATAAACTGTATAAATGTGTATATTTATACACTGTATATTCATTGCAGTTATGTGTCTCCTTTTTCCTACTATTGTATTTTCCTTCATTCATTCAACCTCTGTGAGGACTACGAACATGAGTCATGCTCTCAAGTTATAGCCTAGAAGTGAGGCCGAGCTATGCCTAGAATTTTGTAATACAACCTGATGAAAAGGATCAGGTAGCATTTCATAGGAGTTCAGTAGATAAGATTACTTTCAGCTGATTATATATAAATTAAAAAAAACTTTTAAATAAGAGGTTTATTTAAGCTGGACTTTTAAAGAATCACCTAACCAAAAAATGGCTGGGCATCAATGAATCTATAGATAACATAAAATGATATGTACATATATGGAAGATATATGTACATGTGCATTTATGATGGGGGACGAAGGGTGGGATAAGATCACCAGTATTCATCATATTCTGAAAGACATCTCTGACATTCAGAATGGTTAAAAGCAAACTACAACACACAGAATAGTGTCTGGAGAGGTTTGCAAAATTATTAAAATTAGTATGATTAGAATTACACTCTCATTGCCTCCAATTGTTCATCAGAATTTTTGCTTCTTAGTAATCTGACTGAGGAAGCATGATGAACTTTTCTTTGAATTTTTTGAAGTATGTTTTTCCAAAGTCTAGAAAACACATCTGATTGTTCCTCACTATTTCAAGATAGAAAATGTTCACTTTATTTCCATATAAACTTTCTTTATACCTACAAGATTTTATACTATTGACAAAAATTAAGCCCATGATAATATTGTGCCTTTTTTGCTTCTTTTACTTAATTGAAATGGAAACTATTGTCACTTAAAATCAACAACAAAATGATAAAAATTAATAGGGAGGATTAGAATATGGGCATTAAACATCATGTTAAAAATACATGTAGCATATTTTAAAGTTTTAAAAAATTTATGATGGGAATTGATGGGAAACTAAAGGCATATACTAAAGAGATACATAGAGAAAAAAAGAATAAATTAAGATGTGCATTTGGAAAACAGGAATAAGAATAATATGAAAAAATAGAAAAATAGAAGTAGTTATAAACGTAAGAGATAATAGTATTTTATAGAGAAGAATTTTCTACAAGGATGAGTGCATGAAAAAAACAGTAAGATGGTTTTAAAAGATTTAGAATCACAAAGTAGAAAGTGATGGCAAATGAAATACTCACTTAAAAAAAGGAGGGGATATAGATATAACTACTTGATGGCATGAAATCCAAGTACCTGAATTTTTGAAGTGTTTAAAAAAATCTAGTAAGGAAGGCTAAAAGTATAAAAGCTATAAGAATATCTTTTTGAGTTTAGTAGAATGTAAATAGATGATAAAAGATTGACAGGCACCAAGTGAGTAAAAAGCAAAATAATAAAAAAAGACAGATAAATTCAGATATTGACATTCAGTAAGTATGCCTGCATAACACTGCATAAGAAGGAATACATTTCCAGATCCCAAAACAACATTATTCTGTTGTATTTTGTGCATACGTTGAATAAGGTAACAAAAGCATCAGTCACAGAACAAAAATTTACTTTCATGCTTTCTTTGCTTGAGCTGGTCAAATTTCTCTCCATACATGTGAACTCTGTAGTTAGGATGGAGCAATGATTTAAACAATCTTGTAGTTCTCTTTCCTCACTTTGTGTAGTCTGTGTGGTCCATGAATTTCACACAAAGAGATGCTTTACAAAGACCAAAGTCACTTCGTTCAGAACTTTCTAGCAGCTAAAATGATCTAATACTCTCATAGATTTAAGTACTCAAATCTTGACTGTTCCCAGATCTTTTACACAGGGCCAGGTGACTAGTTGACAGTCCTGACTGAAAGTAATTTCCTGAGATCTGGAGATGCTGGACCATATATTCCCTCCCAATACTAAGACCAATAGTAAAAATAGTAAGATGGCTCTACAAAATGCAGAAGCACAACCAATGACCATTAATTCTAGACTAAAATGAAACAGTTCTGGCCCTTCTACAAAAAATTAATTGATAAAAACCTAAATGTTACAATCATCAAAATATTTGAGGTTTTGAGGTAAAGAGAATTAGCACTACAATGTAATTTGACAAGATACCAAATAAAATATGCAGTTCCACGTGTTTGGAGAAGTCTAAGACCCTAATCCTTCCCCTCACTAACTTGCAGAGGCCTGATTTCTCAACATTAGATCCTCACCTTAGAATATAGTCTTCTTCACTGATCTTTCCTCTCCTCTCTGCTTAGTAAAAGATATTACAAATCAGAGTTCAGTGTTTTCCTCTTTTCATGTTTTGCACTCTGCTAGGTTAGGCCAAAGATTCAAGGTTTCAAAGTGTCCCCACGTCTATCTCTGTAGCCCAAACTCTCTCCGGGACTTGGGCTTGTATTTCCAGTCACTGGACTTAAGCTGTGCATATCTGTGGAGTCACTGGGCTGGGCCCAGAAACCACCAGATAAACATGGCAAATCCTCCTGAAACATCATTTGGCAAAGTTTGAGGGGAAAGTCATATTTCACACTGGTATAAATATGAACCTACTACTACCGAGTAGAATCTAAAATCCATAGGACTTTTAGATGAAAACTGGAGACTTCAAGTAAGATTACTTTTGGGCTTCCGTGGTGGTGCAGTGGTTGAGAGTTCGCCTGCCGGTCCGGGGGACGCGGCTTCGTGCCCCGGTCCGGGAGGATCCTGCATGCCGTGGAGCGGCTGGGCCTGTGAGCCATGGCCGCTGGGCCTGCACGTCCGGAGCCTGTGCTCCGCGACAGGAGAGGCAACAGCAGTGGGAGGCCCCCGTACCACAAAAAAAAAAAAAAAAAGATTACTTTTGGTTGGCGGTGGGTGAGTATATTATTGTTGGAGACGATCTGATAGAAAAGTCTAAGACACTTTGCATCATGCTAAATAATTCTCCCTTATAAATATGGATTAGCATTTTTGTGTGAATACTGTAGCAAGAGTGAAAAGAGGTTTAATAATAGGAATGGCCATGGACAAACTATGAAGCAGGTCAAGTTTATTCTCCTCCTCCCCCCACCCCCCCCCCGCCCCCACCATCACTACTACCTCTCAGACCCTGTCCCAAGGTCTTGAAGAATCTGGCTTCTTTTCTTAACCTCAGCCTCAAGGCTAAGTATATTCTGTCTTTTCTTCATCAATATGTGCTCTTCCGCATTCCATTTTCTTAAGACATTAGTATGAATGTAAAGAGATAATCGTTTAACACTAAATATAAAAATTCACATTAAGGTAGTGGTCAGATAGTGAAATTTCATACACTATCACTTTAGATATATCTGTTATTAGGCAGAATTCTGCTGAGCTTTTACATTGTGCCAGAGAATGTGCAAAATGCCAAGAATGCGCAAAATGATAAGAATGCAAAGATGGACTAAAAAGGCCCAGCTATTCTTGTTGTGGAGGACAGACTTGAAAATAAGGAAGTGTATTAGAAGCCATGTTTCCACAAAGGGTACATGCAGACATAAAGAAGAGTTTGTGTTATGTTGGTAGGAAAAAAAAAAAGAGTTAGAAAAGGCTCCTGAGAGTAAAGGGCCTTAGAGGTATGTCTTAGAGGGTAAGCAGGTACAAGCCCCACAAACAGAGAGTGATGGCTGTATTTCAGGCAAAGAACCAAGAAATAGCCTCGGGAGTCAAGGAAACTAAGAAATTCAGGATGGATGAAACAAAAGGTGGTAAGGGGAAGGCGAGACCCAGGCCTGACCCTTTGGTAGGACACACGAGTCAGCTGTCTCGGGTCCCAAATATGGTGGGGTTTTGGCACAAGGCACTGTACCTCACTACCCTGATCAAAATATTACTGAAATTCAATTTTTAAATTTCTGTCTTTAATGATATTCCAAGGGACCTAGAACAGATGCTATAAAGGGGCTTCCTTTAGTCTGCGTTTGTTTTGGAGAATACACATTGGCTGGGCGCCCTGTGTTCTAATTCCAGGGGGTATATAGCGAGATGTGGTTGGAGAGTTTGGAAGGGGCAGAGGAGGATCAAACCAAAATAAGGAGTTTGTACTTTACTGTGTATGTAATGGGCAGTATTAGTGGATTTTAAGCGGACAAGAAAGGAGAGGTTTCAGAAAGTTCTTTCAGCTAATCCAAACAGAGGTTTTTGAGGTAAAGGCAGGGAGAGGGAAAATAACCACAATAATATGGGGGTAGTTATGTTGATAACCTGAACTAAGTTAGAAACAGTGAGGATATGAATATGTGGTATCCTATAATACTGCAGCAGACAGAATGATGGCCCCTTAAAAGATATCTAGGTCCCAATCCCTAGAACCTGTGAATACATTATGTTACACGGCAAAGGGAAATTAGGTTTACAGATAGAACTAAGGTTGCTAATCAGCTGACTTTAAACTAGGGAGATTATCCTGGGTTACCTGGGTGCCTGAAGTAATCACAAGAGTCCTGAAAAGTAGAAGAGGTAAGCAGGGGCGTCAGTGTCATGGCGACGGGATGTGAGTAGGCCTTAACTGGCTGTTGCTGGCACTGAAGACGGAGGAAGGGGGCCATATACCAAGGAGGTCAGGCACCCTGTAGGAGTGGGAAGAGGCAAGGAATAGGGTTTTCTAGAGATCCAGAATACACACAGCTCCTCCAACTTCTTGATTTTAGCCCCGTGAGAACCATTCTGGACTTCTGGCCTCCACGACTATAGATAATAAATCTGTGTTGTTTTGAACCACCAATGTGGACATTTGTTACAGAATCAACAGGAAAAACACAAATACCCGACTCATGGCATGAAGAAAGCCTGTGACTGAAAACCACATTGAACATTTACAGTCTCTTCTAAAATGTGAGCCGTATCTTCATCAGAGCTCTCTCTGGTCAGGCAGCTCTCACCTTCGTAAAGGTTTTCCTAGATGAGGAATACCGCACTTCGGTCTTACTGTTCGTGGTTCTTTACCCTTCCTCCTGAAACACTTAAAGATCTCTTAATATATGGATATAATTTTTATGTCTGTTGATCAACCAATTGCTGAGCTTTGTGTCCACTTCTGTTCAGAGAGTAAATTTAAAAATACTCAGTATGAGGGACTTTAAATGTAATACAGCATTAGAAGTAGGAGCTTTAGAGTCACATGGACATGGATCAAGTCACAGATTCACCCCTTACAGGTAGTGTGGCTTTGGGTAATTTATAATACTTGAGCCTCAGTTTCCTCATCTGTAAAAAGGAATAGCAATGTCTTAGGTCAGGATCCCCGGAAACACATTCTGAGGTGAGGACTGTGTGTACTTGTTTTATTAACAAAACACTTCCAGGAAAAACACAAAAATAACAGAGTAAGCAAGATAGGGAAGGAAGTGATTTCAGGCAAAATTCTAGCATCAGCATGATCCTGCAGGGGAGCCTTGGGGTGTAAATTACACTTCAGATTTTCTTATTATTACAGGCTTTTATACAGTGTAGGGCAGTCCTTGGCAAAGGGTGTACTAGGAGGGAAGTGAACTCCTAAGTGGGTCCCCTCTGGCTCTCTGTGCCTGAAGGCAAAATGAGTCTAGTAGCCCTTGGGCAGTCTTCCAAAGAGAGTCTCAGGGGCTGGCTCTGAGAAGTAAAAGAACACAGAAGCTAGGGGTAAGGCGGATCCAATCAAAGGGATCCTAAGGGATCAGGATGGAACTTAACTGGATCTGCCACAAGCATCTACCTCATAGAACTCCTAAGGATTGAATGTACTTATGTTTTTCTTTCTTTAGCTTTTAAGATTCCTGAACTATTTTTCTTTTGGAATAGCACACAATATCTAGTGCCATGTTCTGCACATAGAGTGCTCAGCAATGAAATAATTCTTTCGTGACATAGGCATCCATCCCAGAAAGGATAAAAGAGACAAAGGAGAAATAAAGCAAATGTGAAGGTTACCAGAATAGAAAGTAACCAAATTAGTCTGAATCTAGCATTTCAAAATGGTCATAATTTCAGTCATATTTTTCAGAGAGCTGGAAACTTGAAAAACTTAAGATTCACAACTATTTGCTTTCATCTCTGAAAAGCTAGGCAAAGTAAACCAATCAACGAACAAACAATGTATTTATCTGATGACAATAAACCTTACAGGAAATGCCGCCCCTCCCACTGCCAAGAAACAATCTAACGAGTCCCCAGAATACATGTAATTTTTTTCTTAAAGTATCTCCTTCTTTGCTATCCTGGTCCTATTCTGATAATTAAAACCTTCAATTTTGATAGCATGTTACAACTTTAAAGTGCATTCACATTTAAGTGCATTTAAAGAGCATTCAATTTTACATGATGCTCACACAACCCTGTCATATATATTTTCACTCCCGTTTTACAAATGAGGGAACAAGCTCTGACAGGGTAAGTGATCTAGTTAAGGTTGCACAGCTAAAGGCAAGATCCCAACTTCTGACACCCAAGAAAGCACTTTCCTCAGGGTTCTACATGATTCTTCACCTTGTATGAGTCAAGATCCAGTCAGGAGACAGAAATCACACCAAAATTAGAACAGGGAAAATTTAATATAAAGAATTATTAACTAGCAATTCTTCTTTTAAGAGAGAAGATATCACTAAAGAATGCAGGAAGAGTGGATTAAGGGAGCAGACACTACCTCCAGGGCTGTGGGAGAGTACTCAAGGAGGGATAACTTAGATGAACTACCCCCATCCCTGCTCTCTACCCTATAAAGCCTGAGAGACAGTCCTCATTGGAGATAATGAGGTTGTGGCCCATTTGACAGTCAAGAAATTGGTTGAGGCGTCACAGACCGGGCTGGTGAGAAAAACCACCAGCTAGGGGGCCCGTGAAACTTGCTAGGAAGTCACCCACTGGGTTGCTGGCGAGGCTTACTAGGAAGTCACACACTGGGGAACTGGCCAAACTTCCTGGAGGGTGTGAAATACTGGTTTCTTGGATACCACTGACCACCACACCATAGGAGCAAGAAGAAAAGCACTGGAAACAAGAAGAGGAGCCCCTTTTATATGCTGTGTCCCTCCAGCACCTTCTATTGACAAGTGCTAACATTGAGCCAACTGAAAACAAAGAAATGTTTACAGGTTCCAGCTCTAATTATCACAATTCAGGGCAAAAAAAGATGAATTAGAAGCTTCCAAACACTAAATTAGCAAGCACACACCTCAGTGACTCTCCTGGGTTCTTAAGGGTAAAATGCTTTTATGTCAAATTCCTGCCCCATTTGTTTTCTTTTTCCCTAAGTACCTCTACGATAAAACGCAGACCCAACCTCTGGGGACACTATGCACTGACTGCTGGTAGGATATGTGGTAATTGCATGGGAAGAGTGTACAACACAGTGACTGAGACCACGTCTTGAGCCAAACACTTGGGTCTGAATATGAGCTTCACCACTGACTAAAACTGCAGCCTTGCAAAAATTAACCTCTGTATGCCTCAGTTTCCTTATCTGTAAAAGGGGATGATAATATTGCATACTTTACTAAGATGTCAGGAGAAATAAATTAATATATGTAAAGCCTATAGAACAACATGTGATAAATGTTAAAAAAGATAAATGATAAAAAAGAACTTTATAAATATTAGTATTACCCGTACGTGTTAGTTTGTAAATGGCATTTAAAAATACACACTGTATTTGGTTCTAATTACCAATTTCCACTTAAGACTGTATCTCATAATGCTAAAACCCAACTTCATTGGGTGACACTGGGCTACGGTACAAAAAGTCCTGCCCATACCTGGGCACTGCCCGCACCTCTGGCTGCAGATCCTGGCATTGCTCCTGGCTCACTGAATAATCCTCACCAATCAAAGCCAATTCATTGGGGACCCATTTTCTCAAGTGAAAAAAGACACGGTTAAATCATCTTTCTTTAAGATCTCTTCCGTTGTGACTAGCTTTGATCCCCCACTTCCCCAAACAGTGAGTTATACGAGAAGGGGAAAAAAGAGGAAATTATCATTTTCAGTGCCTACCCATCTATGTCAGGCAAGCATTTTGCACGTTCTGCCTGATCTCATCCTTACCGTAGTCCTGTCAGATTAGTACTTTTAATCCTATTTAACAAATAAGGAAACTGAGGCTCAGAAAGGTCGACACTTCATTCAAGATCATACTCTTGCTAAGTAGCAGAGCCTGAATTCAAACTGGGTCCTTCTGTTTGGGTCGACTAAGCATTTTTAACTGTTCCGCTTGCCTCCCACACTGTCTTCATCTCAGACAGCAAGACTCCTAACAACTCAGTGCTTTTCATGCTTTGCTTTAAAGAGATGAGTGGGTGTGCACCTTTTTTTTTAAATTATCATTTTGAAACTACAGCAAATTAAATTCACCTACCAGTTACAGGAATTTAAAAAGTCACCCCTAACATCTCACACGAAACTAGCCTTTGAGTGAAACCCAGCGGCCCTCCTGCATCCTGGCGCCCCGGTCCTCACCTCTCCTCCCGGCTGCAAACTTGGTGAAGGGAAAGGAGCCTGGTGGCAGGCCAGCGAGCTGAGTTCCAGCCCCTGTTCTGCCGCTCTGTCAACCCTTGGAGACTTCTCCTTCAAGGTAGCAGGAGGCTGTCTGCTCGGGTCAGCTTAGGGTTTCTCCCGCGTCTCAGCCCGGCGGCTCTGAGGGCGCCCGCGGCGAGGGCGTGCCCAGCGGTCTCGCCGCAGATCCCGCGTGAAACTGCCCAGTTCTCTGAGGAGGCTGCTTACCGCAGCTGTCCCCACCCCCATCCCGCAGTCCCTTTCTTCCCGCTTCTTCTAACTTGGAAAAGTGAAGCCCCTACACTTCAAGCCTCTGCTAAGTTCCCGTCTGCACCCGAGGCCGGGGCGCTGCTTCCCCGTCCCTGGCTGCCAGAAAAACCAGTCTCCAGTTTTCTAACTTTACGCTCCTCTGAGGGGAATTCTGAGAACTCTGCGACGGGTCTGACTGAAACGTGAGAAGACAAAGCCTGTCTAATCAGTGAACTCCGACGCCTCCACCCGGCTCGTAGCGCCCAGGCCTTCTCCGGCGAGCGCACGCCGGGCGGGTCCCAGAGCTCGGCTTTCTCACGCCAGGATTCCGCGCCCCGAGGCTCGCGGCGCTCGAGCCGCAGCGCCCGGCAGTGGGCGAGCCGAAGTCCAGGTGCCGCTAATTCTGCTCCGGCCCGCACAGGTCTGAGGAAGTCAGGGCGTGCTCACAGCGCGGCAGCCTAGCGCAGCGCTCGGCCGCCGGGAGGCTGAAGAAAGGTCCGCGCTGGGGTCGCAGCCCTTCCTGCCGGCCTCCCCACGCCGGCCCTCGGCTCCCCTCGTTTCCCGCTCCCGCCTCCTCCCGTAGACTGCCAGGCGGACCCAGCCTGCCTCTCTCTCAGCCTTCACTACCGGGTCAAGCGGCGGAGGGAGGGAGCGGAGACAGCGGCGAAGCGGCTCCCCACCCGGCGCGCGCGTGCCCCTCCTCCCCCTCCAGCCCGCTCCCTCCTCCTCTGCCCTCTGCCTCCTCCCCTGTTGCCAGTACAGTACAACTAGTACGCGCGCACACAGACACAGACACGCGCGGGCGCGCGCGGACCCTGCCGCTACCACTGCAGCTACCATGGATATCAGCTAACAACACACGCTCAGGAGCGCGCGCGCGCTCCCACTCGCACCACGCAGGAGTGGCCCCCGGCATCCTTACCCTCCTTCCCCACCCCCACCCCACCCGCTCCCCAGCTCGGCTACTGCTCGCTCTGGCTGCCGCCGCCGCCGCCGCCGCTGCTGCCGCCACCACCACAGCTCTCTTCTGCTGCGGGGCCACAGCCTTGAGTGTCATTCAAGGGACAGCACAACCTCACCCAAGCTCTCCTACCTCTGCCCAGCCGTCCCTGTCATCCTCCCCCTTCCTCGTCCACACTCCATCCAAAGAAGAGGGAAAGCACCGAACAGAGGCGGGAGGAAGGCAGTCTGCTCTTCTCACCTCCTGGCCCCCTGGCTCCTTCATCCTCATTCTCTCAGCACCAACTCCCCTACCCCAAAGGAATCCCTCAGGAGCTGAGGCGACTCACCCCACTGCCATGTCCAAAAGCTTGAAAAAGAAAAGCCACTGGACTAGCAAAGTCCATGAGAGTGTCATTGGCAGGAACCCGGAGGGCCAGCTGGGCTTCGAACTGAAGGGGGGCGCCGAGAATGGACAGTTCCCCTACCTGGGGGAGGTGAAGCCCGGCAAGGTGGCCTATGAGAGCGGCAGCAAGTTGGTGTCTGAGGAACTGCTGCTGGAAGTAAACGAGACCCCCGTGGCGGGGCTCACCATCAGGGACGTGCTTGCCGTGATCAAACACTGCAAGGATCCCCTCCGGCTCAAGTGTGTCAAGCAAGGTGAGCGCAGCGGCTTGCTCGGTTCTTGCCAGGAGGCTGGACCGCTTCAAGCGCGGGGCATAATGGAAGGGTGGGCTCGCGTGTGGAAGGGGGTGTGTGTTGCGCGACGGTGGGGTGAGGTCGAGAGAGAACCGGCAGAGCAAGTGGGCTTTGCCGGGGTTCCGAATGGGGGGCTCGGTGGAAGGGAGGGGCGGATTGCGGTGGGGCGTGCAACTTTGTTTGCGCAGTTATCCCCTCCCCTTTGGTAGGTGTTCGGCCTTGTGTGACCTCGGAGGTGCAGGCGAGCTCCCGGGGCAATTGAATGTGCGTCAGCGGCACGGCCCGCAGTGGATGAAGAGCTTTTAGGGAAGGAAGGAAGGAAGGAGGGAAGGAAGGAAGGGAGGAAGGATGGAAGAAAAGGAGGGAGGGAGAAAGGGGAGAAGGGAGAAAGGGGAGGAAGGAGCAACTTGAGGGTGCAGCGGCATCACCAGCAGGGCGGGGAGGAGTAGGGGGTGGCGGGACGAGCAGAGAGCTGCGCCCTCCGTCTCGGGAGCTGGACTGAAGACGCCTTGGGGGAATCCCTGAGCCACTAGTTGACAAAGAAGGGACGGGGCAGATTGCTTCGGGCGCTTGGACGGGTCTTCCTTAACTTTTTCCCTGCCTCACTCCCCTGTCCCCCTCCCCCGCCCACGATCGTGTCATGTGGGCACCGCGCGTCACGTGCGCACTGACTAACCCGGGCGCTCACCCCGAGCTGGCCCGCGGGAGGCGGTTCGCGAGGAAGGCGCGGCACTAACAGCGGGTTCTAGCGTTGGGTGTCAGGAGGAGAGACGTGGTTACCGGAATGTTCTTTACTATGAACATTGGGTTGAGTGGAAGTTCTCTGTGGTTGGACTCCCCTCTGGCTTCGGATTTGGGCAAAGGGGGGAGGGGGGCGTGTTTCTGAGGAGGAGTTGGATGGAAAAGCCAGCTGGTTACAACTCAGGCTCGGTCAGCTCCAACCTGGTTTAGATGAGGCTCAGCTGAAGGCTGTGATGGGCTGTTGCAGAACTCTCTGTCTTTGCCTGAAAGAAAATTATGGTCCGTAGGAGGGAAGAGGGAGATAAAAGTTTCTTGGAAAGAGGACAACTTTAGCTCGAATTAAGTAGTGTATCTTTGTTTTCCACGTGGGATTTCATACATTTTGTAGCTCACATTCGCATCTCGTGTGTGGCGTGTATGTATATGTGCACATTCACATCAATCTAAAGGTTTCTTGTTGGTGATACATTGTTTGTCCCGCCTCATAGATGGAATTGAGCTGTCATTGCCTGCATTTTGAGCGACCACTTAATCTTACTGCATGATCAGCTGTCAGGAAACACTCTTCGGGGGATATGAAACACTCTTAGGGAGCTATTCTTCTCTATAAACCAGTTTTAAAAGTAAGCCACTGAAAAATGAAATCTCAGTCAAAATTTCTTAACTGTAAATTGCCATACAAAAAGAGTTTTCATTGGGGATTCTTGAGTATTAGTAGCTGATGACTTGAGATAGGCTAATGTGAACATTGACTTGTAGGTCAACATAGCTCCATACTGAATGAAACTGAAGAATATGAGTTTGGTAGGAAGGCAAATAGAGTATCTTACTATTTTTCAAGATGACATACCAGAGGCTCAAATATAGGCGTTCATGTTAACATATTTGATGTCATGGTACTATCTTGCAGCAATAGATATAAATGTAAGGTTTTGGTTTTGAGTCCAAAAATCTGCTTTACAATTGATGACCATGGTTTTGTTGGCAACAAGGTTGGTATTTGTAGTGGAAAGTGGCTGCAAACCTTAAGGCATTGTTAAGTTGGACTAATGATAATATCCTAATGAGAGAGGTGATTGTCCTATTATAGTTTATAATTATTACCACATTTTAATGTACTCATTCTGAGCACTGCATCTTGAGATGGACCTTCCCAAACTGTAACTCTAGCAGCAAGACAAGAAAAGAAAGAAAGGGAGATTGTTGGGTATTGTCAATCTATTCTATAAAATCCAGTGGAAAGACTTGGAAAAGTGAAAGCATGAAAGCTATCATTAAATCTTGAAAAGCTATCAAGTAAGAAAAGGAATTCTGACTATCCTGTGATACTCTATAGGGTCAAACTAAGATGAATCTATGAAAATTTTTAAAGAATGAAGCATCTTTACTTTTATTAAGATGATTCTAATAGAGCTTTAAAAAAAAAATCTGTGGACTATATTGTGAACTCATGAGCCTCCATCATTGTGAGTGTTTATGAAGAGGCCAATGACCACATGCCATGGATTCTTATGTAAGATGGGTACCTGGACTAGATCTCATTTAAATCCTTCCATGATTTGATCCAAGGTAGTCTCTGATACTCAACTTCTGTGTTAGATTTTATTTGGAAGATTACTGTTTTTAGAACTCATGGCATATACACATATAATGTGATATATTTAGGGAAATTTTCTTTTCATTCTGTGTTAACCTTCAGTTCTGCGCTTCACTGAGCCATTGATGATTGATGTTCATAATGATGTTCACAGAACCCCAGAGGAATCTGATTAACCTCCTGAATCACTAACCAAGGAGCAAAAATAATTGCTTCTTTTAGCTTTTGTGGAAAATATAATCCTCTTTTATATTCTTCTATGTATGGTGATTCATATACTATTCCCCTGTTGAAATCTTTCTTTCCCTTGTCAAATAATAATAGGTTTACTTTATCATTGTAAGCAAAGTGAAAATTTCAGAACCGTAGATACCGTGCCTGTGTGTCTTGGGTTTCACTATAGATTTCACTCGCTGGAAAAATATTTAGAAACCCTTGGCTCAGTAGTCTTATTTCTAGAGAGCCAGTAAACTAGCGTAACTGAAAAACTTAAACATGGCTTGTTTAGCAGTTGTATTTTTAAAATATTAATGAGATAGTTGATTTTCGAGTATTCAAACGTTGGGTATTATACAGAAACTACATATATAATCAGGTAAACTGAGGCAGATTTTGCAAAGAAAAGAAGTTTGAATATAAGAATATTGATTAAAAAGTGCACCAGATAAAATTGCATTGTTTAATCACTTTTTATTTATGTGCTTGGCTAATTTTATATTACAGTTGTTATAAGATTAAATTATCATAATTTTAAAAGAAGGTGAACTACCAGAATTTTAAGACACAGTAGACAAATAGATGTAGTTTTTCTACATTGTATAAATGTTTTCAAAGCCATTTTTGAAAGCCATTTAATTAAATTCAGGGGATTTCTTTTCTAATTTAAGCTGCATTTAATCCACACAGTGATGAGTCACATATGAAAAATATCCTTTATTGTCACATCCTATTATTATTTATAAACTATGGCTTTTTAGTTTATAATAATAAACTTTCCTCACCAAACTAGTTAATCTAAACTAGCACTTCTGTTCTGTGATCTCATTAATGCAGTGGATGCAATTGAAGGACGTTTCTTGAGTGATTTTGAGATCTGTGCTGAAGAGCTAAAGGTTTTTTTTTTCTTTTCTTTTAAAATCTGCACTAAAGTTCACAGCAGCCAGTTCCATAGACCATTGTGTCCTACATTCCTAGCTACTGCATCTAAAACCACATGGGGACCTACATAACCTGAACTTATTTTCCCGTTTAGGATCTCACGATGGAACATAAAAGACAAAACGTTGTATAATTCTTCCGATGTAGGAGAAGGGCCAAGTAAAGCCTTTGAAATTCAGTTCTAGAGAAGATGTACATTGCTCTCCCTCCTATTGCTCCTTTCAAAGATGCCTTCAAAGGAAAGAAGATCCAAATTTATTGAGTCATGCTTTCTTTTTGACTGACTTCAAGGTAGTATCATAGAGTTAAACCTCTATGCTTCCTTTATTTGAAAAGCTGAAAACAAATTGTGTCAAATTTTCTCCAAGATTGATTTTCCTCCATAGAAATTTATGTACGTGAATTTTATTGAATTGTTTAAACAATTTGATCAGTTAATTTTTTTAGGATAAAGTATCTTTAATGTTTTGGAACAAGGTTAATGAGACACTTATCTTTGGGCATAATTTATGGAGGATGCTACTTTAGTTTTTCAGTATATTTTTTAAATGTACGTAATTTAGGTAGTATGACCTTGAATGCTAAATATGACTGCTTTTTGTATGTGTTTGTTTTGAATGAGAGTAATCTTGGGGTGAAATCACAGCTAATGTATTTAAGTGCCACCATTTCTGCTCTTAACATTTATATGGTGCAATCTTTTGCCATATTTCTTATGCTCACTTTTCTTTTTAGTTGCTTGAAATTCACACGTTCACATTCATAATGAACAAAAGGTTTTCACATTTGACAACCCTGACTGCTTGCAGTTTAAACAATGGCTTTCAAATGCATAGCAGTTCCTGGCTGAATCATTTCCCTCAAGAGTTGTGATGGTGTAGCCATTAAATGTAGTCTCCCAAGTAGCCTGTCTGGGTTTGAATCCTGAGTATGCCACTTAGTATTGGCTATATAAACAAGTTGTCTAGCCTGGGGTAGTAATAGTATCTTGAGAATATTAAATAAGATGTATTTAAATGATGTAGTGTCTGGCAGATAATAAGCATTATGTAAGTGTTACTAAATGTTATTCCAAGCATACTGGTCATTTTGAGCTAGTGACATGAAATGTTTTTAACTTTCAAGATATTTTACACTTATTTGAAGACTAACTGAAAAATAGAAAATGATTGACTAATTAATACTATGAGTAATTTGCAAGTAGTAGTCTTCTTTGAAAAGCATTAATGTGAAGAGTAATGCCATTAAGTGGAATGGAACATGTTTTCACGTTTTAAAAATAACTCTCACTGATACCATCTTTATGTGTAAAGATCTGTTTTATATTTATTTTATACTCTAGCCATAGTTTTTCCCCAGTTATTTATTCCCTTTGTACCCATATCTCTTCTCCTAAACAGTTGGTGAATATATTGAATCATTTACTCTAGGCTTGACAAGCACAGAAATCCTATTCAAATTCACTAATTTAACCTTAGGAATTTATTTATACTTCTTGCATGTGACTATTAGATGGTAGTATAGTGGGGTTTTTTTTATAATCATATTTTATTTATTTATTTTTGGCTACGTTGGGTCTTCATTGCTGCGTGTGGGCTTTCTCTAGTTGCCGTAAGCTGCTTTTCCTTGCGGTGGCTTCTCTTGTTGCAGAACGTGAGCTCTAGGTGCATGGGCCTCAGTAGTTGTGGCGCACAGGATCAGTAGTTGTGGCTCGCAGGCTCTAGAGCGCAGGTTCAGTAGTTGTGGCGCATGGGCTTAGTTACTCCGCAGCACGTGGGATCTTCCCGGACCAGGGCTCGAACCCATGTCCCCTGCATTAGCAGGGGGATTCTTAACCACTGTGCCACCAGGGAAGTCCCGACTATTATCATGTTTTAAGGCAGAACTTTTATTTCTTAGCTAGAGATCAAGACCTCATAAAGAAGGGCAATCACGAAACAGAATTAATTCCTAAGTGTTCACAGTCAACCATGTATAATAAAGGAAAATACATCAAAATTCAGCAAAAAGTTTACTTTGCATCTGTGAGCACGTCAGCAGCTCAATATAAGTAATTCTCTATATTAACACTTTAAAGATGAAGGATTTACCATCAGCCTCCCCCAGTGAGTTTAGCATTTCAGCTGACTTAGTCCCTTCTTAGAATTCAATAGGAACATCTACCTTGAAGGTCCAGTGCCCAATATTAATTTTTGAATTTTATTTTATTTACTTTTTTATACAGCAGGTTCTTTCTAGTCATTAGTTTTGTACACATCAGTGTATATATGTCAATCCCAATCGCCCAATTAATCCAATATTAATTTTTAAAAATCTTTCTAAGCTACAATCTGGCTATTTATCATGATAAGAAGCATGGGATAGGGTCTTACAACTTGCTTAGTATTGTGACTCTTTAATTATTTATTCTGTTCTAGTCCCAGCTCCCTCTCTTCTGTTTACAGAAAGGACTGATGTGAAATTTACTTTAATAAAAGTAAATTATAATTAATTTTGTATAGATAATTTAGTAATAGGTTGATAAGTACTGATTTTACATAGACTTATATAGGGATATGCATCTGCTTAAAACTGTTGTAAAATACTCATATTGTCATAGGAAGTTAATAATTGCTTCTGTTATTACATTTCATTGACATGTTACTCTAGTAAAAAAGACTCCATTTGGAGATTAATTGTTTACAAACTTAAAAAAAAATTTGTTTAAAGTTTAATATACAGTGTTGTCTGCTTTGGATAGTCTAGAAGTAACAGAAAAAAAGTTTCCTTTTTTGACAACTGATTGAATATTAACTCAGATGCATCCAGTGCATCTATTTTCAAGGATCCAGTAGGTTAATGAGTGGATATTTTAAATGAATAATTAGATTTGTTTCAATATTTAACATATTTTATGGCTTGTTTTACCTTGGAAAACATTTCTCCCTGTAATTGTTACATGAATCCATGTCCGGCTTTGTGTTATTTTCAGTTATTTTGGTTTACTTAAAAAAAATTTCACTTTTATGGCAGTCATCATATATCCAATAATGGCCCCAAACAAATATGTGACAGAAGAAAGAGTAAACCTTTATAGTGTGAAGTAAAAGATATTGATTTTTCTAATGATAAAATTTGTGGATTAATTTTTTGAACCTTTTAACTGCCTTTAGTGAAACTTGTGCATATGAAATCAGAGATTTTTCTATAAATAGCCATGGGTTTAATTGACTGTAAAATGAAATAGGAAGAAGCAAACTTGTTTAACAAAAAGTGTATATTTTATTTATCTATTTTTCATATTACATTGTGTTTAAAGAAGTTTCTTAAAACATGAGTTTCCCAAATGTTACAGTGACTTATTTATATTGCCATGGATTACAGGTAGCGTAGGGGCTGTTTGCACTTTACATTGCACTTGAAAGATCATAGAGAATGTCTCAGTAAAAATGTTAAATGCAAAAACCAATTATATGTATTTTTGACACTTATTTATCATTTTATAGGTGAGCAATGGTGCTTATCCTAGTATTTTGTATCACTGTGCACAGGAAGGTACATACTTAGCTGGAATATATATTAATTCAAGGATAACAAGTGCTGTAGAAACCCACAGATTAATCTAGCAACATACCCTAAGCTTGTCAAAATCTGATTAGCTGGATTGCAAGCACGAGCAAGTTTCAGAGATATGAAATGTCCTATGTTGCATCTGTGAAGCATTATGATCAGTCCACAGTTGAACCCAGTTTGCCTTTCTTTGCGGTCTGTGCTATAAGGATGTTAAAGCAACTCTTTACCAGACAAAGTTTCTTCAAAAAATAACAAGGATTAATAGAGACAATAATATTTGACTATAATTATTACTGTGATAAATATCACTACAACATACTACAATATATAGGTGTATCAAAGTAGCATGCTGTACACCTTAAGCTTATACAATGTTACACGTCAAGTTTATTCAATCAAAAAACAAGCATTTAGGCCTAAAGGGTCACAAAAATCTCCCCAAAATTGTGGCTTATTTCCAAAAGCACCCTGAACATGAATAACTGTAATCTTGCCTTTCTGGCAAGTCAGGTACTTAGTGGATGGCCATTTTGTTAGGACTGGGGCTTTAGACAGAAGGTGATTCCTCTATGGAAAAGCAGGAATATTATCAAAGATGCTCTTACCCATCTGCAGTTAAAATACTAAAACCTTCCTTCTTAGTATTTCTTCTGAAACATTATCTCTAACATTATCTCCTTTTCCTCTTTGGTTGGAAGTACCTTTTCTTTCCTTTTCTTAAGTTCAGTGTGGCAGAGTCACTCTAGTGAATAGCAAATTTGTTCTGTTCTGCTTCTTTGTATACATGGAACACACACACACTTTTGAAACACTAAGGTTAAATGCTAGTTTTTTTATTTTTTGTTTTTTTTTAATTTATTTTTTGGCCACGCTGTGTAGCATGTGGGATCCTAGTTCCCTGACCAGGAATTGAAACCTGCGCCTCCTGCAGTGGAAGCACGGAGTCTCAACCCCTGGATGTCTAGGGAAGTCCCTCAATGCCAGTTTTTAAATCAATGGTCCCAGAAAGGCATTTATGCATGTGAGGATACAGTCTCACTTTAGTCAGAGTTACATAAAATTATTCCATGTGTGACAAATCTAGCTGAAAAGCTTACATAGGTACCCATAAATTTCCAACTGTGAGTGGTATTTTTAACCTTTATTAGTTTTGATAACGGGAGACCTAAAGACAGTGAAATCAAGTGCCGAGATGATTTCTGTATTTCATATATATTAGTTGTTAAGAAATGATAATAAGAATTTGATAGTTTGGATTTTAGTTACTTTTATTTACATCACCAAGTGGCTGGTGGGCTACAAATGCCTAGGATAATGTCCTAATGTTAATGTAACAAAGGAAGGGGCAGAGATAAGGGGCATGCTTATTCATGAACTTGATAACATATTTACAGAGTAGTTTAAATTGCACTGGTTTAGTTGTCTCAGAGTAAAATAAGAGGACTGGATCCAACATGCTTTGAATATGTGATATATTACAATTCTGAAGAAGTAATCATTTAAAAATAAGTTAAATGATGCCTAACTTATAAGTGTTTAGCTAAAATACAGGTACTAGTGTTGCTTTACTGAGAATTTGAAAATGTCAATAAAAACTAAGCTTAATTAACATGGGTCCTAAGAGGTTTTGTTATGAAGTGGAGATTATGATAATTCGAATTACATTGATGTTTTAATTTAAAGCCATTTTCCTTATGTCCAATTAATTTGCTTTGGAGTATCTATATATGAATTTATAAAGTACATATATACCATAAACTTTACTAAGAACTATTTAAAATTTATAGCTTTTTAATTTTCTTTCTTTTTTTTTTTGCGGTACGCGGGCCTCTCACCGCCACAGCCCCTCCCGTTGCGGAGCACAGGCTCCGGAGGCGCAGGCCCAGCGGCCATGGCTCACGGGCCTAGCCGCTCTGCGTCACGTGGGATCCTCCCGGACGCACAAACCCGTGTCCCCCGGCAGGCGGACTCTCAACCACTGCGCCACCAGGGAAGCCCTAAAATTTATATCTTTGATAGCCCTAACAGTATGCTAACTTACTACTGTGAATCAAGAAAATATCCTTTTATATTCTCATCCCAAGTCTCCCTTTTAAAATTAATTGGAAATTTTTCATTGTCTTAATGTGAAGAGTATCATGACACCCTTTATCCTTGGGGAAATTGACTCTTTTAGCATTGAATAAGGAGGTACTTTGCTTTCATTGAATATGCTTTCATACAGACTTTAGAAAGTCACAAAGTTATTAGAGACATTGTTGGTTGTCTACCTGGAATGCATTTTTTATTTCCCCCCTCCCTTCATTCCTTACTGAACAGAACGCCAGTTTTGTTCAAGTATCCACACGCTGAAGTGATGCTATGCCATGTGTTTCATATTATGTCAGCCTTATCCCAAGGGAATGGACTTAGACTAGTCTAAACCAAGCATGGTAATTCCATCTCTTTGCCAATGATTGTTTTAGGAAATGGCTTATAACCCAGCTCTAAGTAATGAAAAGTAAAGTGAAGCCCCTTGGGGACTTTCTGAGAAACTTCTTAGTACTTAAAATAAGATCTAGGACAGATCTATTCATTTTTCAGTCTATGGAAGTTGCTGTACATGGAGGTGATACCTGGGGCAACTGTAGCCATCTTGTGATCACGAGGAGAGTGGCCAAAGGTGGAGAATGGCAGAACTGAGTGATATAAAGTTACTGGCTCCTTGATGGTCTGCTAAAATAATGAGCCCAAACTAGTCCTCTCTTAGGACTTCTTGCTATTGAGCTAACAGTACACAAGATATTTTAAGCCATTTGGATTGGGTTTTCTGTTATTTTGAGGCCAAAATCTTTTGATTGATATAACTGTAAAATGGTATAAAAATAAGTATTTTATTCCTATTTTATTGTTTTGGGGAGCACTGGTGAATATCCTTCAAAAACAGAAATCTATTTGAAGAATAAACCAAGATGTATTTTCCTGCAACATAAGCTCAGTCAAATTCTAGGTATGTCTCTATTATCTCATTCAGTTTTGCTATGGTTGGACCTCTGTTTTAAATTCCAGAAAATTGTGAGCATTCAGAAGTAAAATATGTGGGAACACAAATTTATTTTAACATTATCCAAAACAGAACATAATCAAGAAAGCAAACCAGCTACAAAAATATACCCACCAATGCGTGCCAGAAATATTTTGAAATATTTTTGGAATTATGGAGTGTTTACAAATGTCTATGCCATTGATCCAGGAGTGTATCATTATAAACTGACTCATCAAAAATGTTCCAACACCATTCTTCCAGAGCTAGAATTCATCTAGTTATTATTCAGTGAACATTTATTGGTAACCTATTCTCTATCTGGCATTGAACTAGGGACTGGTGATAAAAAGATGAATAAGACTTCATTAAGACATCATCTGCATCCTCAAGTAGTCCATCCTATGGTATGTCTATGTGATCTGAGTTAAATATCATTAAGGAGAAGGTTCTTTCATTACATAATGGGTAGCATCCTTTATGTAATCAGAATAAAAGGTAAGAAAAAACATTTTGGAGAAGAAATATGAGTTAGGACTTCTTAGTATTCTACAATATGGAATACAGTTCAAGTAGTTACATGGACTCTGTATATATTTTAATGTTGTGCTTATGTTCTAAGCACTGTGCTAGATAGTGTTTGTAGTAAGGTGTGTAAATCTTGATCCTGTGCCAGGAATTTCACAGTGCGGTATATAGTTAAGAGCATGGAACTCTGGAGACAGACAGATGTGGATTCCAGTCACAGCTCTACTCCCATGCTAGCTGTGAATTGAACAAGTTATCTCACATCTCTATACATCAGTTCCATCCTCTGTAAAACAAGTATCATTACAAACCTACTTTACAAAGATGTTATGAGGAATAAATATTATAATGCCTATAGGATGCTTAGCTTAAGGCCTGGAGTACAGTATAGGCTCAATACTATATATATAATGTATATGTATATATTTCACACACATATATTGTTTGATGTTATAATTACCATATATACTGTATGTTAATATTCAATTTGGTTTAACAATTACTATAAGTAAGAATTTTGAATGGAATAAATATTTCAGAAGGTCTATGCCTAGCAGAAGGGTACCTGGTCTCTCCTGAGGTTTCAAGCAACAGTTCATGGAGAAGAGAATACTTCACTAGGAAATCAGGTGAGAAGGGTAGGAGGACCCTTCTAGAGAAAAAGGCAAGGAGGCATTGATATTGAGAGTTTCTAGGAATGTGATAAAGAAGAGTTTCTAAGTACTAAAGTCTGGAATTTAATATAGACAGTAGTAATAAATGAGCTAGGGCGGTTAGATTGGGCTAAGCTATCGTATAGAACTGAATGGTGAACCACTGAGTATTACTGCTTTATTATTATTAACATCGTCATTAATGACAGATGTTTGTGCGGTGCTTATTATATGTCAGGTAGTGTTCTAAATACTTTAAATGTTAATTGATTTTACCTCTACAAGGTAGGTACTATCATAAACTCCATTGTGGATAAGAAAATGAGCTCAGAGAGATAAAGAAACTTGCCCAAAGCCACATAATAATAAAATGAGCCAGGATTTAACCTAGGTACTATCTTAACCAGTATGCTAGCTTGCCTGTCTGTGTTAGAAAGGTTTTAAGAACAGGATTAAGAAGGTCATGTTTGTGCATTGTTTTCCCAGTGAGGGCAACTGTAGGCAACATTTCATGGAACACATGTAGGCAATGAAGAGACCTAATTAAAGGAGGTTGAAGAAAGAGGCAGGAAGACCATTCAGGAGGCTATAGATTTACCCAGAGGAGAGGTTTTGAGGTCTTGAACTATAATAATGAGGGTAGGAATGGGAAAGAGAGGTCTGAGGCAAGAAAACTGTGGATGGTAAAATTGTCAGTACACGTGATTGTATGGGGACAAAGAGAAAGAAAGGAGTCTTGCTGACTTTCTGGTGTCTTTTAGGTGGTGCCAATCATTATAGAGACTGGTGGCAAGACGTAGATTTGGGGAGAAGGTAATTCCATTTGGGACATATTTAATATAAGATGTGCAGAAAGAATTCAAGTGGTAGACATCTGAATATCCCATGTCTAAAATTCAGAAGAGTGAGTGGGGCTGAATGTGTAAATTAGTGAATATGAGATTATCCAATGAGAGAAAATAAAGACAAAAAGAATAAGAAAACACTGTGGCATCTACGTTTCAGAAGTCAGGGGATCCCAGGAAGGAAACTAAGACTGTTATCAGAACAGTCTTAACACTGAGTGAGTGGTCAGCACTATGGTTAGAAAGATGATGTCTGTAACATTTCCATTGCATTTGGCAAAAATGGAGGTCACCTTTGTTTGGTGTCATTTCATTGGAATGGGTGGTGCAGAAGAGTTCATGTCACAGGTTTGAAGAGTGAATAGGAAGTAAGAAAATGGAAATAGCACGTGCATCCCACTCCTTCAAGAAGTCTGTTTAGTAGGAAAGGTAATGGAGAGTTATCTATCTAGGAGATGCATGTTAAAAGAGATAGAGGTGTTTGTGTGTGTGTGTGTGTGTGTGTGTGTGTGTGTGTGTGTGTTATGATGGAAGAGACTTGAGCTTGAATTTCTGTATTTGTCACATAAATACATGTTTTTATCAATAAAAATATTGTAGCAAATTAAGATCCTTTGATTAATTGAATAAATATTTATTATACTTCTGTTTTGTGTCATGCTAAAGCTAGGTCCTGGCATTAAAATAGTAATGGTCAGACCCTACCTTCCAAGACTACAGAGTAGAAGGAGAAGCAATCACATACAAAGCTAACCTTAAAACACTGAGTTTTAGTGGAATGGTACAGATAGAAACATACTGCTTTTAGAGCACAAAGGAGGGAAAGGAAGAAGCAGAGGCATATAATGTAAGGAGTGTGGATCCTGGAGTAAGAGGACTTAATTGGATTCCAGTCCCAAGTTCATTGCTATCATGTCCTTATGGGGCTATTAACTTTCTTTGAGCCTCAGTCGCCTCATATGTTATAGAATGGTTATTAGAATCCAAGAAGGTAATGCCTATGGAAATGTTTTCTAAAACTTTAGTGTAGCTTAGTTGGAAATGTTATTACTTAAGAGATGGAAGATCACTGAGGGTGTGTGTATGTGTGTGGGGGTGCTTCACAGCATAAGGGATCTTTGAAATGGTCTCTAATGCATGAGTGGGAGGTGGAGAGGTGTAGAAAGCAGAGAGGAGAGCATGACCAAAGGTGGGAGAGGGTGAAAATGACCCTCCTGTAGAGAGAACTAAATACAGATCAGTGAGGCTAGTGAAAGGGGTAGCTAAGTAATCTTGATACCAACTGAGGATTTTTCCAGAAAGGAAACTTAGAATCATATCAGGGAAGGTATTAAATGAAAACCTAAAGAGTTTGGACATTATTCTCTAGGTGAGTAAAGCCACTGAAGGTATCTGAACAAGGGAAAAGCATAATCAAAGTGATTGGGGTTTTTGGTTTTTGGTTTTTGAGGCATAGGGGCAGGGAGGAAATGTGGTGTGAAGTATGTATTGAGAGGAGAAGAAAGTGAGAGCAAGGCCTAAGGTCTGGAATCAGCGGTGGGAATGGAAGGACATGAACTGGAGACATATTATAGAGGCAGGATGGATAAGGATTTATATCCAAGTGATTGGGAAGTAGTGGTGAAGAGGAGGCAGGAGTCAAAGATAACTGCCCTGGGGGTGGGTGTTCAGAGTAGATGAAGATGCCATTAACTACAGATGTTAAAATTTAATCTACAGTAGAAGTGGCTTTGGGCTGTTCTAGAAATCGAAAATTGCCGTCCTGGACAACGATGGAAGAAGCAGCATGCTATTTTCAGCATATTTGACTCTTAGTGAATAAGTAATATTATTATATTCACCAGATATTTATCACTGGTTTTACTTAAAACAATTTAGACTAGGCCTTGGAGTTGGAGATAGTGAGTTAAAAGAATAAAGTTATAAAATGACCTATTTTTCATTTTTAACAGATTTTTTTATTTCATGTTGCTTCAATTGAAACAGTGAGTGGAAAAAAATGAGTGCCTGGGAATATAATATGTTTGAGGTTCCTGGCAGATGGCACGTTTCTGATGTTCAACAGTTGTTGGTCACATACATCTAGAGCTCACAAAATTGCTGGAGCTGCAGATTAGAGAGTTGAGTTATGCTCTTTTTATGATGGTAGCTGTAGCCCTTCAGGGAGCTCTGGTCCCTTTATAAGAGCATTGAGAGTGAAAGGAGGCCAAGAATGGGAATTTGAGGGATGCCTGTATTTAACGGGCCTGCATATATAATCTTCTTTACTTAGTACTTCTAACTTAGAGGGTGGGTGTCGGGGGTAGGGGGGAACATAAATCTGTAATAACGTACAAACCACTTTTTAAATTGGGTTCTTTATAATACATATCGTATAGCATACATTTATCATATAAGGATTTTTAATGTTAATGTATCACTGTTAAGCACTAAAGATAATGTTTCTAGCAAGTCATATACAAACAATAATAGTGGGAACTTTGTCTTCAACAGTGCTGCCTTTATCTGCTGTATGTTTTTAGTTTTCATTCAGAGATCACAGAAGTAAAACTGCCTCATTTTCTGGTTCTGTGAGCTGCTATTTTGAGACCAAGATATTTGACCATTGATGTAATATTCTAGGCTATATTTGGAGTAAACCTTGAAAATCCAAACTCTTCTCTAAGTTTTACTAGGAATTCTTCATTGAAACTATGTTTGTAATGAATTACCTTCTCTGTCACATAAAATTATTCAAATGTTTCCACATGGCAGTGGTAGGACTGTGCATATTTTTGAGCACTCAAAATTTTATCTTTCTTTCAGGTATCTTCTCTAGTTCAAGGTCCCAGAAATGAAATATGAAGTATTTTGAACTGTATGTGGTATATAATTTTGGTTATAAATGAAAAGAATGGCATATACATCTCAAGATCTCAAGGTTCATTTATTTTATCCACTATTGGTACGTGAGAATTAGATCCAGAGCCTCCTGATTCTTAGTATCACAACAAAATATTTACTCATTTCTATTTGCTATAACAATGGTTGGCTGATAAAGTTGTCAAATATGTCACTTGCATTAGACCTTGAATTCATCCAGTAGGGACAACATCTAATTTGTGTTTATTTCCCTAGTACTTGGAATGATGCCAGAAAATATGTAGACTGTTTAGGTAACATTTTGAATGGATGAATGATAAAGGTCTTCTTTCCCTGTAATAGTTGATTTATTTGAAACATTATATTTGTCAGGGTTCACCAGAGAAACAAAACCAATAGGAGACATATATATGTATATATGAGGGGAGCGAGAGAGAGAGAGAAAGAAAGAAAGAAAGAGGAAGATGTTTATTATAAGGAATTGGATCATGTGTTTATGGAAGCTGACAAGTCCCAATATACGCAGAGTAAGTTGGCAAACTAGAGACTAAGGAAAGCTGATGGTGTAGTTTAGTCTGAAGACCAGCAGACCTGAGACCCAAGAAGAGCTGATGTTTCAGTTTGAATTTAAAGGCAGGAAAAAACTGATGTCCCAGTTCAAAGGCAGTCAGGTAGGAGTAAGAAGTCTCCCTTACTGGGGGAGGGTCAGCCCTTTTGTTCTGTTCAGGTCTTCAACTGATTGGATGAGGCCCACCCACATTAGGGAGGGCAGTGTACTTTACTCAGTCTACTGATTTAAATGTTACTCTCATCCAAAAATGCCCTCACAGACACAGCTAGGATAATGTTGGACCAAATATCTGGGCACCCTGTGGCTCAGTGAAGTTGACACATAAAATTAACCATCAGCTACATATAGAACCTCTGCCCATAATTAACAAACATTGGTAAGTATAATCATTTTAGTTTATAGCTATATCCTTGAAAAATATTTTTAAACATTTCAAATAATTTATTTTTAAATATACTCACAGCTCTTTATATTATGCTGTGGTAGATTTTTGGCAACATGATCACTACCTACCTCATCCATTATGAGACTAATTTTGCTAAAATTGTTATTTTTTCCTGCAAATATGCCCTATTTTGTTCTGAAATGCATTCTTGTCCATCATTAATCCAAATCACAAAATTTTCCTAGTGTATCATTTCCATCCTTACACTGAAACTTGTGAAAGGAATCTGTTTCTGTTTAATTTAAAAGTTATGTGTTAAATAGTTTAACATATGTAACATATATAACGTATGCTTACTTGATTCAAAATAGTATGAGCCCTGTAAAAAGCCAGGTTGCTCAGTTGATTACCCATCAACATCTGAGAGAGTTTAGCTACTAATAATTGAGGCGGAATGACACTGCCACAGACCTCCAGTATTAGAAGGTAGCTTAGAAGGTTAGTTAGACGAAGAGATCTTCTTTGTTGGGACATTTAATTGGCTCTTTTGCTCCAGCAGGGAGATTTTCATCTAGGAGGAGAATTGTTTCAGGCTGTTCTAGGAGAGAAAATTGCTCTATTTGAGAACTAAGGAAAATGTAGAGGTGGTAGATTAAGTGGTACATAGTAAATTAGTAATAAAATGGTGTTCATGTCCCATCCCTTTAAAAACATCTTTAAATGGTCTGAGTAGTCAGAAATAAGAGCTCAGTCAAGAAAACCACAGTACACATTTTTGTACTAAGAGTATTTTCTCCTTTTCTTTTTTCCACTTGATATTTTGATGTATTTGGTTGATAGGTAAATCAGTAAATTTTCTTACTTTTCAGTTTAGGTATTCATGTGACATTCCCTGAAGTAATTCATGTTGAACGTGAAAGTTCATGTTACATAGCCCTGCAACGTAAGCATTGTTGAATTTACTTAGGGGCAATTAATAAAAAATATTTAGTAATAATAACAAAACCTGCTAGGTTATATTGACCACTTAGTACATTCCAGCCACATGTACTTTCTCATGTGACCAGTGTATTGAACAGGTTGGACTCAAAGGGTACAAACAAGAAAAATTAATTTTCCTCTCACCCCTGCTTTACTAAAGACCTCACCACCCCACCTTATAATTGTTTTTGCTTTCATGTAACAGAATAGTCTCACTTTTAGGTATTAAAAAATGTAGTCTGTTCAAAATATTGTACAAACTTTAACCTTGCATCCAATCGAAAGGTTCTCCTCTCTTTTGAGCTTAATCTTGATCAAGAACTCTGGAACCCAATAATGAAAAAGTGTGGTCTGTTTCTTTGCTTTATTTGCTCCACCTCCATCCACGCTCTACCTGTCTCCACTGAGGTCAGGTCAAAGGAGGACGAAAACTTCATATTTCCTTGACTCATCATGTTGTGGAAATTCAGCCACATCTTCCAATATCATGGGCAGCTCCACCCAAGTTCCCACCTTCAGGATTCTATGGCAAGAAGTGGGCATAAATCCCTGTCTTTATGAATATCCCCAGGCTTATGAGAAAACCTTTCAAGTTCATCCAAGAACTCTTTCAGAGTTTGCTTATGGGTAGCAGCATGGGGCAACTATGACTGTTTCAAGAATTTAACAAGCAGCTAGTCTGGGAGTAATCCTCGTGAGTGACCACTTTCTTACGTGCAGCACAGTCTGAGAAGGAAGGTGAGATGACACTTCATTGTCTATTAAGATTCCCTTCAAGGAATCTTTTTTGTGGAATCTCTTTTTCAAATACTTAGTCTTCTCATCTGGGCTGTTGGGAGTGATGGTCTTTGGACTGGTTTTACCATGGATATAATTGATAACTTGCTTATTTCCCATTGTCCTCAGCTATGAAGCTACATTCCGGAAAAACAGGAAAAGTCCCACTTCACATCTAATTACATTCATTGAAGGCTCACATTAACTCTATGAGGAAAGTGATATCTATCATCTCAGTTAAACCTGAGGAAACTGAAGCATGAAGTTTCATTACTTGCCCAAGGTCGCTCAGGTTGCCCAAGGTCACTCAGTACTAAATGGCAGCCTGACTTAAAAGCCCATACTCTTATCCAGTTTATTGTGTTACTGAAACAGGACAGTCTAGAGAATTAATGATCCAGTACCCTAGATGGGTGCCCAAAACTGCAGAGCAGACAGTTGTTAATACCTAAATATTGTGTCACTATTCTAGTTCAGTTTCCCTTTCCAAAACTTCAGAATTTCTGTTAGAGGAGACATGCATTTCTTTTCTTTCTTCCTGTCTTAGAATGATTCAGACACTTCAAAATTAATCCCTAATTTTCATGTTGAAATCATAAACATCTTAGAAATGTTATAATATTTCTTATTCTGCGGTCTCAGTATTGCATAGCATACATCATTGGCAACTATAAAAATACTATAACAGGACTGTGTTAAAAGACAAGGAGAAACAAATTCTACAAACGTCGAAGAATTTAAAATGCCCTTAACAGTGTTTTTATGCTTTCTGAAGTTTTTAAACAAATTTTATTTTGTGAACTTGAAAGTTTATTAAATTATCCCTTTATATGAATTTTTTTTCAGAGATCAAACATTTCTTATTTGTCTTCTTCCTTACCCTCTAGGAAATTGTTAGTCTTACTGCTACACTTGACATAAATCTGCTGTTTGTTTACACTCAGTGGCATCCAGATACTTTATAAATATTGCATTTCCAAAACATATCTACTTGTAAAATGTAAACTTGGGGATTTGGCTCCAAAGAACTTTCTTATCTCAGGTGTTTTGTTCTAGTATGCTCACGTGGAGCTTATATTTAGTATTAGTTGGGTTGCAGATTTATTTCATCTTGCCTAGCAGGATCAGCTATTTCCTTCTGCTGGTTCCAATTATTATGATTATTTCCAGCCTGAGTGAAGTTTAGCAAAAGCAAATATAGAAAGGGAAAGAAAAGAATAGGCTATTCCCTTAAGCTAACATTCAAGCTTATCAGTCTTTATTTCACTGCAGAAACCATTTATTAATATTTGGAGTTAGCAATTTAATATTGATTTTGGTCTTCTTTGGTGTTCCAGACATAAACCCAAGTGTGTGCAGGGCACAGTTTAACACTGTAACATAGTATGGAAGATGCCATTTCCTTGCCTCTGACAGATAAGGCTGTTGTCCTTTTCTGTTAGAGAAGCTAGAGGGAAGATGGATTTGTATTTGTTGAGTTTTGTTGTATTCCTTGCACATGTAATATATGAAAAAGTAGAGGTTATGAGCATATATGTGTTAGTACATACATAGTAAACAGTATTTATAATTAGTTGTCTGATTACATACTTGGGGTCATTTTGGAGACTATTAAGTATTTTTCTTGTAGTCTGTGCTTGGGGCCCCAGACATTCGTGTGGATTAACGTTGTGGAACTGACAATTGTGTAGGAGTCGAGAAACTCATTCCTATAGGCTGCTTTTTTCCTCCATGTTTCTTTAGTAACTTTGTGGCACAAAAACAATTTTTCCTCTATTCCCAAGGACACAAAGGGTTTGATAAAAACCTTTAAGAACTTAACTCATTCTAATAAAGTTGCCTGAAGCTTTTATATAAACTTGAGGATTCAGTGGGAGTGGAGAATAAGGTCAATAAAGACATCAAATTAGACACTCACTTTGTGAAGTCGCCTCTCTGTCATTTGTTTCCATACAGTCCTAATTGCCAAGGCTAACTAAAAATTCTGCAAAGCCTTATTTTGCCACTATGAAGGAGAGAAATGACTAAATGCAAGAGACAGCTATTGATGTACATTTAAATTTTAAATTAGAATATTAAAAAATTAAACCTAAAATTTCCTATTTAGAAAATAAGAATTTATGTCAAGTACACAAGCATTCTTTGCAATAAATATGCTTGCCTCTTCAGAAAATTATTTTCTTCTATTTTTAATCCATTTAGCTTAAAAACAAAACACATTTTTCTAATTTTCTGAATAGTGTTCCCTGATGGAAACATTGTTTTATTGGCTAACATCATCTTTTTTTAAAAAAATCATTTAATTAATTAATTTATTTTTGACTACGTTGGGTGTTCCTGGCTGCGCACGGCCTTTCTCTAGTTGCGGCGAGCGGGGGCTACTCTTCGTTGCGGTGCACGGGCTTCTCATTGCGGTGGCTTCTCTTGTTGCAAAGCACAGGCTCTAGGCACGCAGGCTTCAGTAGTTGTGGTACGTGGGCTCACTAGTTGTGGCTCGTGGGCTCTAGAGCGCAAGCTCAGTAGTTGTGGCACATGGGCTTAGTTGCTCCACGGCATGTGGGATCTTCCCGGACCAGGGCTCGAACCCGTGTCCCCTGCATTGGCAGGTGGATTCTTAACCACTGTGCCACCAGGGAAGTCCAACATCATCTTTTTTTATTTAAGCTTTTAAGTGGATAGCATTTTTGTTTTAAGTTATAACTCCTATTAAAAAAAACACATTAACTTGAAAATAATCTTTAAGGCCAGCTGCTGAATCCTCTTGTTCATTTGGTAGACTTGTGACTCTACATTCAATAAGATTATTTTATTGTTACAGAAAAGTCAGTTCTAATATGTGAAAAATATAGGATTCTCCGATAAACTTATACAAAGAGCTTTTCCAACTTTATTTTGCCTGCGTTGCTAACTTCCAAAAAAAAAATACCCACAAAACTCTACTGAAGGTAGAGAGCAGAAAATTTTTTTCAGCAACATTGTAAATTTTGCTAAGAAATATAGAGAAATCAAAACATTGCTTTTGATTTATTGACTTGTCAATAAGGCTTATAGTACAGTGTCTATGTTCAAGATTTATTATATATGGAAATAATTTGATTTAATTCAAACAAAATGAAAACATAGATTGAAAGCTGTTCTGTGGAATAATTTTTTTTAATGAAAGGTGGTGAAGCACTTTTTTGAATGGAAAAATATGTCCTTAATATAGAAGCATTGCAGATGTGGATTTGGTTTTGAGGATATTTACATAGACTTGTGGAGTATATGGAACTTATAAACAGGTCAATTCTCTTATATAGCTACACATAGCCTACTTTTCTTATTGTTTTTATGATTGATAAACAAAGCATGCTTAAAAAGGTTTTATGTAAAACATATCCAAAATGCCATCTAAATATTTAATTATTGGAAAATATAGAAAACTAGATATTTTTGTGTTCTTAAAAGTAAGCTTTCCAAGGGATATGCCTTGGGCTAACGTGAGCAATGACAATTACATATTTTCAGTGGAGTATTAACTCAGCTGAGTTGTCATCCAATATAATCCAATAAAGAGATGCAGTACTGATATCTTTTCAGTTGCATGTTCATTTTGCTTTGCACTCAACTTTGAAGATTCTGATTGTTCCTAGACCAACAAGTAACATGAAAATGGTGATGATTATAATTTTGAATTTTAAAATTGTATATTCAGTGTTAAATCTAGGCATTTTAACCTTCTTTGTGTTTTTATAACTTGCCAAGAATAAAGATAGACCAAGTTGTTAATAAATGATGATATTCTAAATCGTCCGATCATACCAAATAAACACCACGATGGCAAGATGATAATTCTTGGTAGTGGTCATAGGATATAGAAGCCATTGTTACGGGACTATAACAGATTTAAGGTGGAATGGATTCAAGCTGGAGTGGTTTATGGAAGTAGTATTTCAATTTAATCTCAACTCTATTTCTATAAATATCCAGATTATTATATTTTCCTCTGAAGAAAAGATTTCTTTATGAATTGTAAAGCCAGATTTCTCTGCCTATTGTTGTTTATTGAATTTATACAGGTATATGTTCAGACCTGATTTTCAATCTGAAGCTGTCAAATTTTCATATAGTCTTCTCTGACTGGAACCAGTCCCATGTTTTCCAGCTGCTCTCTGTACATTTCCACATACATGCTATGTTTCATCCCTTTAAAAATCTAAATGTCAACTTGGTTTCCATTTTAGTAAGTTGTACCTCCTGGTTTCTCAGTTTCTTCTAATGGTGCCTAGTTAGATCTCTGTTGATCCCTAGTTCAACTGAACTGGAAACTTGGAAATCCATGCCATCCATCATTTTTTCTTCTGACTCCTTAATCAGTTTAATTTTGTCAGTTAGGTCTTGGTAATATTTCTTGTACTTGTTCTTTGCTTTCCTTTTCCTCTGTCAGTGCTCTATGTGTGCCCCTTCATTTCATATGTCCGTACTAATACCATAGCTTCTAATCTAGTTTCCTGCTTCTGATCTAGTTTTCAGCAAGTGACTACCAGATTAATCTGCCTGAAATAGCATTCAGCATCATACTTCTCTTTCTACTGTTCCCTCCCCCCTTAGTAAATTACCTGTAAAGGCTTAACCTAACATTAAGAACATCCCATAATAAAACCTAACAACCTTCTACATGTGAGACCATTACCCTACAGATACAGTACATCTGAGGCATGCTGAAATAGTTCAGTTTTATCTCCATCCTTTTGCCCTTCCTCAGTCAAGAATATTTTCCTTTCAGTTTTGCCTGTTTTGAATTTCTGCCTGGTTCTTTTTTTTTTAATTAATTAATTAATTTTTTATACAGGAGGTTTTTATTAGTTATCTATTTTATACATATTAGTGTATATATGTCAATCCCAATCTCCCAATTCATGCCACCACCACCACCCCCTGCCACTTTCCCCCCTTGGTGTCCATGCATTTGATCTCTACATCTGTGTCTCTGTTTCTACCTTGCAGACCGGTTCATCTGTACTGTTTTTCTAGATTCCACATATATGCGTTAATATACCATATTTGTTTTTCTCTTTCTGACTTAGTTCACTCTGTGTGACAGTCTCTAGGTCCATCCATGTCTCTACAAATGACACAATTTCATTCCTTTTTATGGCTGAGTAATATTCCATTGTATATATGTACCACATCTTCTGTATCCATTTGTCTGTTGATGGACATTTAGGTTGCTTCTATGACATGGCTATTGTAAATAGTGCTGCGGTGAACATAGGGGTGCATATTTCTTTTGGAATTATGGTTTTCTCTGGGTATATGCCCAGTCTGCCTGGTTCTAATGCTACCTCCTTCTCATATGATTCGTTGATGGTGCTAATCAGAAGTGTTATATCCATTATTATTTGTCTCAGTCTTAGGGCACTTACAGTGAACCTCCTTGCAAAATCCTAATTTATATGCATGCCATTTTACCTGCTGTCCTATAGAATCCTTAAGTTTGGGTATTGAAGCTTAAACTTCTTCCCAGTTTCTTTCATTACTGTCTTCATAGAATAGGTACTCAATATTTATTGAATGAAGAAGTTTTCCTGTGTCAAGACATGAATGAATATTTGTAACCTCAAACTGCCAATTTAGATTCTAGATTGTATACGATGAATGTATATCACATACCCAACCATAGCAATATTTTATTTTTAAATGTTTCGGTAATAAAACCTTGCAATGAGAAGATAGTGAAGTTTATTGGGAGTAAAGAATTCCTTTTTATCTTCTGTAGTATTAAAACTAACTGTATAGGGACGAAGTGAGAGAGTGGCATGGACATGTATACACTACCAAATGTAAAATAGATAGCTAGTGGGAAGCGGCTGCATAGCACAGGGAGATCAGCTCGGTGCTTTGTGACCCTAGAGAGGTGGGACAGGGAGGGTGGGAGGGAGATGCAAGAGGGAGGAGATATGGGGATATATGTATATGTATAGCTGATTCACTTTTTTTAATAAATTTATTTATTTTTGGCTGCTTTGGGTCTTCGTTGCTGTGCGCGGGCTTTCTCCAGTTGCAGCGAGCAGGGGCTACTCTTTTCATTGCAGCGTGCCAGCTTCTCATTGTGGTGGCTTCTCTTGCTGCAGAGTATGGGCTGTAGGCACGTGGGCTCCAGTAGCTGTGGCACATGGGCTCAGTAGTTGTGGCTCACGGGCTCCAGAGCGCAGGCTCGGCAGCTGTGGCGCATGGGATCAGCTGCTCTGCGGCATGTGGGATCTTCCTGGACCAGGGCCCGAATCCGTGTCCCCCACATTGGCAGGTGGACTCCCAACCACTGCACCACCAGGGAAGCCCTGATTCACTTTGTTATAAAGCAGAAGGTAACACACCATTCTAAAGCAATTATACTCCAATAAAGATATTAAAAAAAAAAAAAACAACTAACTGCGTAACCATTCAGGTATTCAGATTGAAGCAACATAATTTTCAAAGATGCTTGAGAACACAATTATGTAATCTGAATAGTGGAGAAGATAGGAGGGCAGTTCTAATCAAGGTAGAGCAGAACAGATTTATTGCATTTGCAACTTATGATATCATTAACGTGGACTGGAATTTCCCCTGATATCTGGATCTTTAGTTCAATAACAATTTCTTTCCAAAGAGTAAATTCTGAGGGGAACTGGCTTCAAAACCAAAATGTGAAAAGTTCCGCTCTCCCATTGTGCATCCCTAGTTAGTTTGACAAATTTATGGAGATAGATTATAAATGCCCCATGTTCTTGGAGGAGCCTACTTTTATATGCAGTAACATTTCAAAAAAGTACACTTAAACAGATAAATAACTGTCTTCCATTTAATTCCTTAAGAGGGAGAAGATAGTTGGAAGCTGTAGGAAAATGAGAACCTTCTTAGTTTCATAATTTCTATCTGAGAGATAGAAAATCATTTTTTATCTTTGCTTTAGCTTACAGTAATATAGTGACAATCCTTTATGCAGGTCTCAGAATTTCTTTGACAAAGATGCCAAGGAGGAGAATGAGGAAGAAAGGTAGAGGAGCAGGAGAGGAGGAAGAAGATAGGAGTTTGATTTAGTCCAGAACATAAGTTTTTGAGCTAATGATCTCTGCATTCATCTTTAAAAAGTGTTCCATAACCAAATTGTTGGAATAATAATTTTACCTAAATAATTCCCATATTGTAGTTCTGTAGTTGTGAGAGTTTAGAGGAGTATAGCTAATAGGAGTGGAGCAAGCAGCTCCATAACAAAAACTAAAACACTGGTTCCTATAAGTCCATGAATCCACTCTCAGTTTGGTGTCAAGAAAAAGGTGCATAATGTTTTTAAAGAACATCCAGTTAGATTCTATTAAACACAGTAAATTAAACAATCATTTGTGTGTTTCTTTGAAAAGATTCTTTAAAGCGATACAGTACCTCTTCATTCACGTTCAAACCCTGAGTTTTCCTGGTGCAGCTTTTTGTTGTTGTTAAATAATCTGCACAATGCTTTATAGAGAGGCAAATAATTATTGGAGCCTTTATCCAAGGGTTTTGGGTATATTCTTTCTCTCTCACTCTGTCTCTCTCTCTGTCTCTCACATGTCTTTGTGGGTGATTTGTCAACATGTTCCCAATGTTATCAGGTTAATTTCTAGTCACATAACTGAGACCACAAGATTAGACTAAGACAATGTTTTTTATATATATATATATATATATATATATATATATATATATATATATATATATTTAACTTTAAGACATGAGTGTTCTATTTGCCTGGGAGTACCAGAGACCCCCCCATAACATTGACTTAAAAAGTTGGTTTCTCTTGCACTCAGGCATTCAGGACTGGTGTGGCAGCTAAACAGTTAAGTAGAACCCAGAATGCTTCCAGTTCTTTGTTCTTCTCTTCCCATGAATGGTCCTAGTCATAGTGATCCAGCCACCATGTGCACATTTGAAATAGCAGGAGAGATGAGAGAAAGAAGGAGCATATTTGGCCATTTTTCAGTGACAGGTTCTAGAAAGGGAGCACAAGACTCTTATGTTTACATCCTGTTGGCCAGAACTAAGTCACAATACCATATCTAGTTGCAAATATTACTTTATTCTGAGAGGCTTAAAAAGTCAAGAGTTCTAGAAGGCACAAGTAGAAATAAATATTCAAGTTTAATATAATTATATTTACTTTACATGATATAAGGCTGTGCCATGAGGAATAAAACGATTTGCTTGATCTAATCCAGATATTGAAGCATTATTTTTTTAATGCTTCAAGATAATTATAATTATTATAATTATATAATTATAATTATCCCTTCCAGATAATTCTAGACTATTGATTCTACCACATTATTTCTATTCTGGGAAATGAAAGTTCAGGTTTCTACTGCACATTTTCACTAGCTATGTGACCTCAGATTCCTCATGTGGCAAAGCAGAGCACTGAGTTAGGTAACTTCTAACATTCTGTGATTTATTGAATTTATTGCCAATGTGCAAACCCCAATAGCTCCTTGAGGAAAAGCAGTATTTCATATTGTTATTCCCAATCCTCGACAATGGTTTTGCTGGGATAGAAAAACTATTGTTAAATGAATATACATAATGAAAGTTATCTGAACCAAATAGACACTTCTCCTAACTACTAACTTTATACTGATGTACTTTCTCTGCACCTCTACATAGTAATATGCATTAGTTATGATGTTTTCAAGCTTAAGTTACTGAAATCCACATCAAGTCATAAACCATAAGAATATTTATGACTTTACCCAACAGAGAGTCTAAAGATAGGGCAGGATTGGTTGATTAAGTAACTAGAAGTATGTCTTCTTTCCATTTCTCTGCTATGCTGTCTTCAGTGATGGCCTCATCCAAAATAGACATTGAAAGAAATAGTATCAACTACATAATGTATATGCTATATATCTAAATATGTTTAAATAATTTTTCTAATTATTTCTTGAAAGGCTTTTCTCTCCACAAAAACTGTTTTTAGATTATATCCATGCTTAATTTTCTGCCACCCAATATACATAGCAGAGATTTTAGTATTACTTCTTGAAATTACTTCTGTAAGGTAAATTTTATAAAGTATATTTCATTACAGTTAATATTGTGAAATTAAAAGAGAATTTTGAAATCAGAGAGATTTGAGTTTAGATCTTGGGCAACTTACTGACTCATTCTAAATATCAGTATCCTCATCTCTAAAACAGAGATATTAATACCTAATTCCTAGTGGTGTTGAGGATTAAATGTGATAACCTGTTTAAAAATAATACATATGGTTTTTTCGTTGGTCTTGTGTGTGACAATTTCAAAACAATTTGGTTCCAATAGAGTGCTATAATGTTGGGAGAGATTATAGTTTTAGCCAAATAATTTATTTGATAATGATATAACATTTTCACCTTTCCCTCCCTTTCTACTTCATAGGTTCCATACATTTGTTTTTTTACTTATTACAGTGGCTCAAATTTAAAAAGTGTCACTGATGTATAAGAAATTGGCTTTGGTAGGAGAGAAAATAATTCTGTGTGCCAAGCACACCCTTCCTTTTGTTTTAGCGTTATGCAGGTTTCTTTATCTGCCTTGGCATCTATATTTATTGCCACTGGGCAGTTCCAAGTTTAGTTTGTGATTGAGCCTTCCCAGAGTCAGGCTGTATTTCTGCACACTGGGAACCTGGCCTTATTCCCTTGAACAAAATCTGTAGTAGAAAAACCTTCCTAAATAAGATCAAGCAAGCCAAAAAAAAAAGGCAAGTTTACTGATTTATGTCTTACTGTTTGAAATTGTACAAAGCCACGAATCCAACTGAGCTTCATTTTACTTTGTTATGTCAATGTGAAATGTTTAGGTTAGCTTGAGTTTATCACTATTATTTTTTATTATTAGAGTAACAAATGTGCATTTCTGTCATTTTGCATGTTTGCTTCGGATATATTGGCTGTGTTTTTTGTTGTATTTGGTATGAAGATTAAACTATGAAAAGTGTTTGAAATTTTGGAGGGGAAATATCGTAACATATAAAGTATTTTGTAGCTGCATATATATTTGATATATATATGACTTCTTCAAAGCATATCTCATGATTTGGGTTTGGATTAGGACACCCAAACAAAAGAAAAAATCTTTGCCCTAATAAGCACAGAGGAAATTATTTAGGCAAGGACAAAGAGAGTGACAGAGTTAAGCTAGAAGTATGGAATATGGGTTTAAATAATTCCATTCTATGGAATGCCTAAAGGGTCATGTAGTATTTATTAGCATATCATAGCCAGCTAATATTGTGGTTATGTTACTATTTCAGAGTTGCCAAAGTTATTGCCTTTAGCATGACTACTCCTGCCAGCCTGCTTACTCTATTTCAACATCGTTCTTCAGATGGTGCATTTGAGCACAGCTGGCTTTTGTACTGTAATGCAAACAAATGGGCCGGACCTTTGAAAAATGAAACATTCCCATTTGTTTGAATCTCAGTCAAGGCTGTGTGAATTCAGTTAGAAAGAAATACAAGAATATAAGGACACTAGTATAGAAGCAAGAAATTAGAAATCATCATATTGAAAATGTGTAAATGATATACCTAATTATTAGATGCTAAAACATGTCTGTTTTATCTTTTGACACTCAAGTGTATAGCCATTAAAACTATCTCAATGTTTCATTCTGTGTTGTTAATGTTTTCAAGCATAAACCTTTCAGAGTATTGGCTATAATTTTTTTTATATCATATTCTTCAGATTAGGGGACAACTGTGAGTGGGGACAAGTGTATGACCATAAATAGAACCACTTATGCAAGTAGACAATGTGATGGGCAGAAAAGAAGCAAGATGACACAAAACGTTCATCCACGTTTTCAGATTAGACCAAAATCTGATGCTGCTGATAATAATGGAATGCTCTTATCAGATACATTAGCTGATACCTCCATGATTTTCTTTCATCATTGCTAATGAAAGTATTTTAAAAGCAAAGTAGAACCGTCATTCTAGTTCTACTACTCTATGTGATTCAAGTTTTTCAAAGTCTTAAGTTTGGCATTTAATCTAATAATTAATTTTATCTGTGAAAAATTACTCTCACTGGTTCCCAGTTTTACATAAATGAAAAGTAAATCTGTCTGTTCATAAATGTTTGTTACTTTTGGTCCATTAGCGTAAAAACAATAGCAATAAATAAGAAGCATCAGCTGACATATTATTAGACCTCAAATCCTCAAAATTACAATAAAGTATGTCATTTCAGCATCCACATAAACACATTCATTTTTGATTCATCATATTGTCAGTGCCTGACAGAATAGCAGTGGTGAGATGGAAGAATGAAAAGGTATTACATGTTCTGGGCTCAAAAACTTATGCGGAGGTATTGTTTTAGTCTAGTGTATTTTGAAAAATTAAAACAGGTATTTATTAGATTCAGGAACAACCCGAATACAGTTATCTGTCCAGGTATCTAGATATCTGTAATAAAGCTTCAATAAATTGTCTTTCTTTAATCTGAGTGTGATATAATCCACAATTCCAGTGATATAATTAACTCTTTTAGTTAATTTTCACCTATACTAATTATAACTAGTATTTAATTGTTACTAATTAATTAATTAGTATTTTGGGGTGAAAATATCAACTCCAGTGATTGTATTTTCCAGCAACTTTACTAAATTAGTACTATTCATTCTGCCAAAGTGGAAGAAAATAAAAGAAAGTCTTAACTTCAAATTTATGAAAACCAGCTGGTGTAGAAGCCAGTTGAGTGGAGCTTGCATTACTGAGGCCAGCATGAAGGGTTTGAGTCCAAAGTGGGCCAGTTAGCTCTGCAGTGTAGATGCACTCTTCCTTGGACCTTTTTCTGAGCAGATATGTATGTGCTGATGAGCAGTGTGGGTGGTTAAGTAGAAATCCACACCATCCCTTGAAAAACAGTCCACCAGGTGATAGTTCAGTGTCATTGTCATCACAAAATGGTATTTACATTATGGGTTACTTAATAAATATCTGTTGTGTTGGCTGAAGTTCAATTTTTAACAGAATATTTAAATATCTAAATTTATTTTGATGTATTCTCTGAAACAGAATATGATTCTGCACATTCAGCATTATTATACAAGACTGTCTCTTAGGTTTATCAAAAAAACTTTACTTAATAAAAAGAAACATCTGCTACATATATAAAATGCATATAGTTTGAATAGTAGAGACTTATACGTTCACTCAATATCATAGCTTTGAAATTTATATTTGCTATGAGTGACAAATTGATATACTTGCTATGACTTTAAAGCAGTACCTTCCCCAGTGTACATAAAGTAAGTTTTTGTGTGTGTGTGCATTTGTATCGTCTTTTCTTCAACCCCCTCTCTAGAAAAGACTCATCATTTTTATAAGACTTTCTCTTACTGGCTCTTAAACCCACTATTGTTTCCCATTTTGCAATATTCCAAAACTCTTTGCATTCTCACAGTCAAGGTTATAATTCACATCCTATTTACCTCACCTCTAAATTATTACAATAGCTTCCTAACTGGTATCCTTTGCTTTTATCTTTGATTCACAGGTCATACTGCTGCCATACTGCTGAGAGTGATGCTTTTATCAGAGTACTTCCCAACTCAAAATCTCCATTGCCTCTTATGTAAATATCAACAAACATGCAAGGCTTTTATAGTCTGTCTTCAAGATACTTTTCTAGCTGTGTCTTTCAGTACCCATCTATGTGACTCTATCAGAACACATTCGTTACAAGAATTTCCTTTTACCTACAATTGCATTTTCCTTTGCCTTTTGCAACAATTTTTGCCCATATGTATTTGCAGGTCTAGGTGTACCCAGATCAGAAAATGGTTCTTCAATATCAGGTTCATTGCTGTGCTCCAACTCTTTGTCACAAGGTAAACAGCAACGAATGCTGCCTTTTGAAATATAATGCCACAAGACAGATTCAGCATATGAAACATTCAGGGTGGTTGGCTCCAATTCACACAGGGCTTCTGATTTCTTTTCCTTGTGGCTGGAATATACTCTTTTAACTTACACCATTCCTACTACTCTACCTTAGTTTGGTATCTCTGCAAGCCTTTGTTTTTGTGTGTGTGTGTGTGTTTTTTGCGGTACGCGGGCCTCTCACTGTTGTTGCCTCTCCTGTTGTGGAGCACAGGCTCCGGATGTGCAGGCTCAGCGGCCATGGCTCACGGGCCCAGCCGCTCCGCGGCATGTGGGATCTTCCCGGACCGGGGCACAAACCTGTGTTCCCTGCATCGGCAGGTGGACTCTCAACCACTGCGCCACCAGGGAAGCCCCAAGCCTTTGTTTTTGAAATGTCTTCCTTCCAAATTATTTGGCTCAATTCATCTGTCCCTAAGGTAATTTGCTCTGAGATTTTTGTAGCATCACATGTCTCCTGGATGATTGGTATTAAACCCTATTTAGCCCTCTAATATTGCAATTTCCCTTAAATGATGATTTATGTGGCACCCTTTGCCTCTGGGTTATTTCTAATCTGTGGTTCCAAAAGCTTCCAGACTTTTGGTATTTCTGGCCCTCTAACATATTAATGACTTCTGACTGTTGCATTTCCCCACATTGAGTACTTAACATGCCAACTCCAGGGCATCCCATTCATTTAGGCCACCCTGTACTGTAGCCAGATCTGCCCATTAGCTGACCTTGAATGTTAATTGTGCCTTCTTGTCTCCTTAGCTCAGGCCACCTCTTCCTGCTTTAAATATCATCTCCCTCTGTTATTTTAGTCATCGCTGTTTATTAGCTCATATCCATGTCCTTCATGAAATTTTGGTTACTAGCCCAGCTTGTAGTGACCTCCTCTAATATTTATTGACCCTTTCCACATACTGTTTCACAGGAAATCTGGTTTTTATCAGCAAGAGATGGAAAGGTAAAGTGGTTAGTGCTTAGGTATGGAGTCAGACTATATGTAGGATATTTCACACTCATTTCTCATTTGTAGAATGCTAATAATAGTAGTAAATGGTAAAATAAGAACAATAAAAAGAAAATGGTAACAATAATACTAAAGGTTTCTTTTAAGGACCAAATAATGCATTGAATTATTCAATAAATATTTATTGAGTGCTTAATATAAGCCAAGCACCATAGTAGGGATTTGTAACTGAACAAAATAGAATCATCTGGCTATATGTCAACTGTTATTGCAGTAATAATGTCAACCAGATTTATTGTGATAGGACTGTGACATTTACTTTCTTTGAATCTCTCAAATTGCTAACACATTTCATGGTATCCTCAGGAATATTTTTGTTTTTCTACCTTATATTGTTACATTTAGTTCTTATAATTTTATTGACTTTTATGCATATGTTTGTTTTATAACATATCCATACAGCCACTTTTGAGATCATGAATAGTAAACAAAACATTCTTTAATTTATATAGAAGCTTTCTCCTAACCTGAACCATGGCATTGAGTTTTTACGGATCCACAGTTGATGTTACTATTATTTTAATGTGCTAAAAAGGGAAAATGCAACAGAAACTTTCAGGCGCACATGCCATCAGGGTAGGGTCTGGCATCCTCTGTTTTATGGTTTGAATAAAAATGCCTGAACTTTTGGAGTTCTTAACAAAATATTAGTAGGTCATGAATTTAGCCATGATGATGTAATCTTGGTAGGATATGTGCAAGATAAAGTATCAGCTCCATTGAAGACTATTTTAGCCTGACTCATCGGTGGTGTCTTGAGCTGTAAATGCTGATGCTGTAATTTGTGCATAGAGAAACCACATGTTTAATTGCCCTGTCTGAAATGCTTATTGCTCTGTCTGTTTTCTTCACTTCCACATTGATCACAGAAAAGATGAGTAATGTTGAAATTGAGAAAAGTGAGTTTGAAACAAAAATACTTAAGAATCAATATGGTTAGGAAGGGGAGTAGAAATTCTGTGGGGTTTTACAGTAGCTGAGTATTTGTGGTGAGTGGGGGCATCCCTAAGAATGCTCCACACTCTTGAGTAGTTGCTTGGTTTCATAATAGGCTGATTTTAATGGCATTAGTTATATTTTTAAAGCAATATCCATTCAGTAATATAGCATTTTAATTCTCTGAGAAAGGGTAGAGACAGAGATGTGTATTTGTGTGTGAATGTGTGCAAACCTTTCCTCTTTTATATTATTTCAAAATGCAGTTATTTAAAGGTCAATTGATGCATATTTTGCTCTGCTTTCCAGGACAATAGAATCAGAGCATGCTTTTCACAGAAATGCTCAGAGGAAGATACAGGCTATCTAAAATTAGGTTAGATGGTCGTGAGCAAAGAAATCTAAGCTGCCTTATATTTAGTTCTACTGGAACATCCCACTGTGCATTGCTGTAACCATAATATGTCCTCCTGGGCCAATATGGGCCACCAATTAACTCCCTGCAGTAGATCTTTAGGTACATATAGGTGGATATCTTATTAAAGGGAGAATTTTTTTTTTATTTGCTATGCTACCAGAGAGTACTAGAATTATTTTGAATCTTTTACTCAAATTTATTTTTCATGTCATCAGTTTTACAGCATAATAATCAAATAGCCTGTTTAAGGTTTGCATTTGCTGCTTTAATAATATTAAGATAAATATTTATAAAGCTAGAGAAAATTTTATTTAACAAGGAATACCATGCCTAACATGATTAGGGAAATAAGTTGGCACTTAATCTATAATTTAAATAGTCTGATTGTTTGTTAATGGTTTACTCATTATATACTATATGAATCCTCAAAGACAGCTTCAGCTGGAAGAACAAAGCTAATTTGTGGACATGACAGAAAGTTGTCTTTGCTCATTTGAATAAATACAGCCGTGTGATAATTCAGAGGACTCAAAGCCAAAGCTACAACAGATTTCACATTTTGTCCTTAGCCAATTCCTGGGAGATAAAAGAAAAGCATACATTCTCTCTCCTTTTCCTTTTCTCTTCTTCCTTACATTTTCTTTTTCTAATAACCTTTTATTTTCTAATGGATCTTTTTCTTTTGTTCTTAAAGTAGTATTGGTTAAACAAACTTGTTATAATAGTCATCATGTCAAAAACTGAATATTTTAGGAAGCTTAGTGTCTATTTTCCTTCTCCACGAAGGATAATCTAACAAAAATGCAAAAGAGCAAGAGTTGTTTGCTAAAGGAAATATAAAGATTCTCATTCATTTTAATATTTTAAAAACTACCATAAAAGCCATTGATGCTCCAAGACAATGAAGAATCAATAATAAATAAAATCAGTTAGGAATATAGTACTCTGTTTGCCTAATGGTGAATCTCTGAGGGAAGCTGGATTACTTATCTGTCTAGGAATGGGGTTGGAGTGACATTGTTAATAATTTTCCCTTAATTTCATGCCAAAGTTAACACAGAATAAAATGAGCTGAGCTAATGCATTATTTTTATGACTATTTGATAACATTATTTCGTGGGTTTGAAACTTTGCCTTTTCTTTCTTTTTTAAAAAAAATATTTATTTATTTGGCTGTGCCGGGTCTTAGTTATGGCAGGTGGGCTCTTCCTTGCCTCATGTGGGATCTTCTTTGTGGCATGCACGGGATCTTCAGTTGCAGCATGCAGGATCTAGTTCCCTGGCCAGGAATCGAACTTGGGCCCCCTGTACTGGGTGCATGGCCTTTTAACCACTGGACCACCAGGGAAGTCCGAAACTTTGCCTTTTCTTATGCATTGTTGCAGCTAATGAATCTAGGGGTGAGTGTCTAATTAAAGGATGTATCTTTTATACTTATGATTTGCAGGTTTACAAGATTTATTTAGAAACATAAAATCATAAAATTGAAAGGGGCTCAGTAGGTCATCATTCTAGTCCTTCATTCAAAGATGGCAGCAACCACAGCTTTTATATTGGACAGTTCCATTTGTTACAGTCTTTCAACATAATGATCTGAAATTATCTCCCTTTCTAAACTGATTGTGGTTCTGATGATAACCTGGATTTATCCAATCTCCCAATATTGGGAGTAGAGAGTAAACTTAAAGCAAGTATATATGAACAATCAGAGATGTCCACATTGACTAGCCTCATGGGCTACCAGTGTTATTCTTTTGTCTCCAGTTTTAGGGAATGGTGATATATTGATAAAATCATGACTGTTCCGCTAAAGATAGCTTTTAACATTAAGGACATGTTATGGTCATCTATAATGGCCCTTAATTTATTTATTAACTAATCTACATAAATGTCAAAACTTTATAAACTTTATTGTATTTCAGATATTGTATTTCATTGATTTTAAGATGTACCAGTATTTTGTCTATTACTAAGAAAAAAAAACAGTGCTGCCAATTAATACATACATGATTCTTTCTTATCACTTAGAATTTTTATTTTATACTAGTTGAAAGAAAGTTTTTTGGGTCTATATAGGCAGTTTTTTATGATGATTACACATATACACATTAAAAAAATAAAACCTACATAAAAAATTGGTTGAAATATCCCCAGATTTCTTTATATTGAGATTCTAAATTTCCTAATTACTTTTCTACTTAGATTCATTGGTGTCTTCTTTTTTTTTGTAGTTGTTGTTGTTTTCATCAAGAAGGTGTTGTAGTAGCTTTTATTTAAAAGAGAGAAAGCAAGCTCCATTGTTTCCAGAACTTTCTACCAAACTACTGGATTCTATTCTGCAAGGTTTTCTTCTTTTTCTTTCTTTTCTTTTCTTCTTTTTTTTTTTTTTTTTTTTTTTTTTGGTTCACGTGTTGGCACATTCAACTATGTCACAACTGCAGCCTGGATGATATTAATTTAAGCAGGATTTACTCCAGGATCAGAGGCATTAAAATGTGAAAGCTCTGCATATTATAATTGGCAGCAAATATGGCAGCATATTTATAAGAAGTAGTTTAAATTAGTTCAGCCTGACAAGATATAGGTATCTCCTATAAAATGTGTCTGAAAAATGATCAGTTACCATTCCTCAATTGCCTATGAAGGCAGTTTCCCAAGGGCCTTTGTTCTTCATAGCCTTCTCTGTCACAAAATTCTGATTTCCTCTTCAGAGATATGGTGTCCAAGATATGGATGCCAAGATATAGTACCCAAGACCTTGGTAAATTGAGACTTAACCATTGTATCAAGAGATACTTAGGAAGATACAACTCTCAATTAATTCATCAATGGAGAACTCTGGTTTTCTCAGGGCAAAGAATAGCTTTGGAATAAATTTATTAGTTTTAGATTTCAAGCTATGTTCTAGAAAATAAAGGAATTATAATACAGTGAGTTAGAGATAATGTATTATGTTTATTCAGAAGTGATATTTGAGGGAAGCTGCCTTATTTATGTTAGTCAAAAGTTGTAGAAGAGACATAGTTAGAACGAATCAAAACATATGGGCCTGTGAATTTCTCAGATTTATTTAAATTTTTTTATTATGGAAAATTTAATCACACTTAAAAATAGAGAAAATAGAACAATGCAGTCTTACATATCCATGATCTACCTTCAACCTGCCTTCAACAATTATATGCATTTTCCCAGTTTGTTTCATCTGTCTCCACTACTTTTTTCCCCCGTCTTTGGAGTATTTTAAAGCAAATACCAAGTATTAGGATCCTGGATGCAATTCCAATGTGTTGTTGGTGTCCAAGCAATTCTCTGGACAATAGCTGGTGTCCTACAATTCAACTCAGCTCTGACACTTTCTACTTGGAGGTAGTCTTATATCCTACAGGTGAAGGGTCCAGTTCTATAAGACTGTCCCTCCCCCCGCCCCCCACCCCCCCCTTACTTCAGACTCCAGTTGCAAGTCCAGGTTCTTACCTGTGCTTCCAGCCAACCAGCTACAAATTGTAAGTTCCCACAATCCCTTCTTGGGTTCGATTAATTTTCTGAAGTGGCTTACAGAACTCAAGGAACAGTTTACTTATAGATCTCTGGTTTATTATAAAAAGATGTAACTTAGGAATACCCAGATGAAAGAGATGCATTGGGCAAGGGATGGGGGAAAGGTACTGAGCTTCCATGTCCTCTCCAGGTGTGTCACTCTCCTTGTATCTCCACACATTCACCAACCCAGAAGCTCTCTGAACCTCGTGCTTTTGGGTTTTCAGGGAGGCTTCATTAAATAGGCATTATTGACTAAATCAATGGCCATTGGTGATTGACCCAGCCTTCAGGCCCTCTCCCATCCCCAGAGGTCGGGGCAGTGGGTGGGACTGAAATTTCCAACACTAATCACTTGAATGGCTTCTCTGGCAACCAGCCCCCATTCTTAGGTGCTTTCCAAAAGTCGCCTCACTAATGTAACAAGAGATACCTCTAGTGCTCTCACACTTGGGAAATTCCAAGGGTTTTAGAAGCTCTGTTGCAGAAACAGGACAAAGAACAAATATATATTTCTTATTGTAAATCACAGTATCAAACCAGACGTCTTATCATTTAACCATATATATTTCAGTATGCTTAATTTACATAGAAGGATATTTTAAATATAACCACCTTGTCATTATCACATATAACAAAATTACTAGTAATTCCTTAATATCAAATACCCAGTCCATGTTCAAATTGCCCTGATTTTCTCATAGATGTCTTTTGAAAATTGATTGCTTTCTTTCTTCCTTTCTTCCCTCCCTCCTTCCTTTTCCTTTTTTCTTTCCTTCCTGCTTCTCTCTCCCCTCCCCTCCTTCCCACTCTTTCTTCATTCATTCCTTTCTTCCTTCTTTTCTCATGAATCAGGGCCAAAACAAGGTTGAAAATGGCATTTGGATACAGTTTTCCTAAAGTCTTACTCTCCATCGCTTTTTAAACAAATGGGTATTCCTATTTTTTTTTAAAGAGAGAATAAAGGTAACAATGGGTTTTGAGTCAAACTTAGCTTCTACCAATAGCTGGTGTAACCAGTTATTGAACAAGTTAGTAGTATACAAACATATAGCAACTTCATTCTTTCTCACTGTTAACCCTTGAAACAAATTCTGTGGATTCTTCCCAGCTCCTAGCTTTCCTCCTAGTTTTCTAGTCACTATTAGGTATTAAAAATAGACTTTTTTCTTTCTGTTGAATAGTCTAATGCAGTCTAATATACAACCTTATTTTCTTATTCACTTTTAAGGTTCCCCCCCACTTTAACATCCCCCCACTAGTTCAATCCTGATATATTGGGAAAAGGAACCAGTAGATTTCACCTCTCTTTTGCCCAACCTTCTTTCTCATCAGCTAGCTGCTTCTTCTGGGTCTTCCAGTTTCAGACACAATGGTAAAGGAGGAAGTAAAAAAATAGAACAGTTTTAGATATCTAGTACTTTTAATCTGGTGTCAAACTACTCTGTGTTTCAGTTGCCTCAATTTGTTTTTCTCATGAAACACTTTTGTGGGTTTTCTGATATTTTCCACCACTGGCAATTTCTAACATAGGTCTCTGACTGACAATTTACAGTTTCCTCTTAGACCCTGTCTTCCCAGAAGTGCTATCTGTCGGGGGCCCTTTTTACCTTACAGGAAACCTTTCAGGAAAGAGTCTCTTTCAACTCGCAAGACAGCCTCTTTTCATAAATCCACTAGGCCAAACGGAAAACATTACATCCTTGCTGGGTTCAACTGGATGTATAGGCCCTTCCCAATACAGCCTGTTCTCAAAACTCTCCTCCCCCAGCCAGCCTCATATAGAGGGATTCTTAGAAATATAGCCTCCCCAACTCCAGTAAACACAGACTGGATCTTAGTTGGGAAAAGAAAGTTTTGACTTAGGGTAAGGAGAGAGTGATCCAGTGATCCAGAAACTCTGTCTGTAAATTGATACTATCCACCAATTTTTCACAACTCCTCCTGAATTCGTAGCCTTTTTAAATATAGTCTGGAGGTGAGTAATGAGCAAAAATGAAATCACATTCTCTAAACCTATCCTGAGTAGGTCTGTTATTGTTCTCTGCCTCTGAAGCCTATAAGAAGGAAAATTACAATTAACATACTTGGGATCTTGGCTACATTGTTTAACTTCATTGGATATGTTTCCTCAAATGTAAAAATCATTCAGATCCAGGCCCATTGCCAGGCCTGTATTCAATGAATGGACAGTTTGCTTAGAGGAGACACACCTAAAAGTAATTACCCTACTAAAAATTGGATCAGCAGTGTTACAGAGGTAAGCAGGATGGGCTAACCCTTGAAAAGCAGGAAAGGGGAGAAGAAACACTTGTTCCAACCAAGATAGGGACACTTTTCAGTTCTCTCTCCCCAACAACTCTTGTCCAAGTAGCAACTATTCAATGAATATATTTATACGTAAATAAATGCCCAAAGATGTAAAGACTGGGGAACCATTCACTTATAGGATTGAGGAGGTAGATTGTTTTCGTACTTGAAGATGAGGCATGTGGAATCTTTTTAAAACAAGTAGATCCATTTGCAAAATAGCCAGCTAGTATCAGAAATACCACCTCTGATCATGTATGAGGGTCAAAATAAGAGGCAAACATGGAAATCACAAATCTGAACTCTAGCCTTGACCAAGTTGTCTACATATCTGAGCTAGGTATCACCAGTTCTTTCCTCTGTGCCACATTGTTGGAAGTTTCTGTCAAAGAAATAAGGGAAAAGTACTTGTGAAAAGAGAAGAGATCTGAGAACAAAGAACAACCTGAGAGAGGAAGGTCAAGTGCTACAAAAACCAGCTTTTATATCTCTGTCATGATGCTGTGATACACAGTTAAAATGTGTGTGTTTGTTGAGCACCCACAGTGTATCCATTATTTACAAGGTACTATTGAGAAGATATAATGACCTTTAAGATAAGGTTATTATTTTCTTGAACTTTATGTAATAAATCAAATAATCAAATAATAAATCAAATAATTCATGTATATCATGTAGCCTCTTAGCAAAGTTTTTGCCAACTCTTTGAAGAATGATAGCTGTTCTCGCTTCTGATATCCTGGGAAATTTTACATAATCTATCATAATGTGTCCTCATTTTAGATTTCTCTCCCCATGATTTGTGAGGTTCCCTTGATTATAGGCCATATCTTTTATGTCTTTGTATCACCAGTGGCAAAGGCATCATAGATCAATACATTGGATGAATGGATAAATTAATAATAGATAAATGAGTGGTATAGACATGGAGTCTGAGTGCTTCAGTTGTTGAACAGACTGTATGTTGAACGGGAAAGTGTTTCAACTTGGAAAATGTTGTTGGTTGAAAACAGTGGGGGCAGGAGTAAGAAATTTATCTGAGGACATGAAAGGGGATAAGAAAGAAAGCAGAAGTAGGGTGATCTTATATAACAGCACCAAATTTAGGGAGGATGAAAGAAGAAAGAAATGACACAAAGGACTTGGTCCTGAGCCAATCCACATTAGGGGCTCAGGCAGTGCAGTTGGCTCTTTTCTCATTATGTACATACACTTCTGAGGTGTAATTAAAGGAGTGGTCGTTCTCCAGCAGACAGTTCAGTTGTTAAAGGAGGTGTTTGTGCCACTAGCATAACTTGGCCCAGTATAGTTGCTTTGTTTACTGTGGTGGTTTTGATGGAAAAGTAAAAGGGCTCTGATGAATCAACAAAGGCCTCTAATTCACAGCACTTCTTAGCTTGGCTACTAAAAACCTACCACCTTTATATGAGTGAGCAGGATTTTCTATCACACTTGCTAGTAGACATATAGAAAAAATTCCCCCTTTGTATAGCAGATGGAATGGAAAAGAAGAATTACTTGGGAACTAGCATTTGTGTGGGGATATACATTAGTGGCCTGGAAGGAATGAAGCTGCATATAACATCTTAGCTGCCTGTAAAATTGCTTTTAAATATAGACTCAACCATTTTTATCCACATTCGTTCTTTGAATGAGTGTTCAGGTTGTTCAATAGTGAAATAGCCTTGTATTCCAAGCTCTGTCATGACCATTGGCAATAAGCAGGACTATTCTTATCTTTCAAACGGTGACTTCAGAGAGAGATCCAAAATTCTCACTGTGTTCTGAGATTCTTTCATTAGAGACTCAGTCATTCTTTTGAAGTTTTGAAGACATTTGCTTCCTCAAGTGGCAGCTAATGAAATGTAAACATGTCTAAAATAGCAATGATATAAGCCTTTATTTTGGCTCTCCCTTTAGGGCCATAAGCCCAAAAGGTAAGCCTGGATGGGTATCTTATTGCTCACAGAATGATAGCTTTTCAGACTCACAAAGGGCTATAGAGATTACTGAACCCTTTGCCTTCAATATACAGATGGGGAAACTAAGACCCTGAGTGGCAAATTGCTGTGTGAAAAGTTAAATAATGATTTGATTACAGAGCCCAAAGCTAGTGCCACATCTCCTGACACTCACCACCAGTCTTTCCTCTGTGTCACACCTTAGGTCAATCCTCTGCCAAGGGGAGAAGGAAAGATGCTAGGGAAAGGAAGGGAGATTTGAGGAGAAAGAACAACCTGAGAGAGGAAGGTCAAGGGCAGCAAACCAGCTTGTACTAATGCTGTGATGCCTGAGCTAGCTTCACATGGGAGCTTAGCCATGTCACATGGAGAAGTACTGGCAAACCAAAACATAGTCCTCAGTTATGGCAGCATCAGAACAATATGCAGATTTTACACCTAATGATAGCACTTCTGGTTCTGCTGTAGAAAACAATCTTTATATACATATTTTAATATTAAAATATATTATATATATATATGTTTTTGTGGAAGAAGAAAGAAATGTTAGCATCAAGCAAAAAGGAATATAAAATTATGAAACCTCTTTTTTGTCTGGAATAGCACTTTTCTGATAAGGACAACTTGGATTAAATAGAAGCTTCCAGTAAATAAGGGCCCCATTGGCAGGCAGGACAGCACACTGCTGCCACAAGTCCAAACACCCCTCCAAGGATTACCAATGTTGTGGTTTCTGGTATCCGTGCCAACACAGATATGATTATAAAATTATTTTTAGCAAAACTCAAAATATAGCTGAATTCAGACAAGTCTATGTAAATACCATGTTCCATTTTTTTCTTTGACATGTATTCACACATTTTAGCAATTGGCATATTGGTTAAGTTGCAAATTATTTTTTTCATCTAATGAAATACAGTGATGCAAATCCTGTAAAATTGATAAAGATGTCCAACTAGCCTATTTTAGGGAAGTAATACCACGTATCTCTTTTTGTTTTAATGGAAAACTAGTCAATTAGTTGTTTCTTCTATATGGGGTGTTGTGACATATTGAGCTCAGTCATACCACCTGTTGAGCAGGTGGTTCTTCCAGTGGGCATCCCCATTGCTTAATACTTCCGCCCAAGTAAGTTTTTACTGAAGAGAGAAAATACTTTGGCAGTGAAACACCACGTGACATCACAATGTTGGTATGCATGAAGCATCCACAAGATATACACATAATACGCAAGACACTGTTGGGAGGATATAAAGGCCTGCTTCACCTTTTTCATTTTCACTTCCTTCCCACTACTTAATTACCTCTGACCTCTCAAACATGGCCTTGGATTCAAAGATAGTTTGGGTTCTTATCTTGAAGATCACAACTGCTATAATTTAGCATTATCAGATTTTCAGTTTTTATAATATATAAATGCATTTTAATTTAACGACCCCTAAATTTGATTAAATTTTTCAATTGAAAACACTTTGGAAAAACCATGAAAAACACCTACAATATTGCTTGTACACAATAAACATTACACAATAAGCTATCAGTAATAGTAGTAGTAGTGACTTGATGCTTTAGTTTTATTTTGATAGCAATAAGAGCACCTCCCATGCATTTAAAATTATTTCTTTATTTATTCTTCTTTCAAAATTGTGATTCTGCTCATCAGATATTCTGTTTTGCTCATCAAATAATAAAAATAAAATTATGTTTTAAAAATCTAGCTATGTTTAATTTATATCAAACATTTAAATCAATTTAACTTTTAGCCATTAATTAGAAATATTGTCCTTTGTTTTTGTGAGGAAAAAAATGCTAACTGCTAAAATTAAATTGGCCAGGGCATATAGGGAAATGATAAGGCCTGTGAGCTTCATGCCTCTTTGCTATCTCAGTTGTAAAGACTAAAATAATTTGATACTCTCACTATTCCATGCTGTATTTAGACATAATGGGAAAGAGGTGTTGTGACATACCACCCCTTTTTCTATTTGCCTTAGGATGTTTCCTATTGTGGACGAGCTTCTCTTCAATCTTTGTTAAATTCATACTGAAATAATCTATTTATGTCCCTGAGGTCATGTATGTGTAGCAACTTTTAGTTTAATAATATTTCGGGTCTCAAAAATAGAGTATTTGTGGTGGCTATCACTTTAGTGTAATAAAAATAAAAGAAAATTAAGTTTAAATATACAAAAGATATTTTGATTACTCACTTTCTCTGAGAATATTTTTTAATCTTTGCCATCTCTATTAAGTTCCCAGTTGCACTGGTATAAAGGAATACTTGTTTGACTTCTTGTTCTGAGTGTATCTGATGAGTGCCATTTTTTCCTGCAGGTAGCTGTGCAGAAACATTGTGTAAATCCACTGTAGCTTGTATCTGAACACTCTTCAACCTACGTTAATACAGAGGGCTTTTTAAAAAAGATTTATATCTGAAATAACTTAAGGTTCATTTATGTGGTGACAGCTGTTTAGAATGACGTGCATTTTTCTGTTCATGTTAAACCTTGGTTACTGTATTTATTAGTTGTCTCATTACTTTCTGGCTAATGCTCAAGGCATTGGGTTGAATTCATCTTAGAATTCACTGTTTTATCTTAACTTTTTAAACGAACTAGTATTGTCTTAAGTTCTTAGATTAATAATGTACAGATCTGAAATTTAGAATTTGAAGGAAATACTGATTCCTCAGTTTGTTTTCTATCCTGAATGACACCACCAGTGTCTGCCATAAGTTCCCATTTCACTTGTTCCTGGTCCCTATTTGCCTTGCTGCATCTGTTGTTAGGTAACTAAATTTTCTAACTCACCTCGTACTTTTGATATTACATTTCTCTCTACTTCTCATTAACTCTTTCTGATATACACATTTCTGTTTAGTCACTGATTTTTTTCCCTCATTGAGTGGAAAAAACAAATTTTCATTTTTTTCCTACCTTTTTTTCCCTCTTTTGTCCATGTAGCATTTCTACCCTATGGTATTATTCTTTGTGCTAGGTAAACTTCCAAAGTTTTATTATTTGTGCTAGGTATACTTCCAAACTTCCACTCTAGCCATTCTTTTCTAATTTTGATTGCAGTCATTTATGTCCACTGTTTTATTCTCCACATTTTAGTGATGTATGTTGATATATTACTTATTTAAAATATATTTTATTAGGCAGTTTGTAAAATGGAATCAATTATTTTTTTCTCATTTATAGTAATCACAATAATAGTTTTATTTTCCTTAGGAGATATAGTGTGAAAGGAATAGAGCACATGAATAACTTCTGTTATTCTAACAGTATGCAAATCATTTAGTAGTAGTAAACTTTAGTTGTAGTAAAGTCCAGGTTAATAGGTTAGGCTATTTCTATTTATAGTTTTTGAAATGGGGCATAATATTAGCTATCTCACAACAACCATGCCAAGATGAATATGTGGAAAAGCTTAAAATGCTTAAGTGTAAACATATTATTTAAATGCTAAGCGTTATAGAAATACATTTTTACCTACTGTCTACTGTTAGGTGGCACATATGAATTTAAAGGTTTAATGTGCATTTCATATGCCATGTATAGATGGAAACCCAAAGTTACAGGTATTTGTGTCTAATTGCTTTAGAAAAATAACAAGCGTATATTGTTCTCGGAAGAAATGTGTTTGGATTTTAGGACTGCTTGAAATTTATATCTTAGGACACATTTATGGTCATATTTGTAGTTTTTTGGCCGAATTTGCTTTTCCTATCAAAATTGAGTTTTGGTTGGAGAAGACTTGACCCTTACAACTGATCATAGTGTTCACAAAATATAAACCTGTAGCAGTGTTCGTGAAACCATCCTCTTATACAGATAAAAAACTGAGCCCAGAAGTGTGAAGTGACTTGCCCACTTCACATAGCTGCTAGAATCAGTGCACAAATTAGAACAAGTTTACGTGATCCTAGTTAACTTACAGTTCACAGGGAACTCATGCATTTTCATCAGAACTCTCCTTGGAAATCAAGAATTGATGCTGGAAATGGAAATGTTTGTATTGAGGCAAAGGGGATACTTAAAGCTAGGAGCCAAGGTAACATAGCTTTCAGAATATATAAGAGTTACTTGTCTGCTCTGGAAAAATGACCATGTGGAGGTTTTCTCTAGGGTGGCAGTTCATACACCAGTTCCATTCCAAGGTTTATCTTTACTAGCCAGCCATCAGTTCTGAATAGACATAGGTATGAATATTGGATTGTGTAAAATTCATCATCGTGATTCCAAAGCAATTTCATTTTGCACTGTGATTACATTTTACAAATCACAAAATAATTTACTCCTGTCTTTGTAAAATATATGCGTGTATACTTCTTTTGTCTTTTTCTTTAATAATCCATTTTTCTAAGCCGAGAAACAAAACCATCTCAAAATCATTGGTACTACTGTGCTGTGGAGGAAGGGTGTCTGGATAGTTATAAGACCATAGGTATTTCAGAAAGCTGGTTTTACCATTTGTTTTCTGTTTTTCTTTTTTCTATCCCCTGACTTCCCACGTCAGTCTTAAATTTTAAGAGGTGCTCCTAGCAAACTGCAATAATAACCGATTGAATATTTAACTTCATTTTCAACTCTCTTTTGGGGGCATTTTTCATGTAATAGGCTGGATGATGTTCATTTCTCTTTTCCTCACAGCCCTGCACGCAGGGATTTCCATATAATAGGCACTTAATAAATATTTGCTACATGAGGACAGATGTGGAAAAGACAAATGTAAGAAATCCTTATATAATGCAAAAACAGAAAATTCAGACCCTGGAAGATCTAGAGTTGATAATACTGCCTTTTTTTCAGGAACTCGTTAGCTATGAATCTGCTTATTGACGTAAACTTTCAAAGTCTCCCTATTCAGCCTCCCAACCTATAAAGAAATCCTCTCCTAAATAGAGCTTACAGTTTGCATTCTCCATTTTTTCACTAATAGACAACTACTGCCCAGAAAGCACAAGTCTCATTCCCAGTAGTCTAGTTGTTTAAAATGTAGCTAAGGAAGGACTGCATTCTTATAACTTGTGACCCTCTGGCTATAATTGCATATTTTGATTGAAATAATTTTAAAACTATCACCTTTCCTACATTATAAACCTTCAACTATTCAAAGTCATTTGAAATGTTTTTCAGATCCCTTGTCATCTGCCTACAATATCTTGTACTCTAATATGTTACTATTTATATTCTCCTATTTGTATCTTGCCTTTATTAAATCTATTAAATAAGTATTTATGATTTCCAACTGTAGAAGAAATGCCATTATCAATACAGAAAACTTCCTTAAACTATCTTTGATAGAATTTACACAGGGAGTTTCAAGTTTCCTAAATTGTTAGCAACTTTATTCATTCTGATGATTCCATACAGTCAAATGCACAGGACTGGGGAAAAACATATCTTATCTTCAAATAATATTATTTGGTAGCTTAAATTATTCTTTTTTTTCTTTTTTTAAACTTTATTTTATATTGGAGCATAGTTGATTAACAATGTTGTGTTAGTTTCAGGTGTACAGCAGAATTACTCTTATGTTGTCATAAACTACAAAGGATTCCATTTCTTTGCGTTGTGATTATGAGGTCATTCTTGCTCCAGAGTGGAGCCCTCTAGAGGGTAATGTGATGTGTCTCTTATCAGCACAAAGGATATTTTAGGCTCTCCAAAATATTAGATCAGCCAATCATTGATTTTCTCTGACCCAGTTTACCTAAGTGATTTATATGGAAGTTAAAAGTTTAGTGTCTAAAATGACTCCTGATATTGAATCTGTTTTTTAATTTGCTTTAGGTACCATGGAACTCATTTAAGTTGAGCTTTCATTGACTTAAAGGTCTAGATGCCATGATTATCTCTATACAAATATAACAAGGAACATACTGGAGCTCTTGAGGTATGAAGAGAAATGTTCAGTAACCATAGAAAAACCAGCAAAGTTAGGGTGAAGCGTCTAGTAATAAGAGTTAATAAAGATTGCTATCATTTTATGAATTTAAAAACTATGAAATTTGGCCAATGCTGTCTGAGCACTCTGTTCTTCCTTTCCTATTCACTTAAAATCCTGAGAGAAAAGGTTAAATTTTGACATGCAGAGAGGAATAATAAGATTCTCTTATACACTTTACGAATGATAGCATTTTGAGCAGGTAAACTCCACTGGCTTCCTTCAAGCTAACACCTAACATTTCATGGCCTGAGGCAAAAGTACAAATGGAGGGCTGTATGATAAAAGTCTAAATATTTAAGGTTATAAATCAAGCTAACAAGCTTTTAAATTATATGTTATCTGTCTCCTGTCTTAACAAATACAGCTTTGCAATGAGTAGGAAGGAGAGGTTCAAATTTAGAATTTTCTGTCACCTTACACTTTCATGCAAGAATCTAATTCCCTTTGCGGGCCCATGACCTGCCCCTTTTCTCTTTTTATTCTGCTTCCACTCAGCACCACGTGTGTACTCACATGGGAACCTTAGCCTGCATGGCCAATTTCCAGCTATACTTCTAACCTCTGACAAAATGCCCCCTCTGGTCTCCCTTGGGCCTAGGGGTATACACGTGTGTAATGAATTTCCCCTTAGGATCAGGATGGACTTAAGATCCCTGGAAGTAATTTCAGAGCCATTTAGATAGAGAATATGGGAGTTCCTGGCACCCAGAGAATGATCTATATAAAAGAATATGGGCTTTGGGTGTGCTAGACCCTGGGGCCTGGGGAGGGTTGTGACTGGAAGGAGATCAGTGTCTGTGGGCCTAGGACAGGGGACCCTCTTGCCTGAGTCTGAGTGATCTGGCTTTTTAAAACAGTGTCCCCCAGAAGTTGTGCCTAGGAAATCTACGAATGTGTGTGATGAAGACAGAGTTGGCATTGTGATTTCTGCAAAGAAAGGTATTCATATAATTCAAAAAGCAGTGTCAGAGACAGAAATGAATGCAAAAGCCTATGGACAGGGAATGAGCTATTCGTTCTTGATCTTCTTTATCATTTACCTTGATCAAAGTTTCAAGGTAACTTTGAATAGTGTTTATGAATAGTGATATTAATAAGACTGTACGAGAACTTACCTATTATTGGTAGAAGAATTGAGAATGAAACTCATAATTGTTGTGTCCTTGTCAAATGTCGTTTCTCCAGTTGTTGGGATCATAGAACTAGGCCATCAGATAGTCTGAGAAGCGGGTGGCTGTGATTAGTTCCTTAGGTAAACATTAATGTGGTCATCCCTGTATATGAGAGAGTTAAAGAGAGCTTTATTCACTTCTCTTGTTGGCCGTTGAAAATGGCTTTGGCTTCTCGTCACCAAATCCCAGCAGGTGCCAAAGTGCTGCAGGTTTCCACATTTAATACTGAAGTTTTCATCTGTAGAAATTCTAGTCATATACTGATCTGTCAGTGGAGTTGCTCATGTTTTGTATAATATAACCATCTCTGTCAGATTTCATGTTGACTTAGATTTACATTGTACTCACTTTATGTTTGAAAATATCTTTTCTTCAAAATTGTAATAGTCATTTCAAAATTGGCTAGATTAAATTTTAGATAACTTATGTGTGTGCTTAGGAAGTAAAACATGAGTTTAGATTTTGAAATTTTCATTTTTGGCACGCATAGAGCAGGATGTGGCCTAGTTTCAAATGTTTATTTGAAACAAAAATTTAACTGGAATTGAATACTGTGCTTTCTGGGAGGGGCTCGTAAAATTTTTGACTGTGGTTATTTTTGCACCTAAAATATATATTTCTACACTTCATCCAGAAATTAGCTTTTAATAATTTTAAAGGGATTACTGCCGAGCTTTTTTTAAAAAGAAAAAAAAAAAAAGAAGGCAAGAAAGACTTTCTTCAAGGTGTTTGCACTTTGTATTTTCTGTTATCAATGAAAATATTCATGTAGTCAGAAAACTAATAGTTGGCATATCAATTTATTAGATATTAAGAAAATATGCTCTAAATCTCCATTTTTACATACTGTCAATAAACTTGACATAAAGAGAAATCTCCGATAAAAATACAAGTAATGAATATATGAAAAAAACCTTTTGGGCTATTCTTTGGATAGTAGTCTTTAGTAGAGAAACATTATTTAATATTTCCCTTACTTTTTAATTATGCACTGACTCAGAGATATCAACAAAAAGAAGAGCAAAATTTTTGAGTGCGTACCATATGCACGTGTGTGTGTTTGTGTGTGTGAGGCACTGTCCTAAGCACTTTATGTGCATTATCATATTTAATCTTCACAACAACCCTAATGAAATCAGTGCCATTTTAATCCTTCTGTAACCAATGAGGAAACTGAGGCACAGAGTCTCAGTGATTTGCCCATGATCACACAGTAGTATGTGGTGGAACTGAAATTTGAATCAGTCACTGATTTTCTTCATATTGCCCTTGGAAAGTTATGGAATTTATAAAGCATGATAACCTGACACTAGAAACATTTTATGTGCAGAAGTAGTGAGTAGAATAGTAGTTGTTCATTTTTAAATAAAATTCTGGATTTATAAAGAAGCACCAGACTTAGAAGAGGGAGACTAGATTCTGGTCCTAGTTTTGTCATTGACTGGCTGTGTGGTGTTGAACAAGCCATCTCACTCTTTCTTGAGCTTCAGTTTCCTCATTTATAAAATATGGAGAGTAATATTGTTTCACAGAGTTGGTAGCAGATGAAATTAGATACTGTGTAGCCTATTTTCTTCATAATAATTTTAAAAACATAGGCAGATATAGAAGACAAATTTCCTGCCCTCCTTCCTCCTCTGTCTCTGAGCCTCAGATTTCAGTGAAAAAATGGGAGAGTTTAGCCAGATGGCATCACAGTTTTCTAGTGTCTCTGTAAAACTGTGGTTACCACAAAAATTGCAGCTTCTTCTGAAAGTCCATTATTTCATTGCAACTAATTTAATAACCAGTTATTTCATTAAAACATAATCATGCATTTTGAAGACTGTATTTTTATAGTTATATTCATAGAACTGTAGAGCTTAGAAAGAACTTAAAAGGGTATCTACATAATTTAAAGTTCTAAGACAACTAGAAGTGTATCAGGGTTTTACAGAATCCTGTGTTAAGAGATTTTAACATAACCAGTTCTAAAGTTCATAATATTTGCAACCACAGATGTTCCTTTATCCCTTATCTAAACCTTCCTCACAAAATTTAAGTCTATTCTTAACTTGAGAGATATTCAGTGAAGCTGGGGCATACCTTAATTGAATTTAGCCAAGTCACTTTTCAATGTTTTTGTCTTCCTACTGAGAAAAGCTATTTTCTATCTTTTTTGTCATTTCTTTAACTTTCAGAGGCTTTCTGTTTTATCATATGTGGAGGCCCAAACTGATCAGTAAACATAAAGCAATAAGTATATCTTCCCGTTTCTACATAGGTCTCATAAAAAAAAAAAACTCAGCGTGTTTATAATAGAATACCAATATACTAATAATTTCTATGTTTATTCATTACTCTCATCATTTTGGAGTTCTATATTATCATTTGTTCTCTGTATCTAAGTTTAGATTTTTATCCCAAAAGCCAATCTGGCATCTAAACAACTCTAAAACATTGAAGTCATGTGCCTTTTCCCCAATTTAGTTAAAAGTCAACAAATAACAAGCAGGTAATATGGCATAGTTATAATTTATTAGAAAATGACAGGTAAGAATAAGCCCACATTTTTGTTACTCTTCAAGTAAGGATATCCTATATCCTGCCTGAAAAATGATGTTGCTAGAATGAGAGAAGTAGCATATTCTTCAAATTATTCATTCAGTATGTTTTGATGTGACACCATGTAGGTGATACTAAGTGCCTTTAAAACAAAACACCTAAGAACTGGCTTGTGTGTATATTAACCATGGCCTATGTTCAGATGGAAAAGAGTGCATGTGATGTATATCTATACACAAATCAACAGTATTTGTTGGAGTGTTTTCACTATAAATATCATTTGTACTTAATAGAGCACAGCACATATTTTGCCTACTCATCAAGAATGAATATAAAAATCTTTGAAAATTTCTACTTAAGTATAATTAAAATTTACTTTAGTGATACCAGATATTCAGCCTAGGGTTATGAGACTTAAACAAATATGTGAAATACATTAAATATACCCGTAAGTAGTCTTGTGTATTTCTACCACCACAACCAAAGTCTGGGGTGTCAGATGACTGCGCTTCACTTAGCACTGAGTGTAACCACCATAATGGGCGTGGACACTTCTAAAGAACTGCTTAGCATTTGGAAAGCTGTGCTTGTAGAATATGCATACGTATGCTACAGTTAGAAGAAAAAAATTGCACGGTATACCAACAGGGTGTGTCATGAAGGAAAACTGTTTTTATCAGAGAGGTTCAATTGTATGAGTCCAAAGAAAAAATGTATTTTAAAGCACTAGGAATTATAATGTATACTGTAAAAAGGAAAAACACAGTTGCTGAAAATCAGCTAAGGAATACTATTTCAGCCATTTCAGTTTGTATTAGGGAATTCTGTAGCGAAGCCACAGGGCAAGGATTTTATTATGCTGCTGTTCCATACATTTATCCCTTTGAGTGTATGTTAACTGTAAGCTATAAATTACTTGCCTTTACAGATAGCTATTGCAACTCTAAAGATGAAATGCAAAGTCAGCACTGTGGTCTTTTTTTTTTTTTTTTTAAGGAAAGATTTCACCTCAAAGTGTAATTGATTTTCCTCTTCCAAAGTATTTATTTTTATATTTACACATGTATTTTAATGTGCATGTATACCTTATTTTTATATCAATGCACACAATAGAGTGTTGAAACATGATTTCACTAATTCAGTAATACTACATACTTCGGTAACATTGTTGTTCTGCACTTCTGCAATATACATCATTTTTGTGAGAACCCTTCTTCGTGTTCCCCATAGTCATGTCTGTTTATTGAAGAGAAGGATAGTTGAGAAAAAGGAGAGCGGAGAGAAAAATGGCTTTATATTGAGACAGAACAGTGTAGGGGTTCACGAATACAAATTCATAAACTCACATATATTTTCCTGTTTTTCTTATTGGATCCAGTAAAATTGGACTACAATGTTCTTCCAAAGGTTTTGAATATATATTTAAATAGATTAAGACTAAATGGGCACTATACTCTCTTTTTTAGAACTGTAATTGATAGAGATATAGCAGACTTTGGTCTTATAAGTAATAGATAATTGAAAAACAGTTTGATTTCTTAATTTTTACATAGATCATTTTCAGGCAAGTGCTTAATACTTGCTGCAACCTTCACTTTAAGACTGCATTTGATGTATCCGTGTTGAAAATGTAATTTATTAGAATATAGAAGAAACATAGCCTTGGTAGTTAAGTATTAGGGTCCTTCAAAGAATTAAAAGTTTCTCAAAATAGAGCATAATCTACCAAATAACCAAGAGACACATGGAGAGACTCTATGCAAATAGGATTTCTTCTAGAAGCATTTCAATTGCCATAATAGCTTTTCCATTGTGGGTCTAGAGTGTGTGTTTCCAACAGTGTAATAACTATTCCTAAACTTCACCCAGCCATAAGGGTGCTCTCTACAACCCTGACAGTCATACTATTGAACCTACCATCTGCTAAGAAACAAGCGTCCAGACCTGCATGAGTTGAAATAATGCAATCAGGTAAATGGAAGGAGACCTCAGATTCAGTGATTTTGAATGAGACAGTATTTGAAAAACAGGAAGTATTTTCCTGAGTTCTGTTATGAAAGAAGGAATATTTTGAACCTAGAATATCTGGGATAATTTAGGGTTTTTAGATAAAGAAATTTTTACTGAGCTCTAAGGTAGTAACAAACTATATTTATAAAGGATAAATGAAGGATTTATAAAGGATATTACTGGTATGGAAGTAATTGATTTAGGTTTAGGAAACACTGCTTCCTGTCCAGATGAATTAATCACTGATGAAAAACAGTACTACAGGATAATTATCCGAAGCTCAATTATACTTGGCTGCTTTCTATCAGGGAAATCACAGGCTAGAGTGAAATTGACAAATTTCTATCAGGGAAATCACAGGCTAGAGTGAAATTGACAAATTGCCTCCTGAGAGGCATGTCTCAGGACATGCCTCTCACAAACATCAGAAGCCCAGAGAGGGAACTTCAATATGGCGGAGAAGTAAGACGTGGAGATCACCTTCCTCCCCACAAATACATCAAATATACATCTACATGTGGAACAACTCCTACAGAACACCTACTGAATGCTGGCAAAAGACCTCAGACCTCCCAAAAGGCAAGAAATTCCCCACATATCTGTGTAGGGCAGAAGAAAAAAGAAAAAACAAAGACAAAAGAATAGGGACAGGACCTGCACTTCTGGGCAGCAGCTGAATAAAGAAAAAAGAATGAAAAGAATTGAGGACAGTCTCAGAACCTCTGGGACAACATTAAATGCACCAACATTTGAATGATAGGGATCCCAGAAGAAGTGAAAAAAAAAGGGACTGAGAAAGTATTTGAAGAGATTATAGTTGAAAACTTCCCTAATATGGGAAAGGAAATAGTCATCAAGTCCAGGAAGCACAGAGAGTCCCATACAGGATAAATCCAAGGAGAAACATGCAAAGACACATATTAATCAAACTATCAAAAATTAAATACAAAGAAAAAATATTAAAAGCAGCAAGGGAAAAACAACAAATAACATACAAGGGAATCCCCATAAGTTTAACAGCTGATCTTTCAGCAGAAACTCTGCAAGTCAGAAGGGACTGGCAGGGCATATTCAAGGTGATGAAAGGGAAGACCCTACAACCGAGATTACTCTACCCAGCAAGGAACTCCTTCAGATTCAACGGAGAATTAAAACCTTTACAGACAAGCAAAAGTGAAGAGAATTCAGCACCACCAAACCAGCTTTACAACAAATGCGAAAAGAACTTCTCTAGGCAGGAAACACAAGAGAAGGAAAAGACCTACAATAACAAACCCAAATAATTAAGAAAATGGTAATAGGAACATACATATTGATAACTACCTTAAATGTAAATGGCTTAAATGCTCCAACCAAAAGACATAGACTGGCTGAATGGATACAAAAACAAGACCCATATATATGCTGTCTACAAGAGACCCATTTCAGACCTAGGGACACCTACAGACCGAAAGTGAGAGGATGGAAAAAGATATTCCATGCAAATGGAAATCAAAAGAAAACTGGAGTGGGAATTCTCATATCAGACAAAATAGACTTTAAAATAAAGACTATTACAAGAGGCAAAGAAGGACACTACATAATGATCAAGCGATGAATCTAAGAAGAAGATATAATAATTGGAAATGTTTATGCACCCAACCTAGGACCACCTCAATACATAAGGCAAATGCTAACAGCTATAAAAGTGGAGATCAACAGTAACACAGTAATAGTAGAGGGCTTCAACACCCCACTCTCACCAATGGAAAGATCATCCAAAATGAAAATAAATAAGGAAACACAAGCTTTAAATGATACATTAAACAAGATGGACTTAGTTGATATTTATAGGACATTCCATCCAAAAACAACAAATACACTTTCTTCTCAAGTGCTCATGGAACATTCTCCAGGATAGATCATATCTTGGGTCACAAATCAAACCTAGGTAAATTCAAGAAATTTGAAATTGTGTCAAGTATCTTTTCTGACCACAATGCTATGAGACTAGATATCAATTACAGGAAAAAGTCTGTAAAAATTACAAACACGTGGAGGCTAAACAATATACTACTAAATAACCAAGAGATCACTGAAGAAATCAAAGAGGAAATCAAAAATACCTATAAACAAATGACAATGAAAACACGACGACCCAAAACCTATGGGATGCAGCAAAAGCAGTTCTAAGAGGGAAGTTTACAGCAATACAATCCTACCTCAAGAAACAAGAAACAAACAAACAACTTAACCTTCCACCTATAGCAATTAGAGAAAGAAGAACAAAAAATCCCCAAAGTTAGCAGAAAGAAAGAAATGATATAAAGATCAGATCAGAAATAAATGAAAAAGAAATGATAGCAAAGATCAATAAAACTAAAAGTTGGTTGTTTGAAAAGATAAACAAAATTGATAAACCATTAGCCAGATTCATCAAGAAAGAAAGGGAGAAGACTCAAATCAATAGAATTAGAAATGAAAAAGGAAAAGTAACAACTGACACTGCAGAAATACAAAGGAACATGAGAGATTACTACAAGCAACTATATGCCAATAAAATGGACATCCTGGAAGAAATAGACAAATTCTTACAAAAGCACAGCCTTCTGACTGAACCAGGAAGAAATAGGAAATATAAACAGACCAATCACAAGCACTGAAATTGAAACTGTGATTAAAAATCTTCCAAAAAACAAAAGCCTAGGACCAGATAGCTTCACAGGTGAATCCTACCAAACATTTTGAGAAGAGCTAACACCTATCCTTCTAAAACTCTTTGAAAATATAGCAGAGGGAGGAACACTCCTAAACTCATTCTACGAGGCCATCGTCACCCTGATACCAAAACCAGACAAAGATGTCACAAAAATAGAAAACTACAGGCCAATATCACTGATGAACATAGATGCAAAAATCCTCAACAAAATACTAGCAAACAGAATCCAGCAGCACATTAAAAGGATCATACACCATGATCAAGTGGGGTTTATCCCAGGAATGCAAAGATTCTTTAATATATGAAAATCAATCAATGTGATACACCATATTAACAAATTGAAGGAGAAAAAGCACATGATCATTTCAATAGATGCAGAGAAAGCTTTCGACAAAATTCAACACCCGTTTATCATGAAAACCCTCCAGAAAGTAGACATTGGGGGAACTTACCTCAACATAATAAAGGCCATATATGACAAACCCACAGCGAACATCATTCTCAGTGGTGAGAAACTGAAACCATTTCCACTAAGATCAGGAAGAAGACAAGGTTGCCCACTCTCACCGCTATTATTTAACCTAGTTTTGAAAGTTTTAGCCCCAACAATCAGAGAAGATTAGGAAAGAAAAGGAATCCAGATCGGAGAAGAAGAAATAAAACTGTCACTTCATGTCACTGCAGATGACATGATAGTATACATAGAGAATCCTTAAGATGCTACCAGAAAAATACTAGAGCTAATCAATGAATTTGGTAGAGTAACAGGATACAAAATTAATGCACAGAAATCTCTTGCATTCCTATACACTAATGATGAAAAATCTGAAAGAGAAGTTAAGAAACATTCCCATTTACCTAGGATAAAGAATAAAATACCTAGGAATAAACCTACCTAAGGAGACAAAAGACCTATATGCAGAAAGCTATAAGACACTGATGAAAGAAATTAAAGATGATATAAACAGTTGGAGAGATACACCATGTTCTTGGATTGGAAGAATCAGTATTGTGAAAATGACTATGCTATCTACAGATTCAATGCAATCCCTATCCAACTACCAATGGCATTTTTCACAGAACTAGAACAAAAAATTTCACAATTTGTAAGGAAACACAAAAGACCCCAAATAGCCAAAGCAATCATGAGAAAGAAAAACGGAGCTGGAGGAATCAGGCTTCCTGTCTTCAGACTGTATTACAAAGCTACCGTAATCAAGACAGTATGTTACTGTCATGAAAACAATTATAGAACAATGGAACAGGATAAAAAACCCAGAGATAACCCCACGCACATATGATCACCTTATCTTTGATAAAGGAGGCAAAAATATACAGTGGAGAAGAGACAGCCTCTTCAATAAGTGGTGCTGGGAAAACTGGACAGCTACATGTAAAAGAATGCAATTAGAACACTCCCTAACACCATACACAAAAATAAACTCAAAATGGATTAAAGACCTAAATGTAAGGCCAGACACTATCAAACTCTTAGAGGAAAACATAGGCAGAACACTCTATGACATAAATCACAGCAAGATCCTTCATGACGGCACCTCCTAGAGAAATGGCAATAAAAACAAAAATAAATGGGATCTAATGAAAATTAAAAGCTTTTGCACAGCAAAGGAAACCATAAACAAGGCAAAAAGACAACCCTCCGAATGGGCAAAAATATTTGCAAATGAAGCAACTGACAAAGGATTAATCTCTAAAATTTACAAGCAGCTCATGCAGCTCAAAATCAAAAAAACAAACAACCCAATCCAAAAATGGGCAGAAGGTCTCAATAGACATTTCTCCAAAGAAGATATACTGATTTCCAACAAACACATGAAAGAATGCTCAACATCACTAATCATTAGAGAAATGCAGATTAAAGTTACAATGAGGTGCCACCTCACCCTGGTCAGAATGGCCATCATCAAAAAATCTACAAACAATAAATGCTGGAGAGGGTGTGCAGAAAAGGGGACCCTCTTGCACTGTTGGTGGGAATGCAAATTGATATAGCCACTATGGAGAACGGTATGGAGGTTCCTTAACAAACTAAAAATAGAACTACCATACGACCCACAAACCCACTACTGGGCATATACCCTAAGAAAACGATAATTCAAAAAGAGTCATGTGCCACAGTGTTCATTGCAGCACTATTTACAATAGGCAGGATGTGGAAGCAACCTAAGTGTCCATCGACAGATGAATGGATAAAGAAGATGTGGCACATATATACCATGGAATATTACTGAGCCATAAAAAGAAATGAAATTGAGTTATTTGTAGTGAGGTGGATGGACCTAGAGTCTGTCATACAGAATGAAGTAAGTCAGAAAGAGAAAAACAAATACCGTATGCTAACACGTATATACGGAATCTTAAAAAAAAAAAAAAAAAGGTTCAAAGAACCTAGGGCCAGGACAGGAATAAAGACACAGATGTAGAGAATGGACTTGAGGACACAGGAAGGGAGAAGGGTAAACTGGGATGAAGTGAGAGAGTGGCATGGACATATATCCACTACCAAATGTAAAATAGATAGCTATTGGGAAGCAGCCACATGGCACAGGGAGGTCAGCTTGGTGCTTTGTGTCCACCCCTAGAGGAGTAGGATAGGGAGGGTGGGAGGGAGACACAAGAAGGAGGAGAAATGGGGATATACATGTATGTATAGCTGATTCACTTTGTTATATAGCAGAAAGTAACACACCATTGTAAAGCAATTATACCCTCATAAAGATGTTAAAAAAAATAAACTTGTGGAAAAAAAAATACATCAGAAGCCCACTGAATATGAGAAGATTACAGACTTCTTTGCAGCCAGTAAAATGCAAGTGGAAAATTTGGGCCTTGAGACAGAAACTGAAGGGACAAAATAAGGAAAATGAGACACAGGCCAAATAAGCACTGGATAGTTGCTCTATACTAAACTTCTAAGAAAAAATATACTGGTGTAGAAACTAAACTCTTACTTGTGTAGTCTGCTTGGTGTCATTTCTGTTTGATTTAACAAAATAGTAAATTGAAATGTGTAGCTCCGTTTCCAGTGATAGATTATTTTTAAATTAAATGTGTTTGTTTAAAGTTCCAATGTCAGAATTCTAATTAGATATTGTCGAAGGAAGGTATTTGAATTTAGATGGAGCCTGCTGACTTTATTTCATTGCCATGTCCAATTAGTTGTGCTGGTTACCACATTACAATCAAAAAGTAGATAAACTTAGAAAATCATATGACTGTGGCCTCATACAGAATAGTTAAGTGACTATTTCTCACCCCAAAATATATGTATTAACGAGGTAAAAAGAAAACAAAGTTTAAAATCACATGGACAAAAATGTGTGGCAATAATTTTCTGTTGTGATAGGTAAGGACATTCTTAGCATTAAAATAGGGGAAGATATTGGGGAAGAAAGTTCAGATATTTGATTATCTAAAATTTTAAAACTACTTTATATAGAAATACAAAGTATTTTATATAAAATATCATAAATGACATCCTGAAATAAGATATTTGCAATAAATAGGATAGCTTAAAAGCTAATATACTTAATATATGGTGAATAATTTTAAATCACAAAATGGTATACACCCCAAGAAGGGCAAGAGTGAGGGAGGATGAGTGAAAGGCATGAAGAAACAACTCATAAAAACAGAAATAAAAATGATTTTTTAAATTAGCAAACAAAGAATTGTTAATAAAAACAAGTGTGTGATCATTATTACCTATCAGATTCATAAAGATCAAGACGTGTTAGTGCTAAATACTGATTGGAGTATGGTGAGATCAATGCACATGTGCATCAACTCCAGGGAGGGAGTTTAAAGTGATTTTTGGAAAGCAGTTTAAAGATATTCACATTTTTTTAACCCAATAACCGTAAATCTAGGAAGCCTACTTATGGAAATAGAATTATATGTAAATACTGATATAAAACTATTGCAGTAAAAGACTAATATCAACATAAATTTTAATAGCAGGGAGGGTGTTAAATTAAAACAGGAAAATTTAAGCAACTATTAAAATAATAATTTTAAAGATAATTTAATGACATGAAAATATGTTCCTGTTGTATGAAAACAATAAAATCTATGTTATGTCAATTTTATTTTTAACATATATTAACACATGTGCATATATAATCTATGTACTTATATTTATAGATACTAAAATAAAATAAGCAGGAATTATAAATAATGGATAACTCCTGAGAAGTGTATCATGTGGATCAGTGTTCTAATTTTCAAATTTAATAAAACTCATAATATATATTACTGTTGTAATTTAAAAATAAAGAAAACATTATTAGAAGAATAAGAGTAGTATTTTATTTACATCTTTACTAGGGCATAAACAAATCACTTTAATTCACATTCTAATTTCTGTCACTTTTGAATGTTCTTATAATTTTAATTCATAAGATGCACTTAAAGATATCAACCTTCAAAGTGTCCCGTTTAGTGCATGTGCAATGTGACTGTATCTTCCAGGTCAGTGCTGTCAGTTTTAAGAAGCATAGTATGTATGAATTCTGTGAATAACGTTCATTGAAGAGTAAGCCTTTTATAATAGAAGTAATTTCCATTGGGCCCTAAATTACCACTTCTTATATTTCATAGTTCACTAATGTTGAATTCTTTGTGGTAGAGACTTTAATTTTCTTCCTATCCAGTGGTAATTAGTGTAATATGGGTAATCAGGGTAATCTTCACACCCATAAAATATTAATTGTCATAATTATGATTAATTCTCAATTTCAGATTGGAGCTGTGTATGGCCACTGGAAGCTTCATGCAATGGTACACAGTCTCATTTCCTCAGCAGCAGTCTTTCTCAATAACTGAATTATATTGAGTATCATCTAAAGAATGAACTCAAGGACCCAAGAACAAATACTTCCTGAAATTTTGGATCCTAAGCACATTCCTTGCCTCTCCCTAGCCAGGCAGATTTTCTTGGTCAACAGGCAGTTCTCCCTGAGATGATTCAGCACCTGATTTTCTTCCATCCTATGACTCTGCCACCACTGGGACTTCGCTTTACTCTGTATCCATCAGGTAGATGGAAAAAGAGAGCGTGGAATGGGCAGACACTTTCTAAGAGCACAATCTGGAAGGGACACCCAGTTTTATTGCTATGGATGAATTGCATGGCTAGACCTAACTATAAGGGATGTTGGCAAGATGTAATCTAGTTGTGTGCCCAGGCAGGAAAGGAAGTAGATTTTTGGTGAAAGCTAGCAGTCTATGATAATTCTAGTTGCTGTGCTAAATGATGGGGTAACACAGATGAATGATGCAAGTCTCTAGACAGTAGAGAACTCCCAGTCTCATAGGATAGAGACAACTAAGTACATATAATTGGAAAAGGTCAATAGATGCCTCTGTACAGGCTTTTCTATAGAGCAATATCTGTAGATTCATAGTTTAATCTATATTTAGACAATCTCTTTTGTTCATTCATTTAGTCATTCATTCAGCAATCTCTTCACGTTGAGTAGTCTGCATAGCTGCTCTAGAGTATATGAAGAAAGGTGTGAGAAAAACGTACTTGAATGCATGAAACAAACAGGATCTAACTGCAAGTAACATAGACTCACACACCTAATTTTATATTGAGGTTTTTATCTGTATATCCTGAAGAAATTAGAAATAATGGAATGTTTATGGCGTATGAAAATTATCTTAATAAAAGTGGCTAAATGTAAATAGAACCTTGATGGGATTACAGAACTTTGGTTTTTAGAGATGAGGATAGGAGATGGCATTCTAAACACGAGGAGTCATGTGAGTCATTGTACATTGTACAGTGTCAGCACAGAGCTCTTTGGAGAATGGAGAAGTCAAATCATGGGACATGTTCATCAGAATGTGTTTCTGTACCTCTATGTCACATTGTGGATGATGAGACTTTCCTGTTTTACCACTGTTTTCAGATACCAGTCATAAGCCTTCTGAAAACCATTATTCTACACAGATTCATAATCATTATCAAATTCTCTGTCAAAATTTTATACCTCTGATTATATTATTTCACACAATTACTATTTTATATTCATTGTATAATTACATGGGTTTCTGTTTAACAGCTATTTTCTTCTCCTTTTATCCCAGATAAAATTCTTAAATACTGTATCTCACTTCTACATTTATTTCTGAGAAGAGATGGCTTTCTCTAGTTAGCCTTTACTATGGTTTTCTTTAAACTTTGGGCTAATTTTTTGTAATCTACTCAGAGAACCTGGACCAATCGATTGCAATGGCATTTTTTTCAACTAAATATTATCAAACCTAAGAAGCAGATAATGTCTATGCTCCAGAGAGTACTATAGCTATGACTGATGTTTTTCTTAAAATTTCACATTACTGTCTATTCAGAAAATTGAAGTGCTAAAAATTAAAATCATAAATTGTTCAGAACAATTTATATTTTTAATACTATATGTTCTTCAAAAGACTTGTCTTTACAGTCTGAAAGAAGTTGTATGTTTTAACTTTTATTGGGGGCCTTAGAAATTTAGTTTGCTTCCATTCTAGAAAAATAAAATCAATGAGAAGTGAGAAAGAATTGTTTTGAGAGTGTATGGTGACAACTTTCTAACATTAAAAACAAATACTGCCATTTAAAGCAGTTCTGTTTCAACAAGATCAGTGTGATTACTGTTTGTAGAATAAAGAATTGGGGCATGGCATGGCCTCAGTAAGGAGGCTGTGCAAGGAGCTGGCTGTATGTATGAGACACTCTAGTCCACTAATTTGAAATGCAGCAGTCCCCCGCCAGGGATGTTTTCCTCCAGTGGATGCGTTAAATTGCGAATAGTACCAAACTCTGTGTGTGTGTGTGTGTGTGTGTGTGTGTGTGTGTGTGTGTGTGTGTGTATGTGTGTATATGTTTTTCTTAGACATACATACCTAGGATAAAGTTTGATTTATAATTTAGGCATAGTAAGAGACAATCCAAATGGCCAGCGTCACTATTCTGGCATTTTAGGGCCATTGTTACGTAAAATAAGGGTTACTTGAACACACTGCAATACTGTGATAGTAGATCTGATAACACGGACTGCTACTAAGTGACTAACAGGCAAGATAAGCTGGTCAAAGGGACGATTCACATTCCAGGAGGGACTGGGTGGGACTGCTTGAGATTTCATCATGCTGCTTAGAACAGCGTGCAATTTAAAACTTATGAATTCTTTATTTCTGGAATTTCCCACTTAATATTTTTGGACAGCGGTTGACTAGGTAACTGAAACTGCAGATAAGTGGAGGACAATTGTACCTACTTTATAATTGTACATTGAAAACCATTTGCTCTCTGTACTGTAAATATGTATCTTTGTACAGGATTTGATTCATGGTATACCACATATGTCTAAAATATGTCAGAAATTCTTGTCAGAAGTAACAGGTTACCAGTTTTATAGTATGCAACGACATCCTACTTAGAATTGACAACCAAGTAATAGGAATAAACAGAAATCAGCACAGCCAGGTGGATTACCTGTGATAATTATTCTCTATTAACTCACTCTTATTTCTACCTACATATATCATTTGCAGGGGCACTAGCACATAATCCAAGTGCAGGGAAACAGAGCAAGCTCTTCTTCCAGTGAATGTCAGCATAGATCACAAGGGATATGAGCACAGGGACCTGACACTGTTAGCTCTCATGCGCAGGAGAGCTTACCCAAATTGGGCATATAAGAATTAGACCCATGTCTGGGTCTAACTCCAGGGAAAGAGTCTGCAGGGAACCAGATGAGGACCCTTGCCACCTCCCACCCACCTTCATTCTGGACTGGGGAACAAGTGTGTGACTCTAAGTCTTAGTAAAGAATTCTTATATAAGAATGACCTGGGAAGTTCAAACATGCAGGCTGGACATACACAGTAGGGGTTTTAAGTAAGATGGCTCCAACTTGATGATCATTAGCTCTTTAAGCTGGTCACAGAAAAATGATCCCATCTGAAGGCCATGCTCCGTAGTAGCTCTGTAGACAACCAGGCCTGGCTGGTTTTTCTTAGGCTTCAGGAGAAGCAAAGCATAAAAGTTACATCTCTGACATCTGCATCATTTTGGGAGAGCAGGAACTGACCATATTTTTGTCACCAAAACAGTAAAATGTGACCAGGTAAAATACTCTCAGACATTCAACTTGTTAGAGGAGGGCAGTAGGGTATTCAAGTAACAAAATGCCATTACATTTGTCTTAGAAAGTAAATAATGTATAACTGATTCACTTTGCTGTATACCTGAAACTAACACAATATTGTAAATCAATTATACTCCAATAAAAATTTTAAAAAGAAAGTAAATAATTTATTAGTGTGAAACAAAGTTTGTGGGATTTCCAAGAAAAGGAAGCAAACTTTCACATGTGGCAAGAAATTTACTTCCAACTGTTAATATACTGAAATTGATGTAATTATGTTTAGTATAGGTATGTAAGAATGAGAATTGTCTTTTCTGGCTTTTTTCCAGCTATATTTTAATTTCTTGTGAAAAATCATTTATAACATTAGTTTACTATCCCAGTATAGCCGTACCAAAGGATAATTAAAACATTATAGAATTCTGATTTTTCTGAAAATTAGGAATTGATTTTGTTTTACCTAGATGAATCATGGCATGAAAAGGAGAGGAATGAGAAAGCTAATTTAAAGAAAAAATGCTTTGCAAGAATCTGTTTTTTTCTTAAACATTGGGTGCTCTCTTTGGTAATTACCATTTTACTCACACAGCTTGTCTGATGCAAAGTTCTTAGATGTTACTGGAGCCTATTATTACTGGATTCTACCATTTAAATCTTTATAATAATCAGCAAAATGGGAGAATACACCTTTGCTGCTATTTAATGAAACAGATTTCAACTTCCAACACACTCTGCAGTAATTTAAAAATTATGGTCAAGTTTCCCAGCCAAGCAGATACTGCAAATATTAGTAGCAAAAAAAAAAAAGAAAAGAAAAAGGCTTGGGTATTATGTTTTTTGTTTGTTTGTTTTTTTTATGAAAGCCAATCTCTTTTCTACCTTAGTTTATATTATGTCTCTGTGTTGTGATTTGTGAAAGTGGAGGGAAGATGATTGTCATCAAATTCTAGTAAAATATGTGTATGTTAAGTCTATTCTTTTCTCTGTCACCCATAGCCTTGGGTCTCTCAGCTCATCCTGAGAGAACTACTCAGCAGGACCCTCATTCCTTCTTGAATTTAGAAAGTTGGAATCAGGCCTTGATAATGTTTGTCCCAAATAGAACTTAATAAAAATTGAGTAAAAGTAATCACTTTTAGCGTGCTTTTTTCCCCACTTTATTTAAAATATTTCTTTTCCAAAAATTTTGCGGGAAGCCTAAGTTGGCCATAGTAACAATGAAGTCTAAAGCCAGTATACATTTTCTGTATGTCTTTTTGTTCTCTTTTTAGTTTCTTTTGAATCTTTGTATAATTTCCTGTAAGCCACAAGACTACATTTTTTTATTATTACATAACCTATATTTGCAAAATTTATGGATTATTTCTATAAGCCAGCTCTCCCTGCTTCCTCTAAGTACAGAAAACAGCCTTGTTAACACTCCTTTTCCAAATTATCAGAGGCATTTGTGCCTTATTCTGGTATCTTCATTCATTCATTCATGCATTCATTCAGGAAGTCAACTCTGACATCTCAATTCCTGGATGTTCTGAGGTCTCCCAAGTTTCTTTGTATGAAAAACTGTCAGGGATGAACAGGAGCCCTGCAAATATTGTATATGGTATTAACATATCATAATTCCTGTACCTACACTTCCTATGTTGAATTTCATGTGTTCCTCACAGTAGGACGTTTGACAGATTTAGGATACTGTGAATTGGGCTGTTCATCCTGGGCCATAAGTCCCTGCAAAACTGAGATCTGTGAACTCGGGATAGAAAGTATAGGTCGTCACACACAGTGTAGTGTAGTTCTTTCTGCCAATTCAAGGTGGAGAGGTTGGAAGCATCCATCCTTACACATCTCTTACACTAAATGTTGCCCTTGCCAAGATTTTACTCCATTTTACCAAGACTTCCTTGGCATGAGTTATGCCTTGATTTTGCAAAACTTATGCTTTGAGGTGTAGGAAGTGGGGATTGTGCTGAACTCTGCCCTGAGATCAAAGTCTTTATGGATGGTGCTTTGATTTAGTTATTGCCACATACCTTAGTTATAGAAAGACCATTTTTCCAGCTCCTCCCAAAATTCTCACTTTACCTTTTGTGTTTTTTTAAGATTTTTATTTATTTATTTTTCAAGCACTTTCCTTTTATGTGTATAAGGCTCATCTTTAAAAACATTTTTTTATTAGAGTATAATTGATTTACAATGTTGTGGTAGTTTCTGCTGTACAGCAAAGTGTATCAGTTATACATATGTCCAATCTTTTTTAGATTCTTTTCCCATATAGGATATTACAGAGTATTGAGAAGAGTTCCCTGTGCTATGCAGTAGGTCATTATTAGTTAATTATGTTATGTGTAGTAATGTGTATATGTCAATCCCAGTCTTCCAGTTTATCCCTCCCGCCAACCCCCGCTTTCCCCCTGGTAACCATAAGTTTGTTTTCAACATTTTTGACTCTATTTCTGTTTTGTAAAAGTCATTTGTACCATTTTTTTAGATTCCACATATAAGTAATATGATATTTGTCTTTCTCTGTCTGACATAACTTCACTCATTATGACGATCTCTAGGTCCCTCTATGTTGCTGCAAATGGCATTATTTCATTCTTTTTTATGGCTGAGTAATAGTCCATTGTGTATATGTACCACATCTTCTTTACCCATTCCTCTGTTGATGGACATTTCAGTTGCTTCCATGTCCTGGCTATTGTAAATAGTGCTGCAGTGAACACTGGGGTGCATGTATCATTTCAAATTATGGTTTTCTCTGGATATATGCCCAGGATTGGGATTGCAGGATCTATTTTTAGTTTTTTAAGGAACCTCCATACTGTTCTCCGTAGTGGCTGTACCAATTTACATTCCCACCAACAGTGTAGGAGGGTTCCCTTTTTCCCACACCCTCTCCAGCATTTATTGTTTGTAGAGTTTCTGATGATGGCCATTCTGACCAGTGTGAGGTGATACCTCATTGTAGTTTTGATTTGCATTTCTCTAAGAATTAGTGATGCTGAGCAGCTTTTCATGTGTTTTGTGGCCATCTGTATGTCTTCTTTGGAGAAATGTATCTTTAGATCTTCCACCCATTGTTTGATTGGGTTATTTGTTTCTTTCATATTGAACTGCATGAGCTGTTTGTATATTTTGGAGATTAATCCCTTATCAGTCGCTTTATTTGCAAATGTTTTCTCCCATTCTGTGGGTTGTCTTCTGTTTTGTTTATGATTTCCTTTGCTGTGCAAAAGCTTTTAAGTTTAATTAGGTCCCATTTGTTTATTTTTGTTTTCATTACTCTAGGAGGTGGATAAAAAAAGATCTTGCTGTGATTTATGTCAGAGGGTGTTCTGTCTATGTTTTCCTCTAAGAGTTTTATAGTATCTGACCTTACATTTGGGTCTTTAATCTATTTTGAGTTTATTTTTTTGTATGGTGTTAGAGAGTGTTCTAATTTCATTCTTTTACATGTAACTGTCCAGTTTTCCCAGTAACACCTATTGAAGAGACTGTCTTTTCTCCATTGTATATTCTTGCCTCCTTTGTCATAGACCGTAGGTACATGAGTTTATCTCTGAACTTTCTATCCTGTTCCATTGATCTATATTTCTGTTTTTGTGCCAGTACCATACTGTTTTGATTATTGTAGCTTTGCAATATAGACTGAAGTAAGAGCCTGATTCCTACAGCTCCGTTTTTCTTTCTCAAGCTTTCCTTCGCTTCAGCTTTTTTTGTGTTTCCATACAAATTGTAAAATTTTTTGTTCTAATTCTGTGAAATTATTTTCTAATTTCTAACAAATTTGTTAACAAATTTTCTAATTTTGTTCTAATTCTCTGACTTTTCTTGACAACCTTTTATATATCGATGTCTTCATCATCTCATATAGAAAAATAAAACTTCCTTGATTTAAATTGTGACCACAGTTCATAACTGACTTCTGAATAGCTGTGATTCCTGTGGTTGTTTAATTTGCTTTACTGTTTCATTCAACCAAGACATACATTTTTCCATTGAATGGTTTATGTCACTTTATCTACAAAATTCTAAAACTTTTCATATGGAGAAGACCATACCTGGAATGAGTCATGCAGAGTTGCCTTATCTTTGAAGAAAAGAAGGCTGTACCTGAAGACTTTGTTCTGCTCAGTACCTTCCATTCATAGAAGAATCATGTTGTGAGTTTCTGATTCTTCTAGTCAGTCAGACATGCTTAGGAGTCATGTTACCCCAGACTTAAAAATGCAAATCTATGTTATCTTACCTTCATTGTTGTATCCTGACCACTGGACATGGAATTTATACTTATTACATTAAAATATAAGATCCATGAGAACCCCATACAGTTTTGTTCATGAACATTTCCTAACTGCCTAGAATAGTTCCTGTCACCTACTAGGTGCTGATATATATTTGTGGAATGAATGACCTCTTCCAAGCATTTGAATCTCAGTTTTCTGTAGGAGTCTGCCCTTGCTTCTCACTCCATCTCCCAGTGTCTAAGCTGCTGGAACCATGGATATAGCTCCAAACCCATGAAACCCAACCCTATTCCTGCCAGCCCTAGGCCTATGGAGAGTAAAAGGAAATTCAGATGGGAACTTATTTCTCCTCCCCATTAAATACACTAAGATTATTTTCATTCATACAGAATCCATTGCAAATTTTAAGCCAAATATAGTGAATTATTTCTAGCTTGGTTGGAAAGAAACATCTTAAAATATGGGAGAAAGTTATAATTTTTCTCAAAATGATTGGGAAAGAAAGAATTTCTGATACATTTAATTTTTAAAATAGAAAAATGCTATCTACGTATGCATTATTTTAAGACATCCTTTGTGGTATGGTGTTAGCTACCCAACAATTAATAAAGACAAGATAGGAAAGGCAAGCACCAAAAAGGCAATATGATACAAAATAATAGCAGCACATTGATAGGTTAATGTTTTTCTCTTTCAAGTGATTTTTATTTTCACTTGATATTTGCGAAACTTGATTTTATTTACTAGGAAAGTTACAATTGAACTATTCTACAAGCAATTTGCGGCTATTTATTACCAATTTCTTCTATGGCATGCTGACCAGTATTTTTGAAATAACACAAATTTGAGATTATCCTGTATATCAGTCAATGTTGAAGGTAAACATATGGAATATTTTAATTTATTGATAATGATGTACGAGGATAGGAGATATGCACTTCATTTGTTAACACATTGGGTACCTTGATTATTCAATATGATTATGCAAAAACATCTGAAGTAATCTTTTTTTTAAATTTTTTAAATTTTATTTTTTTATACAGCAGGTTCTTATTAGTTATTTTATACATATCAGTGTATATATGAAGTAATCTTAAAGTTAAGTCTTTATTTTAAAAAAATCCCTATTTTAGTTCTTCAGTGAAAACTCTTCCAACATATACAGTGAAACTCTAAAGTAATGTCTGAATTTCTAATAAGTATCCAGAATTTAAAATTCAAGAAGTTTTATCAAATTACTTTAAATTATTGGAAGGTTTTTTACATATTATAATATGCTGTCATTGCTACAGTCCTCTTTTGAAATTATTATTATTTTATATTTGAACCTTGCTTTGGGCCAAGACTAGAAATGACTTTTTTTAATGACTCGGTTTATGTGGTTCATAAGGTTTAATCTGATTTGATTACAAGACATATACAAGAAATTACTTTTTTAGTTAAGACTCTGATATAAGCCTGATTATTATTTTTCTTATTTTCCTTTTTCATAAAAGTGGAATTTAGAATGTACACTACATGACCTCCTGGTCTATGAAACTGTTTGCCTTTCTGTAAGATTCATTATTAAGTCAAAAGGTGAGGCAGGCCCCGTCTAAATATTCTTCTTATAAAATAAAAATGATTATCTTGATTGCATTTATATTTTTTATTTTACCATAATTTTAATATTTTCCTTTGAAAATGAGTTAACCCTTCAATGTCCAAGTAAGCATCAATTTACTCTCTAATGAACTAAGAATAACCTACTTGATAAAAGTCTCATGTTGTGCAGATGTCATTGTTAGATGACAGTAAGCTCAGTTTGCAGTTTTGTAAGTACGGACATATGGTGAGCTTTCTTTTTTGTCTGTATTGATGGATACTTGTGTATAGTTATTAATTGAGGTGTTACTGTAGTTTGAAAAGTGAATATGCTTAACTTATGATAGCTTTTATTTGACTTAATAGATAGCTTAGGCATTCATCAACAATAAGGGTCAGAGGTTTAGGAGATGTGTCAGCATGTTGTAGCAAATTGAATGTTGCCGTAAGAAAAATGGATGATCTGAATAAGAGAGAATTATACCAGAACCAAAGGAAGAAAAAAACAAAACAAAACTATGATTATGGTCTGAATCTAGAAATGAAACTAGGCTGGATTCTAATTCCATAGATAGCCTAATTTCAAATTATATCCTTCTACATATAACATCATCTAATCAATGGGAAAACTATTATTTTAGTTTAGAGAAATGTTGCCATCATTAGTTATTATCTACAATATGATTTTTACACCTTTGATATTAAATGCTATAAATGATTCATATAAAAAGTGTTCAAAGTTTATAAATCAGATATTTTTAAACAATAAAAATATTGGACTGTTACGGTTCTTGGTATGGTTTGTTTTCTGAAAAATATTTCAAAATTTCCATCACATTTCAGATTTTGAAAAAAGAAAGAAAAAGAAGCAAATAAGGAAGAAGAAGGGGAAAATATCTAAGCCCACAGAAAAATTAGAGTATATTCTTCTATGAACGCTGGCCAATTTTATACATGCTCATAGGTGGATACTGAAGGGTAACGTTTAAATTTGAAATTAAATTATTTAAAGCCAGACATATATACAATGGGATATTCAGCCATAAAAAGAAATGAAATTGAGTTATTTGTAGTGAGGTGGATGGACCTAGACTGTCATACAGAGTGAAGTCAGAAGAGAAAAACAAATACAGAATGCTAACACATATAGAATCTTAAAAAAAAAAAAAATGTTTCTGAAGAAACTAGGGGCAGGACCGGAATAAAGATGCAGACATAGAGAATGGACTTGAGGACATGGGGAGGGGGAAGGGTAAGCTGGGATGGAGAGAGGGGCATGGACTTATATACACTACCAAATATAAAATAGATAGCTAGTGGGAAGCAACTGCATAGCACAGGGAGATCAGCTCGGTGCTTTGTGTCCACCTAGAGGGATGGGATAAAGAGGGTAGGAGGGAGACGCAAGAGGGGCTAGATATGGGGATGTATGTATGTATAGCTGATTCACTTTGTTATACAGTATGTATAGCTGATTCACTTTGTTATACAGAAACTAACACACCATTGTAAAGCAATTATACTCCAATAAAGACGTTAAAAAAATTATTTAAAGCCAGTAGTTAAATTTAGCACGTAAGATGACTATAATAAAAAGGAGAATGTAGAAGAGAAAAAAATTATAATACCAGGGAATATGGGCCAAAACTCCAGAAGTAGAAAGAGGGGGCAGAATAGTTTCAGAAGAAATTATTTTATTTAAAATCGATAGTTTGTTCATGCAAACCACTGATGGTAAATAATGCTACTTTCAGAGCAGTGTTGATAATTCAGAGTTAGAAAATAGTAAACAAATTGTAATTCAGGTATATGATAGAAGGGATAAAGAAGTTGGACACCTAAGTGGTCATCAAAATCCTTGGAAGAACAAATGGTGGCAGAAGTGACTATGTGGCCTACCTAGAAAAGCAAGTGAAAAGTAGAAAAGTAAACAATTCTAGGAACAAGCAAATGTGGAAGTCCTACTGATGTAAAGAGAAGAGATAATTCCTGCCCAGTTCTGAGGCTTACATTGTATGTGGAATCTCTGGACAGCAGAGAAGCTAAAGTCAGATGTTAGTGTCCTCTGAGTTCATGCTAACTAAATGAAAAACAGCAATAAAAATTGATGAGTGGTTTCTGGTGAAGTGAATACAGTTTTAAGAGTGAGATATCCGGGACTGTTTATATATGCGTGTATATACACATACATTTGTAAGTACACGTACAAAATAAGTATATACAAAAATAAACTAGTATAAATATTTTAAAATTATGTATTAACAATAATGTACAACTTAATTGCTTGGTGTTTTAAGTAGAAGTGCTTATCTCAAATTTTACTTACTGGCAAAATTTCTGGAAAGGGATTTGCCAGACAGTGTGAGTAGAGTTGTTTATTTCATAAACCTAATTACATGAGGAAATTAATGAAAAATATCAAGGCTGAATATGTTATTATGACATCTTAGAATAACCATGGCTTGGCTGTTCAGTCAGTTTGGCTGATTTAGAGTATCAGCCCCAACTGTTAGTTAAGAAGAGTAACTCACTAAGTAAAAATAAATTTTTCTTTTTTTTTCTTTAACTTATTATAATGACCCTTGTTTGCTTCAGATCTACTGTCAATCACAACCAAACTGTCTTATTATTATTATTTTTTAATCCCAAAGTACACTATTCGGTACTCTGAATTTTTGTGTAAGATTGTTAAAACAGATATTTCATTTCAAAATTTTGAATCCAGGTGGAACGTTTTTTAACCATTATAATGATTGTGGGTATAAGTGCATAGACAGCATCTCAACATTAATTTGTTAGATGCATCTCTATGTAATATCTTTCAGATATTCTTGTCAATTTTGACTTAACTATTCTGATTTTACTGATCAGTTTTAGAATTTTGCTTAGAATTTATACTCCTAGAATAAGTTATTATAAATCATGTTACTGTTGCTTTTGAGATCCCAGAGTTGGTGAGACAAAAACCATAATAAGGTTATATATATTTTTCTACTTTGAAAATGCAGGTACTTTTATAAGGTCAAAAATAGGTAAGGGAAATAGAGATTTCTGTTGTGTCATGAGAGAGTACTTTTTTAATCCTTAGGACGATAGGTATTGTTAAATGCAATAGAGTAGGCTCTACCTTCACTAATTCTGTAATGTAAGTGTGAAAGAAAAATATTTTTAAAATCAAACATTAACTTAAATTTTAAGTCACTTTGTCTTAAAGCATTTTTATTATACTCAAACATTATTCCATTCTTGGTCCTGAAGGAGTATAATCCAAATTTACTAATGTTGTTAAGTAGTACTGTAGGTTAAACACCTCCCTCCTTATTTTTTTTATAACAGCCTTATACTTCTGCAGCCTTGAACATTATAGCTTCAATAGGTACCTTACTGCCTTCTAGTCCATTACAGTATTCCATTTATTACACTTTATGTACACATGCTCTCTTTTGTACTACTGCAAACATTTTAATGTACTTAGATCTTTTAAAAGTTCCTTTAAACATGCTCATGACTACAATGCTATAAAGAAAATCATAAATAAAGGGGTTGTTAGTTTGTTTGAAACACCCATTTTCCTTCAAGATTCCCTGTACATTTTTTTGTGCTAATTACCAGTTAATTTAATACAACTATACTTTCAAGAAGATAGTCACAGGGTCTAATGGGAAACTGTGAAATAATGTACTATTTAGATATTTGTGAAAAACTAGATTTCCATCTGTATGAAAATGTTCAGCATGTTTCTCTAACTTTGAAGTTTCCATAGTTAATACAGATGAAAACTTTTTCATTCTACATATTATAAAAGGATAAAGTGCCCTAAGAGTTTCATTCATTCGTCATTAAACTTTGAAGTCATTTAAAATGTTGTCAGCTTTTGGTTTGCTGTGTCATGCTAAGGAAGCATCCTTGTATCTCTCCTGTGCTAATCAGTTGATTATTTTGGCATTTGTCAAAATAAGCAGAGATTTTTTTTCTTTTGACTTACTGGTGCTGGATTTTACTATTAGGAGATTTTCTAATATTAAACTGTCTTTGCATTCTTGGCCATGATGTATTGTTTAATTTGAAAAATATAAATAGGTAAGACTATACTATAAATAAATGCAATCTTTGATTCTTCTGTTTTGGGATGTAAAGATTAAAATGAAATCAGAAATGAATGAATTAGAGACATCACAATTTAATACATACTTTGTGTAGTAGAAATTACGTAATTACAAGCAATATGTACAGTTATTTCAATGATGGATTATATTTTACATTTTTTCAAAATGCTCTGTCATTCTCAGAGATAACTGTGGAAGGAAAGGATTAAATCACAGAAATTCATTAAAAGAATTTGTGGACCATGTACTACAGAAGAAAGCTTTTGCCTTTAGCAACATGACTGGGTATTTAAAAATCCTATTTTATACCTGCATTAATTATATTTTGATATTAGTTGAACTCTTCTTAAATATATTTTTTGAAATTTTTATTAGCCATATCTGTGGTACTAATGAGAATTCTAGTTCAAATAAATAAAGAGAAGGCAATCTATGATTACTTTTTATTAAGTTAGAATTTAACTTTTATTTATTTAATTGGCATTCACATTTCTCTCTAAGGAATCCTGTACTTTATCCATAGTGTTTTCCAAGCTATACTAAAGAAAGAACAATCTGATTATTTTCTGCTTAACTGTCTTCAATTACTCCCCATTTCCTACCAACTGCCTCTTACTGGCATGTATTTGTAATCTGTTCCCCACCTTGCTCTTCTCCCCTCTTCTTCCTTCTTTAAAAAAATTTTTTTAAATTGAAGTATAATGGATTTACAATGTTGTGTTAGTTTCAGGTGTACAGCACAGTGATTCAGTTATACATATGTGTATATATCTAGTCTTTTTCAGATTTTTTTCCCTTGTAGGTTATTATAAAATATTGAGTAGAGTTCCCTGTGCTATACAGAAGGTCCTTGTTGGTTTTCTATTTTATATATAGTAGTGTGTATATGTTAGTCCCAAACTCCTAATTTATCCTTCCCTGCCCTTTCCCATTTGGTAACTGTAAGTTTGTTTTCTATGTCTCTGGGTCTATTTCTGTTTTGCATGTAAGTTCATTTGTATTATGTTTTTTTTAGACTCCTAAAGGAAAACATAGGCAGAACATTCTTTGACATAAATAGTAGTAATATGTTTTTGGATCCATCTCCAAGAGTAATGGAAATAAAAACAAAAATAAACAAATGGGACCTAATTAAACTTAAAAGCTTTTGCACAGCAAAGGAAACCATAAACAAAACCAAAAGACAACCTACAGAATGGGAGAAAATATTTGCAAACGAGGTGACCAACAAAGGATTAATCTCCAAAATATACAAACAGCTCATACAGGTCAATATCAAAAAAAAACAAACAACCCAATCAAAAATTAGGCAAAAGACATAAATAGACATTTCTCCAAAGAAGACATACAGATGGACAAAAGGCAGATGAAAAGATGCTCAACATAGCTAATTATTAGAGAAATGTAAATCAAAATTACAAGGAGGTATCACCTCACAGCAGTCAGAATGGCCATCATCAAAAAGTCTACAAACAATATAAGCTGGAGAGAGTGTGGAGAAAAAGGAACCCTCCTACACTGTTAGTGGGAATGTAAATTGGTACAGACGCTATGGAGAGCAGTATGGAGGTTCCTTAAAAAACTAAAAATAGACCTACCGTATGACCCTGTAATCTGACTCCTGGGCACATGTCCCTAGAAAACCATCATTCAAAAAGACACATGCACCCCACAGTTCATTGCAGCACTGTTTTCCATAGCCAAGACGTGGAAGCAAGCAAAATGTCAGTCAACAGATGATTGGATAAAGGTGTGGAACATATACACAATGGAATATTATGCACCCATAAAAAAGAATGAAATAATGCCATTTGCAGTAACATGAATGGACCTAAAGATTATCATACTAAATGAAGTATGATTACTTATTATTCAATGTAATTTCAAAGAGAATGAGATGAAGCATCATAAAACTATTGTGGAAAACAATAGCCCAAATATCTTCACAAGGCCTTCACAGATCAAAATGGAGAAAATTGGATTATGAAGCATTCTCATGAGGCAGAGAGGAATGTTTACCAGTGGTTCTGGCCTTGCCAAATTGTGTCTTCACTTCTGTTTTAAAGTATCTGCCTTAGACTAAAAGTGTAGAAAAACTAATATTTTCAATGCTTATTTCAATCCTATTGTGTTTAGAAAATTGTGATCTTTTTTCAGATCTTTTGAAAACAATTTAGAAATAATTTTTAATTGTTGTTAGAGAGGGATAGTAAATTGAGGAGATTCTTTTCAGATCTTTTGAAATGTATGACACCTTTTTTCTTTTATTTCTGAGTTTTGGTTTAATTGGATAATATGGCAGTGATTAGATAATAAATTTGTCTTTTTTAAAATGGCAGTGAGCTATGCCAACTTGATTTTTTAAATTAAATTTAATTTTTTTATACACCAGGTTCTAATTAGTTATCCATTTTATACATGTTAGTGTATATATGTCAAAATATAAAAATAACTTTTTAAAGTTATTTTTAAGAAGTGAAGTTATATTCCTCAAAGAAATACAATTGTGAAGAGCTAGGGATCAAGGGTTATTGTTTAACTAACTTGTTTAATCCTTACACAAACCCAGTGGACAGGCACTTTTATTATTCCCCTTATAGGAAACAGAGGCAAAAGGATGTTAAATAAGTTGTTCCAGGTCACCAGCTGATAACAGATTGAGCTGTGATTCAGGTCCCAGTAAGTCTGGCTCCAGATTGTGCATGTATTGTATAATCTTGTGTTGATATTCTGTGTCTGAAAACATGTCCCCAGAATGTTATGGTGCAATGTGATTTATCATGAGATTCTAAATACTGAGAATTAAATTGGGAAAATTCATCATAACATATTTCCTGGGGAGAATAAGGAGAAAAATATTCTGTTAATAAACATGTTTTGATCCACTTTTCTATAGTGAAATTGAGCTATAATAGAATTCCCACTAGAGTATAATTCAAAGAGACTTTGGGAAATATTGGAAACTAAAATGAAACTATATCTATACAATTATGTTAACAAACTTGTATTGAACACTTGGCACTTTGTCAGAATCTTTCCACTGATTGTATCATTTAATCTTCACCACTCTCCTCATTTTACAAAGGAGGAAAGAGAAGCTAAAACAGTTGATAGGACTTTAATAAGATTTAACTCAAACCCAGTTCTGCATAATCACAAATCTAGTTGATTGTAGAAATTTCCACCAGCGTCATTAATCATTTACTGATCTCTATGGGTAATTATGTAGCTTGCATTACCAAACACTGCATAGAAGCTGCACCATTTTGTATTCCTACCAACAGTATACAAGGATTCCAATTCTCTGCATTCTTGCCAATACTTGTTATCTCTTGTCTTTTTGATGATAGCTGTTCTAACAGGTGTGAGGTAATATCTCATTGTGTTTTTGATTTGCATTTCCCTGAATATTAGTGATATTGAGCATCTTTTCACTTAGTGGCTGGCCACTTGTATGTCTTCACTAGAAACATGTTTATTCAGTTTCTCTGCACATTTTTAATTGGATTGTTAGCTTTTTTTTTGACCATTGAGCTGTGTGATTGTATGAGTTTTAAGATATTTTGGATATTAACCCCTTATCAGATACATGATTTGCAAATATTTTCTCCCATTCTGTGGGTTGCCCTTTCATTTTGTTGATGGTTTCCGTTCCTGTGCAGGAGCTTTTTAGTTTTATGTAGTCCCACTCATTTGTTTTTGCTTTCATTGCCTTTGCTTTTGGTGTCAAATCCAAAAAACTCATTGCCAAGACCCATGTCAAGGAGCTTACCCTCTATATTTCCTTTTAGGAGTTTTACAGTTTCAGGTCTTAAATTTAAGTCCTTAACCCATTTTGAGTTAAATTTTGTGTGTAGGGTAGGCTATGGTTCCAGTTTCATTTTCTTGCATGTGTCTGTACAATTTTCCCAATGTCATTTATTGAAGAAACTATCATTTTCCCATTGTAGATCCCTGTGTCCTTTATCATACAGTAATTGACTATTTATTCATGGTTTTATTTCTGGGGTCTCTATTTTGTTCCCGTGAGCTCTGTGTCCGGTTTTTTGTTTTTGTTTTTTTTCAATTCCATATGCTTTTGATTACTTTAGCTTTGTAATATAGTTTGAAATCAGAAAGTGTGATCCCTCCAGCTTTGTTGTTCTTTCTCAAGATTGCTTTAGCTATTTGAAGTCGTTTGTGGTTCCATGCAAATATTAGGATTGTGGGGTTTTAATTTTTTTTCCCCTATATCTGTGAAAATACGTTTAGAATTTTGACAGGGACTGCATTAAATCTTTAGATTGTGTTGGGTAATATGGCCATTTTTCACAATATTAATTCTTCCACTTTATGAGTTCAGAATATCTTTCCATTTGTGTCTTCTTCACTTTTTCATCAATATAGCTTTCAGTGTATAGATGTTTCATTTTCTCAAATTTATTCTTAATTTCATGCTTTTTTATGCAATTATAAATGAATTGTTTTCTTAATTTCTTTTTCTGATAGTTGGTTGTTAGTATATAGAAATGCAACTGATTTTTGTATGTTGATTTTTATCTTACAACTTTACTGAATTCAAATATTAGTTCTAATAGTTATTTTGGTAGGAGTGGAGGATTTTAATAAAGTGGATAGGATGATCTGATCTTTGGATACCATTCAGCTTCTTTTCCCAGTTACTCCTGTCATTTCCCAATGGACTCATGATCAAAGTGGTCCTGTTGGCAGGGTTGGAGGTAATCTGTGGGTTACACAATGTGAACTTCTACTTACCAAGCTGATCTGGCTACTACTGAGTGCCCAATCTGCCAGCATCAGAGACCAACAATGTATTGTACATTTAAAAATTTGTTAAGAGGTTGGCTCTCACATTAATTATTCTTACTATGATAAAATAACATTCAAGAAATAAACATTGCATAGAGGAAAATAAAAATTCTAACATATCTTCCTAAAGATTAATGCATTTTAGTCCTTGCAGGACAATATTTAAGTATGAAAGAACTAGAAATATCTCTAAGTACCAAATAGAGAGTGTACTGAAGTCTAAACATAAGCAAACCTTTTAAATGTTATATAGCAAAATCTATAGCATATGAACTGAGTTCTCAGGAAAATAGTAGAGGGCCTAGAATTTGTTGTAAAAATGAGAGTATTATAAATTTTGCTTTAGAAAAATCAGGAGAAGAGATGTTGGGGTAAAGAAAGATTACAAAGGAGAAAGTATGACTATCCAGGTGGTAGATCAATTAAAAAAAAGGGAGTAAAGACATGTATGTTAACTGCAGGAAGATTACAGTTTAACATCAACTCAGATGAGCAACATTGATTTTGGGTCTAATATATAGCCTTGAGTCCTCAGATTTGAGACACTGGACCAAACTGGTAATTGGAAATCCATGGGCAGAAGTTTGTTAGCAATTTTAAATGTAAGACATCACTAAGTTTGTTGGGTGGCATAGTCTAAACTATGAACTTTTATAAAAATGAGAATAGCCCATATTGTCAAAAATACTCTGTACTAAGAATTGATTACTTAAAACTTACAATAATATTTACTGCCATCATTTGAAATTAGTATTCTGTTAATAGTAGGCAAATAGTTACTTATCCTTTGAAGCAATATATTTTCTTAAGTAAACTAATGGTAGCTTCCTTTGTTGAGTTTCTGAATTCTACTTTCCTCATATATGACTTGTATATAACTTTAAGAAGCCAACTTCTTATTTAGAGACAAATAAGTCAATTCAAATAAATGGTAAAGGATTTAAAAAACATTTAATAGAGGAAAAATTCAAGTTAATATTAAGTACAAATCCAAAATAGTAATAATGGAAAATCAGAACTAGGCTTCAAATTCAGCTATTATTTCAAATCACTGGTAATCCAGTAATACTTTCCTACCCTTAACATTCCAGTAGGGCAACAAACTTGGAGGTAATGCAGGGTATTTAATTCAAGAACTAATGGACAAGAACAAGTGTAGCCCTTCTGCAATGTGACTCATCTTTTTGCTGACCAGAAAGAATGTTCTGTCAGCCAGCAATGGCTATAAAAAGCAAAATGTTTAGCATAACTGTTAGAGAGCAGACACAAGCACAAGCAAAAATAAAGAAAAGGAAAAAAGGGTCACAAGAAGGGAAAATTGTGAAGGCCTTAAGTGATAAAGGAGTAGCAAGAAGTTCTTTGAGAAAGAGAGTAGAAAGGAGAAAGAATGAAAAGCTGCTGGAATTATGCAGCAACGTGGGGACGTTAAGTACAAGTCAGGCACCAGTACCTAAGACCCCTCCATGCAGCCCTGAGAGACTAGCTAGAATAGCCACAGCGTTGAAGGGTGTGGAGTGTGGCCTTCCTCCAGGGACTGTTTAGAAGCTATGGAGTCAGTGCACATTGCACACTGGTTTCATCACACCTAATATGTGTTCAGAATACTTTGTTTTGTAAAATATGAAAATGTACAGTGTAACTTACAAGCATTATCCTCATAGGCCGAGGCATAAATATTTGGTGGCTGAAGGAGTTAATTTCAAGTACAGTTAGCTCTTGTTTTCAAATTTAAAAACAAATTATATATTACTATTCTTTTCTATGTTCCCCCAGATGTTCCTATTTCAGATAGTAAAGTCACTTAGTAAATATTTATTGAACTAGTATCTTGACTGCATGAATAACATACATTGTGATCAGAACATAAAGACTTCGATGTTCCTCCAGTTTGAAGGAAATATTAAATTAATTGTTAGAAAATATGTAGAAAAATTATGTTGGTATCTTATCTTCTTGACAGTATTTCCTGTGTGGCCTTACGAATATAAATGAAATTATCTTTCCATTTCAATGGAATGCCTGCCAAACAATGAAATAAGATATCCTGTATATTTCTTATTGTATCAAAAATGAGCTCAAGGGGGACCTTCAAGATGGCATAGGAGTAAGATGTGGAGATCACCTTCCTCCCCACAAATACATCAAAAATACATCTACATGTGGAACATCTCCTACAGAACACCTACTGAACTCTGGCAGGAGATGTCAGACTTCCTAAAAGGCAAGAAACTCCCCACGTACCTGGATAGGGCAAAAGAAAAAAGGAAAAACAGAGACAAAAGAATAGGGATGGGACCCTCACCACTGGGAGGGAGCTGTGAAGGAGGAAAGGTTTCCACACACTAGGAAGCCTCTTCACTGGTGGAGACAGGGGGTGGGCCAGGGGGAAGCTTTGGAGCCACGCAGGAGAGCGCAGCAACAGGGGTGCAGAGGGCAAAGTGGAGAGATTCCCGCACAGAGGATCGGTGCCAACCAGCACTCAGCAGCCTGAGAGGCTTGTCTGCTCACCCGCCAGGATGGGCTGGGGCTGGGAGCTGAGGCTTGAGTTTTGGAGGACAGATTCCAGGGAGAGGACTGGGGTTGGCTGCATGAACACAGCCTGAAGGGGGCTAATGCGCCACAGCTAGCCGGGAGGGAGTCTGGGAAAAAGTCTGGACTGCCTAAGAGGCAAGAGACCATTATTTCGAGTGCACGAGGAGAGGGGATTCAGAGCACCACCTAAACGAGCTTCAGAGACTGCTGAGAGCCGTGGCTATCAGCACGGACACCAGAGACACACATGAAACACTGAGGCTGCTGCTGCAGCCACCAAGAAACCTGTGTGTAAGCACAGTCACTCTCCACACCTCCCCTCCCGGGAAACTGTGCAGCCCGCCACTGCCAGGGTCCCGTGAGGCAGGGACAACTTCTTCGGGAGAATACATGGTGCACCTCAGGCTGTTATGCTGCTTCTGACACTACAGGATTGCCCTGCATTCAGTACCCCTCTCTCCCCCTGGCCTGAGTGAGCCAGACCCCCGAATCAGCTGCTAGTTTAACCCCGTCTTGTCTGGGTGGGGAACAGACGCCCTCAGGGACCTACCCGCAGAGGTGGGGCCAAATCCAAAGCTGAACCCCAGTAGCTGTGTGAACAAAGAAGAGAAAGGGAAATCTCTCCCAGCAGCCTCAGGAGCAGCAGATTAAATCCCCCCAATCAACTTGATGTACTCTGCATCTGTGGAATACCTGAATAGACAATGAATCATCCCAAAATTGAGGCAGTGGACTTTGGAAGCAAGTGTAGACTTGGGGTTTGCTTTCTGCATCTAATTCTTTTCTGGTTTTATGTTTATCTTACTTTAGTATTTAGAGTGTATTATCATTGGTAGATTTGTTTATTAATTCGGTTTCTCTCGTTTTTAAATATATATATATTTTTTCTTTTGCTTTATCTCTTATTGTGAGTGTGTATATTTATGCTGCTTTCTGTGATTTTGTTGCTATAGCTTTGCTTTGATATCATTGGTGGATTTGTTTTTTGGTTGGTGGCTCTCTTCTTTCTTTTATTTTTTCTTTGTAATTTTTTAAAATTTTAATAATATTTCTTTAATTTTTTTATTTTAATAACTTTATTTTATTTATTATTATTTTCTTTCTTTCCTTCTTTTTTTTTCTCCCTTTTCTTCTGAGCCGTGTGTCTGACAGAGTCTTGGTGCTCCAGCTGGGTGTCAGGACTGAGCCTCTGAGGTGGGAGACCCGAGTATAGGACATTGGTCCACCAGAGACCTCCCAGCCCCATGTAATATCAAATGGCAAAAGCTATCCCAGAGATCTCCATCTCAATGCTAAGACCCAGCTCCACTCAATGAGCAGCAAGCTACAGTGCTGGACACCCTATGCCAAACAACTAGCAAGACAGGAACACAACCCCACCCATTAGCAGAGAGGCTGCCTAAAAGCATAGTAAGGTTACAGACACCCCAAAACAAACCACCAGACGTGGTCCTGCCCACCAGAAAGATAAGATCCAGCCTCATCCACCAGAACACAGGCACCAGTCCCCTCCACCAGGAAGCCTACACAACCCACTGAAACAACCTTACCCACTGGGAGCAGACACCAAAAACAACGGGAACTACAAACCTGCAGCCTGCGAAAAGGAGACCCCAAACACAGTATGTTAAGCAAAATGAGAAGACAGAGAAATACAAGCAGATGAAGGAGCAAGGTAAAAACCCACCAGACCAAACAAACGAAGAGGAAATAGGCAGTCTACCTGAAAAAGAATTCAGAGTAATGACGGTAAAGATGATCTAAAATCTTGGCAATAGAATGGAGAAAATACAAGAAACTTTTAACAAGGACCTAGAAGAACTAAAGAGCAAACAAACAATGATTAACAACACAATAAATGAAATTAAAAATTGTCTACAAGGAATCAGTAGCAGAATAAATGAGCCAGAAGAACGAATAAGTGACCTGGAAGATAAAATAGTGGAAATAACTACCGTAGAGCTGAATAAAGAAAAAAGAATGAAAAGAATTGAGGACAGTCTCAGAGACCTCTGAGACAACATTAAACGCACCAACATTTGAATGATAGGGGTCCCAGAAGAAGAAGCAAAAAAAAAAAGGGACTGAGAAAATATTTGAAGATTATAGTTGAAAACTTCCCTAATATGGGAAAGGAAATAGTCATCAAGTCCAGGAAGCACAGAGAGTCCCATACAGGATAAATCCAAGGAGAAACATGCGAAGGCACATATTAATCAAACTATCAAAAATTAAATACAAAGAAAAAGTATGAAAAGCAGCAAGGGAAAAACAACAAATAATATTCAAGGGAATCCCCATAAGTTTAACGGCTGATCTTTCAGCAGAAACTCTGCAAGTCAGAAGGGACTGGCAGGACATATTCAAGGTGATGAAAGGGAAGAACCTACAACCAAGATTACTCTACCCAGCAAGGAACTCCTTCAGATTCAACGGAGAATTAAAACCTTTACAGACAAGCAAAAGTGAAGAGAATTCAGCACCACCAAACCAGCTTTACAACAAATGCGAAAGGAACTTCTCTAGGCAGGAAACACAAGAGAAGGAAAAGACCTACAATAACAAACCCAAAATAATTAAGAAAATGGTAATAGGAACATACATATTGATAACTACCTTAAATGTAAATGGCTTAAATGCTCCAACCAAAAGACATAGACTGGCTGAATGGATACAAAAACAAGACCCATATATATGCTGTCTACAAGAGACCCATTTCAGACCTAGGGACACATACAGACTGAAAGTGAGGGGATGGAAAAAGATATTCCATGCAAATGGAAAACAAAAGAAAACTGGAGTATGAATTCTCATATCAGACAAAATAGACTTTAAAATAAAGACTATTACAAGAGACAAAGAAGGACATAATGATCAAGGGATCAATCCAATAAGAAGATATAACAGTTGTAAACATTTATGCACCCAAGATAGGACCACCTCAATACATAAGGCAAATGCTAACAGCTATAAAAGGGGAAATTGACAGTAACACAATCATATTAGGGGACTTTAACACCACAGTTTCACCAATGGACAGATCATCCAAAATGAAAATAAACACAAGCTTTAAATGATACATTAAACAAGATGGACTTAATTGATATTTATAGGACATTCCATCCAAAAACAAGAGAATACACTTTCTTCTCAAGTGCTCATGGAACATTCTCCAGGATAGATCATATCTTGGGTCACAAATTAAGCCTTGGTAAATTTAAGAAAATTGAAATCTATCAGGTATATTTTCCAACCACAACACTATGAGACTAGATATCAATTACAGGGAGAAAAATCTGCAAAAAATACAAACACATGGAGGCTAAACAATACACTACTAAATACCAAGAGATCACTGAAGAAATCAAAGAGGAAATCAAAAAATACCTAGAAACAAATGACAGTGAAAACATGATGACCCAAAACCTATGGGATGCAGCAAAAGCAGTTCTAAGAGAGAATTTTATAGCAATAAAATCCTACCTCAAGAAACAAGAAACATCTCAAGTAAACAACCTAACCTTACAGCTAAAGCAATTAGAGAAAGTAGAACAAAAAAACCCCCAGAGGTAGCAGAAGGAAAGAAATCATAAAAATCAGAAATAAGTGAAAAAGAAATTAAGGAAATGATAGCAAAGATCAACTAAAAGCTGGCTCTTTGAGAAGTTAAACAAAATTGATAAACCATTATCCAGACTCATCAAGAAAAAACGAAGACTCAAATCAACAGAATTAGAAACGAAAAGGGAAAAAAAACACCGACACTGCAGAAATACAAAGGATCATGAGAGATTACTACAAACAACTATATGCCAATAAAATGGACAACCTGGAAGAAATGGAAAAATTCTTAGAAGAGCACAACTTTCCGAGATTGAACCAGGAATAAATAGAAAATATAAACAGACCAATCACAAGCACTGAAATTGAAACTGTGATGGAAAATCTTCTAACAAAGCCCAGAACTAGGTGCCTTCACAGGCGAATGCTATCAAACATTTGGAGAAGAGCTAACACCTATCCTTCTCAAACTCTTCCAAAATATAGCAGAGAGAGGAACACTCCCAAACTCATTCTACGAGGCCACCATCATCCTGATAACAAAGCCAGAAAAAGATGTCAGAAGAAAAGAAAACTACAAACCAATATCACTGATGAATATAGATGCAAAAATCCTCAACAAAATACTAGCAAACAGAATCCAACAGCACATTAAAAGGATCATACACCATGATCAAGTGGGGTTTATCCCAGGAATGCCAGGATCCTTCAGTGTACGCAAATCCATCAATGTGATGCGCCGTATTAACAAATTGAAGGAGAAAAACCATATGATCATCTCAATAGATGCAGAGAAAGCTTTTGACAGAATTCAACACCCATTTATGATAAAAACCCTGCAGAAAGTAGGCACAGAGGGAATTTACCTCGACATAATAAAGACCATATATGACAAACTGCAGCCAACATCGTTCTCAATAGTGGAAAACTGAAACCATTTCTACTAAGATCAGGAACAAGATAAGGTTGCCCACTTTTACCACTCTTATCCAACATAGTTTTGGAAGTTTTAGCCACAGCAGTCAGAGAGGAAAAAGAAATAAAAGGAATCCAGATTGGAGAAGAAGAAGTAAAACTCACTGTTTGGAGATGACATGATACTATACATAGAGAATCCTAAAGATGCTACCAGAAAACTACTAGAGCTAATCAATGAATTTGGTAAAGTATCAGGATACAAAATTAATGCACAGAAATCTCTTGCATTCCAGTACACTAATGATGAAAAATCTGAAAGAAAAACTAAGAAACACTCCCATTTACCATTGCAACAAAAAGAGTAAAATGCCTAGGAATAAACCTACCTAAGGAGAAAAGACCTGTATGCAGAAAACTATAAGACACTGATGAAAGAAATTCAAGATGATACAGATGGAGAGATATACCATGTTCTTGGATTCGAAGAATCAATAGTGTGAAAATGACTCTACTACCCAAAGCAATCTACAGATTCAATGCAATCCCTACCAAACTACCAATGGCATTTTTCACAGAACTAGAACAAAAAATTTCCCAACTTGTATGGAAACACAAAAGACCCCGAATAGCCAAAGCAATCTTGAGAAAAAAAAGTGGAGCTGGAGGAATCAGGCTCCCAGATTTCAAACTATACTACAAAGCTACAGTAATCCAGACAGTATGGTACTGACACGAAAACAGAAATATAGATCAATGGAGCAGGATAGAAAGCCCAGAGATAAACCCACGCACCTCTGGTCACCTTATCTTTGATAAAGGAGGCAAGAATATACAATGGAGAAAAGACAGCCTCTTCATTAAGTGGTGGTGGAAAACTGGACAGCTACATGTAAAAGAATGAAATTAGAACACTCCCTAACACCATACACAAAAATAAACTCAAAGTGGATTAAAGACCTAAATGTAAGGCCAGACACTAAAAAACTCTTCATGGAAAACATAGGCAGAACACTCGTATGACATTGACCCACCTAGAGAAATGGAAATAAAAGCAAAAATAAGCAAATGGGACCTAATGCAACTTACAAGATTTTGTACAGTAAAGGAAACCATAAACAAGGCGAAAAGAGAACCCTCAGAGTGGGAGAAAATATTTGCAAACGAAACTGACAAAGGATTAATCTCCAAAATATACAAGCAGCTCATGCAGCTCAATATCAAAAAAAAACAAACAACCCAATCCAAAAATGGGCAGAAGACCTAAATAAACATTTCTCCAGAGAAGATATGCAGATTGCAAACAAACACATGAAAGGATGCTCAACATCACTAATCATTAGAGAAATGCAAATCAAAACTACAATGAGGGGCTTCCCTGGTGGCGCAGTGGTTGAGAGTCCGCCTGCCGAATCAGGGGACACGGGTTCGTGCCCTGGTCCGGGAGAATCCCACATGCCGCGGAGCGGCTGGGCCTTCATCCATGCACGCTGAGCCTGCGCATCCAGAGCCTGTGCTCCGCAACGGGAGAGGCCATAACGGTGAGAGGCCCGCGTGCCGCAAAAAAAAAAAAAAAAAAAACAAAAAAACTACAATGAGGTATCACCTCACACCATCATCAAAAAATCTACAAACAGGGCTTCCCTGGTGGCACAGTGCTTGAGAGTCCGCCTGCCCATGCAGGGGACACGGGTTCGTGCCCTGTTCCGGGAAGATCCCACATGCCGCGGAGCGGCTAGAGCCGTGAGCCATGGCCGCTGAGCCTACACGTCCGGAGCCTGTGCTCCGCAACGGGAGAGGCCACAACAGTGAGAGGCCCGCGTACCGCAAAAAACAAACAAACAAAAACAAACAAACAAAACAAAACAATCTACAAACAATAAATGCTGGAGACGGTGTGGAGAAAAGGGAACCCTCTTGCTCTGTTGGTGGGAATGTAAATTGATACAGCCACTGTGGAGAACAATATGGAGTTTCCTTAAAAAACTAAAAATAGAACTACCATACAACCCAGCAATCCCACTACTGGGCATATACCCTGAGAAGACCATATTTCAAAAATAGTCATGTACCACAAGCTTCATTGAAGTTCTGTTTACAATAGCCAGGACATGGAAGCAACGTAAGTGTCCATCGACAGATGAATGGATAAAGAAGCTGTGGCACCTATATACAATGGAATATTATTCAGCCATAAAAAGAAGTGAAATTGAGTTATTTGTAGTGAGGTGGATGGACCTAGAGACTGTCATACAGAGTGAAGTAAGTCGGAAAGAGAAAAAGAAATACCATATGCTAACACATATTTATGGAATCTAAAAAAAAAATGGTTCTGAAGAAACCTGGGGCAGGACAGGAATAAAGATGTAGATGTTGAGAATGGACTTGAGGACATGGGGGGGGTTAGGGTAAGCTTGGTAGAAGTGAGAGAGTGGCATGGACATACGTACACTACTAAATGTAAAATAGGTAGTGGGAAAAAGCTGCATAGCCCAGGGAGATCAGCTCGGTGCTTTGTGTCCACCTAGTGGGGTGGGATAGGGAGGGTGGGAGGGGAGACCCAAGAGGGAGGAGATATGGATATATATATAGCTGATTCACTTTTTTATACAGCAGAAACTAACACACCATTGTAAAGCAATGATACATGAATTAAAAAAAATGACCTCATAATACTCTAAAATATAGCCATTTATTAGCTGTATGATTTTGGACAAATCATTTATCCCCTTGGTATCTCAGTATCCTGGTGGGAAAAATTGCTCAATGCTATCTCATACACATTTTATGAGTATAAAGTGAGTTAATATTTGGAAACATTTAGACAAGTGACTGCTACAGAGTTAATATATGTCTTTGCTATGATTAAAACTTGGGTTAATTTCTAAATGACTTTTCCTATTGTTGTTGTCCCCTATCTCCAGATAATTAGATCAAAGCTTAGTTACTCCACTTAGCTTTCATAACAGCCTGAACAGCATCCAGTAAATCAAATGCCTTTTCCATATTTACATCACATCTGGTGAAGACAGAAATCATGGGATAGCTTGACCCCAAAAATATGAGAACTGAGAAGGAATTGCATCTGTCTCCTCCATCTGTTTAACCAAGATTTCTTAATTATCTGTAAAAAGATCTCTGCTCTGAATCACTAACTGTTGAGCTTAATGAACTATATTTCATTTCTACATTAGAGCCTTGTGCATTCATAAAGATTATCAACTTACTGACTGGTGATATTTTCCATGAGGACAAGGAAGGCTAACAATGACCTATATGTTACCCACATGCACTGTGTTTTTAATGAGAATGATTAAAGCTCCTACCCCTGGAGCTTTTTGTTGTTTTATCTGTTATCTCCTGTTTTCGTTGTAGACACTCAGTTTTCCAAAATCAAGTCACTGTCACTAATTGTTCCCTCCAGTGATGCTTGTCTGCTGCTGATGTTCTGAAGCAATTGATGTTGATGTTACATTGGTTCACATTATACTTCTGTTTGCCCTTGAAGCTTTTTGGCTGTCCATCTTGTGCTTGATTGCATTCCTCACCTCATTATGTAGCAGCTGCTTTGGCATTCTTTTTTTTTTTTATTTTTCATTTGCTTCGCTTGCTGAAATGTAAGAACTTGGCTTCACTGCCAATATTGTAATAGGGTTCAGAAGTATCATTATTGATTTTGATATTGATGCTGTCTGATAATGAATGGCAATGAATCTTCTCCCCAAGCTGAAAACACTTTTATAAATGAGTCTAAATCTCTTGCCATTAGTGCTCCTTGGGAGGCCATCATTTCACAAGCTGGCTGTAGTTAGAAGCTAGAGGCTTGTTGTGCTACAGATTTTCACATCTCCTATTGTGGAGCTGAATCATAAGAAATTTTCCTTCAGTTTGGTAGCATGACATGCCTGTGATAATTTAACACTTGAGAGGATTTCATTTATAATCTTGCTTTGGAGGATCAACATAACTCCCATTTCACAGACTATACCTAATATATCTGACATTTAAAACGTGTAGTTGTTAGTTATTACGGAACATGTTTTTATGAGGATGAAAGATGAAACTTTTATAAAAGTTTTCTTTAGTATTTAGAAAGAACTTCTTTCTCTTAACCCCTCTCACGCATTTTACTTATATTTGTCTTGTGTGTGATTCTTCCCTCCTAGTAGACTCAACCAAACAGAGGAACAAGTCCTCAGTAATTTTTGCATTTTCCAAGCAAATACCTAATAAGAAATGCTGAATAATGATTTGCTGTTTCTTTTTTTGATTATATGTATTATATAATAGATGTTATATGTTAACATATGTAGTTAAAATCCATTCATCTATAGCTTTTTAATTTAAAATATGTAAAAGTTGTGCCAAAAGTATACTTTGGATCAACGATGAAAAGAAAGATGTTTTTTTAGGTAGACTAATATATTAGCCTGTAGTATAAGAGAATAATTTTAACAGCATAATTTAAATCAATAGTATGATGTTGTATATCAATTTTCTCCAGTAATGTAAAATGTATATTCAATAGGACCATTGCTTGGAAGCAGTGAGATTAGTTTGAGAAAAAAATATATTTATGTTAAATCTTTCAGATACCTATAATTGAAGCCTATTATCTTAAATGTTCTGTAACTTTGTACTCAAACCTCTCAGTTATTCAGACTGTCCTTCCTCCTATAACATGAACCGCTGTACTCTTTGTTTTACTGCCATTTTCTGGATTCCTCAATGTTTGTTGTAGTCAGTGTGATATTGAGTCAAGGCCATCTCAATTATCAATCCAAGCAGTAGGAATAATTAGACCTGTCTAGCTTATTTCACAAGATTATCATGACAGTCAAATGAGCTTATGTTTGTAAAAATACACTGCTGGGCTAAAGTTCCATATGTATTTGGGCTTTGTTTTCAGAGCAGGTGAGGGATAAACTAAACGAAAAGACTATTTTCATGTGATGATTAAATATTTTTGTAGCTCATTCCTTTTGGTCTTATTTAGGTTTTTTAACTATACATACACAGTAGGAAAGTTGTTCTTCCAAAGTCAGTGCCCAGTTCTACAGTTAGGAGCATCACCAGTTACAAACACATTACACGGCTTGCTCGATGAGCGATCAGTTAGCCCCTTGTTGATAGAGCCAGGTTTACCCTCTGAGTATATGACTTAGCAATCTTACCCCAAAATATATTTCTGATGAGACTTCAAATTCTACTGTTCATTTGGTCTTATAGAATAAAATTATACTCAATACACATGCATTTCTTTCCTTAAATCTTATTTTTTTTCTAGCTTTATTGAGGTATGATTGACAAAATTGTAAGATATTTAAAGTGTACAATGTGATGATTTGATTACATTGTGCAAGGAATCCCCACTGAGTTAACTAATATATCCACCACCTCACATATGTATATATATATATTTTTTTGGTGGGAACATTTAAGTTTTACATTTTTAGCAAATTTCAATTATACAATACAGTGTTGTCAACTATAGTCACCATGTTATACATTATATCCTCAGATCTTACTTATCTTATAACTGAAAGTTTGTACCCTTTTACCAACCTCACCCTATTTCCCCCACCACCCCCAGACCCTGGCAACCACTTTTCTAACTCCCTGTTTCTACAAGTTTGACTTTTTAAATTTTTAAAAAAAATTTTAGATTCCATGTTGTTTTTCTCTGTCTGGCTTATTTCACTAAGCATAATGTCCTCCAGGTCCATCCATGTTTTTGCAAATGACAGGATTTCTTCTTTTTTAAAGCTGAATAATATCACATTGTGTACACATCTATCTACCTGTCTGTCTATCTATCTCTCATACCTAGACTATCTATAGATGGTATGTATGTATATATATATATATATATGGTATATGTATATATATGCATATTATTTATATATATACACACATGTATGTGGTATGTATATATGTATCTATTGATAGATATGATCAAAACCATTACCAAATGATAATATTTTAGTTGCTAATTTAGCAGTTAGCCAACTTACTCCTTTCTTTGGATAAAAATAATTTAACCTCAAATGAAGTATTTGTCATCATTCACTTGCAGTAACAACTATAAATATAAGCTCTTTAATCTCTGCTGACTCTCTCATCAGACATTTGATTTTTGAAGCATTTCTCAACTTTCCCAGAGCAGGGTGTTTCCTGAATTTGATATAGAATGACTTTTAATGTGTTTAGAAACTTTAGAGACTGACAGGAGCCTATATTTAGTTGTGGTGAAAGTGAAAGGAAGGGACTGCCCAGAGTAGTAAAATGAAGAATCCCTGAGGAGAGAGAAGCTGGTGAGGGAGCAGGGAGCTACTGAAAATTGGGTGTACAATGTATTTCCTGATACATTCAAAGAAACCTTCATACCCATTCATTCAATGATTCAATAACTATTTGTTTGGTGCCTTCTACATACAAAGTTAGTGTTCTAGCTATTGAGGTGTAGTAGTGAATATAATAAATAAAAATCACTGTTTTGGAGCTTACTTTCTAAATCTTATGCTCTAAGTCTATTCTATTTTAAGTCTAGTCTATCCTACTACATATTCAATAATTATCATTTAGAACCCTCCAGTGGATCAATTTGTAATGTCTTTCTGTCATCCCAATACCAAGCTTTGTCATTCTTTACATTACTTCCTGCTAAACTCCTCTAAGTTAGGTACCTGGTTCATCAGTTAGCTCCTGGCTTAGTTTCATTCCTTGAATTCTTAGTATCATAACCTTTCGTATAAAATGATACTTCTCTGAAGTGAAAATATTAACAAGCTCCATTTTGGACAGGGCTTTGGACCCTGGCCCCAGCTGCTCTTGTACACTGGTTTGCTAATCTCTCACAATTACACCAAGCACTATATATTTGTTAAGTACGTGGTAGTGGAATCAGACAATGTAGGTTCTGACCCTAAAGTTAGACCTCAGTGTTTTATCTATAAAATGGCATAATACTAGCAGCTACCTCGTAGGATAATACTTTCATGTACTTTTCTATTCAGTGAAGATTCGAAGATGTTAAGACACTCTTGTTTATAATTTTATTTTGGAGACTGGTCATGAACATTAATAACTAAAATACTACAGAGAAAATGATAGAAGAGTAGACACAATGCTGTGGGGTTTTAGAAAAAAAATGATTACTCTGTCTAGAGTGACCAGAGAAGACTTCGTGGAAAAATTGGAATATCCATAGACATTAATGGATAATTGATAAGAGCATGATGTTTCTTATTTTTTTGATTTCTCACTCTAATACTTATTCATTAGGCTAGATATATCTACACTTACTGGAAATGATGGAATCCCCAAAAAAGTTGCTTCAAAAGTGAGAAAAATTGGCCATGATACAGTTTAATAATTTAGTTTTGATTTTGGTCTTTATCTGTAATCCCTCTTTGGAAGTGAAAGATAGTAAAGTTTGAAGGAGAAGAAGGGATGTATTTCTATCTGTTATGGACTTTTCTGCTGATATATTATGCCTTCTAATTTGAGGCAATAGTGTGGGGATCAGGGTAATACTCTTAATGCTCAAGCAAAGCAGAGTCAGATTTCTATACTCGATCTTCTCTACGATGACCGTACATTAAAGGGAACTAATGCAACTCACCAAAATGAGCAAGTTAGTTATTTCTGAATCATGGGATGTGGGCATTGTTCCCAGTCCTGCCAAAAAGATTTTTGTTTTAAGTGTTAATTGATCATTTTCCATTTTATAATTGATTGAAACACTATAATCTTTATTGGTATAAGTATAATGATTCAAAACATACATCCTTTTTAATAAGTGTAAATTTTAATAAAATAATTCAAATGCTTTCCAAAGCAGCATGTTAGGTTTTCCAATTCCCATTAGTTGACACAGAGAATGTATAGGTGTTTCATTGATCCTTAGTAAAAATGTGATTAGATTATCAATATGGTAAAGTCTCCACTGCTTACACAAATAAGGGCATGAACATGTGAGCAAACTCTAGTGGTAAAAAAAAGTAACAACTGTTTGTAATGTGAATGTATTGTCCAATCTCTATTTGTAGATATGTACAATAAAATGTTTAGGGATTCTTGTCAAAAAATAAAAAATAAAAGACACAAAATATCTAACTTAGAAGTAGGTGCAAATTGTTCAGCTACCACATCTGTTCCTAAACAGAAATACATATAATATCATGATTACATATCATAACATATTATGATTACCACTAAAAAGAATGAAATATATTAATATGCACCTTTTAAAGAGAATGTATCTGCAGAGAAATAGACATAATATATGAATATAAAGAAATGTAAAAATACTGTTTGACAGGCTATATTAAATTTACTCTTGGAATAGGAGAGGGGAATGGGGCTAGGGATGAAGGAAAACCTTAAATATATCTATGATATTTTCTCGTGTAAGACAAAACAAACATGATCAACTATCAATTTCGAGTAGTAGGTGATACTTTGATTCTCATCTGAATTTTGTAAACATCTTAAACACACATATGTGTGTGCATGTGTGCATATGTATTACTTATTACACATGCAACAACTAAACAAAAAACTTGTCTCATCTTTTATCATACCTCATAGATTTCCAATTTTAAATCGTGCTGGGAGCTGTATAAGCCTAGGAAAATAACTCTGGGATCAGGATATAATACATACAAGTTTCAATGCCTGCTGCTGTCCATATCCTGGTAGCATCATGGAGGCCATTCTACATTTGCTATAACAGGTTTTTATACCAGCATCAACCAGAGTTCCTGACTGAACAGAAAATGTGTAGATGAGGAAAAATGGAAAAAGCCTTTGTATTTCTGTTGAGTGTATCATGTATGTTCCATGGTTAGGGAAGTCAGAATAAGCTGAACTGTTTCATCAGAGGTGATGCTGTTAAAAAAACAAAAATTAGAAAGTTCTGCTGGCAGAACAATCTGTGGAAATGGAGTAAAGAAAAATGGATTAGGTCCATGTGCAGAACTGTCAAACGCTTTGAGAAGGAATGCTCGTATTTTTACCCACTGGGACTTCACAAGAAGTTATTTTCTGAGTTTGAGGAATTTATATAAAGCCTGCCTATAAAACTCCACTTCTGAAGTGTAGGTTCTATATTTTACAGTAGAAATGCTTAGAAATAATCCCTGTTTCTCCTTAAAAGAGAATCAGAATTATTCCTGGCTAAATGTTTTCTAATTTACTTTTTGTGTGTAAGTTACTTAAAATTTACTGTTTTTAGAGTTATTCCGTTCACATATGAATGCTTTTCTCTTATATTTTGGTCAAGAATGATCTTTAAAATATTTAACCTTCAGAGATAAATGCCCAAAATGGTCACAGAGATGGTGATAGTGGGGTAGCACCTTGCACTTTGTAGCTTAGGTGACTAATGGACTTTATTTAGGCATTTAAAAAGTCAAGTAGCCCTTTTTTTTTTTTTTTTTTTGCAGTACGTGGGCCTCTCACTGTCGTGGTCTCTCCCGTTGCGGAGCACAGGCTCCGGACGCGCAGGCTCAGCGGCCATGGCTCACGGGCCCAGCCACTCCGCGGTATGTGGGATCTTCCCGGACCAGGGCGCGAACCCATGTCCTCTGCATCGGCAGGCGGACTCTCAACCACTGCGCCACCAGGGAAACCCAAGTAGCACTTTTTAAACCAAGCATAACTGGAATTATTTCTTCTCCCCCATCACTTGAAATAAATGAATTCAAGGACTGTTTTTTTCCTAAAAAAAATAGCCCTTAACCACATATATGGTAAAGGACATGATCCATCTGCAGGGAACCAAGGCTATACTGAAAATCTGTATCATCTGAATCCTTCCTGGGTAGGGTTGTTCCAAGAAACCCACTAAGGGAGCTGGTGGTCACAGAAGCAGCTATGAAAGAAGAGTAGTAGAGCTGGTCATGGGTGAACTTTTCCCTGGAGAAATGACCAACAGGGAAATGTTAAATTAAAATGTGAAGTAAAAACCAGAGAAGAGAAAGTAGTCATTAAAATAAGAAAAGGATGGTAGAAGATTAAAATGTGAGTAAAATAGAAGAAACACAAAAGAAAAAGAATAAAATATGCCTGAAGATAAAAACATTAAAGTTTTAAAAAAATCAGTGATAAAGCAGGTAATATCCAAAATAAAAGAAATAAAAATAGAGAACCAATAAAGGAAAAAAAAATAAATGTATGAAAATTAGGATGATGCAACATTAATGATTGAATTAGGCAATATAACAATGAAAGTAAGATGTAAATAATAGGGTTAAAATATAAAAGATTTTTTTTCCTTCAAAAACACTCAGCAATTATAAAGATTCATTAACTTGGAGAAAGGCCATATAAGAGCAGAAAATCTAAATGTATAAATGATGGTAGGTAAATTCAATTAGTAACTAAATCATATAGAAGAAAAATTCAGTTACTGATTAAAAACTAGCATATATCACAGCAATAAAAAATTCTCATGCAAGGCTGAGATAACTTTATGTTAAGAACTGGAATATTCCCAGTACACCTGAAACTAATATACTATTGTATGTAGACTATATTTCAATTTTTAAAAAAAGAACCAGAATATTCCCTTAATGAAACAAAAGCTAAAAGAGTGAAGAATGAGAAAGAGAACAGCAATAACAATGTAAAGAAATGCAACTATAGGAATGCCAGTAGTGTGAGTCCTTATATAAATATTTCCATGGACATGCTTCTCTTCTTGCAAAAAACATCTGGAAAAGTCAGGAAGAACTCCAAACGGTGGAAAATTCTGCAGGCAAAGATACTACTCCTGTGACCTTAAGTGAAGATAAGCAAAGCAATCAGTACTTCCTTTGGCTGCTTATGAAATCTTGTACTTCTCATCTGGTTCTGTGCTTTTCTAGGGCCTATTTTGGTATTGTATTCCTTAGCTCTGCCTAGTTTCTTACATTAGGGAATATTTCCCATACCAGGATTCCTCAACTCCATCTTGTCAGGCAGAAGCCTTCCTTGTCAGCAGAAGTCATTATAGGGTCTGCAGTGATTCACGCAGCACACACAGTATTGGTCTTTCTGGTGCCAAAAACCTTCGGTGTTTTTAACTTTCTACTACACTGCCTGGTCATCTCTGTTCCTTCCATCCCCCAAAGAACTCAATTTTCTTTAGAATTATCTTACTATTAAAAGGTAATAAAATAAAAAATTAACATCAATGGTGCATTAAGATTCTCTCCTTGAGTAAGACTTCCCACTGATTAATTCTACACCAGCCGTAGAGTCTTCTCAGAATTGACCAATATCAAATAGTTAAATATCATATTGCCCATGAGTTTAATTCATAAATTGTCACATACTCATGGTCATTTCTGGATATTAGCAGCAACACTGTTCTTTTAATTTCTAATCTTTGAATTCTTGCAAGTGGTGGATAAGTAGAAGAAGGAGGAATTTGGTCTGTAGTTTTCTTGAATTACCAGGATCAGTTAATTTTAATTTTTGAGACTCTCAGCCTTCCTAGCAGGCTGTGTTTAAAGTCAAGTTCTTCTTTGCCTAAAATGGGAGAATTCTTTTAATATTCAGGTTAAATCTGAGTATGTTTGGAAAATCATTTCTGTAAGTTGACAGGAAACATTTAAAAATGCAGTTTTGTGGACTTCCATCTTTAGTAAAGATAAGTTTGTATATGAAAGAAATCCTTGTTACATACCAGGCATAAATTATTGGGTTGTGTGTGCTTGCTTCACATCACAATGTATCTTATGAAGAAATTCTATTTTAATAGGTATATGACAGAAAAGGAAAACTTAGTAACAGTGAATCTGGAATGTAGTAGGAATTTTTAATTAATTGAAATTTTTGAGATACAGATTCATATGGTGTTGTAAGAAATAATACAAAGATTCCTTGTTCACTTCACCCAGTTTCCTTCAGTAATAACATTTTGAAAAACTATAGTATACTATCTGAACCAGATATTGACATTCATACGATCCACCAATATTATTTACATTTTTCCAGTTTTACTTGGATTCTTTTGTGTGTGATTTTGTGTCTTAAGTTGTGTGCAATTTTATCACCTAATTAGGTTGTTATATCCACCACAGTCAAGATAGTGAACCACAACGATCTCTCCTATTGCTCTGTTAGGACCCAGTCACCTCTCCCCACCCTGTTTCTGAGCCCTGGCAATTCAACTGCTAATGCATCATCCTTTCAAAGATGTTATGTAAATGGAATCATACAGTGTGTAACATTTTGGGATTGACTGTTTTTGTTTTTGTTTTTTTGTTTTTGCGGTACGCGGGCCTCTCACTGTTGTGGCCTCTCCTGTTGCGGAGCACAGGCTCCGGACGCGCAGGCTCAGCGGCCATGGCTTACGGGCCTAGCCGCTCTGCAGCATGTGGGATCTTCCCGGACTGGGGCACGAACCCGTGTCCCCTGCATCGGCCAGCGGACTCTCAACCACTGCGCCACCAGGGAAGCCCATGGGATTAACTTGTTTTTACTCAGCATAATTCCCTGACAATTCATCCAAGTCATTGCTGGTATTAGTATTTTGTTATTTTTTATTGCTCAGTAGTACGCCACTGTGTGTGCGTGTGCGTGTGTCTATATATATACACATATATGTGTATATATATAGACACACGCACACGCACACACACTACAGTTTGTTTACCATTCACCTGTTGAGGGTCATCTGTGATGATTCCAGGTTTGGGCTATTATAAATATAACTGCTATGAGTATTCATTTGTAGGTTTTTGTGTGAACATAAATTATTATTCCTCTGGAATAAATGCTCAAAAGTGCAAGTTGTGAGTTATGTGATTATTTGGGTTTAGTTTTATAAGAAATTGCCAAACTATTTTCTAAACGGCTGTAGCATTTTACATTTCTTCAACAATGTGTAGTTGATCTAGTTTCTGCACATCCTTTCCACCATTTAGTGTTGTCACCATTTTAAATTTTAGCTGATAGGTGTATAGTGCATAACCCTGATAGTGATGTTGAACATCTTTTTATGCGCTTTTTTGCCATCTGTATATCCTTTTTGTTGAAGTGGATGTTCATGTCTTTTGCTTATTTTCTAAGTAGATTGTTTTTTCCCTGTTGAGTTTTGAGAGTTTTTTACATGTTCTAAATACTTGTCCTTTGTTATGTATGTGGATTGCAAATATTTTCTCCAAGTCTCTAGCTTGTATTTTCACCCTCTTCACATAGACTTTCACAGAGCAAAAGTTTTTTTTTTTAATTTTGATTAGATCTAATTTATAAATTTTTCCTTTTATGGCTTATGCATTTGTTTAAGAACTCTGTGCCTAAAAGATTTTCTCTTATTTTTCCTAAAAGTTCTTTTCCCAAACTTATTGAAATATAATTGACATGTAACATTGTGTAAAGTTAAGGTGTATCGTGATGATTTGAGATGCATATATATATATATAGATAGATAGATAGATAGAAAAAAGATTACCACTAAAAGTTAACATATGCATCATCTCACATGCTTATCTTGTGTGTGTGTGTGTGTGTGTAGAACTTTTAAGATTTATTCTCTTATCAACTTTCAACTATACAGTACAGTATTGTTAACTATAGTCACCATGATGTATATTAGATACTCAGAACTTATTCATCTTACATCTGTAGCATCTTATAACTTCTACTCTGTGATCACCTTCACCCATTTTCCGCATTCACCCACCCCTGGCAATGACCAGTCTATCTCTATGAGTTCAGTTGTTTTTTTTTTTTAGATTCCACATGTAAGAGAGATCGTACAATATTTGTCTTCCTTTGTCTTATTTCATTTCATTTAGCATAGTGCCCTCAAATTTCATCCATGTTGTCACAAATGGCAGGATTTCCTCTTTATGGCTGAATAATATTCCTCTGTGTATATATATGTGTGTGTGTGTGTGTGTGTGTGTGTGTGTGTGTGTGTGTCTTTATTCATCACTCAACGGACCTATAGGTTGTTTCCATGTCTTGGCTATTGTAAAAAATACCCCAGTGAACATGGGGGTGCAGATATCTCTTCAACATAGTGATTTCTTTTCTTTGGATATACACCCAGAAATGGGTTTACTGGATCATAAGGTACTACTATTTTTAATTTTCTGAGGAACTTCCACAGTGGCTGCACCAATTTGCATTCCACCAAAAGTTCACAAGAGTTCCTTTTTTTCCATATCCTCACCGTATCTCTTTTCTTTTTTATAATAGCCATTCTAAAGGTGTGATACCTCACTGTAGTAAGTTTTTTTGGTTATTTTATATTTTCACTCATGATCCATTCTGAGTTAATGTTTGTATGAAATTTGCATCAAGATTTTTTTCCTTTGCCTAAGATTGTTCAGTTGCATAGACACCATTTGTTAAAGGTTATTCTTTCTTCATTGATTTACTTTTGCACCAGTATAAATAATCAGTTGAGCATATTTATATTCAGGTCTATTTCTAGGTCCTCTATCCTGGTCCATTGACCTGTTTATCTATCCCTTCACCAATATCACACTGTCTTGATTACTGTAGCTTTATAGACAGCTTTAATATTGAGTAAACTGATTCATTTTCCTTTATTTTTTGTCAAGATTGATTTAGCTATTCCAGGGCGTGTTCCTTTTCATATAATTTTTAGAATGAGCTTGTCTGTATCTACAAAAACCTGGCTTTTGATAGGAATGTTTTACTATGCTGTCTTCCATTTTACAAATAGAGTGTGTCTCTCTTTATTTGTTTTCTTTTATCAGCATTCGGTAATGTTCTTTTTGAGGAACCTTCTTTAGCCAACCTTTAAGAGTAAGTCAGCTAGTAATAACTTCTTGTAGTTTTCTATCATCTGAGAATGTTCTCAATTCCTCTTCTTTCCTGAAAGGTAGCTTTATCATTATAAAATTTCTGGCTGGTAGTTTTTTCTTTTAGCAATTGAAAAATATTGTGTTACCTCCTTTATTATTCTGTGGTTTCAAATGAGAAATCCACTAGTGTTTGAACTGGAACTCCCCTGTAAGTAATGTGTTATTTTTGAGGTTTTGTTTTGTTTTGTTGTTGTTTTGTAGGTTTTGTCTTTCATGAAATATGGAGAATTTTCAGCCATTATTTCTTTAAATATTATTCAGTCTCACTATCCTCTTCGCTTTCTGGGGTTCTGATGATATAAATGTTGGATCTTTTGTTTTTGTCCCACAGTCCCTAAGGCTCTGTTCTTTTTTTCTCCCTCCCCTCAGTTTATTTTCCCTCTGTTGTTCAAGTTGGATAAATTCTATTTTTCTGTCCTCAAGTTCCTTAATTCTATCCTCACTTATTGCCACTTTACTATTGAGCCCATCCAGGGAGATTTTTATCTCTGTTATTGTGTTTTAAGTTCTATACTTTCTATTTGATTCTTTTGCATAACTTGTTGCTGATATTTTCATTTATATCAAGAGAATTTGTAATTGATTCTGTAAGCATTTTTATGACTCTGCTTTAAAATTCTCATCAGATAATTTGAACAACTGATTCATCTCAATGTTGACATCAGTTGATTACTGTTTCTCATTCAAGTTGTGATTTTCTTGGCTCTTGTTATGAGAATGATTTCCAGTTGTATCCTGGACACTTTGTGTATTATGTTAGTAATCTCTGGCTCTTCTTTCAGTCTTTCATTTTAGCTGGAAGTTACCCTTTTTAGGTCTTGCACGTGTGTTGTGACCTACTTTTGTCCACTGCAGTTCCAATGGCAGTTTTTCAGAGTCTTTACAGTGTTGCTATCGTCTGCTCGGTTTGTCTTGTGCCATTGGAGTTCTCACTGTTTCATGCCACTGCTGCCTGAGGAAGTAAAAGGGGTTTCCCCAGGTTGGACCTCCAGGTATCTCTCAGTGGAAGGGAATGTGTGGTGGGATCCCCTTACCAGAGCCTCCCCCATTTCCCTGATATCTCTTGGGTAGTGAGGAGATCCTCAGGCTACCTGGGACAAAGATGTTTCCTAGACCATGTCACTTACTGTAACTGGGTTCCTTTTTCCTCTTCTGTCTGTTTGTTTCTAGTAAGACTTTGATTCAATACTTTGTAAGCTTTTACTACAGACGTCTTCATGTATTGAATATCCCTAATTAATAAACATTAGATAATTCCTTGTTTAATCAAATACACAGTGTGCTTGGTTTTCCACACTTCTGTGTGTGTGTATGTGTGTGTGTATGTGTGTTTGTGTGTGTGGGGGGGAGTTTTAGTTGGAAAGAGATGAAGAAAAAGTCAAAATAGCAATAGCAGAAAGATGTTTTTGTAAACAAAGTTTTTTCATGTGGGGTCCCACTGGCTCAGATTAAGAACGCCTTTTTTAAAAAATAGACATCCATTAATTTTAAACACAACATATTTTCAAATCTGACCTATCATCATCGTATCAAGATCTTGAACAACATAGAATAGACTCAATTTGCAATAGATAAGTATTTAAATAAGAGATCTAGCTTAGTAACTCTACTTGCATAATTTTTATGGTTTGCAAGTATTTTCCAACACATAATCAGATGTAGTCATATAAAAATATGTGAAAAACAAGGAAGGTGTCAATATATTTATTTTTACAGCTTAAAAATATTCAGAGAGGTTAGATAGCCTATCCAATATTTCTAAGCTAGTAAATGCAATGGTGGGGATATGTATTTAGGTCTCATTTTATGCATGTGGGAAGTGATGGGATCGCATTCCCTAAAGATTGTTTTGGGTGAAAATAGATGATATATGCCCATTTTGAACAGAGACAGAAGCACATGACAAAGACTTCCATAAGTTCTTTCCAATTTCTCTTAGTTTATGTATTTAACTTTGCTAACAATTAACTAAAAAGCTGAGTGCTTGCTTGAGTTTATTTTTCAAATCTAAATTTAACAATAACGCAGGGCAATCTTAGGAGAGAACATTAAATTGATGGCATTTATTTTTATTTGCTAATTTTTATTTTCTGATAAAATAAATAGTTTTCTTAATAGGCAAACAACTTTTTGAGGGTCAGCATAATCGCATCCAGGATTTAAATGCTATTTCTGAGCTGGAAGCTAACTCTGCTGTGTGTCCTGCATAAGATGCCTGGTTCAGTGAGCAAAATGTGCATCGTGTCACTTTGAAGATAAAGTCATGTCTCCTAGGATGCATTGTCAACAAGCCTGATGAGATACAGTGTTGGTGCTCTGATTCTGTCTTTAGTTGTGCTTTGACTTTCGAGTCCTTTCAGTTATTCTTTATAGTCTGAAGAAATCACAGCTTCTGGCTCTTCTGTACTGATTGACTAGTTATAGAAGCCTGTCAGTTTTCCAATACTGAAAGAATCTACAAAATAAGTGAAATGACCTCGGGCATTATTTCGGATACCCATTGTAATCATCGCTAGATTTAAACTTGAGGGTTATAGACAGAATTGCACATTTAAAAGTGAGAATTTCTGTTTTGGCTGACAGGCAAAATTGGAATTTGTTAGACTCTCCTTTGCTTAATTTTGGACCTAGGGAACGAGTATTACTCATTGATTTAAAGAGTAATCTCTTTAATAGAGTAAGACCCCATGGCAAAATCCACAGGGATGTGCTGTGTATAGTCCATGTGAGTCATGCTATGGGTTATAACATAGTTTTCTTAAAACACAGTGGCATATTGTCTGTTTCTTTCATTGTAGAAATAAAGGTCTTCTCTGACTGTTTATCTTTTTTTTTTTCTGTCAATACCAGTGTTTTAGTCAGGTTTTTCTATACTTCAGAAAGTCATTAAGCTAGTATCACTTAATTTTAAATAGTGGTTGCTTTTCTTTTCTTTTTTTTAAGGATGAATACATTGTAGAGGTTTTGGAAGTTGAGAAGTTTCAACTTAGGCAACTTAGATCAAACTGCCTTTCCTTAAAATTAATTGATGCTGTGAATAAGAAATGATTTGGGTGTTTTGTTTGCTTTTCATTTCAAAATACTTTCTTGTTTTTCTTCCTTAATGTTTAAGTTGTACAGAGTAAACCCTGTATTGGTAATGACTTACTAAAGATAGATGCTCTTCCACTCTTCTTATTAGTTGTAATTGCTGATGTAGATTATTGTGGGGCTGAAAGATTTGTAACACAGCAGGTTATTCATTAGCAATTCTGGGATGAAAAATCAACAGAAAATCATTTGAATCTAATGATTGTTTTAAGTTCTAACTGACTCCATAATGCATGTAACATTTTAAATTCCTAGATACTCTATGTATTTCTGTTCCTGAATTAAAAGCATTCCCAAATAACCCATTCTACATATTATTATACAACTCCTATGAATATCATTGTCTAAGTACAACAGACAACACAAAATTACATCCTTTCAGAAGATGTACACTGTAAATATATATGTAGGCTTTTTCATTTCTGGTAATTTCCTAGGATATCCTCTGCAATGTCACCTTCTACAAACAATTTAATTTTTCAAAGGACATATATTGATATGCATGATCATATTTGTAAAGACTCAGCATATTGTTTACGAGTCAGAAAATGTTAATCTCTCAAATATGTTAATTTAGTATCTTTCAAAATACGAAGTTTAACCCCATTGATACCATGTCTTAAAATGCTTATGTAGGGACTTCTCTGGTGGCACTGTGGTAAGACTCCACGCTCCCAATGCAGGTTTGATCCCTGGTCGGGAAACTAGATCCCACATGCATGCCTCAAGTAAGAGTTCACATGCCACAACTAAGGAGCTGACGAGCCGCAACTAAGGAGCCCGCCAGCTGCACCTAAGACCCAGCATAACCAAATTAATTAATTAATTAATAAAAAAAGTTTATGTATCTGACAGTTGTTTTTTGTCAGTATAACCAATTAATTCATGAAACAATAGGAGATTAATAACCACATTTTTGATAAACACAATGGTTGTTTCATTTAAAACAATATATATATACACATATATGTATATATATATTTGATTTGGGAAAAATAAAAAGTCATGGAAGTGGCAAACACATTGTGTGAAAGCCACAACTGTCTGGATTGCCTTTTGATTAAGCCACTGAGTCAAATTTGACGAAAGCAATAATGTCTGTCCATTGTTTTAATTAGGGTTTCTAAGTGTGTTCTTTCCAGTGGCAATAAGCTTGTTTCTTAAATATAGATACAATTTAGAATGTATACCTCAAACACTACTAGAAATTTAAGAAAACCATAAAACTGGTGGCTAAAAGGCCACAGAGATCAACAGAAAAGTTCTCACACTTTAGTGATTTTTCTTTAATTTTCTTTACATTTCCTCTCCTGTTATTTTTGTAGTTCCTTTCTCTTGCAACATACTTTGAGTCTCTGAGTATCCATTTCCTCAACTTTAAAATGGAGGTATTAATAGAACCTACCTCATAGGATGGATGAGAGGATGAAATAAGTTAATGTATGTAAAAGTGCTCTCAGCATACTAAGTACTAATCCTGGCCCTGGAAGGGCTTAACAAAATTGCTTCCTTATACAATTTGCAAGACGCTGCTCCCAATTCTAGAACTTGTTCAGTATTCTAAAACTCAGCTACTATGAGTCACTCTTGGTAGAGCTTATACATTATAAACTGGATTTTCTAAGTTGAATGTTCCTTGAATCTGAGCATTGTTATTGTATTCTCAACCTCATCTGCTGGGATAAGATTCTCTTAGATCTGAAGCTAATGGTTGCTGTACCTCCTTTGTGAATAATGTTTCTTTAAATTCTACCATACCTGTTGTGGTGCAGTTTAGTCCTCCAGTAATAGCCCTATGGGAACAGGGCTCCCAAGATGAGCAGGGTTTGGGCAGCCAGATTGTAAGCTCCTTGTATCCCCCTCATACCTCCCAGAGATGCTAAGCATGGTCTGAGCATCTCCTTGTTAAAGATGTTTCTGAATTGGCTGGAAGCCTGAGCTAGATGACCTCTAAGAGGGCTTCCTACCAGTCTGTGACCAATCTGCAGCAGGGTCAAGGAACCCAGGGATTTACAAGGCTGTGTTTAGGAGTCCACCAATAGAATGTTTCAAAGTGATTTCTGCTTGACTGACCACCATTTCCAAAATTACCACTCAGTTAAGATTTCCCCAAATGAGGCAAAGCTGTTTGTGTACGCTTCAAGTCATCCATGTCTAACTTTGCATAACTGACGTTCTGAGCTTTGTGAAGAGTTTATAAATATTCAAAGATTTATTTTTGGCAGTCCTATAGGCATGAAGAGTTGCTAAATGTGTTGTTCATTTAAAAGATAGTGATGCTTCGCTTACTTTCTCGCAATAGGTACGTTCTTTCCACCTTTAATTTATATATAGCTTTATCTTATAGCCTCTAGTGCTGCAAAAAAAGTAGTCAGCATTCCTGAAAGGGAGGACTACACTTCAAAGAAAAAAACCAAAACATAGCTAATTACTGTGATTTTTGATTTGAATAAATAGATTAATAAATTTAATCTACTCCTATATGCCCTGTGACCATACAACTTTGAATCATTGAGAACAGTGAAATAGTTGACATTTTTAATCACTCACCACAATGCCTGGCACTTTAAAATATTGAAACCATAGGAGGAAATACTTAAGGTACATGTCAATCTGTAAGTGCTTTGGCTTTTGTGAATTCTGCACAGTACAGACTGATCTGTGTTCCTTAGAAAGTGTCCATCTTTCACATTGAAATGCTTTAAAAGTTTGGAAATATCCACGAATTGTAACAATTTTGTACATTTTCCCAATACTAGAGCTTAATTTGATGTTTTAATCATTTTAATTAAAAAAATCTATTTCAACCTAAAGTGATGCATCTGACATATGATAATAATTCATCTGTAGTAGTTATGGAATTATGCTTAGAATAGCCTGTTTCCTTTATAATTTTTCTCAGGCATGGGTAAATAGTCAGTAAATTATTCAGTTTTCCTTCCAAGCATTCTTTTCATTGAGAAACGCCTACAGGCTAGTAAATAGTGAATTTGACATCACTATTTTGGTATGATTCTGTGATGACTTCTGTTATACCTAATTGTAAGTAATTAAAATTTGTAAAGAGAGAATTTTAACTTTAAGAAAATTTTATCAGTTGTCTAAAAAGGCAAACCAGAGCCACCTACAATATTTTGATTCACTGTAAATCCTGGTTCCTTTAATTTCATCTGAATCCCTTAATTCTGTGATATCTTAAAATGTCAGATATATAAAATGACAGATGATTCTTTACCATCAACTGTACATTCTAACAATCTAGTTTACTTTTTTTATGTTAGAGTATATTATTTATTTGTTTTATACAATAGTTTTTAGTTTTGGAATCAAACCCACTGTTTTATTTTCAAATCTATGTTAGTCTTTAGGCATGTGGGAATATTCCATAATAAAAGTGACCTAGTAAAGCTGTGTTTCATGAAATAAAATCAATTAATTACATGATAATATTCTAATACTTTTTTAAAAAGCTGTTTAAACTTGGTTCACTTGCCTTGTACAATCAACTAAGCAAAGGGTTTTCCTTTTTTCCAAGGAATCTTTCTGAGCCACACTTTTAAACACAGAAATATTTAATAGTAATTTCTCAGTAACAGACCAAAATATTTAGAACTCAATAGGAAGAAAAGGGAAGTGGTTCTTATCTGAATTCAAAATTTAATAGGAAAAATGACTCCATTTAATCCATGTCCTTGAATCTTCCTCAAAACTAATCCTACTGTCAATTTATTTTTCATTCAGCTCATCCTCTTAAATATTTAAGCCTTTGTCACTCAAAAATTCAAAGGAAGATGTATGCCAAGAGTTCTTTCTCTAAGTTTTTTTTTACATTCTTAATTATAACGAAACTGTAAGGTGGGAGAGGAACTGATTTTGGAGATTAATTTGAATAATAAGAAAATTGGGCAAGGTCCTAATTATCATTTTCTCTCAGTTATTTTGTTCTTGATAAATATATTTAAATTTTGTTGTTACAAAATATATCTGAAAACTAAATAAATTCTATTCTTGTTTAAGGATTTACGTAGGAGGCAGAGTGTATGAGGTTGAGGACAAAAACCTGAGAATCTAACAACCTGTTCCATCATTACCAGATAATCTTGACTCTTTGCATGTCTCTGGCATGAATGTAAAGGTTGAGCTGAACACATTCCCAGGATCTCCAGCCTTTAAGTCTCAGGAGCATTGTGTACACCCTAGAAAAATGTGACGGTTTTTCTCTTTTTAATTTCATTATATGGCTTCCCATATTTATGCACTGGTTTTGTTTCATTTGAGCTACTAGGAGTGTGAATCCTCAAAATGCCTACTATACAGTCTTAATTTCAAATTCTAGATCTTAGCATCAGTTTCTATAGCCTAAACATGAGAGAAGGAAACAAAATTGATTGAATGCCTGTTGTGTGCCAGGAGCTGTGCTAGACTATGCATCTTTCGTCTCAACCCTTAAACAACAGACCTGTGCGGTAGGTGAGTAGTCTCATTTCACAGATGAGAAAGCAGACTCTGAGTGTAAGTACCTAGTCCAACGTCACAGAGCAGTTAAACAATACAGTTGGGATTGAAAACTCAGTATTATTGACTCTAAAGCATATTCATAAATTTTTATGAATATCGATAAATGGAATGGATCAACAAATTATTAATATACTGCTACATTTTATAAGTTCATAAAATTTAAGGATAGCATGTTTTATGTACAAATAAAATATTACATGGGAATGGTGAATGAAAAGTAATGGTAAAAATTATTTTACTTAAATGTGAGAGTTGTCTTTTTTTTAAGCTAAAGAATTTAAGACTTCTTGAATATTTATCAAAATTAATGAAGTGGAGCAGAGCCGTTACTCTCTCATGTTGACTTAAATTGATTGACTTCCTCTGCATTGCACATTTTGTCTAAAAGAGAAAAGAGCACAAAGATTAATGCACATATGTTTTATGTTGTTAAAGTTTCAAAAGTGATAAAACTGTTTTCGCAATGGATTAGAAATATTTTCCTTCTTCTGGAAAAAAGTAATGAACTACATAAATATAAAAAATCAAAAGTGGCTGTAAATGATGAATGCTACACTTTCTCTGAAAAGTTATTTTTTTCTGATGGGAGAAAAAAAATCAGAAAACTGATCTTTTTGCTTTGTATAAACTTAAACGAAAATAGTTTCTGGACTTCCTTTCAAATTAATATTCAGCACACAAATTACTGAGCACTTACTATTGTATCTAAGGCAATATGCTAGTTGCTGGAGATACTAAAATGTATAAGACATAGCTTTGACCATCAAGGACATTACAAAGACTAGTTGTATTTTTTGGTCTAGCATGTTGCGTAGTTATAAATACAACCTGAAGTTATCTAATAGCATCAAACAGTTCGGCTAGTAAATACAAGAGTTGAGGCAATGTCAGAGCATACGTACTAATTAAATGGTCTCCCCTTATTACCATACTCTAATTACATTAAATGGTATCAGAAGTATAGTTAATTTTCACTTCAAAAGCCATTGTATTCTTTTATTTGTATAATTAAACTACAAGAGCTGTAATACATTCAAACAGAGCTTGTACAGGATTACTTAAATGATAGCATTTTGCTTTGGGGCAAACAAATAAAACATTTCCAGAAAATGCAAGTAATATGTTAATTAGGCGATGTTCACAAATTGTGAAAATGCTCATTTATATCATTACTAAGATTGTATTTCATTTGCCTATTTATTTTTTATCAAGTATACCATCTTAATGTTCTTGGCCTTACATTTTTATAGTAGAGTAAAAGACTGTGCCAACTAGCACACTTTTAAATCAGATTTTACAGTTCAAATTTTCCCTGATAATCTAAGGCTAATTTATTGTCATCAGGAAATGATGTATATAGTGATGCTGATTGGTATTGAAACTCCTAAATAATATGGCACTAAGTATATGTCCACACATACAAAGATATACATGAAATATTCCCAAATAAAAACTGTACTCATATTTTATCCATGATTTTATTTTTCATGTTTCTCAGACTTTTCAGTTGAAGTCTACTGAAGGGATAAATAGGGTGTAAGTCTAAGGAATCCTTTCAGTATTAGCTGTGTTAAAATTAATGGGAAAGTCAGGTCTTTCAAGGGAAGTTCGGTCAGTTGGAAATGCAGGAATGGGGTTCAAGGAAGAGATATAAAGTAGAAGAGACCAGAAAGGAAGACCAGAGCTCTGAGGGATGAGATAATCCATGTGCTGTGTAGGCCTTGTTGAAAAGCTAAGAGGAGAATTTAATTACTCAGTGTCAATTAAGCTGTGGAGACAAAGTCCTTAAGGTGAGGGATGAGGATGATCCCCAGTGTAGCAGAAGTGAAGAACAAAGATAACATGGAAAGAGTCACTGGGTTATGGAAAAAGAGGGGTCGAGGCTAGGGTAATTAAGGCAGGATTGTGTAGGGGGAAATGAAAACTTTTAGTGCTTATTACATATCAAATAATTTGATAAATTATAAATAATTAAATACGATAGTAGATTTGACAGCAAGGTCAGATGAAGTTTTGTTTGTTTTAGTGTGCTTTTTTTTTTCTATAAGATGTTTATATGATAGAAGGACACTCACTTATTCATTATGTCAAAGAGCATATATTTATGGAACAGATTCTTTGTAAAATAAAACATTTAAGCTACGTTAGGGCTAAAAGAAAATAAAGAATAAGAAACTTTCAACTTAACAGAGGAAAAATGAAGATTATTGGGGTCAGGAGTTGATGGGATCATGGCCACAGATAAAGAAATGAGACTACTTACAGGGAATCTGAGAACCAATGACTCAGAAAATTAAAGAGTTCTAGTCTCTAGGCTCACATAAGATCTTTTATAACAGTGTATTTGTGTTACTTTCATAGTTGTGGATACAGTGAGAAATAACTATATAGGAAATATCCCTTGCCCTCAAGGAAGTGTTGGAAAACTCACTCACACCCAGTGTTCTCAAGCCAGTGTGTATTTGTGTGAACCAATAGCTCTACAAAAGCAGAAGGAGAGATCATGTCTGCTTAGGGAGACCAGGTAGGGTATGAGGAAAGGTTTGACATGGGCTTGGCCTTAGGAATGGGAAGTACTCCAACAGTAGTAAACTAGGGGAGGAGCAAAAGCCCAGGAGTGTATAGTGCTTAGCAAACCATAAGTTGAATAGAAAACTAGAAGCATAGATTTTGCTTAGAGGATTGCAGAGGGCCTTGAGTACCTAGAAAAGGGTTGATGCTGTATAGGGCAGGCAGTACTGAGCAGGGGAAAGCAGAATCAAAGAGCTGCTGAGGAAGATTTCTCTCACCACAGGTCTTAATAGAGAAGGGGAAAAAAAAGAACTCGTGGTAAAGTGTTATCATCTGAAATTGTATACTCTCAAAATGAACCTCAGATTGTGTACTCTGAAAATGAAACCTCAAAAGTACACTGATTTTTCTGAGAGGTGAAATGTTCATAAGAAATTATGGGTATTTGCAAGGATAATTGAGGAGAAGTAAAACTACTTGTGTTAATTAGTGATTTCCTAATGAGAATAGAAATATAAGTAGGAAGTGCTTTGTGGGAAAGACCATAGGAAATGAAAATAAAATGATGGTTCTTACTTGCTAATTAGGACAGAATGGCACCTTCAGAAAAATCACAGTGGTTAGTATTACTGTTCTCTCCGGGAGGATGGACTCTTTTGTTCATCTCGTCCAACTGAGGAATTGTGTATTCTTCCTTTGAATTTGACTAATTAAATGTAAGAATAATTTTAAAAAGAGAAAAATGTAGAAATGGTTTACCAGGAGCACTCTAATAATGAAAATCATTGCCAAGTTATTTAGTAATATTCTTATATTTTTCAACACCTCTTCACGTTTGGCAATTTCCTATGCAACCTTGGAAGTAATGGGTAAGAATAATCTCCTTGGCTGGGAAGTAACTGATCCAAATTGAATGAAAATCTTCAACTCGGGCATATTTAAGATGCTCATTATGACCGCATATAAAAAAGCTGTTACTGGCATGTGAAATCTTTAGAACCAAGTAGTGATTGAACCTCAAAGGTTTATTTTTAAAGAAGACTCCTTCTTTTTCACAATTCTTAGGTTTTTTAGAATACAGCCAGGAATGAAGCATTATGGAAATTTATCAATTCTTAAACTTAGCAAATTCAGTTAGTAGCATTTTTTTTTTTTTTTTTTGCGGTACGCGCGCCTCTCACTGCTATGGCCTCTCCCGTTGGGGAACACAGGCTCCGGACGCGCAGGCTCAGCGGCCATGGCTCATGGGCCCAGCCTCTCCGTGGCATGTGGGATCTTCCCAGACCGGGGCACGAACCTGTGTCCCCTGCATCAGCAGGCAGACTCTCAACCACTGCGCCAGCAGGGAAGCCCAGTAGCATTTTTTTTTTTTTTTATCGGTACGCAGGCCTCTCACTGTTGTGGCCTCTCCCGTTGCGGAGCACAGGCTCCGGACGCGCAGGCTCAGCGGCCATGGCACACAGGCCCAGCCGCTCTGCGGCATGTGGGATCCTCCCGGACCGGGGCACGAACCCACGTCCCCTGCATCGGCAGGCGGACTCTCAACCACTGCGCCACCAGGGAAGCCCCAGTAGCATTTTTTTATGTCTCAAGAGAATATCAGAATCCAGGCTCCAAGATCTGGACTCTTTTCTTCTAATGTGGATACATGTATGAATTTTCTAGGACTGCTGTAACAAAGTACCACAAGCTTAGTGGTTTAAGAACAACATAAATTTATTGTCTCACAGTTCTAGAGGCTGAAAGTCTAAGATCAACGTGTTGGTAGAGTTGGTTCCTTCTGAGGGCTGTGAGTGAGAATCTCCACCATGCCTCTTATCTACCTTCTGATGATTTGATGGCAATCTGGCATTATTAGCTTATAGTAGCATCACCTTGATCTCTGTCTTCATCTTCACATGGCATTTTCCCTGTGTATGTGTCATTGGTGTCTACGTTTCCTCTTTTAATAAGGATACCAGTCATATTGGATTAGGGCACACCCTACTCAGTATAACCTAATCTTAACTAATTACATGTGTAATGACCCTATTTCCAAATAAGATCACTTTCTGAGGTACTGGAATTTAAGACTTCTACATGTGGATTCACCTTGTAACATAATTCAGTCCATAACAATATGTAAGTAAAAAATGGATGTGGACATTGTTGAGAGTCATCCTGTAGATCATCTACTCATTTGAGATCTTCTATCTCATATAGTGAAACAGAGAAATTAAAGATTCAGAGGCAACTTTTATCAGAAGAGGGATGTTTTCTGTATGTACTCAAGGTCTCCCATTGGGAATCATCTCCTCGCCGGCTGCCCTAACATCAACCCTTACCTCAGCCTCAGTTCTCTAGCATGCTCTTTCCCTGAGTCACCTGGGAAAAAATATCACTTTTATATTACCCTCTCCTCAATAAATTTTGGTGGCTCCCTGCTAACTGCATAGTAAAGTCCAAGCTCTCAAATATTCCCTTTAGAGTCTTCCACCCACCAAAGCATACCTGTCATCTTACTCCTCTCAGTTTTCACACGTACAAATCCAGTGTTCCAGCGAAACTCAACTTCTCATCATTTTCCGAGCAAACCAAAACATTTTTAAATTTCTGCACCGTTGTTTATTATGACTATTTTTGAAACCTCTTTCTTTCACTCATCCTGTAAGCCTGGCTGAAGTGACACATCCTTCACGACACAGTCACTATGCACATGAGGTGTCTGCCTCTCATTCCTGTAGCACGCATGATCTGTGAGTCATTTTGAACTAATTTTTGTTTGTATTGTTTTTTTTCCTTTACATATTTATGTCTTATATGTCTTACCTCCCCACCTGGCTTGTAAACATCTTGGGAGCAACTATATTCTATTTTGTTATTCATAGAGTAATACAGGTTGTCAAACATTATTGACACAGTTAGGACTGATTTATTGTGCATTTTCTTACCAGTGAAGTACACAGTGGCTGTTTTATTGTTTCCCTTGATTTGTTGTGCACCTACAGTTAGTTGCAAAAATCCTAGTTCACAGAGTTCCACATTGTCTCATGTAGAGTTGGGAGTCAAGGGGTTTGGGTCCATCCTGTTGAACTAGTTCATTTAGTCCTCATAGCTTTAGTTACCTTATTTATAAAACAAGGAAATAATGCCAATTTAGTTCTAAAGTTACTGTCAGATCTAAAATTCTATAATTTAATAGTTTATACATTATATCATTCAAATTGATATCTCTATATAAAGCTAATCGGACACTGGAAGCTTTTATACAGATACATAGATTGATAGATTGATGAGCCTTGTATTGCTGATTTAGTTCTTTTTTTCTGTCAATGCTGACTGACAGTTTAGTGATCCTCAATTATTTGTTTGATTTTATAATTCTGGCTATATTGAAAATAGTCTTGAAGTGACCTATTGAAAATAAAAAACAATTAAAAGGTAATTTGGAGGTAATTTCTGTGGTGATATATAAGGAATTACTAACAGTCATTAGCCACAGAGAGCAGGGTTGGGGAAATGAGGGGAAGTGGACTTTTTCACTTTAATCAGATTTTAACAGTACACATTAACTTCACAATTAAAAAGAAGAATAATTAGGCAGTTTGAAGGCCAGTGCTATTTTTTAGAGATGGAATATCAGGCTGGCAAAAATCAAGAATAAGAAAGTAAAAATGCCTCCTCCCTCCTTCTTCAGGGTTGTTAGAAGCAAGATGCCAGAACTAAAAGTGTCTGTGGAGTACAACAATAGATTTGTTAGTGTCCTATCATATCATAATATTCAAAGTGTTTCTTCATGATCCTTAGTAAAGAGACTAGTGTTTTGAAATTGAAGGGAAAGTAAAACAAACAAGAAACCCAAGATTAGCAAAACAGTACGTGATACTTGGTACCTGAGTTGACTTAATTACCACAAGTAGATGAGCACTGAATATGACTCTAGATTCCCTGGAAACTTAGACCAAAAAGAACTATCTTGGGCTCTATCCTTTTAAATGTGTGATAGAAAAAAAAACACGTAGGTAAATCTATGGAAGAAAACTGTCCTTGTATTGACTGAGAGAGAAAATCTATTTTCTTTTATAAGGGATATTAGGGCACAGAATAAATCACGTCTTTATCTACAATTTTGTTTCAATGGGCATTTCTTTTATGGAGGCTCTAGCAGTGCTGAGAGCATAATACTGCATCTTAACACAGGAGGGGTTTTCTTGCATAGAACAGAAAACAAGGCCCAGGACCTTTGCTTTCTGCTGATGTAACTTTTGAAGTTGGAAGAATTAAAATTTCTGGCTCATTAATGTATCAATCAGATTGCCTTGCAACTTCCTTAAATATGTCATTATGAGATGAGTAAGCCATGTAGATTAGGAGAGGGAAGAACCTCTTAGTTAGGTGTGCCCTCTGTGTGGAGTTCCCACTGGGAATCAGTCTCTATTGCAGTAGGAATGTATCAGAAAGGCAGAGGACATGTCCAGAAAGGGTGGCTTCACTAATTAGGTAATAGAAGCAAGAGGGGCTGGACCTGAGGAGCAGAACTATGGTCCCCAGCACCAGGATAGCAAGTGTTTGGATGTAAGAAGTTATCGAGTTCTCTCTTCTACAGCAAGATAATTCAGGGTTCCCAGCACCTTGCCTGTATATTGGGGAAGAAGTTAAGGCAGCCCTTGGAAGTTCGTATCAGTTCTAGCTGTTGATAATTCAACTGAACAGTGTAATCCATTAGAACTATAACCCGCTAGAAATTCAGTTTTGGGCCTTAACCAGTCCAGGTTTAATCATACCATCATATAAGGGAGTTCCCCATCCTGGTCCTCATGAACTAGCCTCTTCTGGCCACCACAGTATCCTTAGCCAGGAGTGATGATTTTAATGACTCATCGCCTTTCCAAGGTAGGGGTATTTCCATAAACAGGAATATGCTCACCTCCTTTTCTTTTTGTCGATGATGGGCTGCTTACACCAGCTTCTGAAGGCCAATGTAGGAATTAAATACTTCTTCACTTGTATTCTTCCATTATCTTGTCCAACAAATACTCAGTTCAAGAGATCTCACACCTTGCCTAAAAGTTACAGGCTTTTTTTTTTTTTTTTAACATTCATCATGTTTCATTATTTCTACCAATGTCAATGTACAGAATGAAGGAAACTGACATTTATTAATGTCTCGTCTCTTGCTCTATATTATTTTAGGCATTTCTTGGCTCAGTGCTTACAATGTAAGTGCTGTGTACCCAAATTTACCTTCATGTAACCCTAGACTTAAGGATCTTTCCACTAGAGTCCTGTGTTGTCAGATACAGGCAAATTGTCAAGTTCACTGGATATGTCTGGTAAATAGTATTTATAATAGGTTTGAGTTAATACTGGTTCAGTAGGTTTTGATTTCCCAAGGATGACGCTATCCAAGAGCTCCCTTAATGTAGAAAATACCTTAGGTAAATGGCCATCCCAGGGATTCAGGCTTGGATCAGAATTTAAGGTAAATGAATAAAGATACTGAGTTGTAATGCCTGGAAAGCAGTTCTGGACATTTACACACACACACACACAAACACAAACACATCTCTACCTCCCCCCATCATACACACACCTAATAGGAAATTAGGTACACAAAGCCTTGTCTAGGAAAATTTAATCCTTTCAATAGCTAAATAATAAAAAAGGAACTGGCAGACGATTGGTACACAAATATTACTAGGGAAAAAAAATTTCGCACCAAGCTGGCGGGTAATCCCCGTGTCGGTGTGATGTGCTAGCTCGGAAGTGTTTTCTGCCGCTGTCATGGTTCGTTCGCTAAACTGCATCATCGCTGTGTCCCAGAACATGGGCATCGGCAAGAATGGGGACCTGCCCTGGCCCCCGCTCAGGAATGAATACAGGTATTTCCAAAGAATAACCACAACCTCTTCAGTAGAAGGTAAACAGAATTTGGTGATTATGGGTAGGAAGACCTGGTTCTCCTTTCCAGAGAAGAATCGACCTTTAAAGAACAGAATTAATATAGTTCTCAGTAGAGAACTCAAGGAACCTCCACAGGGAGTGCATTTTCTTGCCAAAAGTCTGGATGATGCCTTAAAACTCACTGAGCAACCAGAATTAACAAATAAAGTGGACATGGTTTGGATAGTGGGAGGCAGTTCTGTTTACAAGGAAGCCAGGAGCAAGCCAGGCCATCTTAGTCTATTTGTGACAAGGATCATGCAGGAATTTGAAGGTGACACAATTTTTCCAGAAATTGATTTGGAAAAATATAAATTCCTCCCAGAATATCCAGGGGTTCCTTCTGATGTCCAGGAGGAGAAAGGCATTAAGCACAAATTTGAAGTATATGAAAAGAACAATTAATGTGAAAACGTTTTCTGATCTATTTCAAGCCTCCTTCTCCCCCCCCAAAAAAATTACCTATTTTGTTTTTGTTTTTGTTTTTTTTTTTGGTGGTACGCGGGCCCCCCACTCTTGTAGCCTCTCCCACTGCGGAGCACAGGCTCCGGACGCGCAGGCTCAGCGGCCATGGCTCACGGCCCAGCCGCTCCGCGGCATGTGGGATCCTCTCGGACCGGGGCACGAACCCGTGTCCCCTGCATCGGCAGGCGGACTCTCAACCACTGCGCCACCAGGGAAGCCCAAAATTACCTATTTTTTCTTGTAGAGACTTTTGTTGACTTTAGATCTGTGTATAATTATTTCTAAACAAAGTACTCTTATTCCGCATCAATCTTAACTAGACTGTGTCAGATACCATTTGTGAAGCATTTCTTGCTGTAACTGCCTGAATGCCCATCAAGGGTCAAGAATAGTTTACCAGCACCTGCCTAGGATAGAATATCTACCAAGACAGCCCAAAGTGGGAAAGTCCCCTGGTAGCATGAGTTGAAACCAAAGCCTGTAGAGCTAGCTAGGAGCTAGGCAGTTGGATCCACAGGTCAGAAATGGATTATAAACAGAAGAGCTAGCATTCAGTTATTAAAGTTAGATCAAAAGAGGGACTGTGAATTACCTTATATCACACTTCTGGAAAAAATTTTGTTCACTTAGACTGGGAGTGAATAAGTTGAAAACTCCAGGATATTCCACAGGGATAGTAAAGTGGCAGGTATGAGACTACCTTTTCGGTGGTTAAAGGAGGTGGTCTGAGACCTTAAAAAACTTTGTTTCTGATCTTCAGTGAGATCCCATGGGATGTTACAATGACAAAAAAAGAATTGGCTGCTCTTTACAAAAAAGAATAATCTAATATCAAGCATGATGGCTAAAATTAAAAATTCAAAGAGGTAATAAATTGAGAATGAATATGCTAGAAACCAAAATTAGTAAGCTAGAAACTAAACTTTACAAAATTAAAAAATGAAAATTAAAACATTTTACCCATAACGTTAGCAAAGATTTAGATTAAGTATCCCCCCCCCAAAAAATAGCATTTTCTGCCTTATAAATTGGTACAACTTTTGAGAGTGTAAGTTAGCAGTATCAATTAAAATTCAAAATATTCTGGGTTTGGACCCAGAACTTCCACTTCTAGAAATTAATCCTGAGCAAAGAAATGGACCCAAGAGTATTTGTTGCAACTTTTTTTTTTTCAAACTTGAAAACAGCCCAAATGTTGATTAATAAGAAATAACTAACCAATATGTCTATAAAATGTAACATCTGCAGCAGTTAGAAAGAATGAAGTACTGACAGAAAAATGCCAAAAATTACTAAGTAAAAGAAGCAAATTGTTTATAATACTCAAAATTTTTAATAAATGTTCATGTGTGGGAAAAAGCAAAAAAAAGACATAAAAATATTACTAGGAAAAAATATAAAAGAGAGCAACAAATTTGTCAACAGATGAAGAGCACTTATTATAAAGTATAATAATGGAGAACATATATGAAAGTTGTGACCTGACATTTTATTATGCCTTTAAAATTTTGATATGATGGTTTCTAACACAGTATTGAAGGAGAATAGCAAAGTTGAGGGCCTGATATTACCCAACTTCAAAATCTACTATAAAGCTATAGTAATCAAGGCAGCGTGGGATTGGCAAAAAAAGAAATAGACAAATAGATAAATGGAACAGAATAGAGAGCCCAGAAATAGACCTCCATAAATATTTTCAACTGATCTTTGACAAAAAGCAAAGGCAGTACAATGTAGGAAAGATATCTCTTCAACAGATGGTGATAGAACAACTGGACATCTGTATGCAAAAAAATGAATCTGGGTGTAGAGCTTACACTCTTCACAAGTATTAACTCAAAATGGATCACTGACCTAAATTTAAATACAAAACTATAAAACTCCTAGAAGATAAGACAGGAGAAAACCTAAATTACCTTGGGTATGATGATGCCTTTTTAGATACAACACCAAAGCACAATCTAGGAAAGAAATAATGGATAACTCAGACTTTATTAAAATTAAAAACTCCTGTATGAAATACAATATCAAGAGAATTAGAAGACAAGCCTCAGGCTGGGAGAAAATATATGAAGAAGATACATCTGGAAAGGATTCTTACCCAAAATATACAAAGAACCCTCAAAACCCTCAAAACAGTAAGAAAATAAACAACCCAGTTTAATAATGGGCCAAAGACCTTAACAGAATCTCACTGAAGTAGATATACAGATGGCAAATAAGCATATGAAAAGATGCTCCACATCATATGTCATCAGGAAATACAAATTAAAATAACAATGAGATATCACTACATACCCATTAGAATAGTCAAATTCTGGAACACTACCACCAAATGCTGGTGGGGATGTGGAAAAACAGCAACTCTCATCCACTGCTCTGGGAATGAAAAATGGTGCAGCCTCATTGACAGTTTTTGGTTTTTCTCACAAAACTAAACATACTTTTACAGTTGGATCCAGCAATCCCACTCCTTCATATTTAGCCAAAGGAGTTGAAAACATGTTTGCAATAAAACTTGCACATGGATGTTTATAGAAGGTTTATTCATAATTCCCCAAACTTGGAAACAACCAAGATGTCCTTCAGTAGGTGAATGGCTAAATAAAGTATGGTAAAGCTAGAGAATGAAATATTATTCATTGCTTAAAAATGAGCTATAAAAGCATGAAAATACATGGAGGAAACTTAAATGCTTAAATGCATATAATTAAGTGAAGCCAATCTGAAAAGACTACATACTGTATCATTGCAACTCCATGACATTCTGGAAAAAGCAAAACTTTGCAGACTATAAGAAGATCAGTGGTTGCCAGGGCTTAGGATGGAGGGAGGGATGAATAAGCAGAGCGCAGAGGATTTTTTTTTTTTTTTTGCGGTACGCAGGCCTCTCATTGTCGTGGCCTCTCCTGTTCCGGAGCACAGGCTCCGGATGCACAGGCTCAGAGGCCATGGCTTATGGGCCCAGCCGCTCCATGGCATGTGGGATCTTCCCGGACCGGGGCACGAACCCGTGTCCCCTGCATTGGCAGGTGGACTCTCAACCACTGTGCCACCAGAGAAGTCCGAGAGGATTTTTAAGGCAATGAAAATATTCTGTAAAATATTATAATGATAGATACATGTCATTGTACCTTTGTCCAAACACATGTAAAGTAAAACACTAAGAGTGAACTCTGAGGTGAACTATGAACTTTGGGTGATTATGATGTGTCAGTGTAGATTCATCCCTGCTAAAAAATGTATGAGTCTGGTGAGTGATGTTGATAATGGAAGAGCCTATGCATGTGTGGGAGCTTTGGGTATATGGAAATTCCTGTACCTTCCTTTCGATATTATTGAAAAACTAAAAATTCTCTAAAAATTGTCTTTAATTTTTTTAAAAAAGAAAGTTCTTCTGTGAACAAAGACCATGAATAATAAATACAAGAACTCAAGAAAGAGAAAACAAGGCAGTGGGAGGAAATGGAGTGTCAATTGGCAGATTTTAGTAAAATAGAAGAACAAATCAAAATCATCACAGAAATATAAAAGAATTGAAAAGAGCAGTCATGAGAATAGACACTGGAGAAAACACAGCAAGGGTACTGAGGATATAAGTGAGGAGATGCAAAAAAGTAAAATAAAAATGGAAGGTTGAAAAGGACTAAGGAGAAAATGATAGATATATAAACCAGGCAGAGAAGACCCTATATATGCATAATTGCAGTCCCTCAAGGAGAACACCAAAAACAATGGAACAGGATAAATATTTGAAAACATAACTTGAGGAAAAAAGTTGTGAAAAGGATAGAATACCTGATCCTATTTGTTGAAAGGACATATCATGTACCAGTGAAAATTGACCCAAATCAGTTAACACTGAGACATATTCTTCTGATATGTACCCAAGACATATGTCCTCAAGGCATATCATAGTAAATCTATTAGCCTTTAATGATAAAGTTTTTAAATAGCCATGTAGAATGATCACAATACTTACAAGAGGAAAAAAGTCAGACTGTCCTTAGATTTCTCCTCTGTGACACTGAACACTAGAAGTCAGTGGACCAAAACTTCTGGGATACTTAAGGAAAGAAAGTATAAATCAAGGATTTCATGTCCACCCAAGATTTTTATTAAGTATACAAAAAATATTAAATATGGCACAACTCTAGAAATACTGTTCACCTACCAGAGGCTGAGCTTCAGCCAATCAAGGGATAATAGAGAAGAATTTAGCAAAATGACTAGTGATAAGTACTATATATGATTAACAGAAATAAGACTAAACCAAATATGTGGATCAGATGACAAATCAGAGCATAAACTGTATATGCCTTGACAATTTAGAAATATACAAATAAAAATTGGGAGAGTAGGGGAGACAGTATTTTGGCACTTTCTTACAAAAATAAACATGCCGCTACCATATGTAGAATACCACAGGTACAGTATTCACTGAATACCTCATCTGTAATAGTGTGGAGTCAAAGGATATTGTATAAAGTTGAAAAATCAAGCAATAGAATTCTAACTTGGTATTGTTATATAACTTAACAGTTTGTAGATGGTAATAAACCATCTTTACAATAAAACAATAAAAAAAGATTGTTTTAAAACACAATTTCTAAATAGCTAAAATTAGAAATGCTGGACAATTTGTAATGACAGCACTGAGTTTTAAGAATTTTGCATTAAAAATTGAGTAATCCTTTAAACAAAATAATGAGGTAAACATAATATTTCTCTTGAAAAGATACTCAAGATAATTTATGCTAAAACATAACCATAAGATATTGCTGCACTTCTCTGTACTTACTTTTGAGAAAATTTAGTATACTGCATGGAATCATGGATAAGTTGAAGGCTATAAACCTAAAGAAAATAATAAGTAGTATAAATAGACTTTTGATAGTCCATACACACTTTTGTGGTTGTTAAATTAGTGCCTTTTGCTTGACTTTGAATGCTTCTGAAAAGTAAAGGATGTACTGCCCCTTACCAAGAAGTGGATGTACCTCCATGGGTTGATGGAGAAGTCCTATCTCTCAAGGAGCAACTCCAGGGCTCTCCTTTCACTTAATTTGGTTTGCAGGAGAACTCCAGGCTCTTTGATCTCAAGGGAGCAAAAATCTATTACAGAGTGTAACATGGTATACAATATATTTTGGGGGTCCCCAACACTTGTGAGAATCTGATTAAAGTGATAGGACCTTTCTGCAGGAAATGCACATGTGACATTTTGCCTATAACTGCATGGGGCCCCTGAAGCTCATCCAAAGAGACCCTCTTGGTTTATAGTCCCCAGCTTAAAGACCCTTATTTTAAAAGTTCTTTGAACTTAGGTCAGAATCTCTACTGTTGATCTGGCTGGTCAGAACCACAGTCTTATCCTTACTAAAATGAAACATTCCGGTACTACAGCAGTAGTTTGCCAAGGGGAATAATTAATCATTATGAATCCGGAAGGGTCTTTTTTTCTATTGTAAAATGACTAACATTGGAGAACATTTAGCACATGTCAAACCTACTGGTAGACACTATCACAAGGGAAGTTTCCTGGTCATTGCAGCTCAGTCATCACTTGTCCTAAAAATAGGTAGAAAGATGTTCCTGGTCACTAGCTTCACTCTCTTGCATATAGCTCAGCATGGTATTGATGCTGAAGTGAGCATATCTGGGATGTCTGACTAGTAGGCAGACACCACACCACAATTAAGAATTCAGTCACCCCTATGGCAGGTAGGCAGGACTGAGTCCTGTATTCCTTCCTTAGCCAGAGATTAGAATATGCTTTGAGAATGAGCATTGTCCGACATAGTTTTCTCTGTGGATATTGTGTTCAGTTTGGAGAACAGAGAGCACTTCTGCCCAGCAGATTTTCACTGTTGTGCTTTTTTGAGAGGTGATGTAAAGGTACCCAAGGTAAACATAGGTCAAGGTTTACAGATTCAAGTCATCCCTTTAATTGTATCAAGAAAGACATAATCTTGATCTCAAACTTGAACCAGCTCCTCAGATTACTTCATTTAAATCTGGGTGCATCTCTTTCTGTACTGTTGACTTACACTGTAGCTCCTCTTTGTGATTTTCTTTATCTTCATCTGAAGTGAAACCCTGGACATGTATAGGAGCATGCTCACAATATTAAACTTGCTACTTGGCCCCCTGCAGGGCCAATGCAGCAGAGACTCATATGCTCCAATTTGTTTTTGCACTTCTATAGAATTCACAATGAATTTCACACATCTTTCAAGATATAAACATCACTTGAAATTTTTGTAAATTTGAAGACTCAGTGAACTAAGTGGATTTGGGATATTTGTCTAATAAAGGTTTTAAGTACTAGGGAAAATAAATAGAGAATAATGTTCCTAGTTACCAAAATCCTCAGTAGATTTCAGTTAATTTTTTTCTTTGTAACTTAATAACTGAAAAAAATGTTACCTTATTTTAAATTAGCATTTTGTGCAATTTTCATTTGAAATATATTTATATATTATATAATTCTGGGTTTTGAAATTTATCAAATAGATTTACTCATCTTTTGTCCATTAAGGATGTAGTAGTATCCTTAAGATAATACAGTTACCTAAGTATATATTTTGGGTTTTCTTTTATCTATTTTCTATATTTTTTACTCTTTTTCTTACATTAAGTTTTTTTGTTTGTTGTACCAAAGTTTTTGCAATTTTATATTATCACATATTTCTGCCTTCCCTTTATAATTTCTTCCATTGCTTCAATGTTTATACTGTACATTTTCCAATTTTTTTTCTTCTTGACCTTGAGAATTTTCTAGCTTTATTCAAACTATCAGTGATACCACAGCAGGAATTTTTTTTCTTTTCTGTGCATAAACCATGGTTACTGATACTCACTCAAGCACGGTGCAAAGAATTGAAATGTAGTTTGAAAGCACAGCCTAAAAAATCTGCTCTGATAAAAGTAAACTCTGCTAAAATCATCGTAGCTCTTTCCATTTGGTTAAGAGAGTGATTCATGTTGTTAATTTTGTAAGGTCTTCAGAATAATGTGCATGCATTAGAGGGGAACTTCCCCAAAATTGAAAATGACCTTCACAATGTACATTTATATTTATGTTGTTCTTCTGCAAAGATGATTCATCAGTTCATAGATCAGTAATGTAAACCAAGAAACAAATCACTTATGCTTGAGAAATTTCAACGTGAATGTTAAAAGACTTTTTCTTACTATTTTAAAACCACTTATTTCTGACCACATTTGAATGTTATTAAAACAGCCCCTGAAATTTATTTGTAATTATACATGTTGTACATGTATAATTGAATTGTACTTTCAAGAGCAATCTGATAAAGATGGATAGGGTACTAGAATTTAATCACTCTTGAGGCCAAACTGTGTCATCATTACAGTTTCCCAGTTACAGGTCTTTGATAGGAAGCATCATGTGGTTGGCATTTTAAAATCTCCTGTGTCGAAGATTTTCAACTAAGTTCTCTGACAAAGATTTTCAACTAAGCTCTCTGAAATTTCAAGAGTAACATGGCTGGAGGCAGAGATTGTAATGCAATAATACTGTTTCCAAAAGGATACCATAGTTCCTTAAAAGAGAAATCCTACTTCCTGGGCTTACACAGGTGTGCTTTAATAGAGAGTCACTTGACAGTCTGTCTCAGGAATATTCACATTGTTTAATGACTGACACAAGTGCACAACCAAGGCCTCCTGCAGTACCAGATGTTACTTTGTGGTGACTGAATTGTGGAGAGATCAAGAGAAGGACTGAGATGACTCGGGGCAGTATCTTTTATCACCTGGTATGGAACTATCTCAATATTTATCAGTTTAGCTGTACCTGGGCACACAGGTGAATATACTCACCTTAGTCTAACATAGTTAGACCTCAGTGTTTATCATGACACAGAGTCAGCAACAGTAACTCTGT